>NC_064851.1:116068372-116768868 GCF_024139225.1 Suncus etruscus
TTCCTATATTTCCCCTATTCCTGCCTGTTCTTGGCTTTATGGCATCTTTTAAACATTTGAATGAAGTTTATGCAAAAGTAGTATAACTGTCATATCACTGCATTAAAAACTCAAAAGTAAAATTATACAAATCTTTTTGTGGATTTTTACTTCAAATTGTCTCAGAGTATGCGTGGGTGGGGAGTTCTTTCAGGATGAAGCCAAAATATTAATGAATTTATTTTTGAGAGAGAAGAGACAGGAAAGTAGGGAGGGATAGAGGCTGTCTAACAGATTCTTTGCTCAAAGGTAGGTAAAGCTGCCAATCTAGAAATAGCTTGAGCATATGAATGATCAATGGAATTAAGGACTTCTTCAGAGGATTCATAGTCTCAAGCTGTGGTGACTATATACTTGGCTTCCATCCTCAAAAATGTAAAGATAAAGGTTCCTTTCCTTGAAAATCCTTCCCTACTGTCATAAACACAAAAGATGTTCTTTCTTCTATAATTCTGGCATCTAATAGGGAATTTAAAACATCACATATCAAAGAGAGGAAATGGAGAGAAATGGCTTTATTTAAAGATGAGTGCTTTCCTGAAATCACATATATTGCATTTTTCCAGTTTCTAGATAAAGACCAACTTCCTATTGCAGTGAAGTAGAGATGAATTTCAATTTACCCTGAATTGTTGAGATTAGTCACTGATTCCAGATTCAGTTTTTGTTTTTAAGTTTTTATTTTTATTTTCTGTTTTCATGAATGACTAACATTTTGCTTCCTTAGATTAGGTTTTTGAAAATATGTTCCAAAAGAAAAAGAAAAAAAATTTGTTCAATCTCTGAAATATTCTTATTGAATATCCATGCTTTTTATGAAGTGTTCTTCTTCTAAATACTACTCAGAGAGGCCAGTCATTCCCAGAGAATCTCTGCCAGAGTTACTAAGTCCTAGAGTACTGGGAACCACCACAGCCATCCTAGTCGTGGTCTGGGAACAATCTCGTGCTGATTTTCCAGACTTTTGCAGCATCTCCAGATCCTAGATAGATGTGTTCTTTAAGTAATTTATTTAGGGCCCGGAGAGATAGCACAAAGGCGGCGTTTGCCTTGCAAGCAACCGATCCAGGACCAAAGGTGGTTGATTCGAATCCCGGTGTCCCATATGGTCCCCCGTGCCTGTCAGGAGCTATTTCTGAGCAGACAGCCAGGAGTAATCCCTGAGCAATGCTAGGTGTGGCCCAAAGACAAAAAAAAAAAAAAAGTAACTTATTTAAAGAACAATTTACTGTTCTTTAACCAATTCTTAAATCCATGCTTTCTAATTATCCTTCATATTGTCAATGTTTTTATGTTTTTAAAGTTTGAATACTATTCCTTTTGCCTTTTCTTAGGACAATTCATTCTTTTATCTAGGCATCTTTTAAATAATAAACATATTGTTCTGACATACTCTACCAGAATTACATTTTTATTTTAATAAATATTTTAGCCGATTTATACAGCAAACATATTAGGTAGAAGACTGAGCTTTATTACAGAGTAAAAAGAACAGTACTCCATAATAATTTGATTTATTTGAAAGCACAAAGATATAATCAGTGCTAAAACAGGACAAATATATATGATTTTTCAGAATTCACTTGTATATCTTCTAATTGAACTTATTTGTATCTGTTAAAATTTCACCCAGATTTTGACAAATAACATTTTAATAGTTTATATTTCCATTAATTTTCTATTTAAAAGAAAATAGTAAGTCTAAATCATGTTGCCTATGCTTTTCCCCCACTTTTATATCCATAATTAAGCAGTCTAGTGATTCAAGTTTACATGCATTCAAGTTGGACATCAAAGACTTAAAAACCTAATTTCTAATACAGAAATAAGATTTAACATAAGTTTTATGCATCAGTAACAGGGTTATTTGAATTATTACTACAATCTTCTAAATATATAAATAAGCACTGTCCCTATAAGCCAAACATTTTACTTGTAAACTCAGCAGGCAGAAATAAAAAAGTCAACATGGTGTTCCTTAACCATATTATAATAGAGTTAAATTTTCTACTTGAACAATGCTTTGTTATCTAAAGGGAAGTTTTGAGAGTTCATATAAAGAGTCACCACAATTCATTAGCACTTGGCAAAAGTGTTGACACAAGAAAGTATAGCTAATGTCAAAATAGCACCAAATTATTCTTTATATATAGTTAAATTATGAGTCAACTTTAAACAGTCTGGAAAGGCAACAAGCTACCTTAGTACTTCTTTTGTTCAACTAGAATTATAGTAGGTACTGAACTTGTTAGTAATATTTACTTCTAAATATTTGTTTCTCTGAGAATGGGCAAATTAGAAAATATAATTCCTTATGGTTGAATTAATATATCATCAAATTTGACTAAAACCCATCTGATCTAGTATATATTTTTGGTTATTTATAGGAGTATACAACTGGAAAATTGAGGGCAAAGTCAATTTAAGTATTTTCCCCTTACTATTGAGAAATCACATATTTCTATTGGATAATTTGTTTGCCTTTATAAATCAGAGAGTTTTTTTATGAACAGAGAGATATGCAATCCTGATTAAAAATGCTATCAATTCACAACTTATTTCCTAATCTGATGTCTATATCTCCATAAGCCATGGATTTTTAAAGTTATTATGAATTCTGTTTTTTCTTTCATATTCATTACAAAG
This sequence comes from Suncus etruscus, assembly GCF_024139225.1. Classification (NCBI taxonomy): domain Eukaryota; kingdom Metazoa; phylum Chordata; class Mammalia; order Eulipotyphla; family Soricidae; genus Suncus; species Suncus etruscus. The sequence goes on from NC_064851.1 coordinate 116,071,058, forward strand.
GATGATAGCACAAGATTTCCCAAATAGAAAATTCCACTGTGATCAGCACTAATATTTTTTAATGCTATTCATTTCACTTCTATTTCCCAATCTTTGAATCTAAGCAATGGACTTAAGAAAAATTAATTTATCTTCAGCTTAGTCAAAAATTCAGTTCTCACTTTTGAAATTAAGTTATAATGCAATGTCTATATTGTACTTATTCAACATTTCTTTCAATTCACACCTATACTGAGGGTTTTTGTGAATTCCACAGCAATACTTGTATCATATCAAGCTGGATAGAAATATGATATAAAACACTGTTCAGCAAACCAATAACATACAATATTTTCATGAGTTGTGACCACTGCACGGTCATATTTGACAAGGAAAAGTAAGCAAATGTCATTGATCTCATTGAACTTTTAACACTTCGAAGGAATGAGGCAGTGACTATAAAACTGCATAAAAGGTTCACTTTTACATGAAATTCAGAAGAATCTGAGGTATTTCAGCTCAATATCACCACTGCATGGTCATATTTGACAAGGAAAAGTAAGCAAATGTCATTGATCTCATTGAACTTTTAACACTTCGAAGGAATGAGGCAGTGACTATAAAACTGCATAAAAGGTTCAGTTTTATATGAAATTCAGAAGAATCTGAGGTATTTCAGCTCAATATCACCTCTGACTATAGACCATGGAATGCTGCGGCAGCCATTGGAAAGGGCCCAGAAAATAGATGTTTCTAAATCCTGAGTCTTGACTAGGCATTGCTGACCTCTAACACTTAGCAAAGTAAATAAAAACATAAAACTACCACAATCACTCAGCATCTTCAGTGCACTTGGTAAATTTAATATGAATTGCATCAGTTGTTCTGAAAATAAGTAAGTTTGTATGTATAAGGATATGATAGAAAGGTGAAGTGGGGCTAGTGTCTGAATAGGAAACATGAAAATAACTGAAGAAAATGTACTATTTTAGTTCTGAAGAGAGTGTAGTTGGGAAGGCTTGCGTGCAGATGGATCATGGTTAATCCTCAGTACCCTAAATATTCCTGTGAATTATAGTCCGGAGTGCTCGCAAAGCTTGAAGTCAGAAGTAAGTCCCTGGACACAACAAAGAAAAAGTGTATCATCTATTTTGAAAATTTAGAGTGTTTTTAAATAATTACTGAACATTTTAGCATTAAGATCTATTTGGATTTAAAATTTTCCAATATTTTTTCATTAGAAAAGAACCAAAAATAAATACTAAATTTGGAGATCTTCTAATCATTGAAAAAATATAAATTTCCACTCATTTTGATACATATAATATGAATGCATGTAGATTCTTTATTTGACCACATATTATTGGGGGTTTGGACCACATCCTGCGACTCTCAGGGGTTACTCCTGGCTATGTGCTCAGAAATAGATCCTGGCTTGGGAGACCATATGCCCCTCCGGGGGATCGAACCGCAGTCTGACCAGTGTGCAAGGCAAACATCCTACCGCAGCACAACCATCCCAGCCCCACTGACCACATATTCTTGGAAGTTTTTAGAACAAATGTTACAGCACTGACTCATCTGAGAGATGACTATATGTATTATTATGACTATATGAATAATTTACTTGGTGATACATGATGAATTCATTTGGTGACACTATGGCAATTAAATGTTTGCTTTATTTGAAATATCAATCTTCACAATAAGAGTTTAGATACGTAAGAGAAATGGTGATTATTGTGTAACTACACACAGATGCCAAAGCTCTTCAACTGTATGTTCCTTGACATTGAAGCTCAATGATTTTCGAAAAATCAGTAGTTTCATTAAATCAATAGATTCTTCTTGGTAACTTTATTTTTCTTAATTAAATAAACATGATTTGGGAACAGATCTATATCATTAAACATGGTTTGGGAAAATCTGTGTCATTAAAGATTATTATAAAGATTATTATATTAACTCTGGAGTGATAGTAAAGTGAGTAGGGCATTTGACTTGCATACAGTCAACCTAGATACAATAATCAGCACCCTATATGGTTTCCCAAGCATGACCGGAAGTGGTTCCTGAGTGCAGAACAAGAAGTTGGGTTTCAGTCATAAAGAGAACACTCCCCCCTTCACCAGTACAACCTTCCCACCACCAATGTTCCTTTCTTTTCTCCCCCACCCCTGCCTGTATTTGAGACAGGCATTCATTCTACTTCTCTCACTCAATAACATTGTCATGCTAGTTGTTAGTGTAGTTATTTCCCTAACAGCATTCACCACTCTTTTTTTTTATTAATATCTTTATTTAAACACCTTGATTACAAACATGATTATAGTTGGGTTTCAGTCATGTAAAGAACACCCCCTTTCACAAGTGCAACATTCCCATCATCGATGTTCCAAATCTTCCTCCTATCCACCCCACACCTCCCTGTACTCTAGACAGAATATCTAATATTTTTAATCAGTCTATCTACTAAATAAAATCTACATTAAAAACAAGGATTCAAAAGATTCTGAGTAAATACACCAATAAACTGGGAAGGTGATACACCTGGAGAAGACATGAAAGTACTTAATATATTTTTCCTTCTTTATTTCCTTTATGCAACCTTTCCATTTGACTGTTCATGACTGTATTATTTTGTTAATAAACCAATGATGGCAAGCTCAAAATAAAAAAGAAGCAACCTCTGAGTACCACCAGATGTGCTACCTCTCCAAAAAATGAAATATAATACTGAATTCAGAGATATAGCACAGAGTGTGAAGTGCATGCTTTATATGTGGTTGATGCCAGTTCAACCCACTACATGATGTTACCTTAGTGTAGAAGTAAAGAAAGTCCTGAGCAAAACTGGGTGCGACCAAAATATACATTCCCACTTCCCCCAAAAAAGTAAATGAAGAAGAGCTCTAAAACTCTCTGAAATTTAATTCCAAAATAATCCAAAAGTAATACTTTAAGGAAAATTCTATTTATACTCACTTTACTTTTTATTTTTATGTTCAATCTCATATTAATTCTGCTTTTACTCAATCTAAAATATTTTTTACAAACTTTAAGTTAAAATTTAATAATTCCACAAATTTACATTGGGCTAAATTTCCAATTGCTCTTCTCAGTTGTGATTTCTTGGGGGTTGGGTTGGACTACATTCTGCAATGCTCAAGGCTTCTTCCAGTTTCTGCTTTTCAGGTATCTCTCCTCTTGAACTCTGGTGGCCACCTTAAGGAACTGAGGTTCTAACTTGGCATGCTAAGCAAGTATACAATCACTCAGGCCCAGATATTATAGCATTTATTAAAAATATAAAATTTTTACTAGCCCAATTGTACCCTACGTGTATGTAATAATTCTTCACAAAAATCACTTAAATTTCCTAGAGTGTACTGCATCTTCAGGTGAAGAAATGTCCTGATAAAAACAGATGCTTCTTATTAAATGGCTAGGCTCTAATTTATTTCTCTCTTCAATGTTATAATATGATGGTGAACAAAATAAAGATACTTAGGATCTGCAAAAGAAGAATTTTACTTCAGAACTCAGAAAGTGTGTCCAAAAATTGTTGAGGCTTATGAGATATAATTTATGTTGTCAAGTATGACTTCTATGTAGCTGACAAATCTAAAGGCATGTTGGTAGACCACAAATGATATCTGATTAGTGACAATGTATCAGCTATTGTCTGCATTATTTTCTAAAGGACAGTAGAAATTATATATTCACAATTATTTTTAAATTATTGGATATAAAAGACTTTGTTCTTAAAGGCAAAAATGCAAAGCCACTAAAAACACATTTCTTTGGGCATCAATATATATAAACTGTTATGGCATGTTTTTTTTAATCACAAGGATAATGTTTCAAATATTTTCTGTCATTTTTAAACAATTGTTATGTGTATTTTATGCAATTGTTCTGTGTTCCCAACAAGTTCAGATCATGGTAAGTCTTTTATGGGAGAGGCAATATTGCTAAATAGCAACATAAATGATTTTTTCATATAGTGTCTTATTACTATACCTGAAATTCATTTTTGAACAAATTTATTTGTATTAAAACTACATTTTTTTTCCTTTTGGCATAAAAGGAAACTACATCCCTTTAAAAGGAAAAGGACTTTTCTCTCAGTAAGTCAAGTTCAGACAAATTTTGCAAAATTTAACTATAGAATCATAAAATGAAAAAGCAGGTGTATTATTAAGGAAAACAAAGAAACAAACAAAACACATGTAATTTTATAGGACACCTTCATTGAGGTCAGAGAACTAATGCTTTCAATTTTGAACAGATGTTCTATACCTTTTCCAAGTAGTGAACAGGTTTTTGTACATCCTTGGTCTATTTATACTGTATTTGGCTTGTCTTCAAACTTCTATTAACTGACAGCTTTTGAAGGTAAAGATGCCTCTGATTATGCCAACACATAAGCCATATTAATACACTCATCACCTTGCTCATCAAAAACAAGCTCCATAACTATCTAGGGAACTGCTACGTGACCCAACATATCATAAGTGATTTTGTTTGACTTTTCATACAAAAAGAAAGTCAAACAAAATCAGAGAGAATAATTTCTGAAAATTACTATGAAAATATTCCTATTTTTACAGTATTACTATGATGTAATTTACTCTTTAAGAGACAGCCCACATTTGGCATAAACCTTTTAATTAATTTGGTGAACAATTATATACTGGCAAACCTTTTTTTCTTAGTTTTTAGGGTCACATCCGGTGGTGATCAGGGCTAACTCCTGGATCTGTTGTCAGAGATCACTCCTGGCAAAACTAAATTCAGCTTTGAGAAAGGCAAAATATCTTTCTGACTGTATTATTGCTTGCAACCATCCCCCAAATCAATTTTTTTAGAAACCTCACTATTCACTTAGCCAAAATGATAACATTGCAAAATCTAAAGATCTAACTTTTACACTTGCCTAGGGCATTTTATTATGGGAATACACCCAGCAGAGTTTGGAAATAATGCTTTCCTGGGGATAAAATCCAGGATCTTGATGTACCATTTGAGATAAACACAAAGTCTTCACCTAGCATATGTTAGGCTAGTTGACCTTAACTCTTGTGGAAAAGTATTCTTTTAATATTCTATAATTATGTTTTTCTTCAGATTATTAATGATGAAGTAAATATCAAGGTAAGGAATCAGTATGCTTCCTCAGTAGATCCTTTATTTGCCATGTTTGATGTGGTTTGATTAGCATTAAAGATAGTTTATTGATCATGAACAGTATGTGCACAACACTCATTTGGTTCTCTCTGTAATCATTCCTTTCACCAACAAGGTTGAAATTGTATGGACTGGTTCCAGACACTAAGGGTCATCTGGAGATTAATGTTCACATGGTTTAATTTTAATATGCAACATTTTTCTTTCTAAATTATTTGATTTACTTTAAAGATAATGTTCAGACATCTTCAAAAGATTTAAGGGAGGTGAGTGCCCTACAAAATTGTGAACATCCAATCTTCATTCTTATGAACCTGGAAAAGATCCTGAAACTGTAACATTTTACGTCTGTGTGTTTCAAAATATGTAGTTTAGCTTTTTTTAACTCACTGATAATTTTGTAATCTAAATCAGGGTTATAATGTAACTAAAAACCTGTCTTAAATAACATCACTTTGGTTAACTTAAATATACTGTTTTATTCGGGGTCCTATACATCAGTGGTCAAGTGTTGCTCCTAGCTCGGTATTTAGGGATCACTTAGGGAACCAAACACAGTACCAGATATGAAACAGGGGTAGGACACAGGCAAGGCAAACAACTAAACCATGAAATCTCTTTCCAGTCCCTTAATGACAGCCAAATCAACAACACCACCAACAATTCACTTTTCTCCAGTTAAAGAAATGTTTTACAGAATTTGTTTAAATTTAAGATCCCAAGGATCTGTCAACAATGTTGTAATGACTTTTGAGTTTACTGCTGGCAACATTTAATGAAAGAAAATATATAATTTCCATCTCATGAAAGATACCGATACCAATTTCTCTTAAGTATTAGGAGATGTTGCTCACAGGTTTGGAAGAATTCACTACAATTTAGGAGCACTTGAATTTGATGAACATTCCTTGGCAATAACAAGGAAATAACAAAGAAATAACAGGAGAAAACTTAGTCCAATTTTAATGACATAGTCAATCACGATTGCCATAATGTGGATTAAATATAAAACTTATTATGGATTAGAAAAGTAATGGAAATTAAAATTAACTGGTATCTGAGTATTTCTTCTCTTCTAAATTAATCCTTTTCTAAGTGAGATAAAGGGAATTTTATTTAAAGTTTCTCATGATTTGATGAAAATATATCTTAAGAAAAATATCACTTAGGAAATGTATATTCACTATTATATTTTAAATAATTTTTGATTTTTTAAATCTTTATTTAAAATTCATGATTACAAACATGATTGTAATTGGGTTTTAGTCACAAAAAGAACACCCCCCCTCTTTACCAGTGCAACATTCTCACCACCAATTCACCCTTTATTATTCTTAATTTAGTAAAAATATTTACATTTTTAAGATTTTAATGGTCGTTCATGTTTCATAACAACAGATTATTCTTATTTTTATACACCTTTTCCCACCAACAGGTACTTATCAGAGTCATATTTCTTGGCATAACATCCTACTCTTTTTATGTCAATGGAATTTCTAAATAATAAAAATATAGAAATAAGGGAGAGATAGCACGGAGTTAGGACTTTTGTCTTGGATGCAGAAATGTTAAAGAGTTATTCTGATCAACTGATTATTTAGTTTTTTTTCTGATTTTTGGACTATACCCAGTGGTCTTCAGACGTTACTCCTGGCTCTGAGCTCAGAAATCACTCCTAGTAAGCTTGGGAGACAATATGTGATGCCATGGATCAAACCTTGATCAGCCATGTATAAGGAAAATGCCCTACCCACTGTGCTATTACTTCAGAACATAGATTTAGCAAAGCATAATATTGGGAATGGAATAATGTGAATGTAAATTTTGTGAGTATTTAAAAACTTTTCTTCATAGATATAAAACATTGCACATAATCTTTAAAAGTATATAAGGTGTCTCAAGTTTCAAGGTTAAAGCTACCAAGTGATTCTTTAAAAAAAAATAACCGATATATCTAATGTAAAGAAATTTAATAAAAACTACCTCTAACAACCATTATTTCCAGAAAGCACTCAATAAGGCTCGGTAGAGCATATGCCTCAAATGCATGAGGCCCCAAGTTCTTTCTCAGAGACAAATCAACAATAACAACAACAAAGAATTTTGTGTCAAGAAATATATTGCAGTCTCAGTTTTTTAAATATGATGTTTATAAATATAAGACTACTATTAGCTGCTCCTAATCAATATGTATGAATACAGAAAACTGTCTATAAAATAATCAAGGTCAAAATTGAACTTTGTCTTTAATAATGATCATTTCTTAAATATACTAGTGGAGAATATATAATACAAGTATTTTGTTTTATAAAATCTCATAAAATATTGTAAAATAAAATCATCCCAATTAACCTGTAATAATGGCAAAATGTAGAAATATGTCAAACATGTTCCATATTCTCTGCCAATGCCTGAATAAGTTGTAAACAATAGATTTTACTATAAATAATTTCTATTTTTACACGATTAAATTACAGCCTGCCTTATTTAACCCAGTAGGAACAATACAAAATTAGACAAATATGTTACTTCCTTAAAACCAATATTAAAAGTTTTGTAAAAATTTAGTTCAGTGTTCATAAATTACATGCGGAAGAGTATTCGTATATTTTAATTATTGAAATTTTATTTATTAAAATATATACTTACACAAAAGCTGATATACTTAAAGAAGATCTTATAAATTAATAAGGAACAGAGAGATAGTATATTAAGTAAAACACTTCCTTGATCCCCAAACAAAGACAGTGTCCTCCTCTGTGCAAAGAACCAGAACTGCCCAAAACAAATAATTCTATTACTAAAATTGAACAAGTATTATTTGGATATTCTATGACTATTATCAGAAAAAAAGTTAATAATAGATTAATGATCTACATATTTCCCTTACTATCATAAAATTTTCAAGATTTTCACTCATAAATATATTTATTATTCATAAACATCTTCTTAATTCTGACAACCTAATATTATAAAGAACTTATGTTGAAATTTATGTTATAATTTATAGGTCTCTGAAGGAATACTGAGATCCTGAATTTCTGCTGAACTATCAGGCGATTGCTATTCTGCAAAAATGCATTCTGAGCAGTACAGACTCCACACACCAGAAAGGATCTGTGATGGGATGAGTCTGGGTACATTGGTGAGGGCCCTTGTCTTGCACAAGCCAACATGACTTAGATCCCTGGCAAGACCTATGATCTTCCAAGCTCCACTAAAAGTGATCACTCAGTACAGATCCAGGAAAAAGTCCAGAGTCCTACTAGTTGTAACTCAAACACATACACACATACATTTAATATAGATACTAGAAATTTGATACAAATTCCAAATCTCTATTTGTGACAAATATAATTTATTCATCTGCTGTGAACATCTTTGTCTTTATCAATAGAATGAAGCAATAGAATGCAATAGTGTATGTCACCAAGGTTTTTTTTCTACACAAATTATAGACCACTTAATTCTGCCCTTTCAAATTCTTTTAGTTCAATTTGTCCTATTTTCTTTGACTCATTTTAAAGTAGTATACATAAAGGAAATATACTTAGGAAACCATGCCAAGAACTCTGGAATGATTTCCTCTCTATAAAGTTCTTCACACATTTCTTAAAGCGCTATGAAGAACCCCTGCTATCTAGACAAGACAACTTAGACACTAGCTGCTTCCAACCAGACTTCAAACTCGGAGGGGTGCTCAGTAAGCTCACTGGCTTTCAGCTTCCCCATGCAGCTGTTCACAGTTGATAATGAACACAGTTAGTAATCTCTCTCTCTTTTTTCTCTATAACACCCAGATTTTACCAAGCAAAATTCATTTTTGACTATTGACTACAGAGTGAATCATACTGTACACTGCAACTTAATATGCAAAGACTCAAAATTGCTGTGGTAACCTTGACAAGACTGTGCTGACTTGAAAGAAACAAGCATAGATGCCACGAAGTGTATGAAATTTATTTCTGTAGATACTATGTTTAGTTTGGTAAAACAAGTGTAATTTTCACACATGCTGTCATATTTTTCCTAAATATAGTATGCAAAACCATATTCAATTAAAGAATTACACTGAATTAAGCTTCATAAACAAGTTCTTTGTTGGTGTACTTCTTTAACTCATTTAATAAATGAGAAATAAGTCTCTGTCATCTATTTTTTCCTTTGGTTGTAGAGACATAGCTAGCTGTGCTCAGGGCTTACAACTGGCTTTGTGCCCAGGAATCACTCCTTGTGGGTACTAGGGACTCTAAAATCACATCCTACATGGCCACATGCAAAGCAAGCACCATACCTGCTTTATTATTTGTCATCTATTTTTATGAACAACAACAACAACAACAAATGGGGCCAAGAGATAGTACAGCGGTAGGGTATTTGGCTTGCACGAGGCCAACCCCAAAAGAACTCCGATTCAATTCCCCACACACTATGTGGTTCCCCTAGCCTGACAGGAGCGACTTCTGAGTGCAGAGCCAGGAGTAACCCCTCAGTGCCACCAGGTGTGACCCAAAAAACAACAAAAAAAAAAACTAAAACAAAAAATTAATAAAAGTAATTTGGAGGTGCAACAAGACTTCCTATAACAAGTGTATTTAATATTTTAAAATCTGCCAGTTATCACTTCATATTCATGTTTATAATACTGATGCAATCATGTTTTAAATATTAGTTTTAATACTTTTTATTAACAACATAGAAATGTGAAGTGCAGAGTTTGGTTTTCATTCACTGAACACTCTTGAATTTCCATTTGCCAATGGCACACTCTTTCTTTGGGGTCTAGAGGAAAGGGAAAGCCCAAGGTGTGCCTTAAAATTTTTTGACCAATGATTTTAACCAATTCATAATTTTTTGCCTATGAGTTACCAGGTACCTTGTGCCATCCTCTTGAAAATTGGTGAACAATGTAATATCTGAAATAAAATGCTGTGCCAACCTGTGATAACTGTTACACTATATAATACCTGGTGAACTACATAATACCTGGCATAAAACCAGAGCCAGATACATCCACATTGTGTTTTTCAATCTTGCATTCTTGTTCCAACTCTTGGTAAGTGTTTTTGATGATGCACCGTACAACAGGTTGGGCTCAGTAAAAAAGTAACCAGGAACATATCAAGAAATGTTCCCTTTTCCATGTTTTATATGAATTTACAAAGCTCAGATCAGCTTTCAACTTGAAGACTTAAAATAATTTCTCACTTTTATCATATAAATATTAATGTGATTATTAATAATATAATTTATATGTTATATTTTAGATGTATATAATCTTAAACAATCTATCTATACATTGACAGTTTTATTTAACATATTTAAAATATATATTTTCATGATATAGTAAAATAAGATGGTGATTGCAACATGAGATACCTATAACCGCACTTATAAATCCAATTATTAGTAAACCCACATAGGACAATCAAAAGCACATCCTATAAAAATAACTCTCTCTACACTAATTTAATTAAAGATGCTCAATAATACCATGGGGATGGGCCTATCTAAGAAAGAAAACTGACAGAGTATCCTACCATTGTTTAATGGCAATAAGCAGTTGGAGAAACACATGCAGGGAGGACCAAAGAAATCATTTGTAAACACAATTCACTCTAAATTCAGACAAAATGGCATGAAAGAGGAAAGAAATACGAGCTAGTAGACAATTCTGAAGGGTACATCATAAGAGACTTTTCCAGGAAACACAGAAGTAATATTTATTGCCACTAAAATATTGACAAGCAAATGGGAAAAGACTCCTTTGATCAAATAAATGGCTAGTATGGCATAAATGTTTTTCATCTAAGTATATATATGCATATATATATATATATATATATATATATATATATATATATATACACACTTACATTCTTCATTCAGAAGTAAACAGGATCCAATTTATGTCCACTATATGTCAAAGCTATGCAACTGTTTCTAAATATAAGAAACAAAATATCAAGGAGTCAGAGCTAACAGTATGTAATGGGCTTGCTTTCTATGCAGCTGATCAGGTTTTTATCCTTGGCAACACATAGGATCCCTGCATACTACCAGGGTTATTTTTGAGCATCCCAAAGCTCAGAGCCAATAGTAATCCCTCAACACATCTAGATGTGGTCAAAAAACAAAAGAATGAAAGAAAAGGCGTGAATTTTTTTCTTAGACTTTCTTAAGAAGACAGACGAAAACCAAAAAAAAAAAAAATGACTACTTCATTTTTATATATTAAAGTGATATAAAGTATCTATTGTATTGTGGGAATACAAAACTCCAGAAGTGTGTTTGGTATTACATGTTTAAAGGTAAGGAAACAAAGTCAAAGATCACACATATATTAAAATTCTTATCATCTGTATCTATCATATACCAATTTAGAATATAAGGATGCAATAGATTTTCCTGCTTTTTAGTGGACATAAAGACTAAATTCTAAAATGAGAGAGATGTCTCTTGTGAGAGAAACAATCTCAGCTGCAGGGTTAGATTTAGAGGACTGAAAGATATGTGTGGAGAGATAAGTAGGGAGTCAGCTAAATTCTAATGTATTTTTTCTGTTTAAGTAAACCAAATTTCAATTAAATATTGCACATTAGAAGCTAAATTTTGAAACTATAGTGAGCAACCTTGGACTGATTATTGATAAAAAGATTTACACAAAAGTTCCCTTCCACTAATAAATCATGTCTTACTTTTTGGCTAAATGAGGTATTTCAGATTTCCTTCAATGAGTAACATTAGAAAATAGAGACCCCTATACTCAGTCTACCCAGCCACTGATAATCTGAGCACTAAATGACAAAGGTTCTGTTTGGCACCCTATTGGTATTTGTAAATGGCAGGTTAGTAATTCTATATTCACTTCTTCAGGTATGAGAAGTCTTTTTGTAGACAGAAAGGCACAGATATAACTTCAAGGAAGAGATAAACAGAATACATTTTTAATTTTAAATATTCTTTATTGTGACCAATGTGAATTATAACTCTTTTACAGTTATGTTTAAGGTACATAGTGACAACTAATTAGGGCCATTCCCACCAGTAGTGTTGTCCTCCCTCTAACCCTGTTCCCAGCATGCACCCCATACCTCCCCCTTTTACCCCTTGGACTATTAATGTAATAGGTCCCCTTTGTATATGACTTGTTGTAGATTGTGCATCTTGAATCTACTTTTTTTTTTTTTAAGAATGGAAGGATTTGAATGACTTCAAGGGAACAATCATAGTAAAATACAACCCAATGAGAAAAAGGACTTGACTGAGGTGTGTGACCAGGAGTAGACTGAGTTGAGTACCATGAAGAAATATATCTGGGGGTAATAAGGATGATAAGATAAGATTATCTTGCCCATGAGAAAGAGTTTTAATGCTATTTCAAAATAACTAGCTTGATTACACTAGACTATTTAGTGCTGTGAAAATAATGAGGAACTTAAGAACACCTCCAAGAAGTGGAACTTGTGAAGGTATGAGAGAAATAAGATTGTAAAAATTTTATAATTTTGATCATATATGTATTCTATATAAATAGAAGTAGGAGATGGAAATTCAATATATTCATGGATAAAGTGTAAATTTTTAGAAAAATTAAAGATATGAATATTTTATGGTTTGAAATTTCATAATGAGGAATGTAATCCAAATTTAATATGTGAACAAATTTAACACGTACAAACATGTTTGAAAATAGTAGTGACAATTCAATTTTTCTGCAAATAATAAACAAGTAAAATAATATTTTGAATATTAACATAAAATTATTATACAATTGTAAGTATATTTATACAATGTTAACCGAAAACATTGTTTTAAAAGTAGAAAGTACATAAATATGTGATTGAATTAAATATAAAATTTGGTATATATCGCAACATTTTAGTATAAAATTAAACTTTAGGGAATTTTTAGACAATAATATTAAGATCATTAAGTCTAAATCATTTTAATAAAAAAAGATGCAGTAAAGTATATTGTTAACACCTGTTTACTTTTAGTTATAGACACATATGTTTAAGTGTTATCTGTGTAAAGTTCCAGAAGCTTCAAAATATAAAAGTAAATGTTTAAAAAATTATTGCTATATAAACTCTGAAAGTACTACATAAAAATAACCTTAAACTGTATTCATCTAATTAATATTATCTGATATCTATGAGGAATATTTGTTTTTTGGTAACTAGATAAAATTTTACCCTTGAGATTGATACTTATACCAAAGTAAAGACAATCAAAGTGTTTCTCTATTCATGTTTCAAATTTTTATCTTCTGAGTTGCTGCAAAGGGAATTTTACACAACCCTAAATGCAGGAGATAATTCTCAAATGAAGCAAGAGTAACTAAATTGTCATAAAGAAAACATGAGAATCATTACCAAATTAGCCTGTAATCTAAGACTGTCTTATTAAAACACAATCAAACCAGGATATAAAAGTTTCACTCGTTTCCCTTTCTCTACTTTCATCAATTTAATCATAATTCAGGTAATTATTTTATTATCTAACTACTTTTCAAAGCCTAGATCCAGTGTGAAAAGTGATTTCCAGGAAAATGTGATGGTCCCAAGTGAAATCCTTTTGCTCTTTCCTGGGATTTAGCACAGCATCATCAGCTCTTACCTGGTCCTTAGTGCAGCCCTCTGCTGAGCTATTCTCACAGTGCATCTGCTGTCTGGAGATTCCACTGGCCATAGTACATTTATTCTAGCATCTCTGGTCTTAAAAAACGCCCTCTTCTCGAGAACCAGAGCAAAAATACAGTGGGTAGGGCAATAGTGGTAGTCCCAGCACCGCAAAGGATCCCCTAAACTTATCAGGAGGGATCCCTCATTGCAGAACCTAAAGGAAGCCCAGAATACAATGTATATGCCATAAATAAATAAATAAACCCTTGAAAACAATACAAACCATCCAATAAACCTTTCCTTCTTCTCTTGTTTAAACAGATTTTATCATTATTAATTTTATTCATATTATATTCATTTTCATATTTCTTTTTTGAAGGGATGTTTGGGGTCATATTCCTGGCTCTATGCTCAGGGATCACTCCTGCAAGTTTTTGAGGGATAAAATGTGGTATGGACTGGATCTGGCCACATGCAAGGCAAACATATTAAACCCTGAACAATTTCTCCAGCTGACAAATAAATTTTGTCTGAGAAACTTTCCTTAAATTTTTATAGCTGTACTAAATATTATGGAGTTTTCCAAAACCCAAGTTACGGTACACAGGGGTGATACTCTAGACTCCCCTAATGTGTGGTTTACGCTCTTTTGTAATGCTTCAGCAGTTTTTAGTACCAACTGTGACTTAAAGCTATTAATGGAGCACTGCTATTGATGGAAGCCTTTCAGCCTTGAGCTGTTTTGTACAACATACTATCTTGCTGGCAGGTTTCCTTTATCTTCATTATTAGCTTTGAAGGCATCATTGAAATGTAATAAAAGAAAGCATGTTGAAGTTGCCCACTAAACAAAAATTTCAGTTGGATTCTAAGTCTTGAGCATTCTTTATTGTCTAACAGAGACACCCAATTTTATGTCCTTCTACAGTATTCAGAAAATAAAGCAAAAACTGTACTGAACTGTTTTCTAGAAACAAACATCTTCAACAAATACTGAAAAGTGCCCCCTATATATTTTTCCCTGCATCCTATCTCTTTGTCCCAGCACATGCCTCCCTCACTTGGGGGCCAGATAATTCTACAGACTTTGGTCTGTAATAAACACTCACTCTCTGATTAATAGGACAAAATTACAACATGAAGACATTTGGAAGTAGGTCTTTCTACAGTTGAGCCTTTTATGAGACTGATGATGTCACTAAGCAAGGGGGATGAAGCGTACAAAATTCCCAAAGACCCTCGCTAGACAAACAAGGAAAGAGGTGATTTTGATATAACAGTGGGCTTCATTTACAGTTAACTTATGTGGTAATGCATTACCAATAAAATTTGAAATGAGACATAATACACTTGTAAGAATTTTTTTTTCTTTTTTTTTTCTTTTTTTTTTTTTTGGTTTTTGGGCCACACCCATTTGACGCTTAGGGGTTACTCCTGGCTATGTGCTCAGAAATTGCCCCTGGCTTGGGGGACCATATGGGACGCCGGGGGATCGAACCGCGGTCCGTTCCTTGGTAGCGCTTACAAGGCAGACACCTTATCTCTAGCGCCACCTTCCCGGCCCCACTTGTAAGAATTTGTTTGCTATAAAAATGTGCTGTCATCAAACATAACCAAGACTGATAGGGTAGGGAAAGCTCTACTAATGGATGCTAGGAAGAAACCAAAGTTGAAAAAAGCAATCATTTCATCAGCAATAGTTTAAGTGTAGAATTGGACATTCCTAATAGTTGCTTGTGATCTTTATTCTTAGTTTATAAATTACTAACTTTGCCCAAGTATAGGCTTGAATTTTGGTTTACTTACATAGGAGTTAGAGTACTTTTAGAGTTTCTGCATGAGCTTCTTGTCTAATCATGATAAAATTATGAGTAACCAATATACTACTTATAAACTTGGTGAAGTTACAGATTTTGCTTCCTGGCTAACCCCATAAATTATTTAAAGTAAGAATATAGTTCTTCAATGACAGTAAATTTATTCAAGTATAGTAAATATGTAATTATTGACTTTAAATAAAAGTTTTATGTGAAAGTTGATATTTTATTTCAGTAATAAAAATATATTTTTGAAGACTTTTATTCATATATATGTCAAAGGTAATAGCTTCATTTCAGATCTTCCAGATGTTCAAGTTATCCTTCTCAATTTAAGTGAATCTCTTCTTGAACAAACTTCTTGATTCTTTCTCTTTGTCCATGCCCATTATGACAATGCAAATATGAATTCCAGATACATTATCTACCTTTATCCTATATTCTTGGTTGATTGAAACCAGTTATTTAGTCTTTCTAGCCCTATTCTTTTTTTTTTTTGGGGGGGGTCACACCCAGCAGTGCTTGGGGTTACTCCTGGCTCTATGCTCAGAAATCGCTCCTGGCAGGCTTAGGGGACCAATGGGATGCCAGGATTTGAACCATCAGCCTTCTGCATGAAAGGCAAATTCCTTACCTCCATGCTATCTCTCAGACCCCACTCGCCCTATTTTTAATGTAGTACTTAGGATATATTTTGAAAATAATCATTAAGAGCTTAATCATTCATTGAAAGCTAATTTGATTCCTGTCTTGATAATTAACCTTGTTATCATTTCTGGCTTTGGGGGATACAAACCAGTTCAATGTTTAGGCACATTCAAAGGATTATCAAATTATTTTAGAATCCTTAGACAACATGGAGTTGTTCATTGCACTGGTCAGTTTAGCTAAAAGTGTTTCAAGAAATATGAAGCCAGAAAAATTCTAAATAAAAGTTTCATAAAAAAATATGCCATTATTCCTAAACATCATATTTCTGAGGCCAGCACAACCATTTTGAGTTCATAATAATTACTTTTCTATTTGTCATGGAATATATGCCAAACATATTCTTAATTGGAGGGCAGAGAGATACCACAGCAATAGGGCATCTGCCTTGCACGCGGCTGACCCGGAATTAACTGTTGGTTTGATTCCTGACATCCCATATGGTCTCCTGAGCCTGCTAGGAGCAATTTCTGAGCACAGAGCCAGGAGTAACCCTGAGCACTGCCAAGTGAAACCAACCAAAAAAAAAAAAAAAACAACACCAAAGAATAAACAAACAAATTCTTATTTGACATGGAATAATACTAAAGACACACAAAATATTCAATATTTAAATTTTCTGTAGGTGGTATAACATGTTCTGTTTTATGCTCTGATGACAAAATGTATTGGTTTCAAGAAAATAATTCCTAAGATACAATAATGATTTAACAGAAAGATAATTTAACAAGGTATTTTGTATTTCAAAGGAAACCCTTCTAAATGTTGTTCTACTTGATGACCAGAATTTTGGAAGAACTGCTTTCTTATTTAAAAACTGCACAAAGATTTTCCACATCAGCAGGAAGAACAGGGAATGAGGGATGAATAGAAGCATTTTATGGTCTTATTCACTAAAATAAGCATAGATATATTCTGAAATTATTTAAGTCTTAATTGGGAATTAATGTCCACTTATTAAGATAACAATATCTTAGATAATTTGTTATAATCTTTATTCTCTTGACAAGCTTATACTGAAAAAATCAAATGAATTAAAAATGACATAAAATTTATGAAAATTCAGTAAAGGCTACATTTTATTTTATCAAAAATTAGCATAATTACAATATACAAAATAATTTATTTATATGAATGTTTGCATAAGGATAAAATAAATGTATTCACTTTCATAATTTTACATAATCTCATATTTAAAATATTACAACTATTCATTTATGAATATGGTAAGAAACACAATACACATTAATCCTGAAACAAGCGCAATTTTTTAAAGTTCATACACACACATAAAAACATACACACTCTGAATTCAGAGCCAAGCAGTACATTGAAGTCTACTCTTTTTTAAAAATGCCATTATAACTCCTTTTGCAATATGCATTAACAAATGACATCTCAAAACTTTATATTGAACCAAATCAGATATTGAAAAGAAACTGCTCCATCACAAAACATCCCCATGGATATACATTCATAGAAAATGTACGGTAAGTGCATTTTTAGGTTGAAGAGTTTGCATGACAAGATTTCTCTTTATTCTTCTTGAATACAGTCCATTTTTCATCTCAAAATCAAATTCAAGATATTTCTATCAAACTAACCAGGATTATATACATAATCCCTCTTTTTACAAATATTACTTAACGTTTTATTTTTTTCAAAACTACTTTAATTTTTTTTTTCTTTGGGGGGTAGATTCTCAATCTGCACTCAACTCTGAGGAAAAATACTAGGGATTATCAGTTGATCAAGGAGGTTCAATACAAAGGCTCAAGAATAGGGTGCTACATGGGCCCTATGATTCTGGAGATGACCCAGGTTAATCTGCCAGTGCTAGAGAGCCTCTGGGGCCACTGTCATCAGGGAGGACTCTAAGTTTCCACCAATGTTTTAGGGAGACCATATTACACAGGAGATTAACTCAAGCTGTATAAATTCACAGACTTTATTAATCCCTGTACCATCTTTATGACTGTGAAACATCACTGCATTAATGTGAATATATTTACCTAGAAATCCCTAGAATATCTAATTAAAAATCATGTACTAGGTTAAAACTATGATCCTACTTTGACTCCTATGAACAATGTATATTGCCCTACATCCTACATGTCAAAAGAGTGAACATGTTTTTCTGTGCCAAAGTCTGCAACTGAATGAGAATCTTGAGAGGAGGTGTTTATCCTGAGTAGTCCATCTGGGTTGATATTGCAATTTCCTGTCCATATTCTTGTAAGGGTGAACAGAAGACATTTTGAAACACACAAAGAGGAGAAGTCAAGATCAGAGGCAGGGCTACAGGCCAAGAAACACCTGGACCTACAAGGAGCCAGATAAAGCAAGAAGTGGAGAGACTGTAAGTTGCTATCTCTTTGCTTCCAAATTTCTACACTCTAGAATTTAAAAAAAAATTTGAAATTAGTTTTTCTGTAATAACTGGAGGTGCTCAGAACTAACTCCTGGCTGTGTTCAGGGATCACAATTGGCAGGTGTGGGGACTATATGGGATATCATGGATCAAACCAAGGCAGGCTGCATGCATTACAATGCCCTATCCTCTGGGCTATTACTCCAATCCTACATTTACCATTTTAAAGCCTTTAACCTTTAACTTGTGATTACAAGAACCTTAACATAATGTTTCTTTCATTAAACTTAAAAGTACAGGGTTCGGAAGATGGCACAGTGGCATGGCATTTGTCTTGCACATGGTCAACCCAGTACAAACAATGGTTTGATTCCCAGCATTCCATATAGTCTCCCTAGCCTTCCAGGGGTGAATACTGAGCACAGAGCCAGGAGTAATACCTGAGCACTGCCGGGTGTGACCCAAAAAACAAAAAAATTAAAAAAAATCAAAATTAAAAGTGTACAGAGAAAAGAGGTATTGCTCTATCTCTCACAATCAGTCACTGAGCTTGTAGTATTTTGATATCTAAGTCATAATGAAACACTTATTAAAAAATTATATCCATACTTTGAACAAATCTGAATACCATTTAATTAATAACTCAAGAGCTTAAATGGGAGAGAGAAGATATAGTAATGGTTACATTTCTATGTGATATGTGTGTTGTTATTGTCTGGGGACCACTCACAGCAAAATTCAAGGATTGTGCATAGTAGGTTCTAGGGTCTTTTTGGGTTTTGGGGGTCAAACCTGGCTAGGCTATGTGGAAGTCAAGCACCTTGACAGTAGTATTATCTCCCCAGCCCCTTCACTCTAATATATAACCAAAATATTTCTGCAATGAATTATTTTGTTTGTTTTGTTAGTTTTTGAGTCACACCCAGCAGTGCTCAGGGGTTACTCCTGGCTCTATGCTCAGAAATCGCCCCTGACAGGCTCAGGGGACCATATGGGATACAGGTATTCAAACCACATGCAAGGCAAACACTTTACCTGTGAACTGGCATTAGCTCATGGCCATCAATAGCTGAAGACCAGTGTGTTTAAACTGGAAGCACATATTCTCCTCAGAGCTCAGGGAATTTCTGCAGGCTAACACTAGTCAAGTAGCCAGTGGTTGAAAGCTACTGCTAAAAGTTATTTATCTAATGACTAAACCACTTCATATAAGGTGTCCTGCCTTGCAATTTGTCCTTAAATGCTCAGTTCACATCCCAATGTAAAGATGTTGCATTTTGCCAAGATCTAGCTCCCTTCACCTGGTAAAATTTTAGGACAAAATCACCTTGTCCGCTAATCTCTCATTGGTCACTTTATGGGAAACAGCACTTGCTTTTCACTTGAGCTGGGAGGAATTTTATCCCCTACCTGCTTTGTCATATTTTCTTATAACTTCCATCCTCATCTATTCAACCCTGTGCATATGTAAAATCAGTTAGTGTTTATTTCCAGAATTCCTGAGGGAAAGGCAAAGGATCATTTTTACTGCTTTGTCCACAGCTATATCATAGCATCTACAATATTTTGAGATTTATAGATATTTTTCACAAGTCATTTTCAACTAATACATTTTTGTAAAAAAATTCTTATTAAATAAACTCCTTCATGGATTGAGTAGATTCATATCACTTTATAGTAATATCCTGTTCTGAGATTGAGAAAACTAGATAAGTATTGCTTAAAATGAATCTGAATAAGCTAATTCTTAAATGATTATTGTAAGACATTATAAAAATGAAAATATGCTGAATAATAGGAGAGACAATATTGCCTTAGTAGATTCATGCAAAGGAGTTTTAAATGGCTAGTTAGTTCTAAATTCCAGTCAACACTTTTTTTTTTAAGTCATGATCAACAGAAAAATATTCTATGGTAATGATATGAAAGTGAAACAGCCATTTCTGTCATCTTTTTCACTTTAAGAGTATTTACTGACATAGGGCCATAATATACTTTTCAGAATGTTTAGAATTGAAGGTCAAATTCTTTTTTTTTTTTTTTTTGGTTTTTGGGCCACACCCATTTGACGCTCAGGGGTTACTCCTGGCTATGCGCTCAGAAGTCGCTCCTGGCTTGGGGGACCATATGGGACGCCGGGGATCGAACAGCGGTCCTTCCTAGGCTAGCGCAGGCAAGGCAGGCACCTTACCTTTAGCGCCACCGCCCGGCCTGTAGGTCAAATTCTTGCCCCATTCAGTAGCCAGGAAAAATGAGTTTGAAGCACTGAGCACAAGGGAAACACACACACACACACACACACACACACACACGTACACTAACACCCACAATCCTGTGATCAAAGATCACCATTGCAATTCAGAATAGTGCAAATGTAGTTGGCTACTGAAACCAACTCCTCTCACCAACCCACCGAATCTACAGCAATTCCCTCTGACCAGAAACACCCTGCAGAGGCAGGTGAACAACTACTATTAGAATATTTTGCAAAGGCTAGGAAAAAACTTAAAAAGAGACCTGGCTGAATTGAATAGGGAGATGTTTTCTTTCACCAGAATCCCAGCCAGATAAACACCTAAATTTTGTGTGTCGGGGCACACACCTGGTGACGTTCAGAATTTACTCCTGGCTATGTGCTCAGGAGTTGCTCCTGGCTCAGTGACCATATGAGATGCAGGGTATCAAACCAATGTCCGACCTGGATCGCCTAACGCTGTGCTATCTTTCTAGCCCCAACACCTAAATTTTTAAGATCTATGTTCGCATTCTTCCCTACGGGATAGGGGGTGGCGTGGAGGGGTAGAATCTGCCCCTGGGATATCAACTCTCCAAACCATTTTTCTAGATAATTAAATGAACCACATTCACAAGACCCGCAATTCCACAGCCAACAGAAAAATAGCTCTTCAAAGCTCTGTGCTGACTCACCAGGTTCAAGTGGGTGAAGAAACAGAAGTGAAACAAGCCAGGGTGAGGCTGGCTGTGGCCAAGTAACAGGCTGTCTATGCCCTTCTCATAGGCTGCCCCAAATTCCTCCCAGCTGGACTTTATATTTCTTTTACTTCATCCCCAATCTACCACTGATGGTTTGTTTTTATTTTGTTTTCTTCCAGGTAGGCCAACTGTAACCTTCCCATCCATCTATGTTGAAATATCAAACACCGATCCTCTTTTATTTTTCTTTTTGGCTTTTCACCTTTTCTTTTGTGGGCTCTATTTATTGGCATTTTTTTTTGTTTTGTGTTTGTTTCTTTTAGCCCAAACACAGCTGTGCTCTGGGATTATTACTGGCTCTATGCTCAGGGGTCACTATTTTATTGCTCAGATGCTGGAAATTGAACCGAGGTCAGTCACATGCACCACAAGAGCCTTGACTCCCATTTTACCTATCTGGTTCCTTTTTTTCTATATTTTTATGGAAATATTTGAGAATAATATCATTGATATAAAAAAGTATAACTTAATGTAACATTAGGTTTTTTCAGGGGTACAGTATGATGTTTGGATATTTATAAGTAGTAAGAATTGATGGTCACAGAAAGCTTAAATTATTCCACTTCTATACTTGCTTGTATCTTAGTTCTATATGGATTATCTTAGAAAATTTCAAGCATTCCACACTATATAACTGAGAGCAGTCACTATATGATATGCACTAAATTTTCCTATCGTAACTTTTTTTACAAGTGAAAGTTTGTACCTTTATACCTCCCAATCATCTTTTGCTTAACTATTCTATTACTACTTTTGACAACCACAATTCCTTTCTCCATTTCTATGTGACAGAGTATTCTATTCTTAAAGTTTCTGCTTTCATATATAAGTGAGATCTTTTTTTTTAAATAATTTTTATTTTGACCAAATTGGTTTACAAATCATTCACAGTAAAATTTTAGGTATATAATGACATTGAATCAGGAACATTCCCACCACCAATGCTGTCCTCCCTCTTAATATGTTCTCTTGAAGCCAACATCACCTTGGTACCAAAATCAGACAGAGATGCTGCCAAAAAGAAAATTACAGACCAATATCCCTAATGAATGCAGATGTAAAGATCTTCAACAAAATCATGGCATATAGGATCCACTGCATCATCAAGAAGATCATACACTACAACCAAGTAGGTTTCATCCCAGGAATGCAAGGATGGTTTTAACATCTGTAAATCTATCAACATCATACACAACATCAACAATAAGAAAAATAAAAATCACATGATCATATCAATAGACAGAGAAAGCATTTGATAAAGTCCAACGCCATTCTTGATAAAAACTCTCAGCAAGATGGGAATGAAAGGAATCTTTCTCAATCTAGTTGAAGCCATCTAACGCAAGCCAATGGCAAATATCCTCAATGGACAAAAACTAAAAGCCTTTCCTCTAAATTCTAGTACAAGACAAGGCTGTCCGCTCTCACCACTCCTCCTCAACATAGTACTGGAATTCCTTGCTGTAGTGATCAGGCAAGAAAAAGATATCAAGGGAATCCCAATAGGAAAGGAAGAAGTCAAGCTCTCATTGTTTGCAGATGACATGATACTCTACTTAGAAAACCCTAAAGACTCTACCAAAAAGCTTCTAGAAACAATAGACTCATATAGCAAGGTGTCAAGCTGCAAAATTAACACACAGAAATCAATGGTCTTTTTAAACACCAATAATGATAGGGAAGAGATGGACATCTAGAAGGCAATCCCATTCACATTAGTGCCACACAACTCAAATATCTTGGAGGCAACTTGAGCAAACACATGAAGGACTTATACAAAGAACTATAGAGCCCTGCTCTAAGAAATAAAAGAGAACACACGGAAATGGAAACATATACCATGCTCATGGATTGGCAGGATTAACATCATTAAAATGTCAATACTCCCCAAAGCATTATACATATTTAATGTGATCCCCTTAAAAATACCCATGACATTCTTCAAAGAAGTGGATTAAACACTTATGAAGTTCATCTGTAACAATAAATACCCTCCAATAGCTAAAGCACTCCTAGGGAAAGGGAAAATGGGAGGCATTACTTTCCCCAACTTTAAACTGTACTACAAAGCAATAGTTATCAAAACCGCATGGTATTGGAATAAAGACAGGCCCTCAGATCAGTGGAATAGGCTTGAGTTCTCAGACAATGTTCCCCAGACATATAATCACCTAATTTTTGACAAAGGAACAAGAAATCCTAAGTGGAACAGGAAAAACCTCTTCAACAAGTGGTGCTGGCAGAACTGGTTAGCCACTTGCAAAACACCAAAAACAGACCCTCAGTTAACAACATGTATGAAGGTAAAATCCAAATGGATTAAAGATCTTGATATAAGACCTGATACCATAGGTATATAGAACAACACATCGGTAAAACAATCCATGACATTGAGACTAAAGGCATCTTCAAGGAGGAAACTGCACTTTCTAAACAAGTGGAAGCAGAGATCAACAGATGGGAATACATTAAACTGAGAAGCTTCTGCACCTCAAAAGAAATAGTGTCCAGGATACAAGAGCCACCCACTGAGTGGGAGAAACTATTCACCCAACACCAATCAGATAAGGGGCTAATATCCAAAATATACAGGGCACTGACAAAACTTTTCAAAAAAAAAAACATCTAATCCATCAAAAATTGGAGAGAAGGAATGAACAAAAACTTTGATAAAAAAAGAAATAGAAATGGCCAAAAGGCACATGAAAAATTGCTCCTCATCACTAATCATCAGGGAGATGCAAATCAAGACAATGATGAGATACCATCTTACACCACAGAGATTGGCACACATCACAAAGAATGAGAACAATCAGTGCTGGTGGGGATGTGGATAGAAAGGAACTCTTATCCACTGCTGGTGGGAATGCTTTCTAGTCCAACTTCTATGGAAAGCAATATGGAGATTCTCCAAAATCTGGAAATTGAGCTCCCATTCGACTCAGCTATTCCACTCCTAGGGATATACCCTAAGAACACAAGAATACAATACAAAACCCCTTTCCTCACACCTATATTTATTGCAGCACTATTCACAATAGCCAGGCTCTGGAAACAACCAAGATGCCCTTCAACAGACAAATGGGTAAAGAAACTGTGGTACATATACACAATGGAATATTATGCAGCCATCAGGAGAGATGAAGTCATGAAATTTTCCTATACATGTATGTACATGGAATCTATCATGCTGAGTGAAATAAGTCAGAGGAAGAGAGAGAGAGACACAGAAAAGTCTCACCCATCTATGTGTTTTAAGAATAATAAGTCATTTTTGCAACAATCCTCAGAGACTATGAGAGGAAGGCTGGAACTTCCAGCTCACTTCATGAAGCTCAACATAAAGAGTGGTGAGTGCAGTTATAGACATAACTACAGAGAACTACCATAATCATGTGAATAAATGAGGGAACTGGAAAGCCTGTCTGCAGTACAGGTGGGGGTGGGGTGGGATGGAGGGAGATTTGGGACATTGGTGGTGGGAATGTTGCACTGGTGAAGGGGGTGTTCTTTACATGTCTGAAACCTAATCACAATCATATTTGTAAGCAGGACGTTTAAATAAAGAAATATAATATGTTCTCTTTGAGTTATTTCATTGCCCTTAAGATCCATTATGTTGTTGCAAATGCAATATTTTTAACTTAATTTTTGTTTATATAGTTGTTTATTTCTGTGTCTTATATATTGAAGATTATGTTGCCAACCAAGGCAGCGCTTAGAGATTCTCCTGGCTCTGAACTCAGAAATCATTCCTGTGAGTGCTCAGAGGACCATATAATTTTGGGGGGATGGAACCACAGCAGGAATCCTTAAAGGCAAGCACCCTACCCACTGTACTATCGCTTCAGGACCCCTCAATTAGTTAGATTTTTAATTCATCTTTTACTTTAAATGCAAACAGTTATTTAGTCCTTTTACTCTTCTATTATAATTTCTAAAAAATAGGTAGTCTTGAAACCAGGCTCATATTTAAAGATAATAATAACAGGATAGCAGAATTTCTTTTTAGTGATGTACTCTTCAGGAAAAAAAAAACAGATGAAGAATCCTTTTTAAAAATGATGAGTTCTATCAGGTGACATTTAAAAAGTTTTGTGAAACTGAATCTATTGATTTAAGAAAATTAGAAGTTTAAAGAATAATTGGCAATCAAAGATCATTTTCAGAATAATTGGCAATGGGTTGATGAATTTTATAGCTTAAAGTTGCTCAGGCTGCACGTTGCTGTAGCATTTCACTAGAACATGATGGAGAATGTGATTATCTGCTGACATGTTTAATGAACTACAATAATGATGTCACATGCTACAATACTGAGCATTCTAGGCTGTGCAAGTGTGCAGGACTCTGCTGTCACATTTTCAATAGTGACAGGTACAAATATGTATCTATGTGTAAGAGAGCTGTGTGTGCTTTACCCCCCAAAAAAGTCACATTTTTACTAAAAGGCAAACAAAATCAAGGTGAGTAAAGATCCAATATTTACTTTGAGGTTCTATTATTGGCAAAATCATAATAATTATTTATGTCAAGATAGTTTAAACCTGGTGTCAATTTGTCATACTAAAATATTTGTGCAGAACAAAAATATAACTGTTTAGGTAGTTATTCTCAGGTAGCTCATAATTTCTAATATTTTAGAACATTAGAAAAGTCCATGGCAGTCATAACATTTTAGATATCTCAGAGATTAAATTACACATTAGCAAAACTGCTGTAGATTACATGTCTTGCAATAAACATAATTAGAAAAGTCAAATGAAAGCATTAGTGAATGTTGACTATTTTGAATGATCACACCCAGGTTGTGCTCCTGACTCCATGCTCAGGAATCATTACCAGCATAGAGGGAGGCTATCTATGGTTCAGTGAATGAAACTGGAGTTAGTTGCATTCAAAACAAGGGTCTCACCTGCTTTACTCTTTCCCTGGCTCTGATTTTTGTTTTTAAGCTATTTACACAGGTTCTTTAAGTTAATGTGATTTTCTATCAGAATCATTTCTTTGCAAATCACTCAAGAAATTAAAGCTTATTTAAATACTTTAAATGGCTCATTTTAAGTATCTTTATTTAAAGTGTCTATTATTTTTGGAAAAGGAACATTGACTCTGTCTTTTTGTGCACACATTTCAGTTATTAAGGGATTACACATTGTTAGGTTTTTCATAGGGTTATTGTATTCTAGAATTAGGGCTCAATATTATCGTTGACTTTTGAGCAGTCAGGAGGTTCATCATATGATTTATATTTTAATTTGTTGCATTTTTGTAATGAGCTAAGTGTGTTTATACTGCTTTATTCTTTTGATAAATTATTAAATTACCTTTCTTGTTTGGAAGCCAACCTGGTGATGTTCAGATCTCACTGCTGGTTCTGTGCTCAGTTCTCTGTATGCAAGAGATTTGCCCATGCCCACATACACGGATTCTCTCTGCCCTCTGAATTAATTATGTTAATACTTAGGAATTAGAAATCTACAATCTGGAACTATATTGATAGCAAAGTGTTAAAGATGGTTGCACTCGTAAAGTTGAGTGTTCTTTTTTATAACTGCAACCCAACTACAAACATGTTTGCAATCATGGTGCTTAAATAAAGATATTAAACAAAAACAAGGTTCCTTGAATTTGTGTGGTTCTTACATAGAACAAAAGGAACCACCCGATCAGGTTGACTGGTAAGCTTTTGTAGTTAGGCCCTTGCTGACTTTTCTCTTTGATCTGAGGGCCAAAAGCAGCTTTGCTTTGTCCTGATAGTGCTAAGGGAACCATATTCAGTGCTGGAGATTGAAACCAAAACTAGAATTGTGTTACCTGCAAGGGAAGTTCTGAACCCCTGTACTATCTCTCTATCCTAAACTCTTCTAACAGTAAATTACTTTTCTGTTCTCCCTTTTATAAGCATATTATTCTGCTGATTTTCCCAGGGCATCGTTTTACTTCTATTTATATGCTCTGGATGAAGCTGAATCGCTTTTTCAATTGTAAACTAGAAACATTCCAACTCGACAAATGGTCCCAAATTATTGACTCCTGGTCCCTTGCCTTGCACCAATTGAAAAATTGTTTCAATAGCTAATTTATTTGTTCTCATTCTTGCTGCCGTCTTGAGCATGGTTATATGCTCTTTCATAAGTTTTCCTGGTTAATTATCATGAATCACACTGGAATCATTGATTTTAACCCTGCTATATCTGACAAAACTAGATAAAATAGGGCAAAGTTTATTTGTACAGCATTACATTAATGGCTGTTTCACTTAAGCATCTCTGAAAACCAACACGAAACCAATCTTAAATACTCTTATGAGTATTAGAGCTGGAGATTTCTAAATTCAGAGTTACTAAGCTGCTTTCTTTTTTTTGGGGGGGAGGGGGCACCCAGCGAAGCTCAGGTATTACTTCTGACTTTGTGCTCAGATATCACTCCTGATAAGCTTGAGGGACTCTATGGGGTACCAGGTTTGTATTGGGTTGGCCAATTGCAAGGTAAATGTCCTACTGCAGTGCTATTACTCTGGCCCCTAAGCTGCTTTCTTTTACATTCATTTAGAACAGGGATCCTCAAATTATGGACTGCTGCCTAAATGTGGCCTGCTGAAAACATTTATTTGGCCAACCAGGGTTTTTGCTGCTGCTGCCTGTCCTGCTTAGCTGCCAACTCTTCCCAGGCCAGCAGTATTCATGTGTGGGATGTGTGTTGCACTCTCCTACACCCCTCTTCCTCTCTGTTTTTGATTCCTCCTCCTAATCTCGAACAGAGGTCCTCAAACTACAGACTGGTAAAAGTAGGCCTATAGTTCCTGTTAAAATACTGATAAGTTTGTTGATAAAATTTTACTTGTTATTCATTTTAAATATTGTAATTGTTCCCATTATTTTACTTCGAAATAATACATATTCAGTATGCACAGGAATTTCTTCATAGTTTTTTTCTAAACTATTAGTTTGGCACTTCAATGGTCTGAGGGATGAGCCCCTGTTTAAAAAGTTTGAAGACCTATGAGTTAGAACTTTCTTATGAATAAAATGACATAAAATTTGATCAAAAGCAAGGAAGAAGGTGAATATAAACACAGTATAACACAATTCTGTTTTAGAATAACAAAAAATTGATTTCACTTTGGATCTGAAAAGCTATTGCAAGGTCTTATTTGTACTAAGCCAATTGGAGTTATTTTCTTGTCTGTCCCAAGAAAATACAACTTATTTTATCTTTTGACAATGCATACTTGTATCCCCCTTTCACTCTGGGGTATTTTTAATTTGTGAGGACAGTCTAGAACCCATGAAGTTAGAAATAAGAGAAATAGGACTTTCCTGTGAATAGTTACATGAAATCACAACAAATTCAACCTGATTTCTTAAGGAAATTGAGGGAAACAGGAGAGATAGTACAAAGAGTTGAGCAGTTGCCTTACACAAATTCCAGTTTGTTTCGTAGGACTATAGATAATCCCCCAAGCCCAAACAGGAGTGATCCCTGACAACAGAATCAAGACAAACCCTAAATATAGTAAGGTTTGGCTGTAGAAGCAGAAAAAGAAAAACAAACTGTGGGATTCCAGTTCATGTGGACTTTTGATGACTAAATTTACATTAAGAAATCAGTTTAAATATATGTTAAAAACATAATGTAGCATAATTTTTATAATGTAAAATTTGTGCTTATTTAATTTTAAGAACCAATTTAGAATTACATTACAAAAAAGGTTTTCTTTAAACTTTTCTATAAAGTCAATCATAAGAATCAAAGTCATTCTGTTACTTGTGTTATCACATAAATACTAGTAATAATTCCTTGTATAAAGACATTTGTAAAACAAGAGGATTGATTCAAGCTGTGGGAGGGAATATTACTAGAATATTTTCAACCCTTATTTATTTTCATCTTTACAACATATATTAACTTAGTAAATTCTCAAAATGATTTCAAGACTTTTCTGTTATTTATCCTGTTGTGTGGGAAGTTCCACTTTTTCTCCTCTTTTTTTGCATCAGAGTACATTTCAATTCAATATAAAATTATACATCTATTTCAACAATGGCTGTTTATTCCATTCCCCAGCCTAACCTTATTTCTTTTAATGGCTTTTGATTTGAAAAATGTACATTTAAGCAGAATAACTCAAAGTTAGAAGCTATAGCCTCATATATAAAAGAATTTTACAAAAACATATCCCATTCATAATCTAAAAGAAAAATTATGTAGAAATGAATTTAATAAAGGATATAGAAAAACACTGAAAAGTAGAGAACTCTGCATAAATAAACTGAAGAAGACATATAGTGATTAAAATATATTTTTTACTTTTTGATAAAAAATCAATATTATTAAAATGGCCAAAACAGATTAAATGTAATAAACAAATTCAATGTAATTTCTTTAGAATTTGAGTTCCAAGAATACCTCGTTGTGCTGGAGAGAATATGATGTTTCTCAGGATAGGCGACATGATCTCTCAAACACAGTCAGAAGAAAACTCTGAACTCTGAGCTGGAAGTAGTATTGAGCACCACTGATATGGCCTAAAAATAAAACCAAAAACTAAAACTTCCAACAGCAACCTTCAAAAATATTGAAATTATTGGTAATTGAGAAAGAAAACTTATCTGGTTACCACTTCTATTTCTCACTAAAGATCTAGTAATTTCTTTTCTGATTTCTTATTTTATATTCCTCTTCACCATTTTGACACACACACACACACACACACACACACACACACACACACTTTTTTTCTCAGTCATTGGTCTATGGCATTTACTGTACGGTTTGCTCTATAACAAGTGTCTTCAAACTACGGCCTGCAGGCCACATGCGGCTCGCAGAGGAGTCTGATCTAGCCCGCCAGCAGTGAGCACTGTTTGATTGACAAGATACCTGCCAGCATATACACTCAGTGTCACAGTTTCTCAGGGATGACGTCAACCGCCTCTGCCCACGGCATGTTGTGTGCTGGGAGGGTGGGTATGAGGGCGGTGTTGAGAAGGACACTGATGCGCTTTTCTACTTTCAAAAAACCAAGAAGTACCAGAGCTCAATGATGCAGAATGGAAATGGCACCTTGCCTTTCTGACAGATATAACAGAGCTACTCAAAAGTTTCAATCTGCAACTTCAAGGCAAGGGGAAGTTCATCTGTGATATGGCATTGCATGTGAAA
Organism: Suncus etruscus; assembly: GCF_024139225.1. Lineage (NCBI taxonomy): Eukaryota > Metazoa > Chordata > Mammalia > Eulipotyphla > Soricidae > Suncus > Suncus etruscus. The sequence goes on from NC_064851.1 coordinate 116,101,912, forward strand.
GCATTTGAAGTAAAATTAGGCCTTCTCATCAAACAAGTACAGGAGGAAAACTTCAGTCATCTCTCAACAACTCAAAACCTGTCAGCGGGCAAACCATTGGTTGCATTCCTAAAGGAAACATGTCTGGCTTCACTAGAATTGCTGCAAAAGGAGTTTCAATTTAGATTCAAAGAGCTTCATCTCCATGAACAGGACATACAGCTTTTTCGTAACCCATTTTCTATTGAGATTGAAATGTCCTTATAATTTACCAAATGGAACTGGCAGAACTGCAGAATTGTGACTCTATGAAAGACACATTAAAGTCAAGTAACCTTTTGAATTTTTATGCATCTCTCCCCTCTGAGACATATCCAAATATCAGGAACCATGCACTCAAAATGGTAACCATCTTTGGTAGCACTTATGCCTGTGAACAGACTTTTTCAAGAATGAAACATCTGAAATCTCCAACCAGATCAAGATTAACTGATGCCCACTTGCATCACTTGTTATGGCTGGCAGTGACAAATATGGAACCGGACATTGACCATCTCATTAGCCAAAAGCAGGCCCACAGTTCCCATTGAAATACTAGTGCATGATCTGTTTATTAATAAATGGTTTTTATTTTATTTATATAAGATATGTGCAGTGTGAGTAGGAATTAGTAGCTCATATAGTCCGGTCCTCCAGCTCTCTAAGGGACCATAATCTGGCCCCCACTTTAGAAAGTTTGAAGACCCCTGCTCTATAAGAAGCATTTGACCATTAGATGCACATAGTTTTTAGAATAAAATAGAATATCAAAAAATACAAGATAAAAAATGATAAAGGAGTTGGGAGAGAAAGAGTTAAAAATCTGTTTGAAAATTTAACTGTTGTTTTATTCTATAGCTAATAGAATTCTGCTTCAATTGAAAAAGATAATAACTTGGCATGTAATGCAAACATTCATTAAATATTTAAAAAATATTTTAATATATGTAATAAATGGAATCACATTAAGACTTTTCTATGGCATTTGTTTCCAATAACTCTCTTTGCCACTGTTTTCATCTCAAAATGTCTAGTGCAAATCTTAGAAGTCAAATATTTACATAGTAATATTGGCAGGCATTCCACTCCTAGCGTTTCCTTCTGTCTCAGTTATGCTGTGATGTGTTTAGTAATCATTTATTTACTATTTTCTAGAACAACAACTTAGCAAAACCTTAGCAAGTGTGCTCATGTTTTCTTTCTTAATAGTAAAGTCATGAACCTCAATGTAAGTTGATTTTTTTCACAATCTCCTCTCAAAATAAAAATCAGCCTAAAATTCTGTTAAAAGATCATAGACCTTCTTATGGATTTTCTATCTGGTCTAAAACTGCATCATCTTTTTAAAACAAGATAGCTCAATATATGATTTTCCTTTATGAAATTCTTAAAATCATGATCTCAATCATAATAAAAAGTCATCATAAATAATTTAGACTTTTGGCAAGGCTTTGATTATTTAGTTTTTATTTTGTTTTGGGGGACCTTCCAAGTGGTATCAGGTTGTCCTTGGGCCTATTTTTACAGATGCAGGTCCTGCTGAATTTTTAATTACCGAGGGACAAGATCTTTAAATTTTCAACTACTTCCACTTCACCTTGAATATAAGTCCTATTTAATCATAATAGTCTTCCTGTTCATCTTTCAAAAACAGTTTTAATAATTTTAATAATCATTATAATAATCAAATAATAACTTTGGCATCATATATTTCCTCTTCCTGAACCTTATCTTTTCTAGTCGATGGAAAGATACAAAGCAGAACACAGAATCACTGCATAAAATCTGATTAGAAGATGCAGGCACAGTATAGCAAAACTGTCTCCTTCAGGTTTATTAGATATTCATTTTTTGTCATAAAATTATCAAATCCACTTAAACACCTAGAATAACCATGTCTTTTTAATTAGGCTCTCCTGTCACAGTGTTTCTGAATATTTGCAATAAAGAATTTTATTTTACTAAATTATTATTATTTTTGGTACACTTATTTGTACCAAAAAAGTTTACTCCTTGCTCTTCATTCAGGTATCATGCCTAGCAAAGCTCAAGGTACCAAATGTGATGCTTAGAACTAAACCCAGGTCAATCAACTGCAAGACAAGTGCTCTTTATGCTATAATTGAAATTGTTAATAAAATATTTTTTCATTCAAAGAAGGTTGAAAAGTATAGATTCATATTGTGTAGCTACCACTTTGTTTCTTATATCACATTGTGATTCTGTGCAATTCAACAAATTGAACAGTGATTCTCCTTGCTTTTAGACCAAACCTTAAGAAATAAAGTTACTGAATGTCTTCCCAGTCATCGAATCATGTTACTTCTAGTCTCATTCATATAATGATTATGAGCTTGAAAAGGATGAAATCTCCTATACATCACTCTCTGATTTTACTGTACTTCCAAATTCATAACAATTTAAATCCTAGTATCTTATATTCTCTATTACAATGTACCCTCTCATTTCTATATTTTTTTTCTCCTTAATGAGAAAAAGTTTCATTTGACCATCATTATTTGCATGTGTTTCCTTGCATAACTCACTTTCTAGAAGTTAGCAAACACCATTGAATATAAATAGCAAGCCAAGATTCCCCCCCGCCACCCCAGCATCAGCCCCATATTTATTTTCCCTATCACACTATCAGCTGAAGTCTTTACTGTATCTTCAGAGATAAAAAGGAACTGATTAATTTCTTTTTATGTTTTATTGTTTGTTTGTTTTTGGGTCACACCCGGCAGCGGGATACTCCAGGCTCTAAGCTCAGAAATTTCTCCTGGCAGGCTCGGGGAACCATATAGGATGTCGGGATTTGAACCACTGTCCTTCTACATGCAAGGCAAACACCCTACCTCCATGCTATCTCTCCGGTCCAATTAATTTCTTTTTTTTTCTTTGTTTTTAAGAAGCCACACCCGGTGATGCTCAGAGGCTACTCCTGGCTATGCACTCAGAAATCTAACCCCCTAGCTTGGGGGACCATATGGCACACAGCGAGATCAAATTTTGGTCTGTCCTAGATTAGCGTGTGCAAGGCAAAAACCCTACCACTGTGCCACCACGATTGCCCCGGAGCTGATTAATTTCTAATTTATTCATCTCCTTAAATTCTCTATAGCAATATAATTGTAGAGAGTATGAAACAATGCTCTTTGAAGCATAGTTTTACACTTTTGATCCCCAAATTTCACTCCTTTACCTCAATATATTTCTCAATATATTGTTTGAAGGCTAAAAAATATGCATACTGATGCTAAATGGTAAGGATCCATATATATACAGTTTATCTGTGCGTTTCCTATTCAAGGATTCACTAATATAATATGCTAGTTTATTGAGCCCTTGAGATGTAGAGGGTTGATGATAAATAATCTTTGAAACTCATCTGTACAGGTCAGTTTTCCTATCTCCTATCTCCTTTATCTATATCTATATCCTGTATCTATATCTCCTGTATATGTCTAATTAAATTCCTTAAATTTTCTGATATGTCTTGTCAGCTTCTTGGTTACTTGTCGGCACAAGAGAGGTACATTCACATTCTTGAGAGTCCTATTGAGTGCAACAATGTTTACCTCCCTGATAAAACAGTAGGATTGGTTCTTTCTTATAAAAACTTTAAGCACCATGATTACAAACATGATTGTAGCTAGGTTTCAGTCATAAACAGAATCGCCCCCTTTAGTGCAACATTCCCACTACCAATGCTCCCCCTTTCTCATTCCCAACCCTTGCCTGTATTTGAGACAGGCATTTCACTTCTTTCACTCATTGAGATTGTCATGATAGTTGTTAGTGTAGTAATTTTCCTAACTGCACTCATCACTCTCTGTGGTGAGTTTCATAGTTAGCCAGTCCTTTTGGCTCTCATCTCAATTGTCTTTGGGAATCATTACAATAATGTTCTTAATTTTTCTTAAAATCCATTAATATAATATTCTTAATTTTTCTTAAAAGTGAGACTATTCTGTATCTATCTCTCTCCCTCTGACTTATTTCACTCAGCATAATAGATTCCATGTACATCCATATACAGGAAATTTTCATGACTTCATCTCTCCTGACAGCTGCATAATATTCAGAGGTTACTCCTGGCTATGTGCTCAGAAATTGCTCCTGGCTTGCGGAATCATATGGTACACAGGGGGATCGATCTGCAGTCTGTCTTAGGTTAGTGTGTGTAAGGCAAACACCCCACTATTGTGCCACAGCGTCTGCCCCGGAGCTGATAAATTTCTAATTTTTTCATATCCTTAAATGTCCTATAGCAATACAATTGTAGAAATTAATGAAATAATGCTCTTTAGAAGCATAGATTACACTTTTTGATTTCCAAATTTACTCTTTTACCTCAATATATTCCTGAGAGTAATTGAAGGCTAAAAAATGTGCATACTGGTGCTAAATTGTAAAGATGTACATAATGTGAATATGTGTCAGTTTCTTGAGCCATTCATCTGTTGAAGGGCATCTTGGTTGTTTCCAGAGTCTGGTTATTGTAAATACTGCTGCAATGAATATAGGTATGAAGAAGGGATTTTTGAATTGTATTTTTGTGTTCCTAGGGTATAGCTCTAGGAGTGGTATAGCTGGATCATATGGGAGCTCAATGGTTCTTTCTTAGTCCTTATCCTCTTTTTCCTCACATAACCCCTGGTGGCTAAATTGCATTGCATTAGTTTTTTTAATTATAGTTTGAAGAATGAGTTGAGATTTTCTGGTTTAGAAAGAAACAATAATATTATCTACAAATCTCTATTTCTTTATCTACTCAACTTTAAACTACAATTGCCAGTCTTAATGTCCAATACTAAGTGTTTGAGATTACTTCAATTATTACTTCTTTTTCCACTTTTCTGGCTTGCTAAAGATATGTTGAGTTTTGAAATCTTGATATATTATTCATTAATTATGATCATGAAATATTTTTCCATTGCCTTAACATCAAGTCTATAGATTTTAAAGCATTTAGGTGTGTTATTATTAGTTACTTCTAAAATTACATAATTTTTGAAATGTTCACAGGATAAACTAGTATTCCTAGTTCCTATATTTTGGAAAACTTATACTTTTCAATTGCTAAACCAATTTCATTCTGAAATTCTTTTTATTTTATTTATCCAAGAATGAGTTTAATAATAATATTTCTAGTGAATAATCAATTTGTTAAAATCTGAACAATATATATATATATATTGCTAATAATTTCAATCAGCAGTTGACATGAGATGTTGTTATAAGTTAATTGTAAAGAAATGAACTTTAACATATCAAAAATTTCATAATCTAGTGACCATTATCAATTCCATTTCAAATCAAAATCCAGATAATGTACATCTTCTTTTTAATTTTTAATTTGTTGCAGTTAATCTGACATAAGTTAATACTTGGTTCGTGAATGGAAATATTTCTTTAAATAATTGCTGTTATAATAGTGTTAAATTCCATAACCTACATTTAGTTTGCTTGTTTAATGAAATAATATGATTTATTTAGAGTAGATGTTCAAGAATTAAATGATCTTTCTGGTAGTTTTTAAGCATTATTTTCTAAAGACTTTGACTTAACAAGTGCTAGAAATATAATAAAAGTGATTGGTTTAGAAGTTGATAACTTTTTCAATCAGGTATAATTAAAAAAAAACTGTTGAAGGAATTATTTAAAAGTAAATCTATTTAAGTAAATTTATTATTAAAGGAGCCAGTAGCATGGCAGGCAGGGTTTTGCCTTTCATGAAGTCAACCTATGTCCAATCCTCAGCATCTCATATGGTTCCCCAACCTACCAGGAGTGATTTATTAGTGCAAAGTGAGGAGTAACCTTTGAGTGCTGCCAAGTGTTGCCCAAAAACCAAAACCAAATACAAACAAACAAAAAAAGAAGTATCGTATTAAAGACAATGAATTAAAACACTTTAGACTGTATTCTTTCCGCTTTTATAAATGCTTCCTTTAGGAGGGATTATTAGCATGGCCAACATGAAGAAATATCTGTAGAAAAATATAGTTTTAAAATTTAAATTCCTAGACATTATCTTTTCCTTTTACTCCATTTATTGTTATTTAAGTATATGATCTAAAGGTGGGAATTTTAACATTATTTTAACTCATTTAACTATAGACTAAAATGCTAATTTCTAAAGGCTAAATTTCAGAGAAAATTTATTTTCAAAATGTAATGTATAACAAATTTTGTGTTATATTTTTATTACTGCAATAGTAGACTTATATATCAAATAAAATATTTCCAGATGCTAGAAAGATGGAAAGTACCCTGACACCTCCATTTTTATTAGTTTTCTAATTTTGTTTCTAGACCCATAAATTATTTGCTAGAAAGTTACATTTCCAGGTAACTGCTCTAGAAAAATATAATATATTATATACATTATATATATATATAAATATAATATAATGAAGTATTAAAATCATTTAAATAAAATATATTTTAAACAAAGCTAGAAATAGCTAACTTTGAATGATTTTTATCTAATGCTATCGGAGTTAACTTAAAGAGTAATATACCATATATCTTAATTCAGTTTTTAGAAAAATGAAGCCTGCTGAAATGTCAGCTCTTGACTAATTTTATGCTAAGTTTATAATGGAATTAATATATGTCTAACTATTGAAATATTTAACATCAGTAACTGAAGAAAAGCAATTTTTCTTTATAAAAATTATAACGTTTTAAAATATCAAAATAACCTTATATACTAACCACAAAGTAAAGTAAAAAGAAACTACACTTCTTGCCTTCTTTGAACCAAATGAGTTTCTGAATATAACCTGTTCTTAAAACCAATTTATTAGGCCAGAGAGATAGCACAGTGGTAAGGGTCAGAAGATAACACAGTGGTAGGGCATTTGCCTTACATGTATCCAACCTAGGTCGGACCCCGTTTCAATTCCTGGCATCCCATATGTCCCCCAGAGCCTGCCAGGGGCTATTTCTGTGCACATAGCCAGGAGTGACCCCTGAGTGCCACCAGGTATGATCCAAAAAACAAAAAATAAATAAAACAATTTATTAAAAATAATGGTAACAGATTTATATTTATATTACATGTATATATTAAATATACAGTTGATATAAAATTTATTTCTATGCTATTTTGACTAACACAAATTAAAATTTAGCCAAGATGGACTGCCAGCTAATCATAATATTTTAGTTAAATTTTATCCTTAAATTATTAAGAAATATACAAATTATATCAACAATATAAGATTATACTGATAAACAAAAAACCCTGACAGCTAAAAACTCATGAAAAAGGGAGCTGGAGCAGTGGCGCAAGCAGTAGGATATTTACCTTGCTAGGGATTCGATTCCTGCACCCCTCGCCCCTGCATCCCATATGGTCCTCTAAGCCAGGATCGATTTCTGAGCACATAGTCAAGAGTACTCCCTGAGCCTAGTTTCAATCCAGTATCACATACAGAAAGTGTTTCATTTTCATCATATTCTTTATTTTACCCAGAGGTTTATTGCAATATAATTTACTTAAAACAACATTCACTACTTAAATGAACATTTGATGAGTATGGGCAATGATATTATCTTCTTCAAATTTTAAAACATTTCACCTATGATGCCTTAACATATTTATATTTTATTGAGATGAAAATACAATTATATTTAAGTTAGGCTATTTGATATTTGATAGGCTATTTGATATTAACTAAAACATATTAGGGCTCTATTTATGTGTGTATTTTTGTTTCTTTTTTTTGGGTTTTGGGTCATACCGGCTATACTCAGGGGTTACATCTGACTCTGCACTCAGAAATCACTCCTGGCAGGCTCGGGGACCATATGGGATATCAGGATTCGAACCAGGGTCCATCCTATATTGGCCACATGCAAGGCAAATGCCTACCCACTGCGCTATTGCTCCAGACCCTATTTATGTATTTTTAAATATTTCTCTTTATTCTTTATTTGGATGATATTTATGGATTTATATTCATGTTTGCTTATTTTTATTTGATGTATATTAGCTCAATATGCATTTGTTTTACTATTTCATTTTATCTTGATTAATCTCCCTCTTTCTAGAAATGATAATAAAATTATCATCATTTCTATTTATTTGAGATGCCTATAAACAAAACAATAATCAATAATATTTTGTATTATGTTATTGAGTATAGTAAAAATTAGTTCACTTTAAATTTCTCCTATTTTCAAACAAATAAGAATTTTAGGATTGCTTTTTCTCTCCCTATCCTACTTCCTATATATTACATTCCTGGTCCTCCTTTTATAACATTGGTATAAAATCTGGAAAGATAATACAGCAGGCATTTGTCTTGCAGGAGGCTAGTCTACCTTTGATCCCTGTACCCCATATGGTCCCTTGAGTACTGCCAGGAATGAAACTTGAGCAAAGAGCCAAGATTATGTCCTGAGAACTACAAGGAGTGCCCCCGAACCAAAAAAGTAATAAAAAGTAAATAAGTTGAATTTTATCCTCCTGCTAATCAAAATTGTATGATGCAGACTCGAATCTCTCAAACTCATGAATTATTTAATGTGTCATATTTAATAACTTCCACAAACCTTGTAAAACAACCCAATCCAATTTTGTTTTTTGTTTTGGATGTTGGTGCTCCCAAGCAGTGCCAAAGGTAACTAGGGTTAACTCCCTGTAATATTTGGCTGATCAGTTGGGCTGATATTTCAGTGCTAGGGCGAAGGAAGCCAGACTCTGGGGAGAACCACAATATACTGGGGACTAAAACGGGGTTCAGACAAGCTAGACATGCTCCATATACCCTGCCCACCTGCTGTCCCTCAACTGTTCTGTCTAGCCAAGCTACTTAACTTGGAGGGTCATACACATCTGCTTGAGGTATCTATTAGAGACAGGTGAAAATGAAATTGGGAGAAAACTCTAGAGATTACTTTTCCATGTAGCTCTGTTACTCAAAATGGGGCGGGTTCATTCTTTTAGCTATTAAAAAAAAACAGAAAACAAACAAACAAACAAAAAAAAAAAACAGGCCTTTCTTCCTCTAGGAGGGGAACTTTCCTTTCTATAATGCCTATAGCTCCTGCTGCCAGAACACACAGGGCGAGCTAGACTCCCCTTTTCAGAACATAAACTCCGCCCAACAATGTGCTTCTTTCTCCCTCTTTCTAGTCGCTGCTTTGAGTTGAGATGCCCAGAATTTATTATAGAACTTTATTTTGTTTTATTTGTTATCTAAAATTCAACCTAAGCTATCTTCTTTAGGCATACATAAAATTCTTTTCTTTTTTTTTTCTTTTTTTTTTTCTTTTGGTTTTTGGGTCACACCCGGCGGTGCTCAGGGTTACTCCTGGTTGTCTGCTCAGAAATAGCCCCTGGCAGGCACGAGGGACCATGTGGGACGCCGGGATTCGAAACAATCTCCTTTGGTCCTGGATCTGCTGCTTGCAAGGCAAAAGCCGCTGTGCTATCTCTCCGGGCCCAATTCTTTGCTTTTTATATTAAGGAAAAGTAAGTCACATATCGTCATAGTATTTCTTCTCAACTCCTTTCTCTTCTATAGCTCTTGCCCCCTTAATGCATGCTTCTTTATTCTGTATCTACTGAATTATCTTTGAATTTTCTATCTTCTTACCAGCTCATATCAGTGTCCATTAATATTTATATATTCTACAGAAAATTGAAACTTCCACCTAAAAAAAGAAATCAGAAGTTCCCACATTCACCTTAAATAGACACTCGTTTTTTTGAACACTATAGAGCTCATGGTCTGGAAATACACTCCCTTTATATTTGCTTACATATTATTTTATTACACTATACATGCTTATAAAGTTTTGCAGTGATCCAATGCAAACTTTGTCCTTTGAGTCTTTGTGCTTTTGGTTACTTCTGAGAGAATGATTAAGGTTTATAGATCTCCACAAGTTGCTTCTTCATTTTAATTGCAAACTATACCATAAATAAGAATCCACAATGTTCTCTGCTGATCAAAGTAGCCTTGTCTGACTACTAAAAGGGCTCTTCTTTCATTGCTTGACATATACTAGACATTAATTATTAATCGTGCTTTTAGACACAAACACCAACTATCTTGTCTCATTCGCACACGGGAATATGCTCTTTCTTGACTAAGGCTCTGTCTTCCTCGATACAGGTTGTTTATCAACTTCTCCAGAGTGGCACTGAATTTAGTGGGAGCACATGGTAATGTAAATCACAGTCTAATTTAGTTGTCAGTGTGTTGTGACACTTGGTTAAAAATGCTTTTTAATTGTGACTATAAATTATACATGAACAATTCTTAGTGACAGTCTTAATACTACATCAGATTATTTCACCCAAGGGGGAATAACAAGCAACATCAACATAAAGCAAGTGAATATCTCAAACATTTAAAGGGGCTATTTAATGGAAGATAATGATGATACTGTTTTATTTGTTATGGCCTGGTTAGGACCCAAATCTTTTCCGGTCTTAGAAATCGGGTTATGATTGGGTTAGGAGAGGAAGAAGGCAGAAACTGGAGATATAGATCTTTAGAAATTGCTGCCAATGATGCGATAATTGCTAACTACATGTTTATAGGATGATGACATAATGGATATATATTACATCTCTGTTATCAGACAATATGATCCCTAAAACATGGCCCCAAGGGTTTTTTTGCAGTTGTTGGCAGAAATGAGTTTCTTCATATTTGTAGGCTAGTTTGGGTTCACACTTCGTTGATTTCTGCTCTCAGCTTTACTCTATTTCCTTCTGTCTCCCTATTTTGGGGTCCTTTTGTTGAGCACTTTCTAATTCTATGAGCTGCGTCATTAAGCTATTCAGTTATGCCTCTTCTTCCTTCCTGATGTGTGCTTGCAAAGCTATAAATTTTCCTCTCAGGACTGCTTTTGCTCTGTCCCATAGATTCTGGCAGTTTGTATCTTCATTATCATTTGTTTCCAGGAAAGATTTGATTTCCTCTTTGATTTCATCTGGACCCACTGGTTGTTCAGTAGCAGGCTGTTTAACTTCCAATTGTTAAAGTTTTTCTTCAGTGTGCCTTTGGAATTCATATCTAATTTCAGAGCCTTGTGGTCAGCAAAGGTAGCCTGCAAGATTTCTATCCTCTTGATTTTATGAAGGTATTTTTTATGTGTCAGCATGTAGTTTATCCTGGAGAATGACCCATGTACATTGGAGAAGAATGTGTTTCCAGGTTTTTTTGGGGTGAGTGTCTTATATATATCTACTATTCATCTTTTTTTCATAACTTTTCAGGGCTAGTATATTTTTGTATGTTTTTGTCTGGTTGACCTATCAAATGCTGACAGGGCCGTGTTGAGGTCTCCCACAATTATTGTGTTATTATTGATGTCTTCTTTCAGATTTGTCAGTAATTGTATTAGATAATTTGCTGGTCTCTCATTGAGTGCATATATGTTTAATAGTCTGATTTCTTCCTGTTGCACATATCACTTGATTAGTACATAGTGTCCATCTTTGTCCCTTACCACTTTTCTGAGTATAAAGTTGGTGTCATCAGATATTAATATGGCCACCTCAGCTTTTATAAGGGTGTTGTTTAATTGGATGGTTTTCCTCCAGCTTTTGATTTTGAGGATATATTTGTTCTGAATATTCAGGTGTATTTCTTGTAGGTAAAAGAAGGTTGGATTCATCTTTTTGACCCATTTTGCCACTCTGTGTCTTTTAGTTGGTGAATTTAGTCAATTGACATTGAGGAAGATGATTGGTATAGGATTTAATGTCATCTTTGTAGATATGTTTGCTGTGTTTGTTGGTCTCTCTTGTCTTAAAATAGACCTTTCAGTTTTTTCTTTCAGGCTAGTTTTTCATCTATGAAGTTTCTGAGCTGTTGTTTATCCATGAAGCTATGTATCTTTCCTTCAAACCTGAAGGTGAGTTGGGCTGGGTGCAATATTCTTGGTGAGACATCCATTTTATATAGTCTTGTCACAATATCCCACCACTGTCTTCTGGCCTTAAGAGTTTCTTGTGACATGTCTGCTGTAAGTCTTAGGGATGCTCCTTTGAATGTAAGTTCCATTTTTGATCTCGCAGCTTTCAGTATTCTATCCCTATATGTGGGATTTGTCATTGTAATGAGATGTGTCTTGGGGTGTTTTTCTTTGGGTCTCTTTTAGCGAGTATTCTTCGGGCATGCAGGATTTGGTTGCATGTAGTCTTTAACTCTGGGAGTATCTCTTTGTTGATGTCTTTGACAGTTGATCCTTCCTGAATATCTCCTACCTGGGCCTCTGGGACTCCAATGATTCTTATGTTGTTCCTGTTGAGTGTATCAAAGTCTTCTATTTTCATCTGTTCACATTCCTTGAGTACTTTTTCCATTACCTGATCTTTTGTCTTAAGGTTCTTTTCCAATTTCTTCTGCTGTGTTGTGTTTTTCTGCATCTCATCTTCCAGCATGCCGATTCTGTCCTCAGCTGCTGTTACCCTGCTTGCAAGGCTATTCATTGAGGTTTTCAGTTGAGCTACCGTGTTTTTCAGATCTGTTATTTCAGTTTGGAATTTTATGATTTCTGTCTTTGTATTCTGTTCAGATCAATCTATGCTTTCTTTGAGTTCTACAAACATCTTCCATATTTCTATTCTAAACTCCTTATCCGAGAGGTTAATCAGATGGTTGGAATTTTTTAGGTCATCAATGCTATCGTCTTAATTCTTTGTGCATGTTGTTTGCCTGCAACAACATGTTGTTTCTCCATTGTCACACTTGTAGTGTGATTTTTTTTTCTGTGTGTTGTGGTGGGGTTCATTGGTTAGAAAGAGTGCATGGCTGCGAACAGGGTACTTGCCTTTCTACAGAATACTGTGGATAGCCGGTTTTCATGGTCGGACACAGTTCCTTGGCATTCCAGGCCTTGGATGAGCCTCTGGGAGAGCTATTTTTCTGGGCCCTTTCGACCCACTCCGAAGATGTTCAGGAGACAGCACAGTGGAAAAACATACACAGCAACACTCACAGTTTCTCACAGCAGGGAACCACTGGGCAGGCGTAGATATTCCCAGCCTGACGTCACAAATTATTCATATTTTCTTATGCTTGATTTATCTTTCTCCTTCCTCTTTCTGAGAGTTTCAACTACATGTTAAAGGGTTGTTTTAGAAATAAATATATAGGATATCTAATTATCTGAGATAAATAATGAATGGATTTTTGTGTGTTCCAATTTCTTTACTACGTCTGTCTTTGTAAAATATTTTAATTGAACTGATATTGCTGTACTGTATTCGGTAGCACCAACTTATAATCAACATTTATTAGCATGAAAATATTTTATTATTTTTATTTAATATTTCTTAGACTTGACCTAAGCCCAATATAAAAAATATTATCATTGCACAAAATGAACATGGATGATATACCCATATAGCTAAAACCTATGGTTGAAACACTTTGAAATATATTCCTAAATTATATGACATATATAACTGATTTTTTTAATAACATAAAATCACATTTCTTGTGGGCCATAGAGATAGCACAGCGGTAGGGCACTTGCTGTGCACGAGGCCGATCCAGGAGGAATGGTGGTTTGAATCCTAGCATCCCAATTGGTCCCCCAGGAGTGAATTCTGAGTGCAGAGCCAGGAGTAACCCCTGAGCACCACCAGGTGTGACTCAGAGAAAAAGATTTCTTCGAGCATGTCCTTTCTCCTTTCTCTCCAGTTGTTCTTCCAAACATAAATTTTGAATTTATACAACTAACTATAAACCACATAATTCATTGATTTAAGTCTTTGCTGAAAATTCCTCAAGGCAATGTAAGAGGTCTGAGAATTAGATGTTTACAAGTGACCATAACACCCAGCATCCATTATTTCAAAAGGTGGTTGTCTGGCTCGCTTCTGCAAAGGCATTTCTAGTTGTTGGAATGAAATGCTTTTTGATTCCAGAATTAGAAAGCTGGACTGGCTCCATGATGCCTTTACTCTCCAAGGTAAGAAAAATAAATTAGGTCAAAGGAATCATGAATCTTTGACTAGCATGACCCTGAAACAATTGGAGCTAAGGGTGTGAGTGAGCTGGTCTAATTCAGTAAATCAGTTTTTTCCTGTCAGCAAACCACACGAAATATAATAAATAGACCTTGGGTAAGGCAAGCTGTTAGGAACCATCTCAGAGGATGTGGGGATGAAGTAGCAGAGAATGACTTTTAGACTACTGATGACAACAGTTAAAAGAGCATAGGGAGTGTTGAGTTTTGCTATCCCAAAATGCTTTAAATTAGTTTTAATGAATTACATTTTATATTTATATCATTTGGTATCTTTAGCCCTAACATTTCTCTAAAATCTCATTATCTGAAGAAACAGAGTTTGACTACTTATACATTTTGTTGTCTTTAAGATTTTAAGACAAACAGTGTTACATTCATAACAAGTAATGATCTCTGTGGTTTCTCCTGACTTTATGCTCTGAAGTGCGGGGGTGTGGATTCATCACTTAGTGCTCAGGATGCCATAGAGTGCCCTGAACTGATCTGAGATCAGTTCATGGAAGGCAGGTGCCAAAGCCTCTATAGTAACTCTCCAGGCTCAAGTGTAACTTTAAAATATGTACTTAAGGGCCCGGAGAGACAGCACAGCGGCATTCGCCTTGCAAGCAGCTGATCAGGACCAAAGGTGGTTGGTTCGAATCTCGGTGTCCCATATGGTCCCCCATGTCTGCCAGGAGCTATTTCTGAGCAGACAGCCAGGAGTAACCTCTGAGCATCGCTGGGTGTGGCCCAAAAACCAAAAAAAAAAAAAACAAAAAAACCCAAAAATGTACTTAAGACCAAAAAACAATTACAATGCATATAATAAAATTGGACACTGATCTTTAAATTGTACTTTTTTATATTTTGCCAATTCTAGTAGTGCTGTGTTCTTGGGGTGCCTGGTGTCATCTTTTACAATTCTCAGCTTAGATGTGAATGCTCATATTGACTGGTGCCTGTGGGGTCATAAAGTTGTGGAAATAAAATTCGTGCATATCACCTATAAGTAGAAGTGACCAATGTGCTAATTCTCTGTTCCCCTTATGTCTTATTTTAATATTGACATTTGAATACCATATAGCAGATTTCCCTGTGCTGATTTTTAAAAGTCAATCATTCTATCATATTCTCTATAAAAAGGTTTGCATGTCAATGCATTTCTATAATGCTGATGGAAGAATGCGTGTAAGTTAGATGCTTGTTCCTTTTAAAAATTAAGAAGTATAAAACTAACAAATGTCACATTACGATGTTATTTGATTAGTGTAAAAGCTATTATTTAGAATTTGAAAAATTAAAAAAAATATTTCTCCTTGGCTGGCATATTAAGATAGAGAATATGTGGTCCTATGAAAATAACTTGAGTTTGTAAGTCTGAAAATTCTGATCTATTTGCTTAAATGCTGAAAAAGTACACCAGCCTATAAACAGTGACTGCCTTCAGCCAGGGATGTGAATAGGCGTGGGTAAGGGGAAGATTAAGAAATGACTTTAATTTTTTGATCAAAATTTCCACCTCTATAATTTTAAAAATAACCATAACACATTAATTTGAAACTAATTTTAAATGAATCAAAGACTGTTCCTGGACTTTACTGGCACTAACAGTTGGGGAATATATGAAAGTTGTCAAAATATTAAAAATAATTTAATACATTTATTCTTCTACATTGTCTACTATAAATTATAATGGAATATTTACAAAAGATATAGTTTGTGAGCAATTGGAATTACTGGACCATGCATGTCACTTGTCCTAACAGCTCAAAGTAACTTCCCTGCTACAAATATTCACAGTGATCTCTTCTGTGAAATAACTTTGAAATAATATTTGAAATTTCAAATACTTTTGAAATAATATCTGGCTTGCTAATATGTTAGCATCAAATACTAGCAACAAGTTTCTCATTATTTTTATACAAGGTACTGACATGACTTAACGAAAAAAAAAACTGTCCCCATCAAAAAATGGAGAGAAGAAATTAATAGACATTTTCTCAAAGAAGAAATACATATGGCCAAAAAGCACATTAAAAAATGCTCCACATCATTAATTATCAGGTAGATGCAAATCAAAACAACAATGAGATATCATCTTACACCACAAAGACAGGCACATATCACAAAATATAAGAATAACCATTCCTGGTGTAGATGTTGGGAGAGAGGAACTCAAATTCACTGGTGATAGGCATGCCTCTAGTCCAGCTTTCCTAGAAAACAATATGGATATTTCATAAAAAACTGAACATTAAGCTCCCATCTGATCCAGCAATACTACTACTAGGGATATACCCAAGGACTACAAAAACACAGTGTAATAATGCCCTCTGTACACCTATACTCATTCCAGCATGATTTACAATAGCCAGAATAGTCTCACTTATCTTTGAAATTCTAAATAAATAAAAACAGTTTAATAATAATATCCAGAGACAATACAGATGAGGGTCAGAAAGACAAGCAGATGATATAAAGCTTACCATAAAGAGTGTTAACTGCAGTTAGAGAAAGAAATACACTAACAACTACCATGACAAAGATAAAGAAATACAATGCCTGTTTCAAAAACAGATAGGGGATGAGGGGGAAGAGGGAAAGGAGTCCTGGTGGCTGGAAAATTACACTGGTAAAGTGTGGTGTACATTTGATGACACAAGCCCAATTATGAACATTTTGGTTCATAATAACAGTTCATAATGTTTTGTTTTTAATAACAAAATTTTTGTTAATATAACAGTTAATATTTTGTTAATAATAACAGTGCTTAAATAAATTATTTTCATCACACAAAAATGAGTTTTGCATTTTTGTTAATTCTAACTTTTCTTACCTCTTTAGGTCCCTTAAATATATAGTGGCAGCCAGAACTAAATCATTCTAATAAGGCAGTATAACAGAATTGTGATTCCTCGGTATAGTGGGCATCCAACCATAGTAATTTAGTATTATAATCTTCCAAAAAATTCATTCAAGTAGATGATTTTCTTGCATAGATAGAAAATATAAATTTTCTATCTATATTAATTTGACCTATGTCATTATCTGTAAAAAATATAACCTCACTGATTCTTGTTATTTGTACGTGTATAGATATCATAAGTATATAAAAATTAATAGAAATGACAATAATCTACATATTAAGACTGATTATTCTGTCTTATTATTATTATCAATTCAATAAGAGTGTGAAATAATGTTTAGCAGGACTTGTTTGACAGAAATACAGCTATTTTGTATTTTGTATTTCAAATGAATTATTTTACTTTACAGAGAAGTCATCTTTAGTTCATAAAAATTTCTATCTTCTATGATAAACAAACAAATCTATACATAATTTTTATAACTTCTTTTATAATTCCTTTAAATGAATAGGTAACTAAATTATATTAAAATGAGTTAATTACTAATTGCTAAATATCCGATTAAATTAGGAAGTTGAGATTTCCTTTCCAATACATAGGAGCACCTAAAATACTTGAGTAATGACATTTTCCTGATTTGTACATCAGACTGTACATTTTACTTTTTACTATGTTATCAAATTTTCATTTGTTATTCCCCCTCCCCATTCTTTACTATCTCCTTTGACAAATCCAATTCTGTTGTCAGAGTTCTAGGATTTCTTTGCATTTTTCACTGTCCATTTCCTTTTTTGTTTCTTCAGAGATCACCTATGAGTGAAGTCATTCAGAGTATTTTACTTTCTCTGTGCTCCTTTGATTTACTTGATTGTTGTATTTTCATCCGAATGTAACTATTGGCAGGATATTACATTTTTGATAGATTAGTAGTATTTGATAGATTAGTAGTATTCAATTGTGAATATTGACTAATAAGCTTTAATTCTCTCTTCCTTCTTGGGACATTCAGGTTTCTTCCGTATATTAGATTTAGTAAATAGCAATGCCATGAAGATGGTGAGAGTGTATATTCATTTTTTGGCAACTACTATGGAAGTCACAGTAAATGTTTTGGTCTAAAAAATAGTGCTGCTATTTTTAAGTCAAATAGACTCCTGATAAACGAGTCATATTTAATTTACATGAAGAAGGTTTTCACATATAAACATACATAATGCCCTGTGTACAATCTTCAGTTTGTATTCAGTTTTGTTTTGTGTTCAGAGTTTTGCTACCTGACATCTATGATTTTCCTACATCCTACAATGAAAATAAATACTTGTAACTTCAGTTTTCTATCTTATTTAAATAAAACTAAATGAATTCTATTAATGACCTAATGTCTTCATGATGAAATCAGAGGTGACAAATTTGTACGATTGTTGCTTCTGTTACTTTGATGGTGGTGGTGGTGGTAGTGATGTGTGAATGTGTCTGTGTAAGTTGAGATACTTTTTGCCATATTTCTATATAAAGAAGTTTATTTTTTCATATAAGACATTTAGGTGAAAATATGACTATTAAAAATGCAATGTAGAATTTGAGGTACTCTGGTTGGATCCTAGACACCATATTTAGTTCCTGAGTCTACTAGAAATGATCCCTGACACAGAAACAAGAGTAAGCACTGAGCACTCAAAAAAAAAAAAAAAGGAAGAAAAGAAATCTTTATTAAAACCACTATATTAACAAGGTTCTGATAAAAGTAGGAGACAGCAAAAATTATTATATTAGCTCACAAATCAAGCTTTTGCTGGAATCTATAGATGTGTTGCTGGATATTAAATTTATGAAACATGTTACAATATAGTCACATTATTTTTTCCTTACACTTAATTTTTGTTTACTAAGAAGTTTACTTTGTATATAAGCATTAAAAATTATGCATTTTTACTACAAATAAGCTTAGGTTAATATCTTCTATTGCTACAGAACTGATGCTTGTGAGAAATGATAAAATTGTTAGCTAAGCTATAGTAATAACCATATTTCATCATATAAAATTATTAAATCAATATATATGACACCTAAATTAACCAATGTTAAACATCTGTCTTTTTATAAAATTGTATACGATAAATATTTAAATAAATATATAAAGGTGTTTGTTAGACTCTAAGCAAATATGTAGAATTGTTTATTTCAAAGAAAACATTTCAAAAAATAAGAAAATCAGAATATACCAATAATAGTTGAATAAGTAAATTCAGGAGAATCATTATAGTATGGTACAGACAAAGAAGTGAAATAAAAGAAGCAGATTACAGCAAAAAGAAAAAATGTGAACTTAATTTTTTAAAGTGTTTTTTTTTATATGGCACTAAGAGGTTGATTAAGAATACTTTCATAATAGGGGTAAATAAAACAGAGGTAAAGGTATTAAAGTTAGTCAGAAATTTCTATTTATAAATTGAATAAATAGATATAACACTAAATTTATTTATTTTAAATTAGTGAATGCAGTGAAGGATAGTGGTTTTTGACTACTTTTCAGTAAATAGAAAAGACGATGTAGAAAAGAATAAAGAGAATAAAATGCCATCAAGAGAGCAAAAATTAAACAAGAATATTAAGGTAAGGAACTACCAAACTCAAACTTATATTGTTAGTGGTTGCTGCCTAGAGAAAGAAGGCATTGTAGAGAGCATTCTTGTTTATACTGTTATATGTATTATATGTTCCACATATGGAGCTTATGAGTGTGTTGATTTATAAAACTAAAAATATTGTATTGCTTTTTTTCTTAATATAGATTCTGTTGTAGCTACACACTTCTAAAGAAAAATTGATTTCTGTCATGCATTCTTCCACCTGACTATGAAGACATTCCATCATACGGTATTAATTATCCAGGTCCTCAGGCTTCTCTTTCACTCTGCCATCACCAAATATGCTGATTCTTCTCATTTTCCCCCCTCTTTTAGAATGCTTTATTCTGATTGCCCAATATTTTAATTCAGAAGTCTTTAAGTCATTGACTTTCTGAATTTCTGACACCAATTTTTCTCTGATCAACACAATTTCCATTGACTTGCTAGACTGTTAATTACAAAAATTGTCTAAACACCAAATTCCTTGTTTTATCCCTTTATGTAACTTCTTAAATAAACTGTAAGTTCTGAAAATACAAGTCATTTCTTCTATATTTGTATTTTTCATTCAACAAACTTAAGGAAAGGTATTCTGAAAAATAGTATTAGCAGAATCTTAAATTATTTTATTTTATTATTTTTTTTCTTCTTTTTTTTTTTGGTTTTTGGGCCACACCTGGCAATGCTCAGGGGTTACTCCTGGCTGTCTGCTCAGAAATAGCTCCTGGCAGGCACGGAGGACCATATGGGACACCGGGATTCAAACCAACCACCTTTGGTCCTGGATCGGCTGCTTGCAAGGCAAACACCGCTGCACTATCTCTCCGGGCCCTTATTTTATTATTAATACATTGTTATTAATAGGAGAATGAGGAGTTTATATTCCACGTTACTATCCATAGTAAAACTTTACTCCTTTTTTTTTTTACATTCTTTTTTTTTCCAAGTTTTGGGACACACCTGGCAGTGCTTCAGGATTACTCTTGGCTCTACACTCAGAAATCGCTCCTGGCAGGCTCAGGGGACCATATGGGATGCTGGTATTTGAACCACTGTCCTTCTGCATGCAAGGCAAATGCCCAACCTCTATGCTATTTCTCTGGTCCCTTTCTATACATCCTTACAAAATTTTAGAACATAGCATTTCTTGTATTAATTTGGATAGAGTTCTAATGAAATTAGTTGCAGGAAGCCAATAAATTTCTTCCTCTCAATGAAACAAACACTGAATCTATAGTTAAGACATATAGGAAAATTTCCACAGGGTAGGGGTCTTAAATTAGATATATCTCCAAATATTGACCAAGGGTGAAGAAAACCAATTTCAAGATGCATAGGTGGCACTGAGACAATTCCACAAAACTTCTCCAAATGCTAATCACATTATAAAGCCCTCAATCTCAAAATTCTTAGAGCAAAAAATATCATGCCACACATGGAACATCAAAAGATTTCAAGATCTGGATCTGAGAGATAAGTATCCAAATTTCCAAATCTTTTCTATTTGTTTTGATTTGGGGTCAGTCCAAAGATTCTCAGGGCTTACTGATGCTGTGCTCAGACCATTCCTGTAAGTACTGGGGAATCATATGGAATACTAGGGAATAAACCTGGGTCAGCCACGTGCAAGGCAAATATTTTTTCCAAATATTATTAGATCCATATCCATGGATGGATCTTATACCTGTGGCACTTACAAGTCTCACAAGTACCCACAAGATCTTATACCTATAGTACTCACCTATAGAGAAATGACTCAAAAGGCTGCATAAATGCATGGATTTACCCAACCCCAGTATAGAAGAAGCCTTTTTAAAAAAATATCCAGGATTTATGAGCTTTTTAAAGTGTTGGATTGAAAGACAAAGGTCTGTTAGAATGGTCTCCAGGAGGATAGGTTGGTATACCATCTTCCCATTGTTCACCTTTCTTAAAATGTCTGCTGAATTTGTTGAAATTTTGATTTTTGTTGTAGATTTTGTATTTTTAACCCCCTTGCAAATGCTTTCCAATCCTTATGTTTTTCTTCTTCTTGATTTTTCTTCCCTTTTTATTAAAGTTGGAGCCATATTTGAGCTCCATCTCTGCCTTGTTTCAGTTGACAGCATCTTTATGGCTCCCTTTGTCAAATATTAGAACACAAGAGTTGGGAAAGAAATCACATGTTTCTTATTTTCTGACAGGTAATTCTTGTATGCTGCCCTGAATCATCTAACTCTGAGACCAAGGTGGCATATGATCCTGGGGCTAATGGGTCCAGACCAATTAAAGAAACTAATTAACAAACTCATAATTTTAGGACAGGGTACTGTGTGTTAGTGTCCAGAAGCTTCAACCCCTGAATTAATGGTTATATCAAGAACAGTAAAAAAAAAAAATCTACACTTCAAATTATATTACATTACTGGTAGTATTCACGGATCTTCTTAGCGAAAATATATTATTATTTGAACAAACTTGGTTTAGTAATGTAATAATACTAAAGATGCCAAAGGAGCTAGAAATCTGGCTAAAGACTAATAGCAATTTACCATATGCAGCAGTCATGGAAACACTGTTTAATGGAAAGGAAACCAAAGGAAATGCCAGTGGGAAGAATCTCTCAAATCTGGATAAACAACCCATCAAGGCATTTTTAAAAAATAAATTTTAGAAATAAAATTTCTTTAACTGTATGATATTCACAATTTAAGTGTGGCTTTGCAAAGTAGTCTTGGCTTTACTCTACAATATTCAATACTTAACTAATGGTTTATTAATGGCTTAAGCTCAGTATACTTAGTTAAGTTTTACCATTAGATAAATAAGAATAATAGATACTGATGTTTCTTAAGGATTAAATAACATTTGTTATAAACAAAATATTTTTGAGATACATTAAAATTATGATTTGCCTGCAAAGCTGAAATTTCAGCTGGAATTTTTGCATTACTTGGTGGCTTTAAGATTTTGTGCCTAGGTTTCATGTACATTAGTCCTGACTGAACTAGGGTGAATTGCTTATAATTTTCCATAAAAATCTCAAATTCAAATAAAATATCGAGGTAGAAAACCTTGTTTATATTGCTTCATCAACTTGTGTGATTGGTAACTGTTTGTTTTCAAGTGTACTCTAATACTTGTTTACTGAATAAGTTGATTGATGTATAACCTAAGAACTAGTTTACATCCTATATATAACTTATAGTTTAATAGGAATAGTTTTTAATAGGTATAGTTTAATAGGTAATTTTGTCCAAGGTATTTTAGTCTAATTTAAAAGTTATGCCATTGCCAATATTACTTTAGAGATGATCTTATATTATACACAGGGATATAAAGATATTCTAAAAGAAGTTTAGAGACTTCCAGAACTTGATTTTATGTTACAGTTTTACTTCTTTAAATGTTCTTTAATCCACCAGATAATTATTTTTGTTTTGTTTCAGAGCCACACCCAGTAACACTCAGGGATTACTCCTGGCTATGCACTCAGAAATCGCTCTTGGCTTGGGGAACCATATGGGAAATCGGGAATTGAACCTAGGTTTGTCCTAGGTCAGCAATATGCAAGGCAAATGCTCTACTGCTGTGATAATTAGTTTTTCTTTCAGTTTTTCCCAAGAAAACTAAGTCAATGTATATGTAATCAAAAAAATCATTTTGAAGGGGCCGGGCGGTGGCACTAAAGGTAAGGTGTCTGCCTTGCCAGCGTTAGCGTAGGACGGACCGCGGTTCGATCCCCCGGTGTCCCATATGGTCCCCCAAGCCAGGAGCGACTTCTGAGCGCAAAGCCAGGAGTAACCCCTGAGCGTTACTGGGTGAGGCCCAAAAACCAAAAAAAAAAAAAATCATTTTGAAGACAAAATGAGAGAAATATACATACAACACACTTCCTGCCTTTGTTTCTAACATAATAGTTTTCAATAAATATATTTTTCCTAATTTTCCTAGTCCTGTTATTCTCTCCAGGAGCCACTAAATGTTTGTTAGTTCTTGAACTAACAAAAGCTTATAAAAGCAAACTTATAAAAGCAAAGATGTAGATTGGAAAACATTTTGCTATTATGTTAACAGAAATGATTTGAAATATAAAATTATAAATATTACGATCTATATATTAGCATCAAAGAGATACAGTTAATTTAGGACAATGACTTTTTTCAACTCTATAAATTATATTAGATAATAGAAGGTAGGATAGGCAATGGAACATGTATACAATAATGGTAGAAATTTCAAGATGCCCTTATATGTTGTCAAATTGTTGAATCCTGCATTTATTAAATAAAATATAGAAAAGCTATAACATTTGCTAATAGAACAAAATCTCAGTATGCAATACTTTCCATAAAATAACTCCTGGGTCTTAGTATACTTAGAGGTAGATAGCTCTTTCACTCTTAAAAATGTCCTGACTTGGATGATGAACTATGTTTTCTTATAGCTTGAAATAAAACTCTAGTAGCAAAAGAATATGTGCCTGCTATTACACTTGTTATTCCTACTTGAAACAGTAGTGGAGTTATAAATAGTTCTACTGTATGCCACAGTCTTACATAGACTTTATAATCTGAATATTGTTCAGTGTTATCAGTAACTTATGGTTGCAGAAAGATAAAGGCAGTGGATTTGAATATGTCACTTGCCATTAAAATGGGTGAGTCTCATTTTGCTTGTTTATCTTGTCTCAAAATACCTAATTTGACTCTTTTAGTTAATGCATTATCAACATCAAAAGTTGTATAGAGGATTAATTTGGTCTCTAATCAATATTTGGTTCTCATTTCAATTTCATTTACTTCATTCATGATTCTTAGTTATTTATATAAATAATGAGGTCAAGTAGTTGTCTTTGAGGAAGAGCATTTGACCTCTAATACAATACTAAAAAGACAGTTCAACTTCATTAGGATTCCCAGAGTTATCCTGACTATTTCACTTGTGTGATACATTATATAATTTCAAGAGTCTCTTCTACTTTCCTATTTAAAATTTAAAAAGGGGCACTGGCACAATAATAAAGTAGATACTAATTATGCTTTGCAAGCAACCTATGCGGGTTCAATTTCAAGAACCCTATTTGATTCCCAGCCCCAACAAAATTGATTCCTGAGATCAAAGCCAGAGGTAAGGCCTAATCAGAGTTGGGTGTAGCCCCCAAACAAAAGAAAACAAAAAGAAATATATTTGAACAAAAAGAAATATGTAGTTTCAGGAAAGGGGTGAGAGCTTGACAAGTATACACATTCTCCAAGTCTGTCACAGACTCTGATTCATGCGTTGACTTCATATGAACGTTTGAGTATACTTAATATCAAGTGAAGTTGTTATATGCCATAAAATAAAATCTGTATTTCTGACCTATCAGTATTCTGCATGTTCATTTCTTCTATGATATCTATGAAAGTGCTTCTCAAATAGTGGGGCATGCCCCCCAGGGGGACCCAAGACTCTGTAAAGGGGGGCATTTGACCTCAACAAAGACAGTCATAACAAGCTAAGACCCGTGTTTATGTCTCTGTATGTCTCTGGAGCTGAGTTGCTGTGTCTGCTTCAAACCCTGCTTCGAAAAACTATGCATTGCAGAACGTGCTCATTGTACCCATTAATTCAGACATCACCTCTGATTAAAAAATCAGCTCAAATTATTTTATATATTTTGTTTTACAGGTTAAAGTTTTTTTAAATAAAGATACTATTTTACAGTCGTGGGGGGCATGAAAAATGTTTTCTTCTTCCTAGGGGTCATGACAGAAAATAATTGAGAAGCACTGCTCTAATAAGAGAAAGACTGAAAATAATTTTCATTTTTGGGTTTTTTTGTTTGGTTTTTGTTTGGTTTTGTGGCCACACCGGGTGACTCTTGAGGGTTACTCCTGGCTATGCGCTCAGAAATCGCTCCTGGTTGGGGGACCATATGGGATGCCGGGTATTGAACCGAGGTCCATCCTGGGTCAGTCCCGTGCAAGGCAAACAAACTACCACTATGCTATTGCTCCAGTCTCAGAAAAATTTCATTTTAAGTGAAATTCCTTAAAATGGTAAAACACTTAGAGTGACTCTTAAAGAAGGTCTCTGAAAACCATTTGTCCAAAAGGGTGTCCACAGGTGTCTGGAAGATGGCTGAAGGTGAGCAGAAACAATGAAAATGAATGCCTAAACACTGGCTTTGTTTGACTTGAGGGGTGCAGAAATAGGGACTGCTCCATATTGAAGTGGGTCATCCTTCGACCTTAGTCATCTCAACCTCCTGAATGCCAAAGGGTTAAGGTGAATAGAGGTAGCAGAGCAAATAGGGAAAAGAAAAAAAATCAAGTTGTAATGGGGGAGGTCCGGGACTATATTAGAGGTTATTTCCAAAAACTGTAGAAACCTGGAAGCAAATCAAATTACAATAAATATGCAACTCTCAGTTGCCTCCAAAGACCACAGGGCCTACAGAAACATGTGATTTACAAAAGTCATCCTCTGCTTCCTGAACAGAATATTTGCTTACTGATGCCAGATGTTAACAAGAACAGATCTGGAAACTTGTGCTGTTTTTCATTAAATTAACATTTTTGATTACAAATGTACTATTTGGGGCTAATTCACTTTTCAGGATGTAAATCTTTGCCTATGGATTTCTGTTAGATATCCATTGATCATGTGCTTTTCATAGGGTTCCATTGCCTTTTTAAATGTATTTGTTTTGTTTTTATGTCATGATTGTCAGTGCTCAGAGGTTACTCCTAGCTCTCCAGTCAGCAATCATTCCTGGCAGGCTTGTGGGACCATGTGGGATGCTGAGGATTGAATATGGGTCTGACACATGCAAGTCAAATACTCTACCTGCTGTACTATTGCTCAGGTCCCTTATTACTTTTTACTAAAATAATCATAGTATCAAAAATTATTCCCATTGCACAGAATTCATCAACAAACTCAAAGCCATCTCTACTTCAAAAATGTTTAACAAGTAGGAGCCACAAGGACATTACAACGGGTAGAATGCTTGCTTTACACAAAACTGACCTAGGTTTGGTCCCAAGCATCCAATTTGATCCAAAGCACCCACCAGTAGTAATCCCTGAGCATCATTAAGTGTGTCCTAAACTAAAACAAAAAAAATCAAAAATTTCTAACAAGTAAATTTATAAAAATCAAAAGAATTCTATCTAGATTTGTATATGTAAACAAATATATAGTGAGTTGTATATCTTATTCCATATACAAAAGCATAACAAAATTTTAATTTCTGTGAAGCCAGACATACTGGTGATACTGAGTTTATTTATGTTTGGTATCAAATCCAAGTTCTTAAACAATCAAAGCAATGTTTTACATCCCCAGTCATTGAAACTAAGCTATTTTTTTATTCTTGATCTGTTCATGTACTCTGGGTCTTATAAATAATCCATGCTGACCAAAGATCTGCCGTAGAGTTGATCCTTGATGAACATTTGATCCTATATGAACATATATTAAAAAATGCCCATTTCTAAACATTCATATTAAACATTAAGTTCTTTATAAAATGCTTTGCTTGAGGCCAGAGCTGTGGCACAAATGGTAAGGCATCTGCCTTGCTGCACTCTAGCTTAGGACAGGCTATGGTTTGAACCCTGGCATACCATATGGTCCCCCAAGCCAGGAGCATTTTCTGAGCACATAGCCAGAAGTAACCACTGAGTGTCATGGCTGAAAACTAAAAGTTTTTGCTTATTCTATAGCATATATATACCGGTACTTGTTCCAGTGAATTCACCTAGTATTTTATTTTTATTTCCTTCTATATTATACTTAGTCTTTTAGTCTTGTTTCATTTTATGGTTATACCTGACTAATTTCAAGGATTATCTCTCTTTTGGTGCTCAGGGATTCAACTGACAATTTGGGGGAATGGATTTGTTCCTGGTATACGTTGAGATTGCCTGCATGCAGGTCAAGTACTTGAAGCCATGGACTGACTCTCTGGCCCTACACATTTAGTCTTGAGTTATGGTAAATTTACACCCAGTATATCTGATGAACCAGAAATATATAGGCACCTCTCCAAGTCCTGGTGAATAAAAACTTTTCCCAAGCAAGATTTTTCACCATTTTTAACTTTTTTTGTATCATATATAATGATTTTCTGAAATGACCATTTATAGATTATTATAATCAACATTTGTTCCTAGACATCAATAATTACTTCTTGATCATTTTTTCTATTCTTTGGAAGATACTATCCTACATCCATTTGATGAATTCTTTTCAGATTTTCCTTACTGCTTTCCCATTCTAGCTTATAAATTCATGCAGGTCTTTCAGCTAGAAAACATTAGCAAGCCATTCCCTAGTCTTATCACTTACTTCTTGATATAAATATATAAATTCCAGCAACTTATAAAAATTATAGTCCAACAATTAAAATATATTTATATTTCCAAAATAAAATCATTTTTACCATAATGTTTACACTTATATAAATATTTTCCTTCCCACCATTCATGTTTAATTTTATAAAAAATTTTTCAGCATAATTTTAAGTGCAAAGTATTTTAAACAAGGTTTATCAAATTAAGGCAAAATACAATATTGAATCACTTTTCTCTCCACCACTACTTTACATCAGCAGGAGGATGTTACATAAATGCGGACTAAGTGGAAAATATTATTAAAATACTAATTTAGAGGCCAGAGCTAGAGTACAGCGAGTAAGGTATTTGCTATGCATGCAATTCACCACTCTTTGTGGTGAGCTTCAAATTGTGAGCCAGTCCTTCTGGCCCTTCCAGCCCTTAACTCTATTGTCTCTGGGCAATATTACAGTAATGTTTTTAATCTTTCTCAAAACCCATAGATGAGTGAGACTATTCTATGTCTCTCTCTCCCTCTGACTTATTTCACTCAGCATAATAGATTCCATGTACATCCATGTATAGAAAAATTCCATGACTTCATCTTTCCTGATGGCTGCATAATATTCCAGTGTGTATATGTACCACCGTTTCTTTAGCCATTCATCTGTTGAAGGGTATCTTGGTTGTGGGAATGTTGCACTGGTGAAAGGTGGTATTCTGTTTATGACTGAAACCCAACTCTGAACTTGCTTGTAATCATGGTGCTTAAATAAATATTTATAAAATAAATAATAAAATACTAGTTTAAAGATAAAGTTGAATCCTATACTTACTAGGAAACTAAAATTATAACAGATTATCCTAATTATTGTCTGATTGGTTTCATTACTCAGATATTTAGTTAATCGTTCAATTTAAATATATACATATATAGTATTTTATTTTTTGAACATTTTCCCCTAAATCAATGATAGATTCAATATTAGTAGGAATAATTCTTCAGTTTAAAACATTCAGCACCTAAGTTTATAATATATATTCTGTAGAGAATGATTAAATTTAGAATTATTTTGTTAAACTTGAGTGTAAGAATTAGAATTTATATTTATAATTTTTTCTTGAGTAATTAACAAAATTTTATATATGTAAAATATTTAGTTGCTTTTCTAAAAATGTACTATTAGTTTTCTTAGGTGTTACCATTGTTAAATATGTATGTATTTTGTCCTAGGATTTTTTACTTTGAAGAATTTACTCAAATATATACATTTAACAATTTTTTAAATAATAAATATAATGTTCAGTGTTAAAGCTGGTAATATAACTTTTTACAAAAGTTAGAAAGTATACTGTGACTATAGAAAGACAAAAAATGTTTCCTAAGTGCAGTGAGGGTAAATCAACAAAGTATATCAAAAAAATTGACAGCAAGTCTAGGGGAGTCTGTATTGGTTATTTTAAGAAAAACAGAATAGTGAATACAAAAATAATTGGTTATCTTCTTTCAGAAATTCTATATTATCTTCCTCATAAAAATGCTTGTCTTCTAGTATCTTTCTGTGAAATAACAGAAAAAATCATATTTATCATAAAGTTAAGCACAGATTTCAACAACAGATTCCACAAAGGTAACTGTCATTAATCATAAAAATATATGTTTGGATAAGTTTTTCTACAGACAGGCAATGGAAAAAATATTCCATGTTTATCACATCTCTAATGCTTCCTGTGCCTTGTAACCCTTTCAACTATGCTATTTTATTCAAATTTGCGCTTCGCTAAATTTCAAGTGTGCCCTGATTTTATTTATATTATCTAGTGTGAGATAGCTTTAAGAGAACTAGTTATCTGATTTCTAGTTACAACTTACTTGAAATTAGATTTAAATGCATAATTGTGCAGTAGCAGTATGTTACTTTATATTTCATTAAAATATGTAATTGGCATTTAAATATATAAGTGCACAATGCATATATATATAACAATTTTTTCTTTACATGCTTCATTTAGAATAAATAGGATTTAGTACAAAATCTAGTGGCCAAAAAAAACTAAGTTACTATACTAAAAGAACCAAAAAAAAACAACATGTATATGACTTTGTTATTTTTTAATTTTATTCTTTGTTAAATTTAATAATGTGATAAATAAATTAGTATCAACAAAATTATATATTTTTAAATTATTGGGGGGTTTTTGGTGAAAAATTACTTATAAAGGCATGGGAAAGGGCCAGAGAGATAGCATGGAGGTAAGGTATTTGGCTGCATGCAGAAGGACGGTGGTTCCATATGGTTCCCCAATCCTGCCAGGAGCAATTTCTGAGTGTAGAATCAGGTGTAACCCCTGAGCACTGCTGGGTGTGACACACAAACAAAAAAACAACAACAAAGAAACAAACAAAAAAGAAAGACATGGGGAAGGAGGGAAAGAATACTATTAGAGAACTTGGGCTTCTCCAGAGAGGAAAAATCAGAGAAAGAGAGAACATAAATGCATATTAAAGGGAGAACACAGACTTAAAGGAAGAACAAGCCACGGATCATAATATTTGAAAGTTCATTATATATAGTGTGACATTCTTTATGAAAATTTATAAGTAATTAACTAAAAGTATACTTTCAATATAGCCAGTCATTCTCATTCAAACCTGCTTGATCTAAAGCACTAATCTCATTTTTAGGTATGATATTAATTTCTGCTTATCTTTTAAAATACAATTAATAGGGGGTGTTTCCCCATCGCCCATCCTTCCTGTGTGACCTTACCTGCAAGTAAGACCTTCCCACTTCTGGGATGGGTCTTTGGTAGGTAACAAAATGTTTATCCTCAGGGGCAGGAAGGAGATAGATAGGAGGAGATTCAGAAGGGTAGAATACAGGGCCAGTAATGAAGATGGCTTAGAAGGTCTTAAAGCTTAGGAGCCACACATGTTGACTAGGGCCAGGAATAAAGCTAATGTCTCCTGACACCTGACTGCCTGTGAGTTTTCTCCCCGTTGTTATCCTGAACTTTCAGACCCGCTGGCTGGAGAGAATTGCAGGTGCGTGGTCAGAGCTGGAGGAGAGAAGCCTCACTATCCATTCCATCATCATCCAGCTTCATCCAATGTCTATTATTAAACATAATGGCACTCGAACATTGATTTGAACACTGGACTAACACATCATGGTGAGATTCCTGTTCTTGTGTTTAATTTTGTCTTTATTTGGCTGAAGTGAGCCCAAAATATTGGGCCACATGGCGTTTGATTCAAAGATGGCCGAGACCCCTTCTGGGGGCAGAAGGTCCAGTGAAATAGGGGAGGTAAAATATTGGATCACCCCCATCCGAGGCATAGGACTGAAACTTTGCTGCAAAGCCTTCTCAGAGATTGAAGGAGAGCCTTGATTGGAAAAAGATGATAAAAAAAAAGACTTTATTGAGGGTGGACTGTTTTCTGATTTATGACCTTCAGCCCGGACATAGATCTCGACTTTTAAAATGTCAGATTCTCAGCTCTGACCACTTTGAACTCTGAACATCCAGATGTGCCAGGCAAAGAAACTGCAGCCGAAAAGCTGCAACGACAGCAATGGAACCTGCTTCCAAAATACCGCCCAGAGCGGAGGAGAGCAGCTGCAATCATTAAGAAGCATTGAAAACTGCTCCTTCACTCCTGATGCAGCTGCTTGGGCCCTGGTCCTGCCACCGCGTGGGATAGAGAAGCTCACAAGCAGGTCAGAGACTGTGGGCACATGCAGCTTCCAACTGGGACCGCCCATGCACATGGCTCCAGCCTGGGGTTCTTTCCAGGGCCCAGGATACCATGGAAGTGAAGCCACTTGGTGAGCCACCTGGGAGAGCCCACAGACTTTTCACATCTGGACAATTTGGTGATGGGATAAATGTCCACAGTGTATTCACGTTCGGACAATTAGGTGGTAGTATAAAAATTAAAAAAATATATAAATAAAGGGAGATAATAGTAAAGCCCAACTGAAAAATCTGATTTAGAACCAACTGCATCTAACTTTGATCTAAGTCATTTTATTGCTGATTTAAATGTGCTTTATAGTTTTTCATAATTAATGTTCCCAATTGCAAAATACTGTGTATTTTGATGTAGTATCCTGTTTTCAAAATGTATTTTCTATATAAATGTTCTTGTAATTTGGTTTAGGGAAAGGTTAATATGAACAAAGTTCCAGGAAAAAATGCTTGGTTAAATAGCATAAGGAAGAATAGGAACAAGGAAGTACTTGGTAAATAAGCATTAAGACAATTTTAAGTTACAGGTATATTTTGCAGAAAAATTATGTTTATGGAAAAGGCTGTTCTGTTAATTTTATACTTTATCCTTTGTTGCTAGGGAAATATTTAGGTTCCCGCCTTTGGCTATAAGCAGAAGCCAGGAAAACAAAGCATAAACTATGCTCTTTTGCTTTTAAGAAAGGGGAAGAATGTTACCCCATCCTCCATTCTTCCTGTGTGACCTTACCTGCTAGTAAGACCAGCCCACTTCTGGGAGGGGTCTTTGTTAGGTAATAAAAGGTTTATCCTCGGGGGCAGGAAGGAGATGGATAGGAGGAGATTTAGGAAGGGAGATTGGGAGAGATAGGAAGAAGGGGCAGGAGAGGGGATGGCTGAAAGGGTTAGAATGCAGGGCCAGTAATGAAGATGGCTTGAAAGGTTTAAAGCTTAGGAGACACACATATTGGCTAGGGTCCTGAATAAAACTGATGTCTCCTCAAACGTGACTGCCTGTGAGTTTTCTCCCCGTTGCTATACTGAACCCTAAACACGCTGGCTGGAGAGAGTTGCAGACGCATGGTCCAAGCTGGAGGAGAAAGGCCTCATCATCCATCCCATCACCATCCGGCCCCATCCAAGGACTGTTATTCAACAGGGGGTAGAACAATAGTACTGCAGGTAGAAAACTGGCCTTGATCTGGATAACTGTGAACAGCACTAGGAGTGATTTCTCAGACATAGACAGGAATAACACAATGATAATATTTTTTAAATTATCAAGAATAATGTTTGTATATTTCAAACCAAATATATTTACATGTATATTGACAATTCATATTTTGACTATTGTTCACCTACATTTATTTAATTTAATATTATTAATTTTTAATCAACTGTGATTTTATTTAATTGATAATAAGTTATCACTGAAATTTTGTTTTTCTAAGTATCTAAATCTACTTTGTGTTAGTGTTTCTCAAAAGTGAACAATTTTACCTGAATAAAAATCATTCTCAATTGTATTCTCTATCCCAAAATTTCCAATATGCTAACAATGAAATACGACATTTCAAAAATCACCTCTCAAATAAAATTAAAATGTCTCTGTAGACCTCTGATTGCTACATAAATCAACATAATATAGCACTAGTAAACTGAAATGGGAAATCTGGTTTGAAATAATTGGCTCATCCACTTTTTGCTTTTGCAGTAAAAGAATTTAGGAGGGTTTTGGGACCCACACCCAGTATTAGCAGGGCTTAATCCTGGTTCTGTAATAAGGAGTCACTCCTGGTAAGACTCAGGCTCACTGGGAACAGCCTCACAGATGAAATGGCACGTCCATGGGTCTTAAAACCTTAGTTAAAGTTCACAGGCATGAAATTCCAAAGAAACAAAACAGTATGCCCAAATCACTGAGTTTCAAATGTGCTTGCAGATGAGAAAAATGGGCTGATATGAACGGAATGGCTGTGACCAAGAAAGCAAATTAGATGCTAACCTCTGAAAGGTTACATGTGTCAATTCAACTATAGCATTTGAATTCTAGCAGTGACAGATGAGTTGTTAGACTGTCTTTCCCAGGGTAAATAACCACTGTACACTTTTACAGGCCAACTGAGGCATGCTTTATAGAGCACCAGGCAAAAAAACTATGCTATGCTATTATCTGTGATGCATGAAAAGAAAGAAAAAGAAAAAAGAAAATAAATAAAATGAAATGAAAACAAAAATGTAAAGAAACGAAAAGGCAAAAAAAGAAAATAAAAGAAGAAAAGGAAAGAAAGGAAAGGAGAGCAGAGGAGAGGAAAAAGAAAAGAAAAAAGAAAAGAAAAGAAAAGAAAAGAAAAGAAAAGAAAAGAAAAGAAAAGAAAAGAAAAGAAAAGAAAAGAAAAGAAAAGAAAAGAAAAGAAAAGAAAACCAGCACTTCCCCATCATTTTGGGAGTTTCTCTAAGGGCAGCCTCCAGAAAATGCGACATTGATATGAATTTAATATTACAGAGCTAAATGAGGCTTAGGTTGCCTGAGACCCCTTAGATATATAACCTATGAAGTTTTTAGCATGCTGAGAATTGATCATTAAAATTTTAACAAATTTATTATTTTAGTTGTAGAAAGAGGAAAAGGGAATACCCTGTCTGTGATTGTATTAACTCATATCATGGATCTAAGCACTGACAACTTGCACTGATTATTAGTATGCAGTATATGTATGGCATTACTCTGACATCTAAACCAGATAGACATAGTATACTTCAGGAATTTCTAAGATTCAACATAAATGAGGTATCCCATGTCCCCAATCCCTTCACAAAACATATGCATCATCTTTCACCTGATTATATCAAATTAAATGTTGACAATTATAAAGAATCTTACTTATAAGGCAATAAATCCTTAGGCAACCAAATAAAAAAAATTGCTTTTTTATCAACTTCCAAACTAGCAGCTTCATCTAATTTAGTCATCTACTTTACATAATTACATGAAAAATAAATTTTATATCTATGATCACATTATTAATAATTGAATTTTTCTATCATTTGATATTTGCATTCCAGTATACTTCTAGATGATTAATCTAAGAATAATCGACTTTCCTTAACTTAAATATAAAAGCAACTAAATCATTGAAACTTATTAGTCCAAGGCTGTCTTTCATAGTATTCATCTCCAAAATTCTCTCTTAAATTTACTGCTGAACATTCTAACATGTTTAATTACCTTTATTCTTTTTGTTTGTTTGTGTATGTGTTTGTTTTCGGGCCACATCCAGTGCCCATGGTTTACTCCTGGCTCTGAGTTTAGGAGTCATTCCTACTGGTGCTTGGAAGACCATATGAAATGCCAGGATCATGTCTTGGTTGGCAAGGCAAATGCTCTTCTTGCTGTGCTATCAGTCCAGAATCTCATTATTTTGTTAAAAATGTAACTTTTATGCTATGGAAATGGGTCACAGGCCATAACCAGGACTGCACATGACATACTTCTATCTCTTTTCAAATAGATCCATCCTGGATGAGCTCAGGTGACAATTGTAGTACTAGTGATCAAAATCACATATCCTGGTCATATGATGCAAATGTCATGCCTGTTACAATAGCTCTCTAGCCCATCGTACATTCCTGTGTGCAATATTCTTACAATTTACTACTCTATAAAAGTCAGTGATTTCTTTTGTACATCAGTTTCATAAAGGCTAACATATTCTGTAACCATATAACCTTAATTATAATTTTTTAAGTTTTAAATCCTTTCTAATAATTTAATCCTTTCTAATTAGGAAATATTTTTTGAGGATTGCGACCTTGTTCAGCAATGTGCCTCACATTCAATAACACAACCTAGAATATAAAAAAAGAATTATAAAGTTATGAAACTTGAATTTGAATGAATGTTTCCTATTATATTGTATTACATTGTATGTATCTATTAATTTTAGAGGATCATTAAATAATGCTGGCTAGTTAGCATACTGCCAAGCTGTATTACATTTTAAGTTTTAAGAAAAGAACTTAGAACTAAATAAAATTGAAGTTTTAAAGCATGATTTGCTATTACAGCCAAGATCTTAGATTTGTTCACTTTCTTATAGCTATACATGTTACTGCTTGCTTACATTTAACAAAAAGCTTTATAATATACAATGTACTACTACTACCTTGTTGGTATGTGTGAATTTATTAAACACCAAGAATCTATGTATACATGTATACCTACTAGAAGATTAAGTCCTTAAATTTAGGGGTTTTGAAACACCATGAATATACCTATATTCTAATGTATCCCTAGAGTAATATTTAGTAGGTAATATGTATTTCTTGGAGAAAAATAATTATAAGGTTGTAGAGAAAAATGAAGGTTTAACACTAATAAACTTCAAAAGTTATGACAATGCTACAGTAAATCAGGCAGTGAATTAACAAAGTTGAGTAATGGACCAATCCACCAATAGAATAGAATTACCCAATATGTACCCATAACAACAGGTAAAATTGCCTGTATTAAAAGAGCAAAATAACTCCCATGCACAAAGGGTAAACTGGTCAATAAACAGTGCTAAAAATGTAGATATCTTTATGCAAAAATAATTATCTTAGGCACATGTCTTTCATAAACATTATCTTATAAATTAATTGCAAGTTTAAACAATTGTCCCAGCAGTAGATGCAAAAGAGAATCTACATAATGCTGATTCTGATCTACATAATGCTGATTATAAATTTTGTTATAAAAGAAAAAACATGAGCCATGAACAAAAAAGTGTAAGTTGGATAAACATTATAAGCAAAACCTGATGTTTGAGAGATAATTTATTTCATTGAATTTATTTTCTCATTTAATGTAGTTTACATAACATGTTCACAATGGTGGCAACATTTATGGTTTTGAGATAAGAACACGGAATTGATAAAACTTTTACAAAATATGTATCTGATAATATATACTTAGTGAAACATTTACAAAACCTTTCAAAAATGACAATGTAAACAAGTTTTTAAAACTGTGAAAGATTTGAACAGAAACTGTACCAACAATCATTTAGAGAAGGCAAGTTCATTTGAAAAGATATTCAAAATATATGTCATAAAAGACTGACAAATTCAAATAACAAGATACAAAATAAACCTACAAAAAGGGGTAAAGTCTAAAGCATTGACAGGACAACAATGATGGCAGGATATGGGACAACAATCTACCAATCTACAGGATGGAAAGTTGTTAATCTTTGATGAAAGAAAATAAGATTATATCACAAAAGACATGCAATCATTTTAAAGAGATTTTTTTTTTGAAGAAAGGGAAGCAAATTTGAAATGTCTGTATGGAATATCATTTCAAATACCATGGCAGCAAAAAGAAGGAAGCAAAAGAATCAGTGATTGTTTGTGATTAGAAGGAAGGGAAAATGAATGAGTTATACAGAAAGGTTTTAGGGCAGTGAATCTATTGTTTAAGTCACTATATGGATAGATATGACAATTTTCATTTATCAAAGCCACACAATATATAAGGAAAGGTAGAACCTCAGATACAACTATGGACTTTAGTTAATAATAACACATTTTTAATAAACATTAATTATAACACATGTACAAGGTTAATGCAAGATGCTAATATTGGAAGAATAGGGTGGGGAGAAGAGACCTGTATTTCCTGCTGTTGTGTAACCTAAAACTGCTAAAAACAAGTGCAAATTTTGTATTTTCTTTTTTGTTGTTGTTGTTTTTGTTATTGGGCCACATCCTGTGATGCTCAGGTGTTACTCCTGGCTCTGCTCTCAGAAATCACTCCTGGCTTAGGGCAATATATGGGACACCAGGGGATCTAACCGCAGTTAGTCCTAGGTCATGTGCATGCAAGGCAAATGCTTACAGCTTGCACCATTGCTCCAGCCCCCATATTTTCTATTTTTTAAAGGAAAAAGATGTTGCTGATTTTCTGAAGTTGTTTTACTGACACAAAGGGCGAATGAGTTCTTATAGGAAAATTTAGCCCAATTGCTGAGACTTCTTTGAGGTTTTCTAGAAACCATCTTCTTTATCATCACATTTATGTAATGATATATACATAACATGTATGTAATAGTTCATGAGTGTTATGCCTTTAGAACTGAAGAGAGACAAGCTGAAACTGAAACTCGGGGGCTGGAGGATAATGGCCATTTCTATGCAAAGGAAGGTAACTGCTGCTTTGAATAAAACTATACAAGGCTTAAGAGTTAATTTAGCAGGTAAGGTACTTGCCTGCCCTAGACCAGTGGTGGACAACCTTTTTTTTTTTTCAACTGAGCCAAATCTCGCCAAAACCATGATTGAAATTTATTTTGAGAGCCACACAGGGCACGCACTGACAGAGGCTAGGAGCAGAGTCCTTACTCCTGGAGCGGCCGCTTGGCACACAGAAGAGCCAAATTAAAAGTATAAAAAGCTACATGTGGCTCGCGAGCCGCAGGTTGCTGACCACTGCCCTAGACTAACCCAAATTCCATCCCCAGTAAACCACAGAGCCAGAAGTAATCTCTAAGCATCACTGTTTGTGGTCTCAAATGCACATTCACATTCAAGCCCCTTTAAATAAAGAGCAGATCTTACTGGGGAAAAGGTCAACAGAAGCAGAAAATGAAAGCATCACTGGTCAATTTCATCTTAGAAGTTTGACTTTTAGACTGAACTCCAGTATCCTGTATACATTTTCTAAGATAATTCTATTAGATATTTTGAAACTGTTCTTTAAACTGTTATCTAGTCACCAAAGATAATATCACAATACGTGTCTAGCTATGGAAAGTAATCAATATCATACTGTGATTGGGTTTTTCAGAAGTAATTTCCTTTGAAAACCCAAATGGAAACTCTTGAGATAAAACCTTTTGCTAATCTTTAGTCATCAAACACTTTCAGATTAATCCGAAATCAGTGGAGTCAAGAGGAGATATTACAAAGTTTAAGCTCTTCAGAATTACTATTGTTTTTGCAAGGGAGTTGGGTAAACCCAACAAACATTCAGGTCTTACTCCTGACTATGTACTGAAGGATTATATAATGGCAGAGTTCTCATATGAGGCTATACTAATGTCAGGGATCAATCTGGAGTTGGTGTCATGCAAATCAGACAACTTGACCCCTAAACTCTCTCTGATCCTAATTGGAAAGTGGTAATGTTGTGTATTGATCAATGCTGTTAGTAAAATTAAAATTGTAGCGCTTTCTAATATTCAGAAAAGTGAATCAAACTCAGCATCAATTCTGCATTACTATGGCAAGCATCAATAGACCAAAACTCTAAAGGCCATTTTATTCTACATTAATTCTGATGGAATATTTCCAAAATAAATAACAAGGACAGCATCATCTAAGAGAGAAATAATTCAGCTCATTCACACTAAACTTCAGAGCTCTTTTAATAGTGTTATTGCTTTCTTTATCCTGCAGTCTAAGTTAAAAGTCTGGCTGGCACGAAAAAAATAAGCAGAATATAGAACAAACTCTCAGCATTGTCTAAGGTAATTTGAAGAGGGTGATGAGAAAATTTCCACTGATTTTTAATGAAACTTCTTTCCTGATTTCGTCCTAGTATCATTTATGTTTTAAGTTGCTGTCATGTGTTTCCATTAGGATGAGGTTGCTGGCTGAGCCTGCCACATAAGAGAGCAATAGGAGTGACAATATTTCCATGTTCAAGGCAATGATGAACTATGTTTGAAGTCAGCAAAAACATGAGATAAAAAAGGGACGTATTGGGGCTGAAGGGGTGGCACAAGCGGTAGGGTGTTTGCCTTTCTATGCATTTACCTAGGACGGACCATGTTTCAATCCCCCAGCATCCCATATGGTCCCCCAAGCCATGAGCGATTTTTGAGCACATAGCCAAGAGTAACCCATGAGCATCACCGGGTGTGCTCTCTTCCCAAAAAAAGGGGAAGAGTGGACATAGAACTATATTCAGAAATACTAAGTGATCAATGGAAAATAAATCCAAGAGCTCCTCCTATTTTATGCCAAGTATGTTTCCCCTTTTTATTTCATGTTTTGCCAAGTGAAACAGACAATACCAGATATGTCTAAGGCTGTTCTGGAAAGGTTAACGCTTCTGGCTAACAGAGAAATGTGGCATTCAAGTTGTCTGATCAAATGGTAAAAGTATTCACCTATGCTGTCTTATTTGAGACTAATACCCCTAATAACCAAGATGACTAAAAAAAAATTAGCATGAATCCATGAATAGCCTTTGTTTTCTGACACTAGTAGTAATGAGAAATGTCATTTTTCACTCAAAATATAAATATACGTACTTAGAATTAAATTTATATATGTAAAATTATGTTTTGGTGACATTTTCTGATATTTACAACTTTCTCCAGAATTGCTTTGCAAGAATGTTCTTTGGTTCTATTTTTAAATATATGTGGCTTAAGTAAGTTTACAGATGAAACTGAGTGCTCTGCAAATGAAAACTATTTTTTTACTGAAAGAACAAAAATCCTCTCTAGTGTCCTGTTCATGTTAATAAAATGAAGGCCTTCTGATAATAAATCATTTCTAGTTTCTAAGATACTAAATCACAGCAAATATTCCACATCATTGCTATTATTCTCATGTTGCCACCCAATAATTTTATTTTATTTTAAAATATAATATTATTAGAAATCTGCAGAACTATCTGGCTTTGGGGACTGGAAATAAAACACCAAGTAGGGTAAACATATTAAATAGGGATGACCAGGCTTTGATCTCCAGCACCACATATAAACCCTAAAGCCCTGTCAGGAGTGACTCCTGAGCATTCAGCCAGGAGTGAGATCTGAACACTACCAGTTGTATCTCCTAAATCAAAATTTTTGGGATATTATACAATAGTGGATTTTGAGTATATTGGATATTTACATTTATTTCTTTTTTTTCTATATATCAAATCTTTACTAAAGTAAACTTATTCTGAGGAGCATTTGTCATTTTTATGATGTTGTTTTATATGAGAATAACATAAATATTATCTTAAGTAATAACGGAATTTTAAAAATCAAGCAGTTTAAAGAAAACAAAATAAATGTTCGGCCTTAATCAATAATATGTTCAACTTGCCAGTCTATTAATATAGAAGAGTAAATTGGAATGACCAGTTAGTAACACAGACAAGATGTGCAGTGAAAATCAAGGGAAATATTTAGGGAAGGACTTATACTGTGTTAGGTTGCATCCTGCACTTAGTCAAAACAAGAGAACTTTCCTAGCCTACATCTTTGGCCCCCTTTAACTTCTCCCTTTTTATGTGTAAAAGACCTACCTAGATGGGATTAGCTAAAAGTAAGTATTTTGTCTGTCACTATCTTACCTTCTCCAGCCTGGTTGTGAATTGAGACTGTTAATATAAAAGGAGGTTGGTTTGGGAGCCAGAAGACCACCAGGCCATGCTACTACATCGCCATGCTTTCTATCATATGAGTTTCTTAGTTTATTATTTTTTTGAAGTGAACCTACTCCAGGTCCATTCGCCTGGGCTTGGATTACAGTGAGTGAACTCTTACACTACTGAATCCTGATATGTTATGCAATGATACACATTACATTCATATGATCATATAATGTTACTTAGATCATTTTATTATTTAATTGAAAATAATAAATACATTAACTTAGTTATTTAATAGCAAATACAATTGAAATACTGTATTATGAAAGTACAATTCGATCCAGGATTAAAATATTCAGGAAAGAAAGAAACATCCATGTCTTCCGAAGTAATAGACTCGGAATAATTTAGAAAATGTATACATGTGAAAACGTTTTTCTCTTCACTATTCCTAGAGATCTAAAATAAGTGTGTTCTAATAAACTCATTAAAAAACTGATAAATATGAAACCTATTTGTCACTCTTGGGTGAGTACATCTGAATCAATGCTTGCAAACAGTCCACTTGTCCTATCTTTAAATCTACTTGTATAGCTTGAACCATAAATCAGCCTATGAAAAATCAGCAATCTGATAAGTACCTAGCACTGACAGCTTGGAAAGTTAAAAATGCCTCAAAGCCATTCACATCCAACTATTCACTAACTATAACTTGAAAGTATCTCCGCATCCTAATTTAGGCTTAGTATAGGAATAACTAGTGGAGCTTTGAGGTTCCAGGAATTATGTCAGGAGCCAGGATGATAAGAAACAACATTCACAGCTCCACACAGTCCATTAGCAGCCAATGTGTTGTCTTATAGGTGCTAAGGAAGTGAGCCATTGGAGATCCAGGGGCAAAGACAGATCCTGGAGGGGTGAGAACTAAATTGGTTTCTGAAAGGGTCAGCTAACACTAATAGGTGGAAAAGGATCAACAGAAAAATGAAAGAAAGATCATTTCTAAGGTATATGGTTTATGAAGTTTGCAATTCACATTAAAATTAGGCTAATTAATATGAGCCCTATGTAAGGTCACTCACTAGTTGTGAATCAGTAACTAATTACTGGGTTTCAGTAAAGGCAGAGTTAATTTACTTACCAAAAGATAAAATCAGTAATAAATAAATCAGTAAGAAGAGCAAAGATTTTGTCATTTCAGAAAGAAATTATTTTATAAAGTTATTGTGAGTGATGAAGGAAAAGACAAAACTTGCATTAGTTTTATAACAAGATAAATATAGACATCTATATTAATATAATAGGGTTTTATGTACAAGTATATGTATATCTATCATATAACTTCCAATACTAAAAAAATAAAAAACACATGCAAAATTTATTGTCAACATAGAAAAAACTAAGCAAGCTTCAAAAGTGTTAAATGACTAGCCTGATGCCACCATCCCTCTTACAAACTCAAGACTGCCCTGTTAACCCTGTTCAACACTGCCTCCCACCTTCACTTCCTCCAACATCTGGACATCTCTGAGTAAAGAATTATAAAAGCAGTCCTGTCCTTCTTAATATCCCTGAGAAACATGTGAATAAGAGAGTCACATTTTTTCTTTTTTTTATTTAACCAACTTTATTACATACATGATTGTATTTGGGTTTCAATCATGTAAAGAACACCACCCATCACCAGTGCAACATTCCCATCACCAATGTCCCAAATCTCCCTCCTTCCCACCCAACCACCACCTGCACTCTAGACAGGCTATTTCCCTTGTACATTCTCACTATTAGGATAGTTCAAAACATAGTTATTTCTCTAACTAAACTCATCCCTGTTTGCGGTGAGCTTCATGAGGTGAGCTGTAACTTCCAGCTGTTTTCTTTTTTGTGCCTGAAAATTATTATTGCAACAATGTCTTTCATTTTTCTTAAAACCCATAGATGAATGAGACCATTCTGCATCTTTCTCTCTCTCTCTGACTTATTTCACTCAGCATAAAGAAACTGTGGTACATATACACAATGGAATATCATGTAGCTGTCAGGAGAGATGAAGTCATGAAATTTTCCTATACATAGATGTACATGGAATCTATTATGCTGAAAGTCACATTTAATGCACTTTGTATTCAGCTAGATTAAGCATGCAGTTGCAGTCTTGATTTGGGAATAGTCAATTTTAGGGAGGTGGTAAATTCACCTGGACTCATGTGGATGTGCAAAATTGAAGAACCAGTGTGTCAGGCAAGTTGAACTGAAATCATGAAAAACTTTGGGAAAAACTAAAAACTTTAAAAAGGACATGCTGCTTACCATAAAATAAAAAGGGAAAAATATATAATGAGTATATAAGAAACGGAGGTGGGGAAAAAAGGAAAATAGTGTACAGTGTGTAACTCTAATACACAATTACAGGAGGTCAAAGATCATTCTCGCTAGTAGGTATCTATGATGATAAACATTTTTGATGGCAGTCCTAGGACTTACTCCTATCTGTTCAGAATTAATTCTGACAGCATTCAGGGACAACATTTATATGGAGTCATAGGTATCAACTTCAGGTCAGTAGCAATGCAAGGATAGTGGCTTACCTACTGTACTATATCTCGAGCCTCTCCCTACAGTCTAAAAAAAAAACCCAGGAGTTGGGTGAGATTGTCCTAAACATTGGTGTTTCTAACCCATTAGAAGAATCAGGAGAATAGATCTGATAAAACAGGTAGAGATAAAGAAATAATACATCAAGCAATTAGGATGAGATTCATCAAAGATGGTTTTTGCCTCATGACCTTTCTCTGCCATGTGCTCTTTTTATCTGCTCTCTCCCCAAAGCCAGGACTGCTTTTTTTTTTTTTTTTTTTTTTTTTTATCCAGAAACAAATCCACCAGGGTGGAGAAGGTCCTGTAATCCAGGTGGGGTTTACATACCAAAAGAAAAGATTTTAATAAAAAAGGAAGAAAAGGGAATACTTTTGTTTGGGGCTCTT
The DNA here is from genome assembly GCF_024139225.1 of Suncus etruscus. Taxonomy (NCBI): domain Eukaryota; kingdom Metazoa; phylum Chordata; class Mammalia; order Eulipotyphla; family Soricidae; genus Suncus; species Suncus etruscus. Next base: position 116,145,799 of record NC_064851.1, read on the forward strand.
AGTATCACTTTACACACAGTATTGAATATGAATTAGACATTGAAAGATTCTGCTGTACTTATTAAAAATAAATTATCACAAAAAGTTCAAGTAACTTTTTTCATTGGTACAACTTTTTCCTCAGTATTAGGTGGCAAATCAGCTATAGTTTGATTTGTGGATTTGAATTTTTGCAGAATTTCTGAGAATTGGGATAGGTCCACCTTAAAGTATCTCGGACCCTAGACTTTCTCGTTTTCAAAGTCCTATTGGCAGAGGAGAAAATTTTTACAGAGTAATTAACTTCAAAAAAATCATTGATTTTAGGATATAATAGGAGTTAAATATGCAACATTTGCTCCAATTTCACAAATCAGAAGCAGCCTCATAACCATACAAAAATACAAAGGACTGAAAACAAAAGCTCAGCTATTTTCCATTACTGTGTGATGACATGGAAACTAAAGAGTCCATTTTTAATTTGATACTGACATTAACATGAACAAACCATCTAAAGAAATTCAATAGTTAATTATCACCAACATTAATTTTTTTTCTTACAGTTCAGAATCTAATCTAGGATCACACATAGTTGTTTCTACCCCCACCACTCCCCTGAACTCTGGTTTGTCTTTGCCACTCTTTCTCTTAAAATAGAGACACAAAGAAGCATTTGGTTTTCTGCGTGTGAATTCCCCAACCAAAGGAGATCATTTGTGGTAGAAAAATAAAAGCAATTGAGAAGGAATAGCTTCCCACTTATCGGGAAGCTTAGCAATGTGTCTGTTTCATTTAGCAATGCCATTCTATGGCTACGCCAAGGGATTCATTAATAGATAAACCAGACTGTGACCAAATGCATTTGTTGGTAGATAGTTCAAACATTTGGATACTGAAGGTCATCATAAGAATTTATTGAGTGGAGAAATTGAAGATTAATGTCTATGGCCAGGAAATAAGCCGACCTGCAGCTATACTGGTGACACTATTTCATGCTGATTGTAATGGAGCAAGAAAGGCAGTAGAACTGCAGAGATCTCAATTAGCTGAAAACAAGCAGCTCCAAAGGAAATCCTTGCTACAGCAATCTGCTGACTAAATTGCTTGTTATCTTTACAAAACAACCCACACAGTGCCATTTATTTATGGTTTCTATAATCCTGAGAGCATAAGTTTACCAGTTCTTGGGGAATCACTTTTCCTAATCAGTACTTTCTCCAAGCTCACCTTGTCACATCCAGTAACAATCATGTTCGAAGACCCCTGGTGCAAAGTACTCTGAAGCCTATTTAAGGCCCTTCCACTTCTGAAGCTCCTTGAATCAAAATCTCTTCCAAGCTTCAAGACTGGAAACAAAGCCTACAACTGAAACTAACAGTTTGAAAATAGAAGATAAACAGCAGCTTGTGGGGAAGTATTCTGGCTGGCTAGGAACTTGGGAAATCTGAAAATAGTTTGAGTTTCACAAGAAGATACTAATAGTACAAGTTTTAGAGAATAATAGAGCAGTTTTTAGAGCATATGACAGTGAGAGAAGAGAGACTCACTTTATACACTTGGTATATAAATGTTGAAATGAATGCAAAGTGAACCAAAGGACAAGATATGAGTTAACTAGGCATCTTGTACCACAGTGACTACCCTGATTGTCCTGATTCAAGCTGTGACCTCCAATGACTGTAAAGCAGATTAAGTAGAGAGATGCTCCATCTTTAGATGATGGAATATTTATCAATGAGCACAGATCTTTTGAACTTTTGAAATCTTTTAAAATTCTGAAACTATTCTATCAGTACAGTAACATGCTGCTAGTTATTAAAGCAATGATATAATTCAATGTCTCTTCAGTGTACACATATTTAAATTTAGCCATTGATTTTTAATATCAAATGCAAAAAGATATTTATGGACATATGCCTTTTGGGGTGATATTTCTACCAGATAGACAATTCCTACTTTAATAATGACTAACCTGCTACTCTCTTAATCACTAACAATAAAAAGGCACTAATTCTCCTGTTGAAGTTAAAGGATGAAGAATTCTGGTAATAATCAGTAATATTTTTTTAAGTAACAGATACTCTGAATTTTGAAATTTCTAAATTCCAAACATCTAGATTTCAAGCTAAAAATCTAGTAGCTTGTTTGTGCTACTCAGTACATTTCTGTCTATTTGTCTCTCTATCTCACACACACAAATATATATACAATATAAACATATACAACAGTATGCACTTGCCATTGTCAAAAGCCATTGTCATTTAGAAAGGTGACTTGGGCCTCCATGCAGTTTGGGTCAGTATCAAAGAATAAGACAGACACACAATGAGACAAACACATAGGAATTAATCTTTCATTATGGCTGTGTGGGCAGCCATCATTTAGTTCACAGATTGGTCATTTATTCTAAACAACATCACTCCCTCACCTCATAGCTAGAAACATATGAGAGGGTGTTTAAGTTGACACCTTACAAGCACACCAAAATGTAAAGGTTATTTTAAAAGCAGAGGCTGGGGAAATTCACATAGTCAAATGATCAGGCGTCATTAATGTATCAAGAGGCTAGAACTATAGCACCATGGATAGAATGTTTATCTTGCACAGGTCCTACTGCAAGTCAATCCTTAGCACCCCAAATGATCCACTGAACTCTACCAAAAGTGATTTTGAGTGAACATCCAGGAATAAACCCTAAGAACTACTGGGTAAGATCCAGAAAAAAAAATCCATTATAGTATCAAATTTTCACCATTTCCTGTCCTATTTCTATATTTTTCTATACATTTTTATAAGGCCCTAACCTATCTTGTGGTACTCTTTTCAGGCACAGTTTTGTTTCCTATTTTAATTCTAAGAGACCTAACCTGTTTTGACATGAGAATCATCCCAATCACATTTTTTAATTAAATAAGAGGACATTTCCCACATATTGTTCACTCACATGTAAGTGCATCACCTGTATGCATTATACACACATGCATACATGTGCAACATGAACATAATACACACATTCATGTACACAAATGCACAAGAGATATATACAAATAAACACAAATATGCAAACATGTATATATGCAGACATACATACACTCACATATACACAAGCACCAGGAGCAGGACCTTCTTCATCTTAGAGTTTGGTGCACAGTAGAATTGTGTATTTATAAATCAAAATTTCAAAATCAGCATGAATTAAAAGACTAAAAAAGCTTATAATGGGAATAAAGCAAATTATGCTATAAGCAAAAATTCATAAACAAATATATTTTCTAAAGTATACCATAATTTATATATTATTTTTGCAAGTATGCAGATCAAATAAGATAATTTATTATTTTAAAAAACCTATTATAGGGTATTATCATTTGCTCATGAGTTTACTACTCATATCATGACTTCTATAATTACTTTTTGGTATTCTGATACTATAGCATTGAAGATTCATTATAAAAAATAAATGAACTGCATAGCATTTAAAACAGTAGCACAGTGGGTGGGTGTGCTTATCTTGCACATGGCCAATATGAATCTGATTCCAGACAGCCATATGACCATGTCATGGATAAGCCAGTCATACAAGATCCTTGAGCTAAGAGCCAGAGGCAAGCCCTGAGAACCTCTGGGTATGTCACAAAAATAAAGTAGTAAATTGGGGGATATATTTTTCCTTGGTTTGGGACACACAAATTTTATTTTTAAGTTTTGCACCACACCACGCTGCAATCAGAAGTTACTCTTGACTCTTGTGCTCAGAAATTACTTCTGGCAAACTCCCTTATGGGATGCCAGCGATTGAACCCAGGTCAGCCTCGTTAAAGGCAAATGCCCTACACACTCTGCTAATGCTCAGTCCATACACTAGGTTTTTCTTAGTGCTTACTCCTATCTCTTTGCTACAGGGTCACTCCTGACAGAGATCAGGAGACCATATGCGTATAATATTCACATAAACTGTAAAACAATATAGCCTTAACACTTGCTCTATGTCTTTGAACCAACCTATTTTTAATCCATTTCTGATTCTATGTAAATGCTTTCTAGCATTATTCATGGCAAGTTATAATTCCATTAGGCTATTACAATTAACCCAGTAGCTGCCAGAAATCATTTTGTTTTTTGTTTTTTGGGTCACACCCGGTGGTGCTCAGGGGTTACTCCTGACTGTCTGCTCAGAAATAGCTCCTGGTAGGCACGGGGGACCATATGGGACACAGGGGTTCGAACCAACCATCTTTGGTCCTGGATTGGCTGCTTGCAAGGCAAACGTCGCTGTGCTATCTCTCCTGGCCCCATTGTTTTTTTAATAGCTTGTTACGCCTAACATTTATTGAAGTGTGGCTATTATATCAAGGTTAACATGTTTCATCAAGATAGTCCATTTTATGACATATAAAAAATATTCTCTATAACATCTAAATTATTTTAAATAACATCATTAGTATTCATGTATTGTCAAAAGTACAAAAAATTTAGACAGGTTTAAAATAACTTTGGTATACAACATTCAATGTTATTTTCATAAGGGTATTTCTATCAATTTTTAAAAGCACATATAATTTAATGTTTATTTTTAATAATTTATTCAAACACATAGTATTTTAGTAAAATAAAGACTGTCATTAATGTCAACAGACTTGTCTTCTATAATTACGTTTCACTACTCTGCCTATATAATGCATGTCAACACCAGCTTTGCTTTTATTATTGAGATGCATAAAATTAAGTGTATTTATTTTTACTTTTTTTTTTGGGCCACACCCGGTAACGCTCAGGGGTTACTCCTGGCTATGTGCTCAGAAGTTGCTCCTGGCTTGGGGGACCATATGGGACACCGGGGGATCGAACCTCGGTCCGTCCAAGGCTAGCGCAGGCAAGGCAGGCACCTTACCTTTAGCGCCACCGCCCGGCCCCAAGTGTATTTATTTTGACTCTTGTATTTGTTTTCCACTTTAATAGCTACAAAGGAATAATATCATGTTCAGTATTTCATACTGTTTTATCTCTTTTTTTAAAAATAAATTTTTTTTCAAGTCCAGATACAGATGTAAAAGAAGATATAGAAAGAAACCACTTACTTTTTTAATCAAAGTTGATATATGGTAGAAAAGTCAACCAGCCAAGAAACTTTCAAAGATTCAGCAGGGAAGGAATTTTATAGTATATTGGTGGATAGAGATCAGACCCACTGAAGACAAGAAGCAGAAGTTCTTGAAAGAGAATCCACAAAATTTCTAACATTCTGGTAGGAAAGTTTTCATGATGTGGGTTGCCATGAACAAAGGGGTACCTGAGTGCTTTGAGAAAAGTTTCAGCAGCTAATTTTGAGAAATTCAGCTTTAATTCAAAATCATTGTCATTTCTAGCTGGGCCATTGAGGCTGGAGAAAACAAGATTTAAAACCCACAAACAAACAAGAGCTTTCAGATAGTTCACATTTCCAGACTCAACATATCTGGAAAGTTAATAATTGATCCTACTCCTGAGAATAACCTGTGGGAAAATATATTCTGAGAAAATATCTGAGGACTTAAATACTTAAGTCTTTTCTCGGACTTAAGTGACTCTCCAACTTTGTCACTCAAGACATTGCACATTGAAATAAATTACATTAGCATCTCTAAAGCTTAAGAGGTTACACTGATTGCTATTCCTAGCCTTTGTCAAAAATCTAAAAAAAACAGAAAACAGAAGGAAATTTTCATCCCAGGTTGCAGGGGCACAAGTCACAATACTGAATAGTTCATGTCATAAATCTGGCTATGCTATGCCACAAAGAGAAATTGCCTGAGCTCTGTAGTATCTTTAATTGTATGTGTTGTGATATTTTATGAGATATTCTTGGGAATTATTGTGCCATCCATACTCTAAGTATGGAGTTCAGTCCAAGAGCAGTACTGTTCAAAGATATACTTGACAACCTTAAAAAATACTATTGTTAACAGTCAAGATAAAGTCACACAATCTTGTACAAAAATATAAAGATATGATGTATCATAGGATGAAGACTCTAAAGTTACTTTCCTCTTAATAAAATCTATAACTCATAGAATAGATTTCAATTCAGCCTGCCAGTTACCTTGTGATCCATGTGGTTACACAAAGGAGTAAAAGTTTACTGCCATCAAAATAAATATCCCAGGCTGCATTACTGCAGTAATTTTCCTAGCTTAAGGTCATTCTGAATCAGTCTAAATGCATCATTAATCCATGATCCTCTAAAACACTAAAATACTTAAATAAATTACAATGGAGCAGGATGAGTCTGAAGAGAGTAGAGACTGTCAAGATGTGATACATTTAAATGTTGCAAAAAATTCTCTAAGACTCATGAATAAATTATCGCTAAAATAAAAAGCCTGGATAAACAGTCTAAAGGAAAAATAATGCCAGTTTTACCTGGTTATAAAATGGGGGTCATAAATGTTGGAGTTTACCTTTATGTATTTTCAGTCACATAATTTTAACTTTGGTAATTCAAATTTCCCGTCCTCATGAATAAAGACATGTTTTTCTTATGCAGTCTATTTAATTCTCTTGATCACAGTTCTTTTATAAATAGTATTGTGCAGAGTACATCAACCCTAGCTGTGCACATGCATGAGGCATTAGTGAGGTATAATGTGGGTTACTGTGACATACAGGAAAATTGAGGCAGAGAGCAAAAGTAGAGAAAGAAACCTACAAAGCACCAATTAAACTAAGACCTTTAGATTTCCTTACATGGAGAAATCCAAAGTTATCATATCAGGTCCTGCCTTTCAGATACATTTCCCAATACTCTGTAAGTCAAATTTCTAGGGTGGGGAGAAGCATCAGAGATTATAGAGTCATTTGTAAATTTATGAACAAGCTTTCAAATGCATTCAGGTATGAATTCTGAGGATGGAGATTTGAAGAGTGAAGAAATCCTGCAGTGCTTAAAGTGTTTCCCCTAATTTATCACCTATTATAATAATAATCTCTAATTTATCCCCTATATAATAATACCATGACCACCAGCTTCTTTCTTTGTTACAGGGGCCTTTCAACAGACATATTCCTGTTAACTTTGTTATTGGGATCTGTGAAGGGAGAGAAGCTTGGGTTTTTATTTTTGTGGTTAAGATTTTATCACTTGCAAGGGAAGTGGTGAGCTGGTGGCTCTGGGCTAGAAGACTTGTTAGAGAGCCTGGAAACTCATGCCTGAGAAAAAAAGAATCAGTATAGATGGTAAAGAGGAGATGCCTGAATACAGTTATTTGCACTTCAGTATGGCAGTTGATGAATGCTCTGCAGCATTGAGGGGGAAGACAGATGCGAGGGATCAACAGAAAGCCAATGAGTAGATCATTTCAATTGTGCAAAATGAATGAGTTCCATTGAGTCCCACCCCAGGTTTACATATAATAAAAATCTTTGTTTAGGGGTAAAACTATGTGGTAAACACACTGATACAAAGAAATCAGTGATGATCTTTGTTTTGGGTAAAACAAGGTAGAATCTAACAACTTTGCTGTCTTTGTTCAAAAAATTGAGAGGGGTACTTATGCCATTTTCTATTGTTCTCTGCAAGAGGTAGGAACCCCAGATCAAAACATATTAAAGTGGTTGTTATTTTGCATTGGCACAGTAAATATTGGCTGTAATAGTATCAAATTTTAAATTGTATACATTATTCTAAAAAACACCAGCTTTTCCATATCTTACCATATCTTATATATATCACAAAATTTTTTCATAGACTTTTCTGAAATCATTAGAACATTTCTGCAGATACACTTAATTTGAAAATTCTAAAGTATTCTTATACCCAGCACTGTAATACGAGAATAGAACACTGAGTTTTTATTAATAAACTTCTCTAAACAAAATCACAATAACATTTCTAAACTGTATATATACAATTTAAAAGTAAGTTTTCTAAATATTCTTATAATGAGCACTGTATTAAAAGTCTATAATATCCAAATTCCTTTTCCATCTACTTCTGTGGACAAAGACATTAGAACATTTTTTGCAGATATAATTTGAGAATAAGTTGCTACATAAAATACACAAACAAACGTCATAATAATTGGGAAACATTCACTGAAGTAGCTGAGAACTTTCAAAACTCTAACAACATTATGCATTTCTCTAGAATTATGTAAACAAGTATTAAACTACTAAAGTTGGATACAAAATTTTCTATTTGTAGTAGGGCATAGAACAAAACAGTAACTATTAAGATCCATAAGATAAAACAGTTTAACCAGCAATATAGTGACTGATGCAATTAAGACCAAGAGATTAACCTAGAAGAAAGTTAATTTTTTAGAGGTAACCCAGGTGCAGGAGATTCTGAAAGCAAGTACTCCTAATTGGTCTTGGGCTGAGCTTGAATTTTCCATCTGTGCCTTCTGTGGTGGATGCTGGAGTCTCCTCTTTAAACTTCTGCAAGTTGGGGAGCCAAGATTCTCAAAAAAGTGCCTCCGGAAGAACAAAAATGTTAGGCGTCAGCATCTGGGACACTTCCCAGATTCTTTAGCTCTCTCACCTTCACTGCCTGCTTCTAACCCACCTGAGGGGGTCTCTACCACCATAGGCAGTAGCAGCTGAGTAGCAGCTGAGCAGGGGAAGAATTGACAGAATCTATGTCGATTGGGAGCATATTAGCTATCTTTCACTAGCATTCCACCATTCACAGCAGCTTTGGACCCCCCTCTCCTTTCATGACATCAAACTCCACAGTATCTCCATCTCCAACACTACACAGAAGCTTCTTGGGGTTTGTTTCTCTTAGTAGCTGTCCAGTGAACAAAGACATCCTCTTTGGTCTCATTTCTGTTGATGAAACTGTAATCATTCCAGACATTGAACCATTTGACAATACCCCAAACTTAAACTGCCAGCACTGACTTGTTCACCTGATTCAGGGTTTGGGACATAGGGGTATCACAGGTTGAGCTGTTTTTAGACTCTAAGACTGAAGAGATGGTAACCAGTTCATTATGCTTCGTGGGAAACTGACTTCTCTTTGGTTTAGTGCCAGTAGTAAATGATAAATTATCAGCATAGGAAGGCCTTTAGATCGAGAACTCATCACTACTGGGAAGACATCCCTCCCTTTTTGTAGCATGGCTGAGGGAGAATTTTTCTGGAACATGGTATGTACAGTTCAGAGCAAGATATGTAAGTAGATGAGCCAGAGCAACATAAAGCCATTCAGAATTGGAGTCATGTGTACTGATGTTTCAGTGAAAAGCACAGCACATTTAATCCAGCTAGAGGAGGCCATCATGGTGACTTTCCACCAGAGGATCAAGTCACTTACCATTGTTGGGTTGTGCTTGAGTTCTTGTGTCTCTGTTCAAGTGCCAGTTGTAAAATCATTCAATGTATCATATCTCCAATCCCAGGTGAATGAGTCTAAAGCAGATTAATGCACAAAATAGTCCAGACTATGTAGTCTGGCAAACTTCTACCTCACATAGAGTGCAAGCTGCCTTCCTTAAAAGTTTTTATTGAGTACAGAGACCATCACAAGGTGGGGAAATAAGAACAAACTAAGGGCAGATAGCTCAAGCTATTCTAAGCCTGTCCTGTTCAGGTTTACATAGAATACAATCTCTTTTTAAGGGTAAAAAGAAATTGTAAACAAATAGATACAAAAAAACCAGGATATTTTGGATAAAACAAGATATAATCTTATAATTAGTATAAGCAATTCACATGTGCTTTATTTTATCCTGAGATCTGACATATTAAGTACTCTGGCCCACAAACTTTGAACTCCCCTAAACAGACCTAGTATGGAAAGACATAGATGCATTCCATGACAATTATGTGTTATATTTTGTTTATTTGCTTATTTTGGTTTGGGTGTCAGACATAACTGTGCTCATGGGTTGTTCCTGACTCTGTGCTCAGGAATCATTTCTACAGGGCTCAGGGGACAGTACAGGATGCTGAGAATTAACCGAGTCATGTTTGCTGCTTGTAAGACAAGTGTCCCAGCCACCAATGAGTGTTAGAATGATTTTTATCTTGGGGCCAAAGCCGTGGCACAGTGGTAGGGCATTTGCCTTCCATGCGGCTGGCCCAAGACTAACATGGTTCAATCCCCCAACATCCCATATGGTCCCCCAAGCCAGGAGCAATTTCTGAGAACATAGCCAGGAGTAACCCCTGAGAATCACCGGGTGTGGCCCCAAAACAAAACAAAACAAATCTTTATCTTGATCATTCTCCAACCTAAATCACAGCATTCTAGCCTTACAGACTCAAGTTTTGAGAAGCATATATACAAGAAAAAAAAAAATCATACAATTCTAACCAGACTTAGAAAAGTATATTCTAAACCAAAATTCCTAAGTGAATATATTCACTGATCTTATTATCGGTAAATACACAGGATATATTTATTTCTACAGTAATTTATTCAGAGTCCATAAATTGTCAGGCACTGGGCGAGAAAGCAAGACAGAAGAATACAATACAAAACAAGAATAATATGTTTATTGTTAAGTACCTTCATAGCTTCTGTATCAGGGGAAAAATGAAAAAAAAAAGAGTAGAATGATAAATTTGAAACTCCTTAATCCACAATAAAAATAAAGAAATAGGTAAAAGACTAGAGAGAGAAACTACATAGAAATCTATTAATGAAAAACTTATACCAGCACTCCAAAGAGACCAAGTGTTCCTGATCTTTGAGCATAATTTCTCTGAAAAACTTAGAGAGGAGGGTTGGATAAATATTTATAAATGAAAAATATAATGCATAATATCCTCATTTAAAATGGTGGATGGAGTAATAGTACAGCATTATGAAATTTACTTTTCTATCCTCAGCATCCTGTATGGTACCTATACACATATAGATTTGTTTATGGGTATTTTCACTAAAATTATTAAAGATTTCATTTAAATTATTACTAAAATGAATTAGTATTAAACACCATATATGATCATTTTTGTTATTAAATTATTCTATGATGATAATTATTTAATTTTTTTTTGGTTTTGGTTTTTGGGTCACACCTGGCAGCAGCATTCAGAGGATACTCCTGGCTCTATGCTCAGAAGTCACTCCTGGCAGGTTCAGGGTACTGTATGGGATGCCGGGATTTGAACCACCGTCCTTCTGCTTTCAAGGCAAATGCTTTACCTCCATGCTATCTCTCTGGCCCCATTTTTATCTTTTAACTTATTATCAAGCTATTTTAAATTATTTTTCTTGGGGCTGGAGAGAAAGCATGGAGGTAAGACATTTGCCTTTCATGCAGAAGGTCATTAGTTCAAATCCAGCCTCCTATTGCTCCTGCCAGGAGCGATTTTTGAGCGTGAGCCAGGAGTAACTCCTGGGCTCTGTTGGGTGTGACCCAAAACCAAAAAAAGATTATTTTTCTTAAATTATTTTGAAATAATTATTTTTATGTTTGTTTATGGATTGAATTCCACCTGGCTGTGTTTAGGGATCACTCCTGGTTCCCTGTCTAGGAATCACTCTTGGCTATGTTCCAAAAGCCATATTTGGTGCCAGGGATTGAACCAAGGAGGACAACATAATGAAAGTGACTTATCCCCTATACTATCTTTCCTGTTTCAGTTTCTTTAAGCAATAATTTTTAAACTTCAAAAACTTATAAATACTTCTCAAAGATATTTTTGCTGCCATTTGGTTGTAAATGCCTAATGTGTTATTAATTTACTCTGATTACTGAAACTTTCAACTAGACAACCACCAAAAATCCAGTTATATACATTTCAGCCAGGAGTAATCTCTAAGCAGTGCCAGGAATACACCTTGAGCATAGCTAGGTGTGGATAAAACCCCTATATAAATAACACAAGGAGGAGAAGCTGAAATGATAGTACAGTGGGTATCAGCCAAATTGGGTTTGATTCCACACAGGCATCTCATATGTTCCTCAGAGTAGTGATCCCTAATCACAGAGCCAAGAGTAAGCTCTGAGCATAGACATGTACGGGACAAAAATAAAAATAAAGCAACAAAAACAAATTAACAATAAAGAAAATAAAGAAAATAAAACACATGTTGTATACATGACATTTGGGGAGAAAAGGAAAGATAGAAATTGGGCTTATCTCCATGAAAATGACCTGGACGTTCAATAATTTCATTATACCTCTCTAGATAATAGATCATTGAATACAAATTTAGTTAATTTTCTTATGAGGTTTTTTTTTTTGAGTGTATGGGAATAAAAAAAAAGGAAGCTTCATTTGGAGGACCTTTCTGGGCCTTGTACAGTGTACTTTCCTTCCACTGATGGCTCTGCTGAGACACAAAATTAAAATCATAAGAAAATATTTTTCCTAGGTTCTGGGAACAGTTCCATAAATTACCTATTAGAGATTGCTCTGGATTTAGAAATGAGATTGCTGGGTCTCTAATGAGAGCAAATCTCCTGGAACACTGGACAACTGACTGCAAAATGAGGGGTAAGACATGAATAGATGGTGGCAAAAGTCATTGCTCTGGTATCATTAGACTGATTTTATGAAAATATGATAAAATATACATATAGCTATTATCTTAAAAGGGTTACCTAAGTAGATTATTTGAAAGCAAAATTAGTTTTTCAGAATCACAATCTATATCATAATTGTGAATATGTACGTAATAGGTGAAAATGTACTAAACATGCAAGTTTTCCTTGTGAAAATTATTTCACCTTGCCTTCATTTTATAAATGGCTACTTAGATGAAAGAAACATAGTGCAAAACTTCTTTGGAATGCCATTGAAAACCATTTGGAGTCAATGTGATTCACAAATATCTATTGGGAACAGAGCCCACTCTATGTTTAGACATTGTTTCTAAAATTATATAGAAGGAGGCATCTTATGACATTAGGGCAATAACTCTCAACCCAGAGTGCAAGTTCAAACTGCCTTGGGATTTCAACAAAAATGTCATTAGCCACATCCTCCTCTTGGCTGCTCCAAATTGATAAAGCTAAGTGAAAACCTGGGAACTGTTGCTCTTAAAAGGGGTTGCTGGATGATTGTGCTGCAAAACTGATTGAAGGGCATGGCTCTAAAGAAGAATGATTTTCTCAGTTTCTAGTTTATAAATATCACCTCAGTAAAATTATCATCACAAAAATCATGAATTGTCACAGCCTATCAGCTGACAGGCATAGGCTGCCAAATGACTTACTTTATTCTGTAATACCAGATTAATTCTTCAAAATGATATGGATAGGGGCTTGAGAGATACCTCAAAGGGGCCAAGTGCATGTATTGTATGTGACTTCATTCAAGTTCAATCCCTAGTGCTACAAAAAACCCTAAATATGCCTGGTATAGACAAGGGTGCTCAGAGCACTTTCTAGCTAAGGCAGAACAATGTACTATTAACCCAGTAGTGAAGTTCACTGCCAAGAGTGAATTCAAGCACTTTTGAAGAGTCTCCTTTCTTCAAAAATAATACAATAATTTGTAAAAATTGTAACTGAATAAAAAAAGTGATCAAAGTAGGGTTGTAACAGAGACCAAGAAACGGTAAAGTGATAGGCACTTGTCTTGTTATCAATCCAGATTCAATTCCAGGCTCAAAATGTGGTTCCCCAAGCCCTTCCAGGAGTGATCTCTGAGTACAGAGCCAAGAGTAAACTCGGTGCACTGTTGAATATGTACACGTTCTTTGTAGCTGCTCTCAACAAAGGAGAGCTTTTGAGGAATTATTAGATTTGGTAAACTAAAACTATCTGCCTTTTCAATACCAGGCCCAGAGCGACTCACAGAATAGAAGAAATAACAGCATCTTGACAAATAAACATTTTTAGAAAGAAAATTTCATTAGCATCTGGAAATTTAATTCTTGTATTCAGCCCAAGCTCGAAGACTAACTTGTATAATTTTTAAAAATAATATTTAAAATTTTCAGCTTATGAAAAAAACTTCTAAAAGATTTGACATTAAAGATTCATAGTGGTGGCGCAAGCAGTAAGACATCTACCTTGCCCACGTTAGCCTAGAACCGATTGCTGCCTGGTGCCCCATGAGGTCCCCTAAGCCAGGAGTGATTTCTGAGTGCATTGTTTGGAGTAGCTCCTAAAAGTCACTGAGTATGGCCCAAAAACCAAAAAAAAAAAAAAAAGAGAGAGAGATTTGACATTAAAATCTTTAAGAGAGACATTACATGTACATGGGTGAAAATAAACTAAAATGATCTATTGTACAAAAATAATAGGTGAAGGAAATTCCAATGAAAATTCCAAAGACTTTATAAATAGAAAAAAATTCTTCAGTAATAAAATGAGAGTTGGAAGATGGGGGGAGAGAGTACAGGGGAATAGAAGACTATAGTAGTTTTGGGCGAAAGTGTAAGCCTAAAGGAGAAGGAGTTGTTGAAAGTTACAGTAGAAAACATAAACCCTATAGGTAACAGTACTAAATTCACAGTGTCAAAATTTTATTTAAAAATGTGCATAAAGGTAGACTGGAAGGTGAAAGGAAATGCAGAATATTGGCTGAGGGAAATGGACATTGGTGATAGGACTGATGTTGAACTTTGTCAAAATTCAATCAGAATAACTAATTCAGAGTGATTATAATTTTTAAAATTCATATGGAAAAAAGTCCTCAAAATCTAAGGAATCTTGGATTTGGAGTGGAAAAATAATGCAACATGTTACCTGATTTAAAAATAAAACTATAGTATGAGGTTAGTATGAAAAGACAGATATAAACCAAACTAAATAAAAATCCTAGTATTAAACCCACATGCTTTCTACTATTTAATTTATGACAAAGATAAGACTTATACTATGGAGTGATAAGAATATCTTCAACAAATATTCCTGGGATAATCAGATATTAATTTGCAAAAGAATGAATCAAACTTCATGTAAATAATAAATTTAAAATGTACTAAATCCCTCTATGTAATACCAGAGACTGTCAAGTTCAAAGATAACAATCTAGAAGAAATGCTCTTAAATAACAAAATCAGAGTGTTCTAATTATTCTTTTTGAGGGACTTGACCCCAATAGCAAGAACAGGAAAATAAAGTAAAATATGTAAAAATATATTTAATTGAAAAACTTCGTGCAACAAATAAAATATGAAGCATGAAACAACCTATTAAGTGGAAGTGGGCATTTGTAAATTATCTATTCAATATAAAAATTTAAGTCATAGCAATGTCAAGTATTAGAAAAGCTGACTTATATGTAAAATATTAAAAACAAAATTCATGAGCATTCAGAACAAAATAAAAAAATCAATGGACATTGAATCAAGATCATCTAAGTAGATGTGGAAAAGGACAGAAAAGTGATATGGGATTTTTTTTTCCACTCTAGAAAAATTCTGTTTCTTTTTTTTTCTTTTCTTTCTTAAATCCTGTGTTTCTTGACTAAGGAACTTGTTCCTTGAACAAGTATATTCCTCTTTCTCTCCTTCTATACTTCTCTCTATAATTTCTTTCAATAAAAGCTATTTAACTTTATATGCAAAATAAAAGTGTTATAGGAATGTGGACAGATAGCATCAGATTTAAAAAGTAACTCATATTCAGATTCATAGCACAGTGAATAACATGCTTTATTTGCAAGCAGCCAACCTAATATGATCCTGCCACCACCTATGTCCCATAAGCATGATCAGGAGTGAACCCTGAGCATAGAATCAGACATAAACTCTGAGCATAGCCTGGTGTGGTTTCTGAAATCATGAAATATTATAAATAAATAACAAAGCAGTGAAATAAACCAAAAGACTAGTAAGAGGTGAAATATTAATTTATCCATCTTGTAATGAAAATCAATATATTTGGTAAGTAGGAGATCAATTAGAATCAGAATTCTGATATATAATCATTAATATCATATCCTAATTTTTCTGTTCTTTCTATTTTACCCTGAAAACTAGTTTTTAGTGTTGCATGAAAGTGAAGGCTTTACAAAAAAAAAGTTCATTTAAAAATGGAAAGCGATATGGTTTTGAAATGTTTTTCAATGTGACAGCTTTCAAGGTAATGACAACATGAAAACAAAAATGTTTTATGAAAAGGAGAAATAATATTGCATTCTCTGCTCACAAGTTTCAAATATCTAAATTATGTATTTTCTTAAAGAAATGTCTTTCTAACTGATACATACAGTAATAGGTTGAATAAATATAATTATTCTAAAGGATATTTAGAAGAAAGAAGGGTATTTTATAATAATTAATAAACTATGCTTTTAAAATGAATCAAGCAAATATTTATCTAATAGTCAGATGTATAACAGAAGTACATATACAAGTATGTAACATAGGCATTGTATAACACATTATAACTTACCCGTAACAACAAGAATTCAGAGAGAAAAACAAAATTTCTTCTTGTAATTTATATATGAATTTATAAATGAAAATATATCTAAAAACAAAACTTGAAAGCAAAAAAGTGAAGGAATAACAATTAGGGAAAGGTGACTAAAATATCACAATGTTGATTATAAATTAAGATTATAATTTTGTATTATAGTCCTTTTTGACAAAAATAATTTTTATATTCTATTTTATATATCTATCATCTTCCAGAAATCTCGATTAAATGCAATGCAAAAATAACAAATTAATTAAATCTAAAACAAGATATTCAAATATCCACAAATTGATTTATGTATTTAATGCTGTTAGTTATCATTCTATTATAAATGGATTATGAATTTATTTTTAAAATGTTGAAACCGGCCAACAGCAACTCAATATGTATAATGTATATACTGTATCAACAATTTGTACTTGGTTTCACCTTCAGAAAAAAATAACATTTTAATGCAACATAATAATTGTATTTATTGCTCCTTTAAATTGCTCAGATATCATATATCAAACTATATGAGTAGTTCTTAGAAGGGAATAATGAAAATCAGATTTAGGCCATCACATGACACTTTAAATTGAAAGTGAGCATTGCAGCAACATGAAAATTTGAAAAGCAGGACTTGACCTGTACATTTGGGGATGCGTTCTGAATTGAGTATAGTGATTTTAACTATTTTGTTTGGATAATCGTAGAACTGAGAAGCTTATTTCATGTATTTGCTTGTCTGCAAATTCACATATACAACTCTCAAATATTCACCAACTGTTGGTAGGGAATTATTTCCCTTTTGGGCTTTACCTTTCGTAAATTTTTCTTTTAGGCCCAGAGAAAAAAAATACATAAACTTAATTTGTATCCAACATATTTAAATCACATTTTTGATAATCATGGCTCTATTTTTATATTGACTCAAATCTAATAAACCAGAGTACACAATGACATTATAAGGAAAAATGAAAATATTATTCAATACATTTTTACTTAGTACTCACACTATCAATCCTGCCAAAGGGAAAATTTATATATACCATATACAACCTATGAAAGAACATATATGTGTTATTCAAATATAATGAATATCCTATAATCTGGAAGCAAAACTGCCATGGGTAAAATAATAAAAGCTGACACATTAAAGTAAGAAAAATATTAATTTATAATAAAACTTTAAATAAGAATATTTGATTACAGCATTTAGATTACAATATTGTTGACAAGAATATTAATATGAAACCATCTAAAATATTTCCCATATAAAATATTTTCAAAATATTTTCCTATATAAAATATTACTAAAAATTAGTCTCTCTATATAATAAACATTCTTCAAATAAGTAAAATGTGTGATTGGACACACTCCTGTAAAAATATATAATATGTAAAAATATAGATATTTTATAAAGACTAAAATAAAAGAAACCATTTTTCAGTTTTCTATCAGAAAAAAATCTTAAAAATATTATAAAACATCCTCATGATTATTAACACAAATATTGGGACCACTGTTTTTTTATGTGACAACACTTAGAAAGTTGCATGTAGTGTCTCAGTATAAGTCAATAATTGATAATGTGTATTATCTGTGCCCAATATTAAGAGCATTTTCATATGACATTTTGTCTAATTTAAGGCATGGAGTTTTCAATTCTAAGAGAAAGGACTCAATTTAATGTCTTCTACATTTTCTCTGTTCCTTTTAGTAGTTATTCATCATTAAACCTTTAAACCACTCAACTTCTTATAGTAAATTATATTAGTACTCTATGAAGATGAACACAAAAGTAACTTAAATGAACAAAGCTAGACGACAGGGGCTGGAGAGATAGCAGAGAGGCAGGGTGTTTGTCTTGGATGCAGAAGGACTGTGGTTGGAATCCCGGCATCCCATATGGTCCTAAACCTGCCAGGAGCAATTTATGAGCATAGAGACAGGAGTAACCCCTGAGCACTGCTGGGCGTGACCCAAAAACCAATAAATAAATAAATAAATAAATAAATAAATAAATAAATAAATAAATAAATAAATAAAGCTAGATGACAGTTGGTTGAAATTACTGAAAATCAGGTCAGAAATTAATGGTTGACTATAATATTAATACTAACAAAGCGACTATGATTAATGTGCTTGAAGTAATTTAGCATCATGAAGGTTCATCTCACCTAGCACAAAGCTATTAGAACAGTAAAAGAATATCTTCACTTAAGGCTCTGTATTAGGAATATCTCAACCAAATAAAACTTGACATCTTCAGTAGCTTTCTTAATTTTCTCTCATCTCTTTCAGAAGTTTTAACCTTGAATTTTCTCCTTTTCTCTGTTTCCTTATATTGTGACACAACTGCTATTTAAAGTTAAAATGAGCAGCAGTAAATCAAGGTAGAAATTTTTAAAAGGACCTCTCTTAGAAACTCAACCTAATAGTAATTGTATGGTTCACAATATCTCAACAAAAATAAACACCTTGAAGTATAGCAATTGGAGATTCATAAATGGCTTCATTAAGCGAAGTGTGCTGTATAGTGTTTCTTTATAGACGTATTAATGAGCTCAACTAGATTTTCCCTATAAATTACCACAATTCTATAAATTGTCCCAAAATATCTGTATTAGCTGTTTCCCTGTAGATACATAAATATGCTCAGGACTTTTACAGTAGGTAAGAACACGTGCAGTCTTTATATTATCTTTTTGTCCTCTTTGTTTGGTTTGTATGTGACCATCTTATTGCCATTAAACTTGTGTAATAAATGTATGGATTTCAATCTCTTGTTGGTGTGTACATAGAAACTTCCTGTCAGCTTGGTAATTTTAAATGTGAAAAAAAATGCAAAGACAGAGGAAACAACAAAAAAATTAAAAAATAAACAAAAACAAAAACAACAAACTTGGTCCAGCAAGACAGTAGCAGATACTGATTGCCTTGCAAGCAACTAAACTGAGTTTAGTCCTATAACCCTATATGGGCACCAAAGATTGAAAGAAGTGAACCCTGAGTCTAGAAATAGGATTCAAGTCCTGAGTACTGCTGAATGTGGGCCCCAAACAATAAAAAAGTATAATATTACATTTAAAATATTAAAACTATTATATTTTTATTTCTTTAGTGGTCTATAATTTTTTCTATTGTTATGTGCCATCACATGGGCATAAAATATATAAAACATTGTTTACAATATTCTTAGAAGTCAATATTTTTGATAAATTCACATTCTGATTTGCAATATCAGAATCATTCAAATCTTGGCATAACAATATGTTTAGTGAGGGTGATATACAGTTCCATTATTCCTGAGTAGGATAATAATTAATGCTTTTGAATCAATTATTTATTAATAGCTATAGAATATATGAGCATACACATTGAGCTATGTGTATTTTTAATCTTTTATCAGATCACATGATGGCATTATAGCGAACACTGGGTCACTTTTATATCGGTAATTTTAAAAAGGAAAACAAGACTATCAACATCTGGGTCAGCATTCTGAGGCCATTGTAACAAATTATATACTTTGTGGCTAAAATTAAAGAATTACTATCCTTTTAAGGAGGCCACCAGGGCACAACCAGTACATTTACAATTTTGGGATGCTATAGTAGAGAATGTTTCTTTGCCTCTTCCAGTTTCTAGTGCCTTCTTAGCCTTCTGGTTTAATCAGTTTGGAGTCCTACAACCTCAATCTCTGCATCCATCTCAACTCTTCTTTAAGGCATATGCCTGGTTAGCTGCATCATTCTAGCATGTTCACAGAGAGTGCCTGCTGCTATTGATTAAATTCCCCATGTGTCTATTAGAAGACATGTCTTTAAGTTTAGTGTTCAGTGGGATAATCTGCGATGGCTTTCATATCCCAATGTTCTTAAATAAATCATATCTGAAATAAAACAAACAAGGTAACCATACAAAGTTTAAAGATAACTAAATGGATATATACATATATATAATTTATACATGCATATTATATATAAATAGAAATATATAATAAATACATAAACATTATACATATTTGATATATATTATACATTATTGTTATATATTGTATTACTATATTCATTATATTATATATAAATATATTTATTACATATTTATTATTATATATGTATATTTATATATGAATATATTTTTATATATTAAATTATATATAATGTATATATATGTATAAATATAAAATATATATTTTAAAGGACTATGATTGAACCTAGTACATAAAATAATTTGCTTCTTATTTTGTTTCTGAGCCATTTCTAACTGTTTTCAGAGCTTACTCCTGGCTTTTCACTAAAGGTTCACTCTATGGGACACTGGGGATTAAACACAGGACAGAAATGTACAAGGTAAGCGACTTAACCTGCTGTACTATCACTCTAACACCATGAATTTGCTTTTGAATGGAAAATATCCAAACAAGCAGATATTATACAAACTGAATTCCATTATAAAAGCAGAAAAGATTATTTTGAGTGTGTTTCCTATGCAAACACTGAGAAGACACCCTAAGTCAAACCCTGGAAATCTGGGCAATTTTCCCAAAAAGAGACTGAAGAAAAGTAGAAATTATCCAAGCGAAACTAAAGGTAAAATATATGCAAATTTCTGGAGGGGAATAAACATGATATTCTCAGGAATCTAAAAAGAGCTCCAACTGCTTAGAAAAGAGAGATTTGGCAAAGAAGCAATGAACAGTCAGACTCACTAAAAAGAGTTTAATGTGAAAAACCCACGTTAATAATTTGAACTTTAATGTAAGGAGATGAGAAGTCAACAAAGAGATTTACTAATGGCAAGAGCCTAGTCAGTAAAACACTTTGAATGAATGACTGCAGCTCCTTGGGGAGCTCTAAACTCCACTACCTTGAGTGATGTGACTTGAACTTGTTCTTTTGGACCCAGTTGCAAAAAGATGTAACAGTCAAGCATGGACAGAGATACTGCTGATTCAATATGAGCTTGGTTTTGAATGAACTTCCCCCCAACCCCCCACATGATCAAACTTTGCAAACTCTCTACCAATATTCATTTTCTCAACTCACATGGGGTTCTGATCTTCAGTCTAAGAAGCTATAGAAGAGCAGATGATGGTTTCAGCTGGGCGAGAGAGATTCTAAGAAATCTAGTCAACATTTTATGTTTGTCCCAACTAAAGTAGTGACAAGAACGGTAAAGAGATATGGGTAAATGTTAAGTGAGAGCATTTAAAAATAATATTTATTGGGGCTGGAGAGATAGCACAGCAGTAGGGTGTTTGCCTTGCATGCAGCTGACCCAATACAGACGATGGTTTGAATCCTGGCTACCCTATGGTTTCCCGTACCTGCCAGGAGTAATTTCTGAATGCAGAGCCATCAACAATCCCTGAGTGTCATGGGCTGTGACCCAAACCAAAAAAATAAAATAAAATACATAAATAAAATAAAATAAAATAAAAATAATTGTTATTGTTTAATAATAAGTTAGTTGTTTGAGTAAAGATATTGAAGTAACAAGAATATTGTGCACAAATACAGATCATGGTGATGTTCATTTAAGAAGAGACAGAAAAGGAGGACATGGTAATTAGAGTGGGAAAATATATTATATTGAATACACCTAAATCTTACGATTTTGTTTCTAGGTTTCAGATTAGTATGTAACTGTATTCAGAAAAATTGGCCTGATAGAATGATCAAATCTTCAGCAAAACAGCTTCTACTATGTAACATGTTTTCTTATTCGCTTGCTGGTTCCTGTCACAAGACAAAACTAGTTCTATAGTAAAATATCATTTTTTCTTTTATGGATAAAGCCTTTTATATATGTCTAAACAACTGTTACTCTATTCAAGGTTGTTTATGTTTTCTTCCATGTTTTTCTAATAGAAATTGTATAAGTTTTTGGTCTTATATATAGAATCACACACAGAAATATGTATATATATACTATATATAATCCACCTGGTGTGAATTTTTGTGAAGTGTAAAAGTAAAAGTATTTTTCTACATTCATAATTTTACATATGGATGGACAATTATTATTGGCTGACTTAATAAACCTATTATTTATTCTTAAATATATTTTATTCTTATATATGCATTTAACCATTAATAAACATCTCAGATAATATGTAATTTATATGGTACTTCAAGTAAAAGAAACACATCTAAATCATAACATCTGATAAAATATTTCAAGCTTCAGTTTTATGAATTGGGCAGTTGCACATCATAATGAATACACTGTGTATCATCTATAATTATAAGCAACATATATTTGGTAAAATACAATATTTAACTTTAACTCTAACTGGCAATCATACTAGAAATAATAGAAATAAATTTTATCATATAAATTTTATCACAAGAATTAAAAAGTGTAGAGTCCTTGAAGAATATATAATTCTAAAATAAAATTGAGTGGTCTCTAAGAATCATTGGTAAATAGATTTTAATACTGGTGGTATCAGGGCCGGAGAGATAGCATGGAGGTGAGGTTTTTGCCTTGCTTGAAAAGGTTGGTGGTTTGAATCCCAGCATCCCATATGGTCCCCCGAGCCTGCCAGGAGCGATTTCTGAGCCTGGAGCCAGGAATAACCCCTGAGAGCTACCAGGTGTGATCCCAAAACAAAAACAAACAAAAAAATATTGGTGGTATCTGAGATGTTTAGTGCAGGCAGAATTATTAAAACAGTAATTTGAATAGTGAAAGCTATTTAGCAATAATGATTATGCTTTCTATTTTGTTTTTTTTTTGTTTTTTTTTTTTTTTGCAAATTCTTCATTTCTAAGTGATTCCACCCCACACTTCTGTTTTAAAAGAAGAATATTTAGTTTAAATTGATCAAGTAGCATGCAACATTCTTCTGGAACTAGCTTCTAAAAGATTCCTGTTGACTCTGATAGAAGTATTTGGTGTAGATTAGCAGGTGTATGATTTAATGTCACAAGCATTTGAGCAAATAGTCAGAAACTAGGTGCACCAGGTATTGGTTATTATGAAAAGGTAAAATGTTGAACTGCCACATTTTATTTATTTTGTTTATTTGTTAACTAATTTCTACTATTTCTCCTCCATCCACCTACATTTATTCTTCTTTTTGTGATTTTTTTTTTTGTGGTCGTTGTTTTATTCAGCTAAAAAATTCTCTATAAGTATTGTTTTGCCTTAACCCCCAAAGTTCTGGTAAATTATGCTTTCATTTTCATACTTCTCTAATATTTGTATTTTGCCTTTAATGTTTTCATTGATCAATAATTCTTCAGTATACTATTTACTCTCCACATGTTGAATTCTTCCACTTTCTCTTTTTGGTTACTTGTTTTGTAACATCATAATACAAAAAGATGTACGATTCAATTTTTACCTCCATAAATTTATTGAACATTTTGTGTCCTGACTATGGCTTCTCTCTAAAAGTGTTCCATAAGCACTTGAAAAGAATTATATTAATTTTTTAAAAATATGATACGTTATCTGGTAGAATGTTATGCAGATATCTATCTAGTTCATGTTATATAAAATACAATCTGGGGTTCCTGTTTTTTTGTGTTTTTTAGTATTTTGATAATATTTCCATTTCTATAAATAGGTATTAATTATCCCTATATAACAACCCTTGAAGTTTGTAAATATTTTTTATATTGGTGTTGCTATGCTGTATAAATACACTATAATTGTTATTTCTTCCTCTTGTATTATTTCCTTTCTCATAAGATGATATTCATCTTTATATCATGCTATCATTTGTGTATGGATTTTATTTAAAAAATTCCAAATTTTAAAAATTTGCTTTATATTATACAAAATACATCCTGCTGCGATTTAATTTTAGTATATTTATCCTATTTATGCCTTTTAATTAATAAGTCCATTTATTATTATTAAGTATGATTATAGAAGCATCATGTTTCCTACATTAGCTTACACAACAGAGAAAAGAACAAAACATCATGGTGCTTAAATAAATATAAACACATAGGAATCAATGGTGGAACTGAAAGCCCCCTCAAATAATTTACAATTGTGGACAATAAATTAATTATAGGTTAACTTACAATTTTCAGTAAATAGAGGATTTTTCTTCAAATAAATAATGTGGCAAAAATTAGACAGACACATGGAAAATTATGAAAGGATCTCTATTTTATACCACAATATAAATTGCATCAAAGTAGATGAAAAGTGAATATAAGACCTGAAACCATAGAATACATAAAAGCAAGCATAGACATGTTACCCTTAATGTCAATTTTATATGGATTTAGGGACACAATGAAAACAAAAGAAAGTGTGATCACTTGGGACTATATTAACATAAAAAAGTGAAAAAAGAAGCTTCCATGAAAACAAAAATTCTTTCTATTGAATGGGAGAATTACTTGTACAACATTCATCTCATAATATATTTTCACACCATGTCATAATTTATTCATTTAAGTATATTATATTCAAAATAGAATATGCTATAAAAATCTCAAAATATACCCTAAATATTGCACAGGGTCCAAACAGACAGCTCATTAAGCATATCAATGATGTACAAAAAATAACACTGTTTGTCTATTTTAAGGACATATAAGTCAAAACAATAATAAGATATCACCTCACATATCTGAGAAAAACTATCATACAAAACAGTAAAACAAGTGCTGGAGGAGAAATGCAGTGACATACTCTTATACACTTTAGCAGGGATGTAAATTGCTACAGTCATCATGAAAAGTATAAGAGATTAAAAAAATGAAAAATAAAAACTCTGTATGATCAGGCATCCCATTCTTGATATTTATTTAAAATATTTGGAAAACAATAACCACCTCACTAATTCAAAGGGCACAAGATCCTACAAAAGAACAGAGAAGCTGGTAAGGTGAGACAGCAGTGAGGTCATAGCCCCATACTTATTGCTAAATGGTCCCAAGTTTATTGCTATGTTATTATCAGAGTTTAAAACAAGAATACGACTAAGTACCTGCTGATGGATTGGATACAGAAACTTCAGTAGACATATTCAATGGATATTATTCATGTTTAAACCATGCTACATAAAACAGTACAAGGAATCCAGAAGATATAAATAACACAGTGAAATAAGCAAATTTTAGAAGACAAAATATTATTGTATTTTTATTTATATAATGCAGAAAGTGTCTTCAGAGATGGTTTAAGACTAACAACCAGTGGGTAACAGAAGGGAAGGAAAGGGAGCATTAGTAGAAAGAACATTAGAATCAATGGCCAATTGCAATATGAAGAATATCATCAAATGCATAGTGCTAAATTTTATGTATATGTTGCTTTACTAATTAACTAATTTTAATAATTAAAATTTTATGAGATTATGCAAAACTACCTAAATGAAAGTTTTAATAATAAATAAAAGTAAAATTAGATAATTCAAAAGAGAGGAGAATGATACAGCAACCATTAACTCACTATACAGTGGTGAGGCACAATTTCTGTGCTCGTGGACTCTACAGAGCCAAAGAGAATAAAGAAAATTGGACAACTTAAACATTTATGCAAGAGGGAGGGACTTCAGAGCATAAAAGCCGGCTATCCTTTGCAAAAGCTGGCTCCCTGTGTGTGACACCAGGCGGGGAAAATCCGTGAAAGTACACCGGCCCAGTGGGGCTCAGCTGTGAAAGACTGTGAGTGTGACCTGTCTATGTCTGTCTACTGTCCTATTGCGTGAAACTCTTGCGAGTGGGGCAAAAAGAGCCTCCAGAAACCTCGCTCGCCCAGACGCCATTTTCAGGGAGGGACTTCAGAGCATAAAAACCGGCTATCCTTTGAAAAAGCTGGCTCCCTGTGTGTGACACCAGGCGGGGAAAATCCGCGAAAGTACACCGGCCCAGTGGGGCTCAGCTGTGAAAGACTGTGAGTGTGACCTGTCTATGTCTGTCTACTGTCCTCTTGCGTGAAACTCTTGCGAGTGGGGCAAAAAGAGCCTCCAGAAACCTCGCTCGCCCAGACGCCATTTTCAGGGAGGGACTTCAGAGCATAAAAACCGGCTATCCTTTGAAAAAGCTGGCTCCCTGTGTGTGACACCAGGCGGGGAAAATCCGCAAAAGTACACCGGCCCAGTGGGGCTCAGCTGTGAAAGACTGTGAGTGTGACCTGTCTATGTCTGTCTACTGTCCTCTTGCGTGAAACTCTTGCGAGTGGGGCAAAAAGAGGCTCAGAGGAGCACGGCCGCTCCGCTTCGCTACACGGCCGTGCACTCTTTCTAAGGAAAGAACTCCATTGCAACAAGAAGGAAAAATCACACTAAGAACGGCGCTATATCACAGAAGCAAACATTTCTCTCTGGACTGTCTTCTCTGTTACATGCTCGGGCCTAAGATTTGACCCAGTGTGAGGCTTCATCCACGGAGGACTCCCCTCCCTTAGAGGCAAGTCAGCCCATCCAGAAAGGGAGGAGCCAGAGGAGTGTGCTGCCTACATCATATAGACAATGAATACCACTACAACACGTAGAAAAACCCACAATACAAATGTGACAATGGGGAAACAGCGCAGGCCAGCATCAGACATAGAGAATGAAGATGACAATTCTGAGGACCAGATAATGACTGAACAACTAATCAACCTCTCAGATAAGGACTTTAGACTAGCAATATGGAAGGTGCTCAACAGACTCCAAGAAACCATGGATCGAGTTGAACAGAACACTAATAAGAACCAAGAAAATATGAAGGCAGAAATGACAAAACTCCAAACTGAAATAACATGTCAACTAACAAGCCTGAAAAACTCAGTAAACGAAGTGAATGACAAAATGGATAAGCTCTGGGACAGGGTATCAGAAGCTGAGAATAGACTTGGTGCTGTGGAAGATGAGATACATAACAATTCCATACAGCAGGAGAGATTGGACAAAAAACTTAAAGCAAATGAGCAGACAATGGAAAAATTAGTCAAAGAATGGGAACAGACGAAAATAGAAGTCTATGATAAGATCAACAGAAACAACTTAAGAATCATTGGAGTCCCAGAGACCCAGGAAGAAAATTTCCAGGAAGAATCAATGGTCAAGAACATCATTAAAGAGAAACTTCCAGAGCTAAAGAATATATGTGATCAAATCCTGCATGCCCGAAGAGTACCAACCAAAAGAGACCTCAGAAAAACCACCCCAAGACACATCCTAGTCACAATGACAAATCCCACAGATAGAGACAGAATTCTGAAAACAGCAAGATCAAAAGGGGAAATCATGTTCAAGCAAGCTTCCCTGAGATTTACAGCAGACCTGTCACCAGAAACGCTCAATGCCAGAAAGCAGTGGTGGGATATTGTGACAAGACTGAATGAAATGAATGCTTCACCCAGAATACTATACCCAGCAAAACTCACTTTCCGGTTTGATGGAAGAATACATGGTTTCACAGACAAAAAAACAGCTCAGAAACTTCACAGACACAAAACCAGTCTTAAGAGAAAAACTGAAAGACCTAATCTAAGACAAGACTACCCAAAAGACACACCAAATTTTGAAATAAAGATGGCGTTAAATCCCAGGACAATTCTTTCTCTCAACGTCAATGGACTAAATGCACCAGTTAAGAGACACAGAGTGGCTAAATGGATCAAAAAACTCAATCCAACCTTCTGCTGCCTACAAGAAACGCACCTGAATAGTCAGAACAAACATAGACTCAAAATAAAAGGCTGGAGAAAAGTTATCCAAGCAAACAACACCCATAAAAAAGCTGGAGTGGCCATACTAATATCAGATAATGCAAACTTTATACTCAGGAAGGTTGTAAGGGACAAAGATGGACATTTTATATTAATCAAGGGGTACGTAGAGCAGGAAGAATTCACTCTCCTAAACATATATGCACCGAATGAGGGGCCAGCAAAATATTTAATACAACTGCTGACAAATCTGAAAAAATAATATCAACAACAACACAATAATTGTGGGGGACCTAAACACGGCTTTGTCAACACTGGACAGGTCAACCAGACTGAAACCCAACAAGAATATACTAGACCTGAGGAGAGAAATGGAAGAAAGAGGCCTAGTGGATATATATAGGACACTCCATCCCCAGAAACCTGGATACACATTCTTCTCCAATGTACATGGGACATTCTCCAGGATAGACTACATGCTGGCACATAAAACATACCTCCATAAGATCAAGAGGATAGAAATTTTGCAGACTACCTTCGCTGACCACAAGGCTCTGAAATTATTTGTGAACTCCAAAGGGACTCAGAAGAAACACTTTAACACCTGGAAGTTAAACAGCCTCATGCTCAATAACCAGTGGGTCCGAGATGAAATCAAGGAGGAAATAAAAAGGTTCCTGGAAACAAATGACAATAAAGACACAAACTCTCAGAACTTATGAGACACAGCAAAAGCAGTACTGAGAGGAAAATTTATAGCTTTGCAAGCACACATCAGGAAGGAAGAAGGAGCTTACCTGAGTAGCTTAATGACACAGCTAATAGAACTAGAAAATGCTCAACAAAAGGACCCAAGAACAGGAAGACAGAAGGAAATAACAAAGCTGAGAGCAGAAATCAACGAAGTGGAAACTCAAAAAACAATCCGAAAGATCAACGAAAGCAGAAGTTGGTTCTTTGAAAAAATAAACAAGATTGATAGACCACTGGCAAACCTAACAAAGAAAGAGAGAGAGAGAAACTTGATAACTCGTATCAGGAATGAAAAAGGAGAGATCACTACTGATATGACAGAGATTCAAAGGGTAATCAGAAACTACTTTGAAAAACTCTACGCCACTAAAAATGAGAACCTGGAAGAAATGGATAAATTCTTGGACTCTTATAATCTTCCACGGTTGAAGGAAGAGGATGTAGCATATCTAAACACCCCCATCACCATTGATGAAATTAAAACAGTAATCAAATGTCTGCCGAAAAACAAAAGCCCGGGTCCAGATGGATTCACTAATGAATTCTATCAAACTTTCCAAGAGGAACTACTGCCAATCTTGGCAAGACTCTTTCATGAAATTGAACAAACAGAAACACTTCCAAATAGCTTTTATGAAGCCAACATCACCTTGATACCTAAACCAGACAGAGACGCTACCAAAAAAGAAAATTACAGACCAATATCACTGATGAATGCAGATGCAAAGATCCTCAACAAAATCCTGGCAAATAGGATTCAATGCCTCATTAAGAAGATCATCCACTACGATCAAGTAGGTTTCATCCCAGGAATGCAAGGCTGGTTTAACATCCGTAAATCTATCAACATAATACACAACATCAATAACAAGAGAAATAAAAACCACATGATCATATCAATAGATGCAGAGAAAGCATTTGATAAGGTCCAACACCCATTCTTGATCAAAACTCTCAGCAAGATGGGAATGGAGGGAACCTTTCTCAATATAGTGAAGGCCATCTACCACAAGCCAGTGGCAAATATTATCCTCAATGGAGAAAAACTGAAAGCCTTCCCTCTAAATTCTGGCACAAGACAAGGCTGTCCTCTCTCACCACTCCTATTCAACATAGCACTGGAAGTACTTGCTATAGCGATTAGGCAAGAAAAGGATATCAAGGGAATCCAGATAGGAAAGGAAGAAGTCAAGCTCTCACTGTTTGCAGATGACATGATACTCTACTTAGAAAACCCTAAAGACTCTATCAAAAAGCTTCTAGAAACAATAGACTCATATAGCAAGGTGGCAGGCTACAAAATTAACACACAAAAATCAATGGCCTTTCTATACACCAACAGTAATAAAGAAGAAATGGACATTAAGAAAACAACCCCATTCACAATAGTACCACACAAACTCAAATATCTTGGAATCAACTTGACTAAATATGTGAAGGACCTATACAAAGAAAACTATAAAACTCTGCTCCAAGAAATAAGAGAGGACACACGGAAATGGAAACACATACCCTGCTCATGGATTGGCAGGATTAACATCATCAAAATGTCAATACTCCCCAAGGCATTATACAGATTTAATGCCATCCCTCTAAAGATACCCATGACATTCTTCAAAGAAGTGGATCAGACACTTTTGAAATTCATTTGGAACAATAAACACCCTCGAATAGCTAAAGCAATCATTGGGAAAAAGAATATGGGAGGAATTACTTTTCCCAACTTTAAACTGTACTACAAAGCAACAGTTATCAAAACAGCATGGTATTGGAATAAGGATAGGTCCTCAGATCAGTGGAATAGGCTTGAATACTCAGAAAATGTTCCCCAGAGATACAACCATCTAATTTTTGATAAAGGAGCAGGAAATCCTAAATGGAGCAGGGAAAGCCTCTTCAACAAGTGGTGTTGGCACAATTGGATAGCCACTTGCAAAAAATTAAACTTAGACCCCCAGCTAACATCATGTACAAAGGTAAAATCCAAATGGATTAAAGACCTCGATATCAGCCCCAAAACCATAAGATATATAGAACAGCACATAGGCAAAACACTACAGGACATTACAGGCATCTTCAAGGAGGAAACTGCACTCTCCAAGCAAGTGAAAGCAGAGATTAACAGATGGGAATATATTAAGCTGAGAAGCTTCTGCACCTCAAAGGAAATAGTGCCCAGGATACAAGAGCCACCCACTGAGTGGGAGAAACTATTCACCCAATACCCATCAGATAAGGGGCTAATCTCCAAAATATACAAGGCACTGACAGAACTTTACAAGAAAAAAACATCTAACCCCATCAAAAAATGGGGAGAAGAAATGAACAGACACTTTGACAAAGAAGAAATACGCATGGCCAAAAGACACATGAAAAAATGTTCCACATCACTAATCATCAGGGAGATGCAAATCAAAACAACGATGAGATACCACCTCACACCCCAGAGAATGGCACACATCACAAAGAATGAGAATAAACAGTGTTGGCGGGGATGTGGAGAGAAAGGAACTCTTATCCACTGCTGGTGGGAATGCTGTCTAGTTCAACCTTTATGGAAAGCGATATGGAGATTCCTCCAAAAACTGGAAATCGAGCTCCCATACGATCCAGCTATACCACTCCTAGGATTATACCCTAGGAACACAAAAATACAATACAAAAACCCCTTCCTTACACCTATATTCATTGCAGCTCTATTTACCATAGCAAGACTCTGGAAACAACCAAGATGCCCTTCAACAGATGAATGGCTAAAGAAACTGTGGTACATATACACAATGGAATATTATGCAGCTGTCAGGAGAGATGAAGTCATGAAATTTTCCTATACATGGATGTACATGGAATCTATTATGCTGAGTGAAATAAGTCAGAGAGAGAGAGAAAAACGCAGAAAGGTCTCACTCATCTATGGGTTTTAAGAAAAATGAAAGACACCCTTGTAATAATAATTTTTCAGACACAAAAGAGAAAAGAGCTGGAAGTTCCAGCTCACCTCAGGAAGCTCACCACAAAGAGTGATGAGTTTAGTTAGAGAAATAACTACATTTTGAACTGTCCTAATATTGAGAATGTATGAGGGAAATGTAGAGCCTGTTTAGGGTACAGGCGGGGGTTGGGTGGGGAGGAGGGTGATTTGGGACTTGGGTGATGGGAATGTTGCACTGGTGATGGGTGGTGTTCCTTTTATGACTGAAACCCAAACACAATCATGTATGTAATCAAGGTGTTTAAATAAAAAAAAAAAATTAAAAAAAAAAAAAAAACATTTATGCAAGGAGACAATCCAAAGAGGAAAAGGTGGAAATAGATAAATTTTGAAAAATTAATATGCAAAATAAATTCCCTAAAAAAGACAAGATAGTCCTAGCTCATCTTTGCTCTAAAATTAAAAGACACCTCTTCTATAGTAACAAGAAGGAAGTAAGAGTTAGAGATTATAGGCCCATAGTTTTCCAAGGTTAATGCAATTAGAATGTAAGAGAAATGGAAGTAAAATTAAGCAGATTGAAGTTAGTGTCCATATCCTTAACATTGTGTAAATGCCCTTTCATTGCTATGATAAAATTTCTTGGGACATATAATCTAAGGTTTTTCGATTATATTTTGTATATGGGAATTATAATTCTAGTACATCACTATTAGCAGAATAATCAAATCCCCCAATTGAAACTTTCTCTTTTCAGGATGCCCATCATTCATACAGAAAATTATACTGTAAAAGTGCTTACCTTGTTTCATGAATATTAATTTTGTCTCTTTAATTTTACTATTTTGATAATTAAGAATGTGTTTTAATATATTCCAAAACTACAGAAGGAACTAATGACTCTATAAAGTAACTTCATGATTCTGAGTGGTCTGTTCTAGGTTAGCCAAGTGCAAGGCAAATGTCCTACCACTGCACCACTCTGGCCCTTACCCACTGAATTTTAATGTGCCTACTGTTCTTCAATGTTCCTGGAAACTTAAAGAGTAACACACATTTTGGGGGCAGTGGTGGTGGATCAATGCTGAGTCAAGTATGTGACCAGCCTGTGTCCTCACTCATGGCTGCCCAGGATGGCCTAATGTTTGGACCTTGTGTGTCTCTCATTCTCGGTGACTGACCTCCAGTGCATAGGGGTTCAAGGTGCCAGCTTTATGGACATTATACTATATTAACTATATTGGGGATCATTAAAGCACTTTTGCTGCTTTGTTTTTGGTGTTTAATTTTGATTGTAGGAAATATTGGAGAAAAAGTAATGATAGAACCACTCAGAATCATAAAGTTACTTTATAGAGTCAATATCTGGAGAGTACCAGGACTGAACCCTAATCAGCCATGTTCAAAGCATGCACTCTAAATTCTAACTTTCTCTCAATATCCTCCTTCTCATTATTTGTATGAAATTATTGAATTATCAGAAAAATTAACTACCTCTCCTAAAACACGGTCCCAAACTTAGAAAAATAAGAATTGATTTTCTTGACCTTATTTATAAATTCAGAGGTTTCTCCTATCAAATATACCTAGTTGTGGAAAGTTTTATGATATATATTGATCACTCTACACTGCTGTCCTGACACAGGCATGTAAAGAAAATCCATCTGTAAATGCCTATTAAACAACTATTTATAAATGAAATACTTATCAATATCTGAACATAACAATAATCCATTTCCACTAGTCCACATTATTTGTTGTCAAGATACTAGGCATTTGTTCCTTGATGCTTACCAAGGAAGGCTGTGTAAGAAAGAATTCTCTTTACCTTTTAATTTAAACAAAAACTGACCTGGGGTTGATCAATGACTTGTTAAATGTCCCAAAGTGTTATGTGCAGTAAACAGATCCCAACTTATTCCAGAGCCTACATAATCACATACTTAGTTACTAGGGCACTAAATTGCGATTATTTCCTCTTACATGATGTTCAACTAGAATCTCTAATTTATTAGAGAGCTATGCAAAAATAAGGGAAAAAAGAAAGTCAAATTTGGGCAGTAGTCCTGAAATTTTTGTCATTTATATTATAATAAAATATTTAAATTATTGGTAATAAAATTTTTCTTGCTGGCTTTCCAGATTTCAAGTACTATAATAACCTCTCATTAGTACTTAAAAATAAGTTCAAAATTACCAATCCTTGCAACAGACTGCTGTTGGACAGTCAAAGTCTATGTCAAATGCAATTGTGTTGATTATGCTGTCAGAAAACAACAAATTGCTCTAATGTATTGTGTGCAGCTCTCACAAATTAAGCCAATATTGTTATTCACACACTTGTTACTCAGATAGACTTTCAGAAGTGTATTGTTCCTCCCTCTTCATAACTTACTAGAATGTTTATATGAAGCTTCAGGGATAATTTTTTTGGTATATGTAAAGCAATAGTAAAAGGTACAGTAACCATTTTTAAAAGTACAGTGTCAAATAAGAATAGTCAGTTTTGTCTGTGAGGTGGTGTACATGGATGCATACATATTTTTATGATACATGAATACAGAAATCATTACTTGTCAGTGTATTAATCTAGTATAATTTTCACCTCTACTATAATGGAAGTAAAAAAAAAAGAGAGAAAACATGAAGAGAATTTAACTGTAAATGGACCTTTATTTTGTCAGTTTCTTCTGGCCATTCTGGAGTTTGGTGGCATCTGGATATCTGATCATTGGGTCATGAATGACAAGTCCTTCCTTTTAAATCTTAAAAATAGGGACCAGAGATATAGCATGAAAGTAGGGTATTTGCCTTGCATGCAGAAGGATGTTGGTTCTAATCCGGCATCTCATATGGTCCTGCCAGAAGTGATTTCTGAGCATAGAACCAGAAGTAACCTCTAAGCACTGCCTGATGTGACCCCCCAAAAATCTTAAAAATAAATAAATGAATGAATAAATAAAACAAAAAACAACCTTTGTGGGCTGGGTCAATAGTACAGCAGGAGGAAAGATACTTGCCTCACACATAGCTGATCCAGGTTCATTCAAGACATTTCATCTGGTCCCCCAAGCATCTTCAGGAGTAATTTCTGGCTGCAGAGCTAGGAGTAACCCTTGAGCACTTCCAGGTATAGCCCCCAAAACAAGAAAGTAAATAAAAACAAAACAACCAAAACAACCCACATTAGGGTGAATCTTCAATTACACACCCCACTGTGCTCAGTGTTTGCTGTGCTTAAGAATCCTTTATAACAGGGCTCAAGGGAGGACCATTTATATTTCCTGTAATTGAATCTAGGTTGGCCAGGTACAAGGTAAACACCTTCCCTGTTTTATTATCACCCTGGCCCTGCATGCCAATTTTTTTACCCACCCAAATGCCCATTCCTAGTGGCCAGGTTATTTGTTCTTTGTGGTTGCTTATTCATGCATTAAACTTATTAGGAACCTAGTTTGGAGTCATTCGCTTTATGGTGTAAATGACGAAGGTCATTAAGAAATCAAGTATCTATTTTATGAGTTGGCCTTGAACTTTATAATCATCTACTGGACCTCCTGCTACTCCTTAGCACATTAGCACCTTTGATTCCATAATAGTTCTTCAGTAAACACATATAGAAATGTGAAGGGGAGAGAAAAATGGGGTCACAGCAAATGATTTTAAGAAACTGAAATAAACCACACTCACCTCTTTATCATAAACCAAGCAAGCAAGAAATAAGAGTGACTATCAAAGCAATCCAATCTGACTCTATTCCATCATCCCACAAGCAATGTGTGATGTTTTCTCCAAATTTTGTTTTTTTTTGTTTGTTTGTTTGTTTGTTTTTTGGTTTTTGGGTCACACCTGGCAGTGCTCAGGGGTTACTCCTGGCTGTCTGCTCAGAAATAGCTCCTGGCAGGCACGGGGGACCATATGGGACACCGGGATTCGAACCAACCATCTTAGGTCCTGGATCGGCTGCTTGCAAGGCAAACACCGCTGTGCTATCTCTCCGGGCCCAATTTTCTCCAAATTTTAATTCACATCTATTCTTAAGGTATATCTTGATGAGTCTCAGCTTGTTTTCATAGGAATGAAAATTTTACCATTTTCCATAAAATTTGTCAGAACCACTCTTGACAAATAATGTATTAAATTACCTCAAAATTTTTATATATACCATATTTCTCATATATATTACACCATTTTTAATTCATTGAAAATAATCTCTAGTAGGCAAGTGGATTCATTATAGTTCATTAAAATGGGGTAGGGGGAAAGAGAAAATTAACCTCCACAAAATTGAGACTAGAAAACTATTTCTCATTGTTCCAATGGAATGTGTTCCTAAATAGATCATGTTGCCATCTACTGGACCCCAGCAAATAATTAAGACAGTTATTGTCCTATGTGGTGTGAGACTGTAGTGAGTGAGGATAGATTTTTCCATAAATTCAAAAGGGGTCTTTAAAATCCATATTTAAAATCTAAATCTTATCTAATTACAACCAATAAGGCTTAAAGGAATTCATCATTCCACATTTAGTGTACAGATAATGGCCCAGTTGGAGTGCAGAAGAGAAGGAAAAAAACACTCATTATTTTTCCATCTGTCCTTAACCCTTCCAGGATCTAAGGTGTTTACTGGAAAGGAAGCAGGGGCAAACTTCCCAGCTTGCTGATGAGGATGATAGCCTGGGATAAAGAGTCAGGGTACCAATTAGCTAACATCTCTACTCTGGAAAACATATTGAAAATGCCAGAGTAATAGAGAATTATTAGCCAAAAGGAAGGGAAGGAAAGATCCCTATTTTTAGCCTTAAGAATTGGACAAAAACACTGTGGAACCTCTTTTAAATTATTTTTGAGTATTTTTTTTTATTTTTTAACAGAGCTTAAATTTAACACTACTGAAGGAGAGTTTCCACAAAGGCCTAAAAGGATATATGACCTAAAGATAGTTTCCATATCCAAGTTAGGCTCTTTAAATTTCATGTAACTCATTATGCAGCAAGAATGAATAGCCAGGGGCCAGAGTAGTGGCGTGGAGCAGTAATGCATCTTCCTTGCTGGCGCTAGCTTAGGACGGACTATGGTTCGATCCCCTGGTGGTCCCATTTGATCCCCCAAGCCAGAAGCGATTTCTGAGCGCATATCGAGGAGTAACCCCTGAGCGTCACCTGGTGTAACCCCTCTCCCCCCCCAAAAAAAAGAATGAATAGCCTTGCTATTCTGTGATTTAAGAGTGACTTGAATGCCTACATATGCTTACCTCTTTTTTGGGGGAGGACAATTTTGGGCCACATCCAACAGTGCACAGGTGCTCAGGGGTTAATACTGGTCTTGAGCTGAGAAATTATTCCTGAAGTTGCACATGGGACCATATGGGATGTTGAACAGGGATTGAACCTGGGCAGGCCACATGCAATGCAAATGTTCTACCCACTCTACTATCGCTCTGGCCCCTGCTTAACTTTTTACTTTTTTTTTTTCTTTAATTAGGTTTAGGTTAATTTTCAGAATTCATTCTGAAATAATTCTTAAAATATTTATTAAAATTGAGGATTTTGGCCCTAGATTTTACTTAATAAAATTGCAAATACTGGGATCAGAGATCCGATTGTATATTGAATGGGTGTTTTCCTTTGCAAGCTGTGGGGTTCAGTTTCTTCCCTTCTACCTCATATAATCCTCTGCGCAGCACCAGGAGTGATGTCTCAGAGCAAAGCCAGGAATAAGTCCTGCGCACCTGAATATCTCTGGATGTGGCCCCATACCCAAAGTTATAAAATATAAATATAATTAAAATTTTAACCCCATCATAATTTAGTGCCTTTCAATTATCTTTACTGACAGTATTATGAATGACAGATTTATGTTTACCAATATCTTTATGCATCAGGTAAAGAAAGTATTTGAATATATTTTATATACCTATACAAATATGAATGACGGGGATATGATATTACAATCTTGGTGAAAGAGTTTTATCCTTGAATATCTTCGGTTCTAATTATCATTCCAATGCCTAGCTTCATTATGACCTAAATATATTACTTGCTTTTTTATTTTGGGGGGGGGCACACCCAGTGATGCTCAGTGGCTACTCCTGGCTCTACACTCAGAAGTTACTCCAGGCAAGTTTGAGGAAACATATGGGATGCTGGGGATTGAACCTGGGTTAGCCATGTACAAGGCAAATGCCCTATCCTCTGTGCTATCTCTGAGGCCCCTAAATATGTGACTTTGTTTGTTTGGAAGCCACACCAGTAGTGCTCAATGAATCACTTCTGGCTCTGCACTCAGCAGTTACTCCTGGCAGACTCAAGGGACCATATGGGTTGCAGGGAATTGAACCCAGGTTGGTCCCATGCAAGGCAAATAACCTGCTCCTTGTGCTATTGCTTCGACCCATACGTTTAATTCAAAGGCAGTTGATACCAGAGAAGAATAGTCCAAATTAAAACAGAATAATAAAATTGTTATTATTTTATAAAATTGTACCATAATCATTCTCAGCTAAATATAAGCATGATTTCTATAAAATTGGGCATATATAATGTTGAAAAAAAGAGTCATATAATCCCAATAACAAAAAACAAAAAAGTAATAAAGTATGCATAAAACACATGACAAAAATAATTAACATTGACAATTTAATGGCATCTGTAAAAACAATAAAGTATTCCAAATATTTATAAATCTTTTTAAAATATAAAACGATTCATTTTCATCTCTGAACTTTAACTCAAAAATTGCAGTTCAAAAATAAAATAAACTTTTAATTATTGCATAATTAAGGCTATTTTTTTTTAAAATCTCTAGACAAAAAAGTTAAAAAGGAAACTCTTCAGTGAATAGTTTGAGATTTATAAAAACTTTTCCACTTATGGTTTCCATTTATGGTTTTAAATATTATAGATTATTGTAAATATTATTTTCATAGATACTTTCATGCTAAGTACATGAAATACAATTTGCAATGGCAGTCAAATTTTGAACAAAAGTACAAAATATTTTGAAAACTGAATTTCCATTAGTGTACTCTGTTATACCTCCCATTAATCTTTCAGATTATATAACATGTTATTTATACTGCTTAGTAAAATGCTAGTGGTGCGTTATGATAAAACACCAAGTTTCTAAGAGCACTAGAGGTGCTGTACTTCTGAATTTCTAGGAAATATTTCTATGAAACCCACTATCACAATGAAACCACTTAAAGCTGAAAGGTTTGTGATTCTGAGCACTATCTCAGCATCCTGAACCACTGTGCCAAACATGTCACTCCTGCAAGAACAGAAAATTGGTCACATGACTGCTTGGAGCAGCATGGGTCCTGAGGACTGTCACTTCACAACTTGGTGAGCATTAGAGCAGACTGTATATTGAAGACTCCGTAGCAGTTAACCATAAACCTGCCTTTCGAAAAATAATTTAAATGATACATTACCAGACAATAAAATTGTATGCTTGAATTGAAGACCTCCTTAGCAACTTTTTACAGTGAAACACACCATCACCAAACATTATATCACAAAATTAAGCACATATATTCATCACTGAAGTCACTTCTCATTGGTCACGTACCCATATATATGCACCTGTCAGATTTAATTCTTGTTCACCTGAACAATCATATTCACATAAAATAAATATCTTACTAGTTGTACTTAAAAGAGAGAAAAACACCAATAAATGCCTTGTTTTTCTGGTTTTACAAGGAAATGTTTTCAGTGGTCAATGAAACTTTAAAACTTTACATAGCTGAAAATAAGTTTGGGTTAAAATATTGAAATATGTGACTGGTCTTTGTCTTCTGGCAGAGTAGTGCTTTTTTACTTGGTTTTAAAATTGTTGCATATAAAATTATTAAATTAAAATGTCACAAGATATACAACAATTTCAGTTATTTTCTTTATAGTATATGGAACTCTGAGGAGCAGTTTCTTCACTCATTACTCCATGCCTTTCATATCCATGAATTTCCCACCTAATATGAAGTATCATTTGCAATACAGATATAAAGAACAAAACTGAAAATGTAGAGTATAGCATAACAATTCAGAGAATTCACCTACCATATTTTATTTTCTATGTCATTGGACAAAATAAATTTATCTTAAAGGATAAAAATCAATAAAGCCATGTGAAAGTTGTAAAAATTTCATTCATAAAAGATTAGTTAGTATTTTGTAGCTATGCCAGCAAATTCTTCAAATGATCAGTGTTTATTGGACCAAAAAAGTACAAGAAAATTTTTTATTATTTTACTTTACTAATATTGAAATAAAATTTACATAATATGTTAATAAGGCTATGAAACTCTTCTTTATTGCCAACGGTTGGAGAAATAGGGGACCTAAACATGGAAATAAAAGTTTTACATTCTAAGTTCCCATAATTTTTTTTGCATTGGAGTGACAAAACAGAATATACTTATAATCAAAGTTACATCCCTATGAGAAAAAAAGATAAATACAAGCAACCGACATAAGAATATGTCAAT
This sequence comes from Suncus etruscus, assembly GCF_024139225.1. Lineage (NCBI taxonomy): Eukaryota > Metazoa > Chordata > Mammalia > Eulipotyphla > Soricidae > Suncus > Suncus etruscus. Next base: position 116,185,887 of record NC_064851.1, read on the forward strand.
ATTTTCCTTCAAAATTTCAATCCACCAAAAATTCACAAGCAACTAAGTAGTTAATTTTAATTTTGAGAGACTGATAATTATTACAAGACAAAATTATGAAACAGTTATTTCCATATAGCCAAAATTAAAATGCAATATATTTTCATATAACAAGTAACCACTCTGCATAAAATAAAATCAAACTTTGTCAAGAACCAAAACACATTTGTCACTGACATATATATTTCTATTGCTAACAAGTGGACTACTGAAAACATTTCTGTGAGGAAAATACACAGTGCACATGGGTGATGACCCTTGAAAGTGAGGTTATTAATATTCTGAAATGATTTACACAACTAAAAAGCAGACATTCTATCAGTATCATGAAAGCTGCATCCCATTATTAGAAGTTTAATTGCTGAAGCTGTTTGGTTAATTGATATACAAGAGACTCAATAGTATTGCATTTCCTCAATATTTTTGAGGACTGTTTTGCAGTACTCGTCACTAAAATTGTAACGTTGATCTGTTCGGTTCTGAAAGATGTGTGATATGTGTTTCTGATAGAAAAGACGTCAGTTAGCAAAAAGCTGTTATCAGCAGACTGTTAAAAAGAAAGGAAAATCGTAATAACTCTAAGTATACCTCACAACCTTAGCAATAGGAGAAAGAAGCAGAGACTAAGTTTCTAAAGGAGAAAAATCTGACGTTAAATCGGAAATACTACCATAACACAGAAAGCTCTAGCTCAGTATTACTTAGAACTACCTCACAATTTAAAAAATTTCATGAGTTCAAGTCATAAGGTAGATAGACAATCACATGAATGGGCAAGGGGGGTCAGTTTGTAAAACAAAAAAAAATAAACTTTTAGAAATCTCTCCCTGGAAAAAGTAGCAGGTGCCTTCCCTCCAACTCAATGGCAAATTAACCTAAAGAGCACTGTGAAATATGATCGTCCTGTTTTGAGCCTCTTAATCCCTCTTCTGGTTTACTTTACATCGAATGATATCACTGGCTTAGATTTGCAAACTTCTTGCTTCAAATTCCAACTCTAGAGTCCTGTGATAAGTGACCCGGAGCTGTGAGGGGAAACCCAAGGCTGCCCCCCACAATTCCTGGTGGACTGAGCGCATTCGCCCATTCATCCACCTGGCACCTTTCTCCGACTGGTACTTACCTGCTGTTCCCCGGGCTCTGTAGATTTCACCAGGTGCTTATCCTTGTACAGAGACCAGAGACCAATATTGGGCAGGAAAATTAAAGCCACCATGAATACAAAGTCATCTGCAAAAATCTCTTCTGTTTTCTCTTCATTGCCAACGATAACCGAGAAGAAAAGTTCAAGGAGATGATCCCCTCAACTGCTTCTGGAGTTTAATGCCAAAGTCTTTTTTTTTTCCTCGCCCCTGCCAAGCACCAGAAACTGAGCAGAAGAAGCTAAGACCAAAAACCAAAAAAATAAAAACCAATACCAAAAAAATAAAAGAATAATAATAATAGTAACTTTTGTGGCGTGCTCAGCACCAATCTGCACGATTCAGAAGGAAGTTGGACATCTGCAGAACAAACGCACAGTTACTTTTTGATCCTGGCAAAGTATGACGAAAGCACAATCTATTGGCTTAGAAGTAAAATGACTTGACTGGGGAAAATCATTAAGTCTATCGATCTTCATGGAGATCGAGAGCCGTGGAGTAAATATGATCGTCTCCGAGACTTTACTACCAAGTGATGGGAAAGTCTATCTAGCAAATGGGAGTTGGGGGGTGGGGTGTCCGCTTCACCCACTGTCTTCCACCTTAGGGGGTTGCGTTAAGTCCTGAGAACTGCTTGGGAGAAAGCAGTTTCAGCACCCCGCTGCAAGTGGAAAGCAGCGAAGAATCCGCTCTGCATAGCGGGGACCTCACCTTCCTCCACGGGGTTCCCCTCGGACAAGGCCACCCTGGGCTCCCCTGGGGCATCACCCACCTGAACTCAAGTTCTACTCCGCTTGGCACCGGCGTGCGTGCGGGACTCGGCTTGGGTTTGGGTCTTGACTGGCTCGCAGTCCAAGGAGCCCCGGACAGGCGGCGCTCGGCGCCCGGGCGAGTCTACAGATGTCAGCGGCGTCCAGCCAGGCAAGTGGCTCGGCGGAACGTACTCCCGAGTGGGCCGAGGACGCTCTCTGCCCATCAATCTCGCCCGTGGCCCCGCCGACGCGCTCACGCCCCGCCGTTCGTGTTACCATTCTTCTGGGCGACCGAACGCAGCGACCGCCGCGCGCCCAAGCATCTCCGGGGCGCAGTTGCCAGCGCGCGCGCCCCGCCCTGCGCGCAGAGGGAAGGATGCTGCCGGAGGGTGTGGGCACCGGGCAGCGCGTGCAACGGGGCTGGGACGCCGCCGGGGGGCGCGTTCCCGGTCCCCCCAGGCGCTGCCGCACGGGGGTCCCCGCTGCCCACCTTCGCCGCCGAGCCTGGCTTTGGGCCGCGAGCACTTGCGGGAGCGCGGGCGTCCAGAATGGGTGGGCGCCGCCGCGCGGCTGCCAACCAGCCCGTATATATATATATATATATATATATATATATATATATATATATATATATATATATATATCTATAAACCAAGCCGGATGCCAGGCGGCAGCAGGAGGGCGCAGATGCTGCGGGAGCACGAGCACCAGGGCGCACCCCGAGACCGCCGGGTCGCGCTTTCTCTCTGGGGCAGACTCCAGCTGCCCGTGCTCATCTCACCCGAAGGGTGCCAGGCCCGACAGGCTGCCAGCCGAGTCGCCCGCTGCTGCAGCCGGGCTCACCTGTCTGGATTCTTCCATGGTGCAGGGCCAGAGGTGCCCAGAACAGAGATGGGGTTGCTTCGGCCCCGAGAGATAGGAGGGTGGTCCTACCTGACCCCCCAGAACCCCCCCACCCAAGATCTGCTCAGGCCAGGTAGGTAGGTGGCGGGGATGGAAGCAAAGGAGCCCGCAGAGAAGCCGGATTCAAGCTCTGGATTCTCTGGCTGAAGCTGTAAAAGCGACTCCCTGCAAAGTCGCCGCAGCCGGGGCTGGGAGCTGCAGACGCCCGGGCGTTGGTGACTGCTCCGCGGTGCACCCCTGCAGCCCGCCCGCTGCTTCGCACTCAGCACACGGGTTACTTGTCCCTCCGACCTCTCTCGCCACTCCCGCGACCCATGGGGAAGAATGGGGGGCACTCGACACCCAGTCCTTCCCTGCCCACTCCCCTGGTCTCCTTCCTCTCCCACACACAACCTAGTTCCCCAGATTTCACGCAGGAACCTGTGGCTGCCGCACCCTGAGAGCAGCGTGCCTAGCCCCGAGTACCCTCTCCGGGGAGATACAGAGCTCACAGTTTAGGGACCGATGTGGGCTTAGAAAGGGGGCCACCATTCTGAATGCAGTGCGCACTGTGACCGGTCTGGGCCGCAGGGGCAGGAGGCGGCATCTTTCTTACAACCTATTGGCAATGCCCAAATGTTCAAATGTTTTTTGGGCTGGATGCTTCGTGAGCCCCAGCGAGCTTGCTTCTCTCTCTCTCTCTCTCTCTCTCTCTCTCTCTCTCTCTCTCTCTCTCTCTCTCTTCTCTCTCTCTCTCTCTCTCTCTCTCTCTCTCTCTCTCTCTCTCTCTCTCTCTCTCTCTCTCTCTCTTTCTCTCTATCTCTCTCTCCTCTCTCTCTCTCTCTCTCTTTCTCTCTCTCTCTCTCTCCTCTCTCCTCTCTCTCTCCTTCCATCCCTCTCCTCTCTCTCCCTCCCCCTCCCCCCCCTCGCTCCCTCGCTCCCTCCCTCCCTCTGCTGTCTTTTTCTCCTGATCTCTACAACCAGCCAGTGCCTCCCATTTCATTTCGACGTTCTCCCTGCCTCGGTCTCATTCACTTTAGATCTAAGATTTGGGTGCGAGGAATCAATGACTTCAACTCCTCACTCATCCGTAAATTTCTTTGGCCAGGTTACACCGAGTGCAAGATTGCATCAATAAACCTTTCTGGATTTGTTTGTTTGCCGAATCAATCATTTGCATTTTCAAGAGTATGTAAGCACGTTTATTACCTAAAAGTATATCCTGGATGCAACGATCACTTACGTTTTTCCACGTTATACAAAAGAACTTCAAAAAGCATGTCCTTCAGGGAGAAAAGGACTTATTTTCTCACCACCAGCTCTGACACAAACACAGTCTTGAGTACCCAAAGTGTTAGTTATTTTCTAACCTTTGTCTTACTAACTGCATCTGTGAGAGGAAAAAAAAAAGAATCTGAGTAATGACAGAGCAGGAAGAAATTTGCTAGGATGAATCATTTGTCCTCATGGAAAGGAATATGAAAAATTATGTATAGAAGCAGTTTCTATCTTACAGATATATTGAAAAGTAAAAAAATATTCTTGTTTTTAAAGAACTTTTAATGTGTAAAAAATCTGTTAAAAATGCGAAGTATCTCACATTTTAAATAACTGTTGAAATCTTTAAAATAAATAGTCTTGAGTAACAAACAGACATTTTACCACTGCATTTGCTAAATATATGATTGTGACTTAAATTGTGTTTTATTATTTTTAGACACTAGTGAGTATTCTTTCCCAAGAAATAGAGATTGCGCATAATAACTGTTAATGGCTTATATGCAGTACATACAGAATACATAACTAACATTGGAGAAAAATAAAACTATGAGATCAATCCTTGTAATACTGGATGCAGCTCTACAGAATAGGTTTTTATGAAATTATTTCTTAGATTCACATTAAACTTTTCCTTCATTGTGGTCTTTTATAACTAGACATGCACGTTTCTAACATGACAATGAAACATGACATGAAACTCCAACTGATCTTTAACAGCGAATTAACAAACCAAATGAAACATCAAATGACAATGTCTTTGTTCAATAACTTAGATTGAATTGCATATATCTTCATATATATACATTATCTATGTGTATGTCCATATATAACAAGGAATTCTTAACAGCTCATATCAAATTCCCTATATCTTTAAAATGGGATTTTTATCCAAAGATCCCTTGGCACCCCATAAATAGCTCATCCATACTATTTATGATTTAAGCAGAAAAGTAACTTATGTACTCCCATGTTCCTAGCAAAATGTTTGTAAAAAAACAAGAAATATGGTGGAGAATTTGTATCTTAGCTGTTCACACTTACCTTTCATAGAGCAAAGCTTAAGCTTTACCTTGAAAGGGAAAGAAGGACTGCTGGTTTTGTGGCTATTTCTACTCCAAAATATGTTGATTTAACTATCAAGAGAACTTGGATGTGTATGTATTCAACTGGGTCCTGGGAGGTTGGCTACTGGAGCCAAGCTGCCTACCTCATATTACTGGCAGATGGAAAAACTGTGATGTAAGCAAACATTTTTGCAGTCTGTAGAGTCCTCAGTTCTATTCAATATGGCCCTGCCACATGGTCTGATCTTACAACAGAGTGAAAGGGATTCAAGAAAGACCACCCAACCATGTAAGGTTTGGATAGGGGGATTCCCAAGACCTCTTAATGGTCCACAATTAGCACTGTGTTCCTTCTGCAAGAGTTTAGGAGCATCCCACACTCAAGAGTGGAGTAGAAGAGCATAATCTTAGCACTTCATGAGAGGTCTAGTGACGAATGTGTAGAGAGCTTTAATTCACTACAGATATTTTAAGGCAGATATATATATATATATATATATATATATATATATATATATATATATATATATGAGGGTGAGCAATGGAAAAGGTTTTCATAGTTTGCGTTGGACTTAAATAAGTTACTAGAAACATTGTAAATTTACTTTTAAAGTAGGTTCATTTTCAAAATATCTAATGATATAATTAGAACTTAACAACTATTTATGATTTTGCCTAAAGACTTCAGTGATCTTGGAGACCGGGTGATAGCACAGCAGGCAGGGTGTTTGCATTGCACGCAGCTAATCCAAGTTGGATCCCCAGCATCAGATATGGTTCCCAAGCCTGCCAAGAGTGATTTCTGAGAACAGAGCCAAGTGTAACCCCTAAATACCACTGGTTGTGGCCAAAATTAAAAAGGCTTTTTTATTTTGAAGTATGATCAGTGATCATACTTCAATTTTTATTAAATGTTTTTTTAATTGTTATTTGTTTGAGTGTCATACCTGATGATGCTCAGGAGTTACTCCTTGCTCTACACTCAAGAATCACTCCTGGTAATGCTTGAGAACGATATTGGCTGCCAGTGATCAAACCTGGATCAGTTGCATGCAAGGCAACTCCACATCACTAATTCACAGGAAGGGATGCCAGGCCCCTTTAATGAACAATCAGAGTACTACTGTTGGATTACTGAATTACCTGGAATGGGCTCTGGTTCCTGAGCACTGTTAGGTAGCCCTTGCCCCTAAATGAATAATATAGTACATTAAAAAATTTTAAGTCCTGATGTTTAAAGAGATCTGTGAAACATGCTGTTTGACCTTGAATTGAGCTAAAATCAAGCTTGTCTTTATTTTAATACATTTTCCAAGTTTTTATCTTGAGAAAAGACACTAGAACCTAAAGATGATGTCTACACATGGAAATGTATTCCATCTTCCTGTTATATGATAATGAAGTCTGAAAAATGAATCTCAATATTTTCACTCTGAATTAATTACTATGTAACTGACTGGTCTACCTTTGACTAAATTATCTCAGTTTAAAAAGTGGATTCTTCAGTGAGAATTGGAAATAAGATGTAAAAGCAACCATTTTAAGTTGATTTGAATTATGCAAATATTTCTGTTGAATTCAATTAAGATACATGCTAGAGAAATTTCTTATTTTCTATAATTTCATTGTTTACTACTATTTAATAAAGAAAAAGTCATCTCTGAGGTCAGTGTGGTATTAATCAGCAACTTTCCTTATTATACCTTTTCAAAGAAAGAATGCTGACTTCATTTTAATAGATCTTCAAATGCTGTTTTAGAAATAAGAAAAAGAAAGTTCCAAAAGAACTACATTATCATAAAGTAATTAAAAATTATCTACAATTAAATGTGACATAGAGAATAAGTGACTGATGCTAAGATTAAAAAAGAAGGTATTTAGCAATATAATATAGCACCATTTCTTTTTGCAAAGGCATACTAAAAAAGGGGGAAATTTTACATATAGAGACAAGCTCTTATCTACTAAGGATAAGAACTCATACATTTTAAAATACAAGGGTGCCTCCCACCTTGATCATATGTCATGTGGTCCCAACTTAGACTCCATGTGTTTAGACAGCAACCATTCAACCTGGAACCTAAATCTCAGATATAAAACTGACATAGTTCTCTGCAACAGCTCCAGGAACCAAACTCCCTCTGGGACGTTCTTAATACTACTCTGACACCAGCAAGTTCCAGTTTTGATATGACATCCTGACAATGAGAAAATGGCAACAGCATGATCTAAGAGAGGTTGTCTTATCTCACCACCTAATGATAAGATGAAATGAGAATACATGTCATCCTTTGATCTGTGTAAAAGCCAAGATCACTAACTACAGAAGACTGACTGTGACAACCATGACTGGGCAGTATGTATCCTGGGACCAATAAAAAAGACCCTAGTGTAGGCTTTGGCCTATGACCTGTACAACAACCAAGATCTCTAATTCCAGAGGCCTACTGAGACAACTGCAACTGAGCAGAACTTCTGGAAACATAATAAAAGACTATCATAGGCTTCATCCTAGGATCAGAGCAAAAACCAAGACCACTAATTATAGAAGACTGTTTAAAAAACAGTGATGGAACAGAACTTCTAGAACTGTAAAGAAAGACTCCATCCTAGGCTCCATTCTATCACCTGTGCAAATACCAAGATCTCTAGTTACAGAGACCTGATATTATTATCCAAGATTGAGTGGAAAGTTTCCAGACAAGGACCTAGAGGAGAATAAAAGAGGATGTACAGAGCCTGGAGTTATGCCCATGACAGTATACTTCAAAAGCAGAAAAACCTGTATCTCTTAGGTCAAGAATTGGAATTGGAATTTCCTTTCCAATCTCCCCAATATTTACTGTGCCTATGCAAAAAAAAAAGAGAGAGAGAGAGAAGCACAAATTAATTTCTTGTTGATGTTTTTGTTGTGTTTTTGTTTTTTGTTTTTGTTTGGTTTTTTGCTTTGTTTTGCTTTTATTTCGGGACTGTGGTTATTTTATGGTTATTGTCTTTATTGCTGTGGTGCTTTTCTGTGTTTTTTTGTATTATTGTTATGTTTTTCTTTATTTTTCCATTTTTACTCTTAAATTGATATTTAGAGCCTCTATAAGGACTCCTTCCATTTTTTTGCTTGTTTTAATTTTGCCCTTTATTCCCTTAAAACAGAACCACATAACTTGAACCATCTTGTTCTGCTCATGAACTGGCAGGATTAACATCATTAAAATGGCAATATTTCCCAAAGCATTGTACAGATTTAATGTGATCCCTCTAAAGATACCCATGACATTCTTTAAAGAAGTGGATCAAACACTTAGAATTTCATATGAAACAATAAACACCCTCGAATAGCTTAAACACTCCTAGGGAAAAGGAAAATGGGAGGCATTACTTTCCCCAACTTTAAACTGTACTACAAAGCAATAGTTATCAAAACAGCATGGTATTAGAATAAAGACAGACCCTCAGATCAGCGAATAGGTTTGAGTTCTCAGACAATGTTCCCCAGACATACAATCACCTAATTTTTGACAAGGGAGCAAGAAATCCTAAGTGGAACAGGGAAAACCTCTTCAACAATTGGTGCTGGCAGAACTGGTTAGCCACTTGCAAAAAGCGAACATAGACCCCCAGTTAACATCATGTATGAAGGTAAAATCCAAATGGATAAAAGACCTTGATATCAGACCTGATACCATAAGGTATATAGAACAACACGTAGGTAAAACACTCCATGACATTGAGACTAAAGGCATCTTTAAGGAGGAAACTGCACTTTCCAAACAAGTGGAAGCAGAGATCAACAGATGGGAATACATTAAGCTGAGAAGTTTCTGCATCTCAAAAGAAATAGTGCCCAGGATACAAGAGCCACCCACTGTGTGGGAGAAAGTATTCACCCAATATCCATCAGATAAGGGGCTAATATCCAAAATGTACAGGGTACTGACAGAATTTTACAAGAAAAAACATCTAATCCTATCAAAAAATAGGGAGAAGGAATGTACAGACACTTTATAAAAAAGAAATACAAATGGACAAAAGGCACATGAAAAAATGCTCCTCATCACTGATCATCAGGGAGATGCAAATCAAAACAACAATGAGATACCATCTCACACCACAGAGATTGGCACACATCACAAAGAATGATAACAATTGGTGCTGGCGAGGATGTGGAGAAAAAGTCACTCTTATCCACTGCTGGTGGGAATGCTGTCTAGTCCAACTTCTATGGAAAGCAACATGGAGATTCCTCCAAAAACTGGAAATTTAGCTTCCATTCGACCCAGCTATTTCAATCCTAGGAATATACCCTAGGAACACAAGAATACAATACAAAAACCCCTTCTTCACACCTATATTTATTGCAGCACTATTCACAATAGCCAGGCTCTGGAAACAACCAAGATGCCCTTCAACAGACGAATAGCTAAAGAAACTGTGGTACATATACACAATGAAATATTATGCAGCCATCAGGAGAGATGAAGTCATGAAATATTCCTATACATAGATGTACATGGAGTATATCATGCTGAGTGAAATAAGTCAGAGGGAGAGAGAGATGCAGAATATTCTCACTCATCTATGGGTTTTAAGAAAAATAAAGTCATCTTTTCAACAATCCTCAGAGACAATGAGAGGAAGGCTTGAACTTACAGCTCACTTCATATAGCTTACCACAAAGAGTGGTGAGTGAAGTTATAGAAATAACTACACTGAGAACTACCATAATCATGTGAATGAATAAGGGAACTGGAAAGCCTATCTAGAGTACAGGTGGTGATGTCGTGGGATGTAGGGAGATCAGGGACATTGGTGGTGGGAATGTTGCACTGATGAAGGGGGGTGCTCTTTACATGACTGAAACCTAATCACAATCGTATTTGTAATCAAGATGTTTAAATAAAGAAAAAATATGGTATGTCCAAAAAAAGAGCCTCAAGCCAGTAGTGATTTCTGAGCACATAGCCAGGTGTAAACCCTGAGCATCTAATTATCTAACTACATTAAATTTTTGTTATTGTTGTTGAATGAAAATGAACTATGAGAAAATCAAAAGCCAATGATATTTGTTTGTTTGTTTTCCATCCAAGATCTGGGAAGACTTGATTAGTCATTTTCAGAGAAGAAAGGCCCATGAGAGAAATAAGCTCAAGGGGACAAATTAGCCATTTCATTAGATTTACTACATTGATATAGCTAATATAGAATCATTAAAGCCATCTGTGAATATACAATTTAGGAACTGACAGACATAGAGAATATGTGGGACTTAAGTAGGAGAAATAAATGTTGAAGTTCCTGGAATATTTAAAGCCACAGAACATTACAAATTAGCATCAGTACAAGCAGATTAAAATCACAAAGTGTAGGATAAAAGACTAAAGGTTCTCCCAACTGTAAAAACTAGCAAATATGAAAAGAAGCAGCACAAGGCCTTAACAAATAGCAGTCACCAAAGATTGAGAAAAACCAGAAGCATCAAATAAAATGTTCTCAAACAAGTGACATCAAATCCAGTAAATGAACCAGATAAACCCAAAAAGTGAAGCTGAAAAAATCATTATTAGATTTAAAGACTAAAAGGCTTTTATCCTATTTGTTAGGATAAAGGTAGCAGCTTCAAGTACAGCTAAAAATAGCAGTATAGACACAAGAAAAGATAATCTTTACCAAAAACTGCTATGAAGCTTAATTAACACCTTTATGTTAACTCCATAATGACCAAAGCAAGAAAATTAATGTTCCTGTGAACTTAAAATTTTATTTTCTATAGAATAAAAATATGTGATGCACATTATATGATAATTAAAAGCACTTATTTTCATGCTGTAAAATAAAAATTCAATGAACTTTAAACTCACAGCTCAAACATCTATGAAATATTTTAAAATATCATTGCATTAGCTATTCTGGCCTTCTCAGTTTGTAAAACTAAACCAAGAGCTCAGTTATAGTCATTTATTAATGACTTAACTAATAATTACTTAAATCACTTAATTATTAATGTACTTCACAAATATTACTCAGAAATTACTTTTCCCAAACCTGTGCTAGAACATCTTACTATCATGCCACAAAAGTCCAATTATGCAGGATTTCATATCTCATCAATTTCTGTCCTTTTATCCTCCAGATGTCCTCCAAGATTTTTTTGTTTTTAGGGTTTTTTTGCTTTTGTTTTGTGGGGGAGAGCCTTACCAAGTGGCACTCAGGAGTTACTCCTGGCTCTGCATTCAGAAATTGCTCCTATCTTGGATGACCATATGGGACATCGGGGATCAAACCCAGGTCTGTACTGGGTCAGCTGCTTGCAAGACAAACCCCCTACCTCTGTGCTATTGCTCCTGCACCAAGATCTTGTAAAATTTTAATGACTATTTGATTCTTTTCTTGAACCAACATTTTATTGAATTAAAGAGTCATCTGATATGTCTACTGAGTGACAGAAATTCAGACAGATAGTCAAACTAAGGATTAATTAAAATCCACCTGCAGTGTATCTTTTCTCCTTTATGTCTTTTTATATATACAACCAAATTCTATTCAACTAGTACTGTACAATTTATTTATTCATTATTTGATATTTCTGAGAATTTTATAGTATCTACAACCTTCATCTATTAAAAATGATCCTTACACTAAAAGTAGTATTAATTATAACTGATATGTCTATGAGTTACTTTGACAATTTTGGGATCATGATAGTGTTCTAAATTTTATTTGTCTACAGGAAAGTTAACAATCAGTTTTTTTTTATTTTCTTTTGTTTAAAATTTCAATGGACTTGCTTGAAAGAACTCAAAGACTAAATGTATTGATTGCAACTCCTAAATATGCCTAATATCAGCATCCTTGATAACTTTTTGGGTGGGGAATGGGCCACACACAGCAGCACTCAGGAGTTACTTCTGACTCTATGCTCAGAGATTTCTCTTGGCTCTGGGGACCATATGGGATGCTAAAGATTGAGCCTGGGTTTGTCTTGGGTCAGCTGCATAGAAGGCAAACACCCTACCCGTGTGCTACCATGTTGGCCTCCCTTGATAACTTCTTGAGCGGCTGAAGTTCAATATCATAAAAATTGTATTCACTATACCCAAAGATGTTTCGACCTTCATAGTGTGGGATTAATTTATCAGACCCAAAATTAAGAAAATTCTTTCTTAGTAAATTTTTGTTAACATATAAACTTTTCATTTTGTTTATGATCATTTTAGCACATATAAAAATGTCCTGTCTGTATTATATAAATAATCTAGTATTATACGTGTAGAATGACTGCATAGAAACGTGTCTGCATTTACCAAAATCTCACTGGTGCAAAAAATGTGAACATATATGTTTCCAAAATGTAATATGTTTTCTATAATTAACCTTCAAAAATAATAAAGAAAATGTTTCTCACAAACTGTAAACAATACAGATTTCTTGAAAGAATTAACATAGAATAGAATAATATCTGTATATTATTATGGATTTTGGGGCAGCCACACCCAACTATCCTCAGGGGTTACTCCTGGCTCTGAGTTCAGAAGTTGCTCTTGGCAGACTTGGGGGAGTATATGGGATGCATGGATCAAACTTGAATCTGCCCCAGGTTGGCCACATGCAAGGCAAATGCCCTACCTGCTGCCTGCTGTGCTATCACTCCAGCCTGTATTATGAATTTTTTGAAAGAACTATCATAGAATTAAGTGACTTCTGTACATTTTCATTGATTATAGAAAATGTTAGACTTCTCTAATATTTATATTTAAAGTATCTTCAATAATCCTGTGCAAAATATCATGCAAATTACTCCACAACTACATCTATAGAGAGGTTTTCAAAATGTGAAAATACGAAAAATGTCAGGGAATCATTTTCTTTCCAAAATTTATTCCATCCTCTCTACTTAGATACAGATTTGTTTCTCATATTGAAATAATATCTATCTCCTTGTGCAATGGTCCTGGTTCTCTATTGTGTATCCATCCATCTAAGCCCAATGCTTTCTTCAAAAAACATATTTTCTGTTTACAAAGATCATCCATCAATGCTGTGAAATTTATTTGATAATAATTCAGTATACATTAATTTTGTTTGAGAGGAAATGACTAGCTTATTTCTTTAAGGAATCTAAAAAAACTTTCCTTGAGAGCAAACAATATGTCTTCAGGTACATATTATGGTCATTAATCTGGTAAGTGCTTTTTCCCTCCTCATCAAGAAAGATAGAGCAGACATTCATATTCACAACAGAAGAATAGCATACATTTGCTTTCTTGCTTCAGGGCTAGGCTAAGTTTCTCAAGCTCTGTACACAATATAGTTTAAGGCAAGACGTCCATGCAGACATCCTCAACACACCGCACTATTCTACTTGACTATTGCAACAACATCCTACAAATCAATGAACAAGGGTCAGAGTGGCACCATAGCAGTAGGGTGTTTGCCTTGCATGCAGCTGACCCAGGACAGACATGGTTTTGATCCCCAGCATCCCAAATGGTCCCATGAGCCAGGAGCAATTTCTGAGTGCAGAGCCAGGAGTAACCCCTGAGTCTTCCTGGTTGTGCCCCCCAAAACAAAACAAAACAAAACAAAATCAATGAACAAGTGGCTAGCTTGGTGGGTTCTTCAGGAAGTGCAAAGAAAAATATATGATGAAAGTTCAAGTCTTTCTAATGTTACTGAGATTTTAAACACAGTGTTTTGGTACTGTCAGGATGGGGAGATAATTATATATAAATGTCTCAAAAGAAATCAGAAAATGTGTACAATGCAAATCTAACTATATTTTAATAATAATAAGCAATGTATCTGGTAGGTCTCCCTGGATTCTGATGAGAGTAAATTGTTTTCAAAGATACTAACTCAATCATCATTAATAAGGAGTGTTATAGCCTCAGCTGGCCAGAAAGAAGAATCAGGGTCAGCAGCAAGCCTGGAAAATGATACAAGATTCTCATAATTCAGTCCATATAACCAGATGGAAGCCATATACAGTAATTGTTGGTCCAAAACAATGCCCATTATTCAAAACTAGTCCCAATAAAAGAACTGCAAATGGCCTTTACTAGTCTTGGGTTAGTTCATGAAATTGGAAAAAGAGAGAAGTATTTTTCCTAGATGCCAAACGCCTAGCAAAGAAGTCTTCATATATATAGTTCATTAGCATAACAAGTGGCTATTAGCTATTATACTATTATGCTATTAGCTTCTCAGTACAGACATAATTTTCCCAATGCACCAAACCCCAGAATTAGGAGAATGTCAATAATCTTACAAAACATGTATATGCTGAGTGCTTGCCTTGGGTACAAGTAAAGACAAAGGGAAGGGCACAACAAAGTGTACATAATGTAGTTAAAACATCATTGCCATCCACCAAACTTGAAATATTATTTCACATGTAGAAGTGAACTTTCCTAATGAAGGAAGGAAATTCAAGCTTGGTTTTGAAAGGGTCAGTTATAAATTTCAAAGCCAAATTATACTGTTATGTACAACTCAGGGATAATTCTAAAGTAAATTATTTATAATTTCTGTAATAATTATAAAGAGTACTGTCTTTGTAGAGTAATAAAGTAATTATACCTTAGTGTAAATTTGAGTTCAAAATGAAACACCCTAATGATTGAGTAGAAAACTGTTGAAATAGTTAGAACGCATAGATTTTGTAAACAAGTGGAGCAAGATGAGTGGTACACTTTGAAACATTGCTATTTTTACACCTATAGTTTTCACAGGTTGAAGAAATACTAGTACTCAAAATAATAAAAGAATATTCATTGAAACACTATTAAAGCCACTATCTAGTTACTTTGTACATCCTGAGTCAAAAACATTAAAATGTTAGCTATCGTCATATTTTGATTGAGATAATAGTTTTCAAGACTGTGAATATTCATGCTTTAAAGGTACAATATTACCAAAGCATTCCCCCTACCAAAGTGTCCATTCAAGTCCACCACAGATCATAAGATCCTTCCAGCCTATAGAAATACTTTTTATTGTTCCCTGGTCTAATCTTGACAATAAATGCACAAGTACAATGGTCACACTGTGAGAAGTGTATCAGTATTAGTGTTAAGACCATTTAGAGTTATATCTGGGTAAAAACTTGTAAATAAGTAAGACTAGAAGAGGTGAAAGACAAGGATAAGGAAAGCTCTTGATAGTAAAGGAAGGAGAAAAGAAGTGCTGAGTAAGGACCTCATAGGTATCATTGAGCTCAATTTAGGCCAATAACTTTCCTCCTATAATTTTCTCCCCACAAAGAGGAGGGGTTTGCACAACTTGGGCAAAAGTTAGCATTTGTACTAAAACTTCAGAATTGTGGTGTCCTCCTAGATTAGAGTTTTGACTTTGGATCTCATTTCTCTTACTGCAAAGAATAACTGTTGCATGTCACTACATCCTTTTCAGGAAGTTGACTCTTGGACACTGGAAGATGTATCAATGTACATATCTCCATCCACAACAATTTATTGGGAGAGAGTTTGCGAGCCAGCACGATAGAACAGTGGATAAGGCACTTGTTTTGCACCCAACTGAACCTGGTTTGATGCCTGATACCATATGTGGTCTCATGAGCCCAGTCCAGAATGGTTTCTGAACACAAAGTAAACCCTGAGGTTTGTCTCTCAACACATATGCACACAAAAGGAGTAACTCTCTCCTCTAAACTGGAATAACTGTGAAGTATAGAATCGTTCTAGAATCAATTTTAATTCAAATATTGGATTATTTGGAATCTGTGCTGCAACTTCTTCAGATTAAGGCTTTTCCGCTTTGAGTCCTCTTTTATATTACTTCCCAGATATGCTTTTGTCATAGTCTCTATTAGATGGAAGACCTAGCATGTCAAATTTGCTTTTAACTGCTACTTTTTCAACTTAGAGTGTGTTGAATTGCTTGTATGATCATCTGTTTTATTCTATACAAGCTATGGCATTTTCCTCAGATCACAGGCATATATTAAAGTAGTTTTATAAAGCCGCTTTAGGACATTTTATAAAAATGACTTAAGGACTTTTTATAGTCCCTGTTTAATTAACATTGATAACATGCTTTACAGAAAGGATTACTTGGGGAGGAATAAAAACAATATATTCAACCGTTACAATGACTGTTTTAATACCAAAACATTGAAATAAAATCTCTTTAATATTAAGTCTATAGAATTAAAACCTCATATATTGCCATTAAATTGGTAGTTGAATGATTGGCTCTTTTCCAGAAATCCATCTAGATAATTTGACTTTAGTTTAACTGGCAAGGACAGTCTAAATAGTTAAAATTTTAAAAAAAATGCAGTTTAAATTTATAGTAAGCTTATATATTATAATGTACAAATAATCATTTTCTTCCTCTCTAATTTCAGGTTTCCTTTTAACATAACTTCTTGCTAGCTAGGATCTACCTTGTCAAGATAATGGTCCACTGTCTATCATCTACCTATCATGTCACAGAATGAACTTACAAAACTGGCAGTTTCCATGAATAACAATTGTATACCCAAAGATATCTCAAGAAAATAGCACTTTATTGATGTAAAAGGGACAAGAACGATTTAACTTTTCCCCTTGCCTTGCCCTCATCTAAAGTGGACTACAGATGAGACTGTGTTCACTTTTCTCAAATACATTACTCCTCATTGTGTCACAGTAGCAGTTTTAACCAGAGAAATAAATATAAGACTTCTGCAAATATTTTCTGAGATGAAGCTCAGATTTTACTATTTCCTTAAAAAAATATGGGCCCACAAAAATACCTTAAGAATGACCTTATGTATAGCAGTGGTACATTATCATAATTATTGTTATATACTCACTAGATCTCCAGATCAATTAGTTATGTGATAACTTAAAATACTCTGCATAAAATCAAAGGTTTATTTTTATAAAATCTATACATTTCCTCAATTCTCTAAGGAGTAAATAAATTCCCATATATATATATATATATATTCCAGTGATATTAAAATATTAGTAAGTGATACTTAGAAATAGTTTTAAGTTAATCATTTTATTCATTACATTAAAACCATTATTTTTCATTATTTTCTTTTTTTTTCATTTTGGGAGGGAAAGAAGGCACAGTCAGCTGTGCTCAGTGATCATGCCTGGGCTTCTACCTCAGGGATCACTCCTGTAGGTGTTCAGGAAACCATAAGCATTGAATCAAAATAGTGTTGGCCAAATACAAGGTGAGCACTTAACTATCTTTCTGGTCATTATGCTTTTTCCATATAATTCTTAAGTATATCCTCTGTATCAGTCAATCTTTTATGCCATGTATAAATGTATAAATGTAGCTTTCTGTTTTCATGGAGGCTACACTCTAGTGTAGGTAGAGACAAATACAATATTATACAGGAAAGTCTTCAGTGAGACTGATAAACAGAAGAAATACAAACAAAACAATACTCAGGGCCTTGTGTTCTTCAATAGAATTGTCTCAAAGGCCTCATTGAGATCATAACTATGCATCTTAAAAGATTAGTGATAACAGGAGTATATTTAGGGAAGAGAAATTACAAGTAAATAAACTAACAAATACAAATGCATTGAGGTGTAATGGTGCCTAATATATTATCTAGAAATATCTTTATAATTATCCTTTTATGAGATGAGCCATTTCCCCCTTTTTTCAAAACTAATACTTCATTTCCAAACATTTAATTATTTCCAGTGAAATAATAACTGTGATGGAATTAGAATAATAGACATCAGTTTTCTCTGGTAGAAAAAGCAATCTTTCTATACTGATACACCAATATGCATACATATAAATTCATTGTACCTTTATAGAATGTCTTAAGTACCTTCTATATATGTATATAAATCATTATAGGTAAACATATAATCTTGATTTTCTTCTCAAAGCAATAGATAACAGAAACTTCTGCAAGAAGCTGTGAGTATTATGGAAATTTACCACATCCAATAATACAGATATCTGGGAAAATAGAGGGTGATATATAGTCCATTTTTTGAAAATTACATATCCCGAAAACTAATTTTCATAAACTTTACTAAGGATGTCCTTTTTCATGCTAGTAGTTTTATGAATTGTTTTTATATTGTTTGAAAATTCTGAAATGCCTTCTCTGTGAATGAACTCTGCATTTCTCCCTGCTGAGGGCATCATTCATCATTCACTATGATCCATTCATTCTGAACTATGCTAAATCATTCTAAAATCCTCCTTTATAAATATGTGACACCCAACATTCCAGATTAAGTGTGGAGTGTTGGAATGTTAAATCTGGAAAAAACAT
This sequence comes from Suncus etruscus, assembly GCF_024139225.1. NCBI lineage: Eukaryota > Metazoa > Chordata > Mammalia > Eulipotyphla > Soricidae > Suncus > Suncus etruscus. The sequence goes on from NC_064851.1 coordinate 116,204,308, forward strand.
TTATAGTAGGATTTTTAAAAATTTTATTGGGTATATGGATCATATTTTGCCATTTGAAAAATTAAAATGATTAATTTTAACGATAAAAATTAAAATAACTCTAGAAGTTATTAAATTACTTATTTCTATGGTAATATGGTACTGGGGAAAAGTGTTGGGAGTAAGAATGGAAAAGAAGAAACCAAGAAAGATCTTGGGACAAAAAAGGAATAATGAAGACTTGGAAAGAACTGGTTAAAGCAGAGAGAGGAATGTTAAATTAAAAACTGCCTATGTCTTCTCCTTTCAGACTTGAGCTTATAGAACAAAATTCCATACTAGACTTCAATCAGCAAAATCTGCAGGGAAAAAGAAGTACTAACAATATAAGCAGAGAAGAGATTAGACAAACAAAAAAATCATTCCAACTCTAAAATAGCTACCGAGAATCAAAAAATTTAATTCCTATTGTCTGAGACTAGAGATCTTTGATTTTTTTGTTTGAAAAGTATGGTGTGATGGACATGTAGCTTTCACAGGCAGTTATGCAAAGCTGAAACCAGGATTTCATAAAGCAAATACAGTAAGAGAGAAAAAGGAAATTAGCAAGTCAGCCTAGAGAGAGACCTCTTGTCTCTGCCGAACTAAGTAAATACATATTGATAATAAAAACTATAAACTATCTTCATTTATTCAAATAATATTATGCCAATGCATTTAATAAATAGTTTTGTCTGAAATGATTAGTGCCCAGTTCCTAGTCAAGCATACTAAATACCCTTGGGGCATTTCTTCAATACACACTACAAAAGCTGCTCCATATGTATTAGGACAAAAACAAGGGTGGGGGGGCAAGTCATAGTTATCCATTATTTTTTAGTCCCAAGAATAATTGTGGAGACAAATGTTAAATTAAAATTAAATAAGACCAACTAAGGTAAATATACCAAGTGGTAGCATCAGTGGCCCCATATTTTCCAAAGGTGAAATTCATGATGTTTCTCATCCATGCTTCTCAGAGGAGACTGGAAGTTATAGTTTGAAAATGGTTTCCAGGCTTACAATGTCAACTAAATTTCTATAAACATCTGTCTGCCATCATGTACTTTAGGACATCAAGTCATATTGAACATGCCTAACTTGCACATGGATTACCCTAGTTCAAGCGCTGGCACCACATAAACACTGACAGATTATTTTATGTGATCCCAAAAAAGAGCCAGGAGGAAGTCCAGAGCACTGCGAGACATGACCTTCAAACCAAAAAAAATTAAAATAAAAACATAAGTCAGTTACTAAGTTGCCAACTATCAATTGGTAATATTACTAATTACGTTTTGATTTTTGGGTCACACCTAGCAGCGCTCAGCATTACTCCTGGTTCTATGCTCAGAAATTTCCCCTGGCAGGCACAGGGGATCATATGGGATGCAGGGATTCAAACCACTGTCCTTCGGTGCTGCGGACTGTTTTATTCTAATGGGATAAAAAGTCACTAAGCATAACCTTAGTGGGTTCTTAGCCCACTGAGAGTCAAGCAGGAGCACGAAGAGGCAAATATGAAATATAAATTATGAAATATGAAATGAATGAGACCACAGAGAATGCATAGGGACTTGCGTCTAGAAAGATGAAGACAAATTAATTTTTTGAGCTGGGTAGCTTTTAAGGTTGAGGTTTGGAATGCAGTGTGTAATTTTTTTTTATTTAAACACTTTGATTACATACATGATTGTGTTTGGGTTTCAGTCATAAAAGGAATACCACCCATCACCAGTGCAACATTCCCATCACCCAAGTCCCAAATCTCCCTCCTCCCCCCCCAACCCCCGCCTGTACTCTAAACAGGCTCTACATTTCCCTCACACATTCTCAATATTAGGACAGTTCAAAATGTAGTTATTTATCGAACTAAACTCATCACTCTTTGTGGTGAGCTTCCTGAGGTGAGCTGGAACTTCCAGCTCTTTTCTCTTTTGTGTCTGAAATTTATTATTGCAAGAATGTCTTTCATTTTTCTTAAAACCCATAGATGAGTGAGACCATTCTGCGTTTTTCTCTCTCTCTCTGACTTATTTCACTCAGCATAATAGATTCTGTGTACATCCATGTATAGGGAAATTTCATGACTTCATCTCTCCTGACAGCTGCATAATATTCCATTGTGTATATGTACCACAGTTTCTTTAGCCATTCGTCTGTTGAAGGGAATCTTGGTTGTTTCCAGAGTCTTGCTATGGTAAATAGTGCTGCAATGAATATAGGTGTAAGGAAGGGATTTTTGTATTGTATTTTTGTGTTCTTAGGGTATATTCCTAGGAGTGGTATAGCTGGGTTGTATGGGAGCTCGATTTCCAGTTTTTGGAGGAATCTCCATATTGCTTTCCATAAAGGTTGAACTAGTTGGCATTCCCACCAGCAGTGGATAAGGGTTCCCTTCTCTCCACATCCCCGCCAGCACTGTTTGTTCTCATTCTTTGTGATGTGTGCCATTCTCTGTGGTGTGAGGTGGTATCTCAGTGTTGTTTTGATTTGCATCTCCCTGATGATTAGTGATGTGGAGCATTTCTTCATGTGTCTTTTGGCCATTTGTATTTCTTCTTTGTCAAAGTGTCTGTTCATTTTTTCTCCCCATTTTTTCATGGGATTAGATGTTTTTTCTTGTAAATTTCTGCCAGTGCCTTGTATAGTTTGGAGATTAGCCCCTTGTCTGATGGGTATTGGGTGAATAGATTCTCCCACTCAGTGGGTGGCTCCTGTATCCTGGGCACTATTTCCTTTGAGGTGCAGAAGCTTCTCAACTTAATATATTCCCATCTGTTAATCTCTGTTTTCACTTGCTTGGAGAGTGCAGTTTCCTCCTTGAAGATGCCTGTAGTCTCAATGTCCTGGAGAGTTTTGCCTATGTGTTGTTCTATATATCTTATGGTTTGGGGTCTGATATCGAGGTCTTTAATCCATTTCGATTTTACCTTCGTACATGATGTTAGCTGGGGGTCTAAGTTCAATTTTTTGCAAGTGGCTAGCCAGTTGTGCCAACACCACTTGTTGAAGAGGCTTTCCTTGCTCCATTTAGGATTTCCTGCTCCTTTATCAAAAATTAGGTGATTGTATGTCTGGGGAACATTTTCTGAGTATTCAAGCCTATTCCACTGATCTGAGGGTCTGTCCTTATTCCAATTCCATGCTGTTTTGATAACTATTGCTTTGTAGTAAAGTTTAAAGTTGGGGAAAGTAATTCCTCCCATATTCTTTTTCCCAATGATTGCTTTAGCTATTCGAGGGTGTTTACTGTTCCAAAAAATTTCAAAAGTGCCTGATACACTTCTTTGAAGAATGTCATAGGTATCTTTAGAGGGATAGCGTTGAATCTGTATAACGCCTTGGGGAGTATTGCCATTTTGATGATGTTAATCCTGCCAATCCATGAGCAGGGTATGTGTTTCCATTTCCGCGTGTCCTCTCTTATTTCTTGGAGCAAATTTTATAGTTTTCTTTGTATAGGTCCTTCACATTTTTAGTCAAGTTGATTCCAAGATATTTGAGTTTGTGTGGCACTATTGTGAATGGGGTTGTTTTCTTAATGTCCATTTCTTCCTTATTACTATTGGTGTATAGAAAGGCCATTGATTTTTGTGTGTTAATTTTGTAGCCTGCCACCTTGCTCTATGAGTCTATTGTTTCTAGAAGCTTTTTGGTAGAGTCTTTAGGGTTTTCTAAGTAGAGCATCATGTCATCTGCAAACAGTGAGAGCTTGACTTCTTCCTTTCCTATCTGGATTCCCTTGATATCTTTTTCTTGCCTAATCGCTATAGCAAGTACTTCCAGTGCTATGTTGAATAGGAGTGGTGAGAGAGGACAGCCTTGTCTTGTGCCAGAATTTAGAGGGAAGGCTTTTAGTTTTTCTCCATTGAGAATAATATTTGCCACTGGCTTGTGGTAGATGGCCTTAACTATATTGAGAAAGGTTCCTTCCATTTCCATCTTGCTGAGAGTTTTGATCAAGAATGGGTGTTGGACCTTGTCAAATGCTTTTTCTGCATCTATTGATATAATCATGTGGTCTTTATTTTTTTGTTGTTGATGTTGTGTATTATGTTGATAGACTTACGGATGTTAAACCATCCTTGCATTCCTGGGATGAAACCTACTTGGTCGTAGTGGATGATCTTCTTAATGAGGTATTGAATCCTATTTGCCAGGATTTTGTTGAGGATCTTTGCATCTGCATTCATCAGCGATATTGGTCTGTAATTTTCTTTTTTCGTAGCATCTCTGTCTGGTTTAGGTATTAGGGTGATGTTGGCTTCATAAAAGCTGTTTGGGAGTGTTTCCGTTTGTTCAATTTCATGAAAGAGTCTTGCCAGGATTGGTAGTAGTTCCTCTTGGAAAGTTTGAAAGAATTCATTAGTGAATCCATCTGGGCCTGGGCTTTTGTTTTTGGGCAGACTTTTGATTACCATTTTTATTTCATCAATGGTGATGGGGGTGTTTAGATATGCTACATCCTCTTCCTTCAACCGTGGAAGATTATAAGAGTTCAAGAATTTATACATTTCTTCCAGGTTCTCATTTTTAGTGGCATAGAGTTTTTCAAAGTAGTTTCTGATTACCCTTTGAATCTCTGTCATATCAGTAGTGATCTCTCCTTTTTCATACCTAATACAAGTTATCAAGTTTGTCTCTCTCTCTTTCTTTGTTAGGTTTGCCAGTGGTCTATCAATCTTGTTTATTTTTTCGAAGAACCAACTTCTGCTTTTGTTGATCTTTCGGATTGTTTTTTGGATTTTCACTTCGTTGATTTCTGCTCTCAGCTTTGTTATTTCCTTCTGTCTTCCTATTTTTGGGTCCTTTTGTTGAGTACTTTCTAGTTCTATTAGCTGTGTTATTAAGCTACTCAGGTAAGCTCCTTCGTCCTTCCTGATATGTGCTTGCAAAGCTATAAATTTTCCTCTCAGTACTGCTTTTGCTGTGTCCCATAAGTTCTGATAGTTTGTGTCTTTATTGTCATTTGTTTCCAGGTACCTTTTGATTTCCTTCTTGATTTCCTCTCGGACCCACTGGTTATTGAGTATGAGGCTGTTTAACTTCCAGGTGTTAAAGTTTTTCTTCTGAGTCCCTTTGGAATTCACAAATAACTTCAGAGCCTTGTGGTCAGCGAAGGTAGTCTGCAAAATTTCTATCCTCTTGATATTATGGAGGTATGTTTTATGTGCCAGCATATAGTCTATCCTGGAGAATGTCCCATGTACATTGGAGAAGAATGTGTATCCAGGTTTCTGGGGATGGAGTATCCTATATATATCCACTAGGCCTCTTTCTTCCATTTCTCTCCTCAGGTCTAGTATATTCTTTTTGGGTTTCAGTCTGGTTGACCTATCCAATGTTGACAAAGCAGTGTTGAGGTCCCCACAATTATTGTGTTGTTATTGATATTGTTTTTCAGATTTGTCAACAGTTGTTTTAAATATTTTGCTGGCCCCTCATTTGGTGCATATATGTTTAGAAGAGTTATTTCTTCCTGCTCTACATACCCCTTGATTAATATAAAATGTCCATCTTTGTCCCTTACAACCTTCCTGAGTATAAAATTTGCATTATCTGATATTAGTATGGCCACTCCAGCTTTTTTATTGGTGTTGTTTTCTTGGATAACTTTTCTCCAGCCTTTTATTTTGAGTCTATGTTTGTTCTGACTATTCAGGTGCGTTTCTTGTAGGTAGCAGAAGGTTGGATTGAGTTTTTTGTTCCATTTAGCTACTCTGTGTCTCTTAACTGGTGCATTTAGTCCATTGACGTTGAGAGAAAGAATTGTCCTGGGATTTAATGCCATCTTTATATCGAAATTTGGTGTGTCTTTTGGTTAGTCTTGTTTTAAATTAGGTCTTTCAGTTTTTCTCTTAAGACTGGTTTTGAGTCTGTAAAGTTTCTGAGCTGTTTTTTGTCTGTGAAACCATGTATTCTTCTGTCAAACCGGAAAGTGAGTTTTGCTGGGTACAGTATTCTAGGTGAAGCATTCATTTCATTCAGTCTTGTCACAATATCCCACCACTGCTTTCTGGCCTTGAGTGTTTCTGGTGACAGGTCTGCTGTAAATCTCAAGGATGCTTGCTTGAATGTAATTTCCCCCTTTTGATCTTGCTGTTTTCAGAATTCTGTCTCTATCTGTGGGATTTGTCATTGTGACTAGGATGTGTCTTGGGGTGGTTTTTCTTGGGTCTCTTTTTGTTGGTACTCTCGAGCATGCAGGATTTGATCACATATATTCTTTAGCTCTGGGAGTTTCTCTTTAATGATGTTCTTGACCATTGATTCTTCCTGGAAATTTTCTTCCTGGGTCTCTTGGGCTCCAATGATTTTTAAGTTGTTTCTGTTGATCTTATCATAGACCTCTATTTTCATCTGTTCCCATTCTTTGAGTAATTTTTCCATTGTCTGTTCATTTGTTTTAAGTTTTTTTTTCCAATCTCTCCTGTTGTATGGAATTGTTATGTATCTCATCTTCCACAGCACCAAGTCTATTCTCAGCTTCTGATACCCTGTCCCAGAGCTTATCCATTTTGTCATTTACTTCGTTTACTGATTTTTTCAGGCCTGTTAGTTGACATGTTATTTCAGTTTGGAGTTTTGTGATTTCTGTCTTCATATTTTCTTGATTCTTATTAGTGTGCTGTTCTACTCTATTCATGGTTTCTTTGAGTTCTTTGAGCATATTCCATATTGCTAGTCTAAAGTCCTTATCTGAGAGATTGATTAGTTGGTTGGTCGTTAACTGGTAATCAGAATTGTCATCTTCATTCTCTATGTCTGATGCTGGCCTGCGTTGTTTCTCCATTGTCACACTTGTATTGTGGGTTTTTCTATGTGTTGTGGTGGTACTCATTGGTTATATGATGCAGGCAACACACTTCTCTGGCTCCGCCCTTTCTGGATGGGCCAACTTGCCTCCAAGGTAGGGGAGTCCTCCGTGGATGAAGCCTCACACAGGATCAAATCTTAGGCCCGAGCACGCAGCAGAGTAGACAGTCTGGAGAGAAATTCTTGCTTCTGTGATCCAGCACAGTTCTTAGTGTGGTTTTTTTTCTTCTTGTGATGGTGTTCTTTTTTTAGAAAGAGCGCACGGCTGCATATTGGAGTGGAGCTAAGTGCCTTCTGGAGCCTCTTTTCAGCCCACTCTCAGGAGGTTCACGCAACAGGATAGCAGAGAGACACACACAGGCAGCACTCACAGTTTTTCACTGTCGGGCCCCACTGGTCAGGTGAAGTTTTCACTCGCTCGCTGGGCAGCTTCAGAATTCTGTATTTTTGGGGTTCACTTCCCAGGACTCTGAGGAGAGTCACTGTCTCGCTGGGTAGCTTCCAAATGTAGTTTCTTTGGGGTTCGCTTCCCAGGGCTATGAGGAGAGCTTCCAGAATTAAGGAAAGACAGAGAAGAGTAGTACAGGGCTCCCTTCAGGTGCTCAGTTTCTGGCTCGCTGGGTAGCTTCCAAATGTAGTTTCTTTGGGGTTCGCTTCCCAGGGCTCTGAAGAGAGCTTCCAGAGTTCAGGAAATACAGAGAAGGGTAGGACAGGGCTCCCTTCAGGTGCTCAGTTTCCTCAGAAGAAGCACAGCCGGGTGGAGACTCTGCAGGTAGAGCAATCAGCACTCTGCCTGGAAACCCCCACATCCAGCCATTTCTTACTCACTCCCTGGCTCGCTGGGTAGCTTCCGAATGTAGTTTCTTTGGGGTTCGCTTCCCAGGGCTCTGAGGAGAGCTTCCAGAGTTCAGGAAAGACAGAGAAGGGTAGGACAGGGCTCCCTTCAGGTGCTCAGTTTCCTCAGAAGAAGCACAGCCGGGTGGAGACTCTGCAGGTAGAGCAATCAGCACTCTGCCTGGAAACCCCCACATCCAGCCATTTCTTACTCACTCCCTGGCTCGCTGGGTAGCTTCCGAATGTAGTTTCTTTGGGGTTCGCTTCCCAGGGCTCTGAGGAGAGCTTCCAGAGTTCAGGAAAGACAGAGAAGGGTAGGACAGGGCTCCCTTCAGGTGCTCAGTTTCCTCAGAAGAAGCACAGCCAGGTGGAGACTCTGCAGGTAGAGCAATCAGCACTCTGCCTGGAAACCCCCACATCCAGCCATTTCTTACTCACTCACTGGCTCGCTGGGTAGCTTCAAATGTAGTTTCTTTTCAGGGTGTAATTTTTGACATCAAAGAGAGTGGGAGATAGTTAGAGAAACAGAATAAAAGACCATGGCTAAAATTTGCACATTAAAGAACCGATACTAAAGGTGAAAAGAAGTTTTGTTTTGGGTTAGCTTTGTTTTGGGTAAGTTGGGGAAACCAGGTAATTTTCAGGGAAGTGGGAAGAGAGAGAAATGTTTTAGAGTTTTTTGGGAAAACTGAAAATTGGTTTACTATGAGCTAAGTTTTGGGAAAAAACATGATCTTGGCCCCAAAGTAGCAAAGATCACAAGAGCTGGTTAGTGGGAGACTTTTGGCGGGATTAGTACTGTCCTCCTTTGTTAGAATTACTAAGGCCTGATTTTTAATAATGGTTAAAAATAAAGAGAGAGATAGTTACAGCCACATATTAGAATCATGGCCAAACAATCCACGCAAAGGGTCAACTGATTTTGACTGCTCTAAGCAGGCCTTTTTGGCAAATAATTCTCTTTCAGGAGTGCAAGACTTTTTTGATGTGTGCCCTTCCTGAGTGGGGCGCAACACTTCTGCATGCAAGGCAAATGTGCTACCTCCATGCTATCTCTCTGGCCCTTAATATTACTAATTTATCAAATGTACCAGCTACCAATATTCTGAAAGTCCTCTATTTTAAAGATTTTCAGAAGTTACTGCACATACTGTATAAAATACATTTTTTTAAATTTAAAACTGTTCATAAAACTTTGACACATATTTGTTATAGCTCTAATTTTAAAAATATTTATGATTCGAGGGGGTGTGGAAAATATTTACAATTCTGCCCTTGTCTCAAAAATAACATTACAATTAGGTAAATTTACATTGTTGAATTACTTATTAACTTGTGCTATATGGAAACAAAATTCCTAGTGATTAGGAGTCCTGTAGTTGTAAACAATGCATCTTATTATCTCTTTAGCTAAGATATTTGTACATGTTGAATGTTTGAAGGTGGTGATCATAATGATGATAATGATGATCACTTGCTTTGATGAATAATCAAGTCTCCTGTTTCTCTCATTTAAATTCAAGAATATTTATTGAGCATTTTTATGGGATAAATACTGATGGATGCCAAAAAACACATATTGAAAGAATAGCATCAATGATCAATATGAAACTATACAAAATTTAACAAGCATTTATTGAGTTTTTGTCAGAATTCATTTACAGATGAGACAGCAGTCACATACTTTATTCAAAGCTCTAATGCTTTGAACCATAAGAACAAGATTAGCAAATCCAATAAGTAGCTAAAAAATAAGCCATCCTATTCTTTTTTAGAGGCAGTCTCAATAATCTATATATTATAAATATATAACATAGTACATATATGCTATACTATGTATACTAGAACAGTGATTTTGGAATATAATTTAGTAGCAGTGGACTCAAACTTTAGCATGGATATCTTTTTAAGGTGAAATTTGGAGATGCGCAGGAGCTATGTATGGAATGGGGAGGACTTAGCAGCATGGCATCTCCATGGAGTCTTTTGTATGTTCTTGAAAATGAGGTGTAGGTGTAGCAGAGAAAGAACTTGACCTGGACAAATATATCCTAAGAAAATGCAGAAATCTAGGCCAGGAGACCAGGCCTACCTAGATTAACTCAGCTGAGAAATCTCTCCCTCACCCAATTTTCAAATTAGTTGAAAGGGAATATTTAAATACTCTAAAATATCTGGATGATATTTTATATAGTAAAAAGTAAACTGTACCTAAACATGCATAGTTACACATTGAATAGATACCATAATAAACAGAACAGTATTTTTTTCAACTGCTATAATAATAAATTGCAAACTAGAATGTAAGGTGTAAATTTTGTGTTGTAATCTAAAGAAGTTCTGAAGACATACTGTCCAGCATAATAGCCATGATTAAAAATATTTTATATTTTTGATGATTAAAGAAAGAAGAGTATCAGGAGTAACACTGCAACTCAAACACACACAGTAATATCCGAAGCAGTGGCTGTTAATTGGTCTCACTGTGATAATCATGTCACAAAAGATACATATATTAAAATTCCATGCTGTTCAACTTAAATGCAAACTATTTTTTATTTGTCAATCACTCTTTAATAAAGTAGTGAGGGAAAAAACTTCTGATTGAATATTCACTGATTTGTTTTAAAGCTTCTTCCATTCAAACAATAAAAAATTGGAGTCAGATAAAAATAATATTGTAAAAAATATGAAAACAAAATCTGATATGAAGAAAAATATTTGTTCGGGAACTATTTTAATTTTAAGGGGACATATACAAAATGAGGTGATCATACTTTTATTTTGGAGTCACTTCCATGGGGTGTTCAGGAGACCAGGGTAAGTTCTGGGGGTTCCCTCTCAACCAATCTTACTATTAGATGCCAGGGTGCTATGATGCTGATATAAGGGGATTATCTTCAGAACTCCACTCAGAGATTTAAGAGATGTGGGGGTCAATATGGTGTCTGGAATTTAACTGAGATTTACATATACATGCTTGTGCTGTAAACTATAATCCCTGTGGTGTTTCTCCCTATCTGGGTACTCTCTTCCATTTGAAATAATCTTAAGCAGTTAGGTGCTTAAAGTGATAGAACAAATGATACATAAAATCTCAATCCTGTGAAATATGTCATATGATTTTTGATTTTATATATCCAAAGTATTGGGTTTTTTATTAGTTTTATAGATACATTACAAAACACATTACTTTTGGTTCGAACAGCATTTCAAAAAATATTATTCGAGTCAGGGAGATGGTTTGCAAGTAGAATACCATGTTTCTCAAAGCATTTGCTTGCCTATTATGGCCCAGGACAGTACTTGGAAATCAGTCTTCATTTACAATGTATTCCCTGTACCCCTCCTGCAATATTCACTTTGTGAAGGTTCATGTGGTACTCCAGGGCCTGAGACAAGTCCCCAATCTGGGGGCTTGGAATCAATCAGTTTCACCATTTGCTTGTAGAATTTCTCAGGAAATGGTCCCCTGCATACTGCTTGGGCTGTTACCCCTTCATCCCCGCCCCCCACACACCATAAAATAAATTAATTAATAAATAAATAAGTAAAATAAGAGAGTATTTAAAATTTTTTTCTATTAGTTATATCTAAAAACAAGGGTTTTAAAAGTCAGTATTTGGGAGTCATATACATTATTATATTTTATAAAGATAAAAACTACCTAAATACAGTATGGTTACTTGGAAGACAAAAATCATACTTTTAAAAAAGAGAGCTTAGAGAAATGAGGTCTGCAAAGAGTTTTATACCATGCATTTTTAAATAGAGAAGCTCAGTTATTTTCTTTATTAATCCACTCCTTTTTTCCTCTGCTTGCTTTTGAAAGAGAGATCTAAAGCCCTTCCAAATAGCATGTTGTTTGAAGACATACATGCTTGTATTTAACTGCCTATTATTTACAATAAATATATATCTACACATGGAGTGCGAGGAAAAATTATACATGGAGTTTTTTTTTTTCTGATTGGATCATATTATGTAAGACATCAATTATAAAGCTTGTAGTTACTTGTCTCAGCTCCATGGTGGAGCCAAAAGCATGATCTTCACATTTTTCCTTGAACTGAATATATCATATATACATCTGAAAAATTATTCTGAATTATATTAGTTAAAGCTTAGGTTTTAAAGTCGAAGGACAAGATTGCACAATTTAAATAAAACAAAGCAAGACTTTATTCTGTCAGCCACAAGCCCCAAACTGACTATCCATGGCATGTCCCAGAGGAAGTGACCCCTGCCAAGGTCACAAGCCAGTATATATAGGGAGGAAATGAGAAGATTCCAGCTTCTGATGAGTTTTAAGGTGATTGACTGTTGCCTAGGGTACCTACATACCACTCATTTGTGTCATTTCCAAATAGGCTACATATTTAGTAAGTTCAAGTAGCTCTTGGTGGGGATGGAAACTTAGGCTTAAGAAAGAGAAGCCTAAGATGAATACAACATATGACCCTTAACAAAATAGAGTCCCTCCTTGTTAGGAGGGACGTTAACATTTCATGCATTTACAAATAACGTGCATCTCTAGAAAATAGAAATAAAGTGACAATTTAAAGAGTCACATTTGATTTACCAATTGGCATTTATTAATTCCATTACATACGGTGAAACGATACTACAAAAATCAAAGATTGGGAAATAGTAAAATTAAGGGAAGATCCTATTTGTGGAAAATATTTTCAAGAATACAATTTTTTGTTAAACATAAAAGCAGATGTTGATGCAAATACTTTTATAAATTTGAAAAATGTCTACAAAATAAGTTTCTACAGGAAAAAAAGAATATGTAACAGTATTTTGTTTAAGGAGTTACTCAGTTTATAAGTAAAATAAAAATAGCTGAATTCGGCATTCACTGATTAATAATACTCTGCACTTAAATGAAACCCTTCATGTTGAAAGTGCTTTTTCAATATAAACTAATTAAGTTTTAAAACACTTCAGGAGGGCAATCAGCCACTTTTTTTTTTTTGTAATAGAGAAACTGAGGCTGGCTAGATTACTTTATCCTTTCACCAGTCAAAAAATTTTACACTAAAATAAAAATGTTATTTAAAACTACTGATGATATACTTTAAAATGAAGATTCTTTTTAAATTCTTACCTCAAAATAAGAGAGAAAAAATAAACATGTGATGATTAATTTCTCCAATGTTGGAACTCATTTCTTTCTCTGATTTTACAAGAATACTGAATAATTTTTTAAAAATCAAATACCACTTTTCAATGTAAAGTTGTTATATTTCTCTGAACATAAAGATATGTTTTTGACCAGCTTCAGCCTTAGGTCAGACATTTGTTCTTGGGCCTGCCATTTCTCAAATGTGTTCGATTTAAAATTTATATATATATAACATATTAAAATATATATATATATATATATATATATCAAGAAGGATAAAAACAATATTCTTGTTGGCCATGAGATGAAAGGGAACTTTCATTTACTGAAGATGAGAATGTGGTATAGCAGGCACTGTGGAAAACATGCTAAATATTTCTCAAAAAACTCAGAATTGAGTACCCAAAATATGTCCCAGTGATTATACTTCTTAGTATTTATTTCAGAATACAAAAGCATTCATTAAAAATTTATATACACACCTAAGTTTACTTCAGCTCTTAGTGCAATAACCAAGATTCAGAAACATACAAATGTCTAGAGACAAATTGTGTTGATAAAGAAGTTGAGATATGAGAACACAATGGACTAATGTGTCCAAGAAGGATGAAATTAATTACCCAATTTGCTGTATTTGAGTGCTACGGGAGAATCTCAGGTTAAGTTAGAAGGAAAGTTAACCAAAAGGGAAAGATCTGATATAGATATTCTCACTTATCTGTGGAATATAGAATGAATAACAGGACAAGGGAATGGAGGTATCAAAGGTTGATAGAATCACAAAGACCACAAATTCCATGGCAGTTAAGAAATGAAGAAGGGAAAAAGAAGAAGAGGTCTGAAATTGCCACAGAGGCTCTGATCTGGGGCCAAGGTCAGGTTGGATTATAGAAATCAAGTACCTGCATAAAGCCAACACAACCATAAGAATGGAACCTAAATTACAATAATTAAACATAAATATGTATCAATTAAGAAAGAGGGATGAGGTGGGGAGGAAGGACACTTGGGATATTAGTTATGGGAATGTTGCACTGAAGGATTATATATATATTAAAAAATAAAAAGAGAAAAGAAAAGATAAGGCCTCTCAATTCTTACCACAGGCTGTGTTATTTACACTGACTGTATAGAAAGAGGAGGTACAGTAAATGCACCCCAAATACACTTCAACAAGGCCCTTTGCCTGGTCTGTATTGTGAATTGGGGGACAAAAAAAAAGAGGGATAAGAACACTGGTGGAGGAATGCTGACTATGCATTTGGATTGGAATCAAAACTCTTTAAACTCTTTAATATCTTCACGAAGCACAATGCTTAAGTAAAGCATTTTAATAAAAATTTATAAAATGTAAAGCACCAAGTTACTATGTTTTGGATTAGAGAATCATTGTAACAATCACTAAGTAAAATATGACAAATCAGCACTTTGCCTGGTTTAAATTTTAATTGAAATGTTTAATAAGTATCATGATTTATGTATCTGTTAATAACTGAATTTTAAGCATAAAATGTATATGTATGTACATGGATATATACATATATACTTCCATAATGTACATATAACATATGTGTTTTTTACGAGTTCAGCCTGAGAAGCTATTATATAAAACAAGTTTTAGAATGGTAGTCGCTATGTAAAATCATTTTATATAAAATTTAAGTGTACATAAGGGTGGAGAAAACCCGTATCTCTTGGGCCAAGAGAATTCCTTATCGAATGACCCCAATATTTACTGTGCCTGTGCTGGAGGAAAAAAAAAAGGCAAAAAGCACAAAACATTTTTTTTATTTTTATTTATTTATTTATTTATTTATTTATTTTATTTACCTATCTACTTTTTGTCAATTTCTTTATTTTGGTGTGGTTATTGAAGTTGTTTTCATCATTTATATTTTTATTTCTTCTTTTCTTTTCTTTCTTTATGTTTTCTGCCATGTTTATCTCAAGACCATGGCTTTTTTGTGCTGCTTATCTTTATTGTTGGAGTGCTCACTGGATATTTTATTTGACACTTCTTTTTGTACTGTTGGGGTGTTTCACCTTCTGTTTCCCCTTTGTCTCTCAAACCGATGATGAGAGCCTCTAGAAGGATTCCGCCCATTTTCGGCGTATTTGATTTTTACCCCAATTTATTACTTTTCTCCTCTTCAAACAAAACTTGAACTATCTAGTCCTGCCTCCCAGTTACAGCAGGAAAAAAGGGAGGTACCAACACCAAACAGGTGTAAGACTACTAAGTAGTAAGCTACTAACAGAGGGGACCACATATTCTAGCAGCCCCGGGGGTGAGGGAGGAGGATATGGGAGGTAGGACGAGAACGAAGCTGTAGGGAGGACAAATCGGTGATGGGAATCCCCCTGATTTTATGTAAATATGTACTTAAAATATTATTGTCAACAATATGTAAGCCACTTTAGTGAAAATAAAAATTATATTAAAAAATTTTAAGTGTACAGAGCTGGAGAGATAGCATGGAGGTAGAGCATTTGACTTGCATGTAGAAGGACAGTGGTTCGAATCCAGGCATCCCATATGGTCCCTCAAGCCTGCCAGGAGCGATTTCTGAGCGTAGAGCCAGGAATAAATCCTGAGCATTGCCAGTGAGACCAAAAAAAAAAACATAAAAAGAAAAAGATTTGTAAAATTTCAGTGTACAAACACATACATATGCAAAGACTATTTGTGTTTTAATATTTTACTTGTTTTAATAATTTTTATATATTCTTCTATATAATCCTAATGTAGTTAGTGTTTTAGTGTAGCATTAAATAATTATTAAGGATGGTGCTGGATGGTGAAGGATGGATTGAAGAATGCAGTTTAGAAATAACTACACAGAGAAGACCATAATCATGTGAAAGAATGAGGGAACTGGAAAGCCTGTCTGGAGTTCAGGTGGGAGTGGGGTGGGATGGAGGGAGATTTGGGACATTGGTGGTAGGAATGGTGCACTGGTGAAGGGGGTGTTCTTTACATGGCTGAAACCTAATCACAATCATATATGTAATCAAGATGTTTAAATAAAGGAAAAAAAGAAGTCTGCAGAATCATTCATGAATTTTTCTTATTATTTTCTTAATCTCTTTAATTTTTTCCCAGGCTCCCTTTCACCTAACGTCGTGACAATTAAATTTATCAAAAGGATATCATGATATATATAATATATTGTTCTATTTTCTTCTCTGTCAAGGATTATTTCTAGACATTTTTATATAGACATGCCCTCTACTTTTAAGTATCATGGAAAGAAATGAATTCATCTTCTAAAGAACAGTACTACAATATATTTAATTAGCTTTCACTGATGATAGAAAAAAATATATAAAAGAATAAAAATTTAATATAAATATAAATCTTTAGGGTTCCTTTGAAACAGGAAATAAGGTTCCTGCACAGTGTATTAAAGCTGTAGAAAAGTATGCCAGAGGCATTTATGAGACTACAAGAATCAATAGCAGATAAAATCTTGTAATTATTATTTTTTGCATGTGTAATTTTGTAATACTTATCTTTGGTATCATTTTTCTTAAGTTTAATAGTAGGAAATTACAAAAATTTGCCTTTTTACATTAAAAGTAAGATCATTTCAAATACTGTCTCAATAGACTGCTCCCTGAATCAGTTATTTATAAAAAATGTGGTAAAGTTTGTTTGAACTGTGATAATTTTTATTTGCAGTAGATATAAATATATTTTTACTTAAAAGGTTATGTACACATGCATGAAATACATACAAACCATTTACATAAATTGAACTCATTTCTTTAATTCATTCTGTTCCTGAAGCTATCTAATTCAGAATACTTAGAAAATCAAAGAGGAGCAGTTAGAGAAATAACTACACTGATAACTATCATAACAATGTGAATGAATGAGGGAAGTGGAATGCCTGTCATGAGTACAGGTGGGGGTGGGGTGGGGAGGAAGGAGACTTGGGACATTAGGGGTGGGAATGTTGCACAGGTGAAGCAGGGTGTTCTTTACATGACTGAAACCCACTACAATCATATTTGTAACCATGGTGTTTAAATAAAGATATTAATAAAAAAATTAAAAAAGAATAAAAAAAAAGAAAATCAAAGAGTAAACATAAAAAAAGGAATCTGAAATAAATCCATACCAGAATAGTGACTAGTGACTTTATAAGGATTTATATAATCTCTTCAGAACTTGCATGAAGAAACTGAGTGGTGGTTAATTCAAGTAATTGAATTCATACAATAAGCTTAAGACATTGTCCATATTTGAATTTCATTCTATTTACTCTTACACAAGTACTTGCTATTATTTTAAAAAACTTCAATAGTTAAATGTTTTCAGTATCTCTTTTTAATACAGAATCAAATCAAATCAAATTAAACCAAGTCAAAAATTTGATTACCTAACATAACTAGCCTACTCTCTGATTTAAATGTATAAACTGTGTTGATAAATTTGTACAATTTACAAACAACCACTAATTTTGTAATTATTTGATTTGTTTTTATTTTTAAAATTCTACTTATATAGAAACATGTTTCCTCACTCTTAATTTATAAAAAAATTTGACTTCTGAGGCCTGAGAGATAGCATGGAGGTAAGGCCTTGTATGCAGAAGGAAGATGGTTCTAATCCAAGCATTCCTTATGGTCCGATGAGCCTGCCAGGAGTGATTTCTGAGCATAGAGTCAGGAGTAACTCCTAGCACTGTGGGTGTGACCCAATTAAAAAAAAAGTATCAAAAAATTGACCAAAATTTTAAAAAAAGCCAAAATATGTAAGCATTTATTTTAAATTTATTATATATCTAGAATATACATATTATGGTCTATGAGATAGTACCTGATAAGATGCATGATTTGCTTGTGTTCAATCCTGGTTTGAATCATTGGTACCACCCACATATATTTCTCATTGGTATTCATTTTACGAATAAATTGAATATTCAATGTAGTAAAGGGTGGGGTGGGGTGCCTACATCACTATTGGCTTCAGCATATAAGGAGAAGGAAGCAAAAGGAAATAAATCAAAAGAAGAAAGAAAAGGACAAAAGAAGTAATGGGGGAACAGGTGCCCAGAGCCTGGGAACAGTAATATGGGTGAGTGTCATAGCTCTAGTTCCAAACCACAGGTTTAATAATACTAAAATAATGAGACCTGCACTATCCAAACTTTAAAATGTCATGCTAAGTGTCATCTGAGGGTGGAAGGAATCTTGGGAACACTTCTGGAGAGATGTTGACACTGGTGGTGGGATTAGTACTAGAACATCATATGTCTAAAACTCAATTATCAATAATATGTAAATCAGGCTTCTTTAATAAAATAAAATGTAAAGCATCATATAGAACAAAATGAGAAATCTTGTGCCAAAACATAGTTGGTCAATTGCTCAGTAATTACGTCCTGAGTGACAAGAGAACCTCTCACTAGAAAACTCTGGAATTCAATATAGAATACTAGGAAAAGACTGAGTTCTTAAAATGCAAACTCAATTTTCCCATCTGAGAAATTAAGATAATAAAATTTAAGAGGGATTATGACCTGAAGCAATAGTGGGCAAAACACATGCTTTGTAAATTATCACTCTGGGTTTGAACCTCTGTACCCATAAATTCCAAAGCCTCACCTGGAGTGATCTATGAACACTGCTACTGCTGTATGTATAAAAATAAAAACAACAACAACAACAACAACAAAATAAAAAACAAATCAATCACAGTACACCACCAATAACAACAAAAAGAAGTATTTATGGTGAGATCTCAGCATAAAAATTAATTCAGATTTTAGTTTTTTTCCTTCTGTTTCAGGAGATTAACGTATTTTCCAGCGTATAAAACGACTTTTGAAACAAACAAAAAAAAGAAAATCGAAAATCGGGGTTCATCTTCTACGCCTAGTATATCCCAAAAAATGTTTCAATATGCCGCTAAATGAAAATTGTCTGAATATTGCCACAAAACAAATTTTCCAACTCGATCCTGCACCAAAAACTGCAGGGCTGCTCGGACTGCCTCTCTAACTCAGCCAATCCAAGCAGGCTTTTTATGCATGCAAATTACACAATGTTCTGGACCCGAATCTACACTGTAAAAAGCCTGCTCAGATTCACCAGAGGGGTCCTCAAACTTTTTAAACAGGGGCCAGTTCACTGTCCCTCAGACCATTGGAGGGTCTGACTATAGTAAAAACAAAACTTATGAACAAATTCTTATGCACACTGCATATATTTTATTTTGCAATGAAGAAAGAAAACAGATACAAATACAATATGTGGCCCTCGGGCCATAGTTTGAGGACCACAGGACCCTTTGCTTGTTGTGATTGGCTCACTGTGGTACATACAGTTGCAGTACAGGAATGTTCTGTCTGATACAGCGAATATAGGCCTAAACCTGTTTCAACTGCAAAATTAGGGGTCGTCTTATATGCTGGAAAATACGGTATTTCTAGAAATTAGATTAATTAAGAAGTACAGAAGAGGACAAATGATTCCTCAACTGAATGAAAGAAGATGGATATGGAATTCAGCAGGTCACCAAAACAGAGACGGTTATGAAAATCCATTAAAATATTTATTATGTTTACTTTGTCTCTGCCTCATCAAATAGTAAAACTATTAATTTGTCATGATCGTATGTTATGGGATTAGCATTGTGAACTTACACCTTTTGCTCTATTATTTTTTGTGGTTATATATCAAATGATCTAATTGAGGATATTTTGATCAAGTCCAGTAATTAATTATACTTGCTATATTCAAAGTGATTTGTGAGTAATTACTTTAGAAAAATGCATATTAATCCTAATATTTTTATACTTAAAATACTTATTCTTTAGAAAGATATCTGTTTGTAAAGAGAACTGTATATGCGCAGATATCTAATGTGTGTCTAGGACTTGGAATGATATTGTGGGATCCAAAGACTTCTTTCTTGCATTTCTCCAGGACAGATA
Source organism: Suncus etruscus (assembly GCF_024139225.1). Lineage (NCBI taxonomy): Eukaryota > Metazoa > Chordata > Mammalia > Eulipotyphla > Soricidae > Suncus > Suncus etruscus. The sequence continues at coordinate 116,224,054 of NC_064851.1, forward strand.
AATAATGGAAAACAGAAAGTAGATTTTTCTATGACATTTATTAAAGTCTTTATTTAATATCTGAGTATTCATGTTAACAATTCTTCTTGGTTGATAGTTTTATCTACATTTTTAATTGCCAGATCACTAATAGATTTCTTTAGCATTTTTACTATAAACCTAATAAGGGCAAACTGTAGTTCTAAAAATAAATTTCTTAACATCATTAGCAACTAAACTCATTTTAATTATAATTTTATATGACTAATATTTCTAGCATCTATATAAACCTGTCTGATGTTTGAAACCAAGATTTGTTCAAAAGCTTAAGTTTATATTGACATCTAGAAAAAAATTATGTAACTAAAAATTGAAAAACAACTTTCTGTATAGTTTAGTTTAGAGCTTACAAAGTAAAGCACAGCTTCATTATCAAAATAAAAACACCTTACAATATATAAATAATCATATAATTTTGAAAGTACACAATGTGGGATCAATTGTATGGAGCAGGAAAATGACTGCAGTGAAGAAAATGACTTAGATTTTGTAATCTAATTTGACTGATCTCTTTAATAATGCTTGACTTTGTTTGGAGGGAGCACACCCACTGGGTGTTCTGGGCTGACTCTTGGCTGTTTGCTTATGGATCTCTCTTGGCAATGATCAGTCATCTTGATTCTTGGGCTCAAACTGGTGCCAGCTGAGTGCAAGACAAAGGTATCACCTTTTGTTCTCTGACACAGTGCTCAATGATTATAAATGGGATTTTAATTTTTCACTGAGTGAAGAATGAAGAAATAAGTTTCATCATTTTATACTCTGCATCAATCATCCTAAGAGAAGGTATTTTTTTCAGACTTATTATAAAGACAGAGAGATTCAACTTCCTGAAGTAAATCCATATCTGAAAGATCAGCCCACTCCAAGTTCAAGGAGTTCAGACTCAAGAAGTGATAATACACAGAATGTGAAGAGAAATAAGCGAGTAGATGAAACAGAAAGGCCAAAGTTCAGAAAGCCAATAAAGTTATTTGAATGAGAATTCCTGGGGTATTAATAAATCTGTGTTTTTATACAAGTGTTTATTTGGATTTTTTTAGTTCTTTTTTATTTTTTTGGTAATTGTGAAAACAAACCACACCTTCTATTTTATTTTCTTCCACTGAAAATTAGGAAAATAATATTTTGTCATTATTGAATTGTAAAGCAAGGAACAACTCATGTTTTGGCCATCGTGATTCGTACAATAAGTATTACCCCCCCAAAAAAAAAAGGGTTACTTCCCATTTACAAAGAGAATTCCTATCAAAACTGCTCATTATTTTCACTCAGAACCAACACTTGATCTTTATCAAATCAAAGAGGCTTCCTCTAAGAGTGAATGTGAAACCCTAGATGATCTGAACGTAACTTTCAGTACTATTATAGTCAGGTCAGTGACACATCAACAGAAGCATTGAAGTTCTACTTACAAATTTAGGTTTGCCTCCTGTAATAAGCATCAAAATATTCCCACTTGTTCAACATCATGTTTTTATCTCAAAATAGCAAAATTATATTGGTATCTAAGATCTTAAAAAATCAAATTGAAACTGATTTCTATAAACTTCAATGTTTTTGTTGCTGTTGTTTTTTTTTTTTTGGGGGGGGGGGCACACCAGGTGATGCTCAGGGGTTACTCCTGGCTGTGTGCTCAGAAATCACTCCTGGCTTGGACCATATGGGATGCCGGGGGATCAAACCGCAGTCTGTCCTTAGCTAGTGCAGGCAAGGCAGATGCCTTACTTTTTGCGTCATCGCTCTGGCTCTTAACTTGAAGTTTTCATACAAGATGATTACTAATGCTTAGCAGGATTTATCAGTAAACACCCTAGACCATTTTGTAATATTCACCTACTTGCAACTTCTTGTAGAAGAAAGTTTTCCAATAACCTGATTGTAGAATTATTAAATGTAGGTATAAACATTATATACATAAAATTTATTTAAATATATTTTTTGGTGTTTTGTTTGGAGATGGTGCCATAAAGACTGCCAGGTATTGAAAACAATTTGACCATATGTAAGGCAAACACTCTTCCCTCAGGAATATAGCTTTGGGCCCTATTTACTTAAACTGTTTATAGAGTCATCATGAAATTGCATACATTGTTTCAAAATATATCCCTTCACCTGCATCCACTTCCCTCGACCAATACCCATTTACCCCACTTGTCTCTCCCCCACCAGAGGCACTTTTGCATTCATTAGAAATAATACTGTGTGGCATAATTTTTACAGTATGGTAACAGGAATTTTGTGACTCTTACAACAAAATATTATTTAGAATATTAGGTATGAGTAGATTTTAAAGTGTACAATTGTTGCTACTGTACATTTTAAAATATTTTTATGATTTTATATCTTCTAAATATTCATATAAAATGTTGAATGAGTTTCTCAAATTAAAATATAATTATGGAAATGGTAGTGGAAAAAAGTCACACACAAAGCAATACATCAATGTCTTTATTTTATCTTCATTTGGCTGTGAAAATTTTCCTACACTTGGAGAAAGAAGACTTGCTATTATTTTACATTAATGTAAATATATACCAATATAAATTAAACTTTACTTATACTTTATTGTGGCTGGAATATACTCTGTGTGGTAAGTTTCATATCATGGGCAGGTCCTTTCAGCACTCTCATCTCTATTGTCTCTAGACATTCTTACAATAATGTCTTTTATTTTTCTTAAAACCCATAGATGAATGAGACTATTCTGTGTCTATCTCTCTCCCTCCCTCCTCTCTTCCACCGACTTAACTCTCCCCCTCAAAATATTTCCATGTCCATCCATGTATAGGAAAATTTCATGAATTCATCTCACTTGATGGCTGCATAGTATTCCATTGTTTATGTGTACCACAGTTTCTTTAGTCATTTATTTGTTGTCAGGAATCTGGGTTGTTTTTAGATTCTGGATATTGTAAATAGTGCTGCAGTGAATATAGGTGTGCAGAAGGCCTTTTTGTGTTGTGATTTTGTTTTTCTAGTGTATATTCCTAGGAGTAGTAAAGATGGATCAGATGGTAGATCAATTTCCAGGTGTTGGAAGAATTTCCAGGTATTTGAAGAATTTCCATGTTGTTTTACATAAAGGCTAGAAAAGACAGCATTCCCATCAGCAGTGAATGAGAGTTCCTTTCCCTCCACATCCCACCAGCACTAATTGTTCTTGTTCTTTATGATGTGTACCAATATCTGTAGTGTGAGATGATACCACATTGTTGTTTTGATTTGCATCTCCATGATGACTAGTGATGTGGAGCATTTTTTCATGTGCCCCTTGTATTTTTTGAGGAAGTTTCTATTCATTTTTCTCCCCATTTTTTATGGGGTTAGAAGTTTTTTTCTTGTTAAGTTCTATCAGTACCTTGTATATCTTAAATTTAGCCTATTATCTGATGGATATTGGCTGAATAGTTTCTTCCATTCTGTGAGTGGTCTTTTATTCTCATCACTATTTCCTTTGAGGTGCAGAAATTTCTCAGCTTAATATTGTTCCATCACTTTATCTCTGTTTCTACCTCTTTAGAGACTACTGTTTCCTTCTTGAAGAAGCCATTAGTCCCAATGTCATGGAGTGTTTTACCTACATGTTGTTCTATATACCTTGTGGTTTCAGGCTTAATATCAAGGTTTTTAATTCATTTTGATTTGACCTATGTGCACAAGTGGTTGACCAGTTGTCCCAACACCACTTGTTGAAAAGGTTTTCCTTGCTCCATTTTGCATTTCTTGACACTATGCCACAAAACAAAAAAAAAATCCTGGAAGGAGTGGATAAATTCTTGGACTCATAATTTTCCACAGTTGAACCAGGATGATCTAGCATATATAAACATACCTATTACTATTGAAAGAAATGAAAAATGTTAATGAAAATTCTTCACAAAAACTAAATCTTGGGCCTAGATAGATTCACTTACAAATTCTTTCAAACCTTTCAAGAGGAACTACTACAAATCCTTTTCAGACTCTTTCAGGAAATTAAAAAGCAGAAACACTTGCGAATATTTTTTATGAATCTAACATCACCCTGATACCAAAACTAGACAGAGATGCAAACAAAAATAAAACTACAGACAAATATCCTCAATGAACACAGATGTAAAGATCCTCAAAAAATACTGACAAATAGGTTTGAATGCCTCATAAAGAAGGTCATACAGCATGACCAAGTAGATTTTATTCTAGTAATGCAAGAATGGTTTAACATCCATAAATCTATCAACATAATACACCATGTAAACAAAAGAAAAATAAATACCATATGATCATATTAATAGATGTGGAGAAAGCACTTGCTAAGGTCCAACACCCAATCATGATAAAAATTCTCAATAAGATGGAAATGGAAGGAACATTTTTCAATATAGTCAAGGGCATCTACCACAAGTCAATGACAACTGTTATTCTCAATGGAGATAAACTATAAGCCTTTCCTCTAAAATCTCGTACAATAGAAGGCTGCTCTCTCTCTCTCACCACTCCTATTCAACATAGTACTGCAAGTTCTTACCATAGGAATTAGGCAAAAAAAAATAGCAAGGGCATCCAGATAGAAGAGGAAGAAGTCAAGTTCTTACTGTTTGCAAATGACATGATTCTATATTTAGAAAACCCTATAGACTCTATCAAAAAACTTCTGGAGACAATGGTTCTTATAACAAAGTGGTGGACCACAAAATTAACATGCAAAAATTAATTACCTTCTTATACATCAATAATGATAGAGGAAAAAAATGGACATTAAAAAACAATTCCATTCACTTTAGTGCCACAACAACTCAAATACCTTGGAGTCAACTTAACTAAAGAAGTGAAGAACCCTATACAAAGAAAACTATAAAACCCTGCTTTAAGAAATAAAAGAGGACACAAGGAATTGGAGACATACTCTGCTCATGAATTGGGAGGATTAACATAATTAAACTAGAAATACTCCCCAAAATATTGTACAGATTTAATGCAATACCTAAAAGGATATCCAGGACAATTTTCTAAGAAGTGGATCAAACACTCTTGAAATTAATTTGGAATACAAAACACCTGTGAATAGCCGGAGCAAACCTTGGGAAAAGGAATATGGAGGCATCACTTTCTCCAACTTTAAATTTTATTACAAAGTCATTAAAACAGCATGGTGTTCGAATAAAGACAGACCCTCAGATCAGTGTAATAGATTTTAGTATTCAGAGAATGTTCTCCATACATACAATCCATAAGTCTTTGATAAAGAGACACGAAATTCAAAATGGAGCAAGGAAAGCCTCTTCAACAAGTAATTGGGACAGCTGGTCAGCCACTTGCAAAAATGGCGAACTCAGACCTTCATCTAACAGCATGCACAAAGGTCAAATCAAAATGGATTAAAGACCATAAGGTGTATAGAATAACAGGTAGGTAGGTACACACTCCATGACATTGAGACTAAAGGCATCTTCAATGAGGAAACAGCACTCTCCAAACAAGTGGAAGCAGTGATAAACAGATGAGTCTATATTAGGCAGAGAAAATTCTGAATATCAAAGTAAATTGTGCCTATGATAAAAAATCCATCCACAAAATGTGAGTAACTATTCACCCAATACCCATAAGATAAGGGGCTAATATCTAAGATAATCAAGGTACTGATAGAACTTAACAAAAAAAAATCAAACCCCATCAAAAAGTGGGGAGAAAAAATGAACAATTTATCAAAGAAGGAATACAAATGGCCAAAAGGCACATGAAAAAATGCTCCACATCACTAGTCATCAGGGAGATGCAAATCAAAACAATAATGTGGTACCATCTCATGCTACAGAGACTAGCACACATCACACACACACACACACACACACACACACAAAAAAAAAAAAAAAAAACAAGAAAAATCAGTGCTGGTGGGATGGGTATGGAAAGGAACTCCCATTCACTGCTGGCAGGAATGCTGTCTTGTCTAGCCTTTATGTAAAACAATATGGAAATTCCTCAAAAACCTGGAAATTGAGCTACCATATGATCCAGCTATACTACTCCCATGGATATACCCTAGGAACACAAAATTACATTACAAAAATCCCTTTATCAACCTATGTTTATTGCAGCACTATTTACAATAGCCGGACTCTGTAAACAACCAAGAAGCCCTTCAACAGATGAATGACTAAAGAAACTATGGTACATATACAGGGAATATTCAGCAATCATTAGGAGACATGAAGTCATGAAATTTTTCTATACATGGATGTTCATGGAATCTTATGCTAAGTGAAATAAGTCAGAGGGAGAGAGATAGACACAGAATAGTCTCACTCATCTATGGGTTTCAAGAAAAATAAAATACATTATTGTAATAATGCCCAGAGACAAGAGATGAGGGCTGGAAGGAACAACTCACAATATGTAGCTCACCACAGTGTGGTGAGTGAAGTTAGAGAAATAACTACACTGACCACTACCATAACAATGTCACTTCATGAGTGAAGTAGAAAGACTGTCTTAAATACAAGCAGGAGTGGGGGTAGAGATGGGGGCATTGGTGGTGGCACTGTTGCACTGGTGAAAGGGAATGTTTTTGTATGACTGAAACCCAACTACAATCATGCCTGTAATCAAGTTGCTTAAATATATTTAAAAAATTAAAAAAACAGAAAGTAGTGGTGAATAAAAACAAAAGTCCGATGCTATTAATAAAAAAAATACACCTAGATAAGAAATTATTTTCTCCTCAAAGAATAGTGAAGCCAAGATTGAGTTTGATACTTGTGTGTGCAAATCCCTGGTGGGTGTCAGGCCTCAGTTCCTCTTCTCTGGAGATTCCTGTAGTATCACACACACACACACACACACACACACACACACACACACACACACACACACCAATGTCAACTTCTTCCCTCTGATCCTAGGAGAATAATATTCTTAAGCACATTATGCTGTTTCATATAGCAATTGCGAACTATAATCTCTAGCCCATGGAGGCTGTGAAAACTTGGCTTCACAATCTGGAGAGGCTGGATGAGGATAGTGAGAATATGCCCTCACCTGGCTAAGGGCAAGAGTAGACTCTCTCTGGGCCAGTCCACGTCTGTCTCCATGGCTCCCTGCATTGTCCCTATATGACAGTTTTTAACAGCCAGGAAGGCAGATTCCAGATGCTGTGCAGACACCAGGACAGTCATTAGGACTGTGACTTACAGGTGTCTGTGTGTCCTATCCTGCACTATGTCCTTTCCTTCCTCCTGGTGCCCATACCCTAGGAAGACAGCACAGCTGCTTGCTGTCTGAGAACTGTTGCTATTTTTTGCAAGTATCATTTAGAAGAAAAATTGATACATAAGGACATATAAATTTATATATGGAATTCTTTTAATTATATGTTATTAAAATATTTGTTTGCAATCTGGAAGTTACTGGTTCTTTTTTCTATTCTCAGTTTTCATCAGATTATGTCTTTTTTTTTTTTTTTTTTTGGTTTTTGGGCCACACCTGGTAACGCTCAGGGTTTACTGCTGGCTATGTGCTCAGAAGTTGCTCCTGGCTTGGGGGACCATATGGGACACCGGGGGATCGAACCGCGGTCCGTCCAAGGCTAGCGCAGGCAAGGCAGGCACCTTACCTTTAGCGCCACTGCCCGGCCCCATCAGATTATGTCTTCCCCTTCCTTTTAAACTCAAGTTTTGTAGGGCTTGGGTAATGGTACATATGTTAGAGTTTGTGCTTTTTATGTGTCAGGCTAAGTTGGAGTCCAGGAATACATGGCTACCCAAGCACTGCCAGACATGAATCTCACGAGAATTGTGCCAGGTGTAACCCCCGAATACAAAGCCCAGTATGACTCAATAAAAATGAAGGCATTCATTATTCAACCTGAAGCCTTTATTGTATAAGCAAGACATTTACTGACCAAGAGTGAGCTCAGTAATTATGATATCAAAGAATTTTAGCCACATTGTAAAATACTGAAAATATTTGTATTAGGTATATGACATAATGGTTTGATATTGTACTAATGTTATTACCAAAACCAAGTCAGTTTATTTTTATTAACTCACTAAGCCATTTTAATTTGTAGGAGAATAATTAAACTAACTCTACTCTCCAGGTAAAGTTTACATGGCATTGCTTTGGCCAACTACATTGTTACAAATTTGATTTACACAACTTTTTCATTTAGCATCCACAGTCTATACCTACTAATCAGTTTCTATGCCCCCTTTCTCCATCCAGGTAAACTTCCATTAGCTCTCAGCTTTTCTAAGTTCTAATGTTTAAGCTGCTATTTAGGAGTAAGATCATTGACTATTTGTCTATTTTAATTAAGATGTGTCTTCTAAGTAATCTATCTTGTGATAGAAGATGAAAATGAAAATGTCCTTTTTTGATTCTGTAACTTTTTCTCCATTTTTTTTCCATCTATGTGTCCATAACCTGTAATTAGACACATGTATGGTTGTGGGGCTCACATATCTGATTGAGTTGTTGCCAAGGAGCTCTGATGTGGTTTAGGGGCTCACATGGTCTGCAGAGGTATCATCACTAATTTCTCACTTTTGGAGCTCATACTTTCTGCCTCACGGAGCTTCTGGGTGCTCATATTTTACACCCAGTGTTGATCTCTTGAATGTGGAGCTCACTTACCCTTTGTAAACAGTTGGGGGTGAGGGCCATGAAGCATAGTTTTAGCTTGGGTGGCCTCACATACAAGGGTATGTTACTAACAGGTCACTGATTCTGTGGAGACAAAAATATATCCTAGACCAGGGGTGGTGAACAAGTTCGACACAAAGCCAAAATTTTAAACTGTGAGAGTTAGAGAGCCACACCACGCAGTGACCTGCCAAAACAGACAAACACTCACACAAAAGCATCTAATTTTAACAATAATCTATTAAACACATATTGCATTTTGCCATTTTGAGTGAGGGTCAAAATCCTGCAGTGATGGTAAGGGTGTGCTGCGTCCTTCACACTAAGAACTAACGGCAGGATGTGACCCGACATGTGACACACGGGTCCCCCGCTCGCTGGCCTGTGCAGTTGTTTCGAGGGATGGGAGACGAGATGACACATCCTGGGGGCGGGACGACGTGCTCAGAGATCTCTCCTCAGAGGTCCCTCCTCAGAAGCAACAGAACCAAATCCAAACTTGGCAAAGAGCCACAGTATAAAAAATCATGATAAGAGCCAAAGAGCCGTATTCATTTTAGCTGGGAGCCGCATGCGGTTTGAGACGCGTGTTCGCCAGCCCTGTCCTTGACAGTACAAACTGCTTCGATGCTCTATGATGCTAATCAATAGTGCTAGGGATTGCCCATATATACATATATGAGTGTGTGTATACACTTTAACATGATAACATACTACTGAAAATACAGAAAATACTTCTCTGGCTTTTAATTTGTCTTCAAATTTTAATTATGTAATTCCCTTCCTCATGAACTTAAGTATTTTATTTGTGACATGAAAGAAACTCAGGCAAGCTTTGTCCATTATTTCATCTCAGTGATGTCATTATAATTGAAAAAACAGATTTTGCCTAAAGAAATATTCAAGGGCTAATATAACGATGCTAAAAAAATGGAATCGGTTCACTATTAAGCTACATATAAAATCACCTAACCGTTTAAAGATTTAAAGATTAATCCTGATGAAATTTAAAACAGAGTAAAATAGAAGTAAAACTCCTTAAAACATGACACCAACAACACAACCCACAAATGCAAACCCCTGAAAATGAGACAAATGAGACATAAATGAAGTAAAATAATCAACACAAAGTTAAGACAATTCATGGAATAAAATGATAGAATTGCAAGTTTGTATTTCAATAAGAACAAAACATTATATATTTCTACAATTCAGTAGCAAACACGGAATAAAACATTGTGAATATAATATGGAAAAATGAATTGGTCTATTTTGCTTAAGTAACATCGGTGTACCTAAAAGCAGATGAAAAGACTTTCAACACCAATGATAAGTAAAGGGAAATAAATTACCTCGACAAAGAGGCTTCATCTACCCACCTGTGGAAATTCATATGAGAAAGTTAAGTGGATCAGAACATGAAAAAAGAGAAACCTGAAAACTGATAGTGACAGATATTAATGGATTAGGTCACTATGGACAACAATATGGATGTGTCTCATAAACCTTAAAATAGTGCTCCTGATGGCTAGAAATAAAATTCCTATGAATAGGGGCAGAAGAGACAGCCTGGAAGTAAGGGGTTTGCCTTGCATGTGGAAGAATGTAGTTCAAATCCCGGCATCCCATATGGTCCCCCAGCCTGCCAGGAGTGGCTTCTGAGAATAGAGCCAGGAGTAGCCCCTGAGTACTGCCTGGTGTCCTGAGTACTGCCTGGTGTGACCCAAAAACCGAAACAGAAAATTCTTATGAATATACTAAATAAAAAATGATGATACTAAATATGTAGTGGACATCTATATTTACTGCAGTTTTACAATAGTCCAAATAGAACAAGTGCACATCAATTGGATAAATATTTTATTTTTCTTTTTTTATGTAAATGTACTTAGAGGTATAAACATGAAGATATAATAAAGATGTACATATATAAACATACAACAGATATATGATTTTAGTCATGAGAGAAATGCCAGCAGTTTACTCTAAAATCTAAATATCCTAAGAGCATCATGATCACAGATTTTTAAAATGTAGAGACAATGATTGAATATTGAAAATACATTAATCCCAATTTCTATGTAAGACCTGAACTTATAGAAAGACAAAGCAATAGTACTTCTTAAGAAATGCAAATTGTGTAAATTGTGGAAGTTAATTTAAAATCCAGACTTGCTACTAGAACATGAATAAATTCTAGAGGCAAATGAAAACACCAAAATTATAGACAATGCAATATAATATATTTCACAATTGGCATGGTACTATAGTTTAATCTCATTAGATAAAATCTATGTCAGTTACTAAGAATGGTAATCATATTGTCATATTTTAGTGAAATAAATCATTGCACTATACACTTCCAAAAATAAAACCAGAGAACTAAGGGGCAGATGGCATGGAGATGGGATGGAGAAATAGAAAGAGGTCAGGTGTTTGCTTTGCGTCCAGAAGGATGGTGGTTCGAATCCTAGCATCCCATATGGTCCCCTGTGCCTGCCAGGGGTGATTTCTGAGCATAGAGCCAGGAGTAACCCCTGAGTGCTTCCGGTTGTGACCCAAAAACCAAAACCAAAAACAAACAAACAAACAAAAACAGAGAACTGAAGAGATAGTCAGGCTTGAGGAACTTTCCTAGCATCCAGTCCAACCTCATTCATTTTCTGACACCATGTAAGAAGAGTACTGCCAGGATATATAATCTCTGAAGAGGGTCAGAAAGAAGTCCTGATTTCAGCTGGGTGGCTCCCTCACAGAAAACCAAAATTTAGCAAAATAAATATAGAGCTACCCAAAACCTTAAAATATCAGAAATGTTTGTCATATACCTCTTTATATCTTTTTTCAAATTTAAATTCCTTTGCCTCCAATTATATGCTCTCAAGCTCCCCATACAATTACTATTCCTTTAATGATAATACTTGTTTTCCCTTCTATCTGCAGGGTTTTTAAAAAATAAAACCCCCCAAGTCTCTAATGATTTCCTCTCAACAAGTCCCTTCTACTCAGGTTCTTATTGTAAAATAAACAGTTGCTCTTTACCATGTGAGAAAAGAAGAGGTTTTAAATTCTATAATTGGATTAGATCCAACAGGAAAAGATTTCTTTATCTTGTCAATCTCACCAGTTTCTGTGCCGAAAATTATTATTGTTCCTACCTTCACATAATCAACAATTTTCCTACTTTATTACTTTAGTGTTTGCTTCCCACCTATATCTTTTTTTAGGAAACTCAGCATTGTGCCAAATATTTTGTCAAATCAGGCAGCTTACCTAGAAAATTACTTTGCATTATACTTAAATTAAAGCCGGTTGGTCTCACATGATTCATTTCATTCAAAATATTTCCCACAGAACATCTGCTAAATAGATCCGATATTCTTAAATCATTTTCACAGATTCTGTATCATCCACTTTTAATATGTGCACATTTATTTATAGTTCTTTACCATATTCCCAGGTTCTAATAGATTATATACATTTGTACAACTACACTAAGTTTGCTATTTCTCAGAGTTATGACCAGAATTCCATTTGATCCTGACCTACTTAAACTTTAGCTTTGATAATTAATTACCTTTTATTTTCTGTCTTTTTTTTTTTTTGGTTTTTCGGGCCATACCCATTGGATGCTCAGGGGTTACTCCTGGCTAAGCACTCAGAAATCACCCCTGGCTTGGGGGACCATATGGGATTCGAGGGATCGAACCATGGTCCTTCCTTGGCTAGCACTTGCAAGACAGACACCTTACCTCTAGCGCCACCTCACTGGCCCCAATTAATTACCTTTTCACCTAACTTGATTATCATTTCCTCAACTTAATCAACATTGTGATTATATTTTTTGTTTTTGTTATTTTTGTTTGGTGTGTGTGTGTGTGTGTGTGTGTGTGTGTGTGTAGTGTGTATGTGTGTGTGAAGGCTGCCAAGTAGTACTTTCGAGATACTCTTGACAATTCTTGCCCAACCAGAGCAGTGTTTACTACAAGGCTCTGAGGATCAGTTGCTATCTCAACTTTGTGGTAATAGTGCAGGAACGTTCTCAATTGTGATCAAGGGCTTTTATGGACACTCCCAGTGATGTTTAGGGGCTGTAATAACAGGTCTTCTAGTTCTATTTTCAAAGATTACACATGCTGTGCTCTAGAAACCAAAAGTGAGACTTAGAATTGAATTAAAGTAAGCCACATCTAAGTTAAGCACCTTATCCTCTGTACTGTCTATCCAATCCATCTCTATGGTGCTATCCCTCCCCCACTGGGTCAGATTTGTTCAGGTCAAGGTAACTTGATCACCTGGTAATGACTTTTATTACTGTGATTTACAAATGAAATAGCTAGCTCTGCATCTCTATATATACTTATATTACTAATATTGGTCTATATTATTTTACCTGAGAATCATTAGTTATAAATATATATAACAATATAAAAATTTTTGCACTGTAGTCTGCAGTACTTTTGCTGGTAAAGTTTCCTATATAATATTTAGCACCTTTGAGCAGCACCTTCTCCTGGTTTAATGCTTCCTTTTACCATAAGTGTGTCCTCCTTCCTCTCCCCATTCTACCCAAGCTAGTTTTCTACCAAATACTAGTTCTTGTGTTCTTGTTTCTTGTGTATCTCAGTATCTTTTCTACAATTATTTTTTTTTTATATCTTACATCTCAATGATTATTCTGTGATAGTCCCATTCTCTCTAACTTCACTCAGCATGATACTGTCCAGGTTCTACCGTATTTCAGAAAAGTGCAAGTCTTTTACTTTTCTAATAGCTAAGTAGTATTCCATTTTGTATTTGCACCATAGTTTCTTTAACCAGTCAACTTGGGTTCTATTTAAAACAATTTTTAAAAGTTTTAGTTCTATTTAAAACTATTTTTATAAGTTTTAGTAACATTCACATTCAGTTAAGTGATTTCATCTTCTGGGGAGACTAATAGTTTAAAAATCCAGTACTAAATCAAGAAACTCCACTGAATGACACTAGCCTTATTATTGCAAGCTCATTTAGGTATGACATTAAGTAATATGAATCAACAGGATTTGTGGTACTCAAAGAAGAAACTAATAGAGAACAGTTGGAAGTTTTATAATATTTTATAAAAATGATTGGATCTGAGATAAGCTTTGAAGATCAATTCTTACGTGTGTTGCCTATCCTTGAAGAGCAAATCATTATTTTCTGCTGTGAAGATTCATGATGATAACTGCAAGGGTATTCATATAACAGATGCTTTTACTTACGGATAAGAAAAACAGTTATGCAAAAGATTGACCAAATTTTTGACACTGGCTGCAATATCAGAGGTCTCGGGTTTATATATTTGAGGTTCCCACTAATATTTATAGGTTCAGTATTCTGCTGCAAAGAATTCTGAGGCTTATATACTTAATATCATGCTTTTATTATAATATATAGAAATATGGACCAAAATTAGAGATTTCACTATGTCTGAGTGGATTCTAAAAATGAAGAATTTATCACTCCATATCTTTGAGGATCTTTGCTTCTATGCTCAATGGGATAATGATCTTAGTTTTACTTAGTTTTACTGATGTCTTTGTCCATAAGGATATAAGCACACCTATGTCCATCAAAGCATTATTCACAATAGTCAAGTATTTAAAAGAGCAACAAAATTGTCAGAATAGATAAATAGGTAGTGAAATTGTGGTATATGTACATGATGGATATTTCTAGTCAGGATGAAATCAGGCAGTTGATTACAACTTGAATGAAGGTGAGGAAATCCTGCTCTGTGAAGTGAGTGGACAGAAAAAAAGACAAATGTCATGCCAGGATGAATTAGTTTATGTGTGATTGTCAGGGAACAAAGCAAGGGATTAGCTAGTCCCTAGTGGAAAAAACTGTGAAATAATGTCAACAGAACAGGAAACTGAGTATATAAAGTGGGCTCGGGGAGAAGGGATCTTCTTAGAATAACAATGAAAAGTGATACTGGGGGCTGAGGAAGTAGCATTGCAATTATAAATTAACAATATGTTAACTGTTGTAAACTTCAAAATATCTCAAAAAATTTAGACTGTGCTAAATAATACTGGCTTTTGTAACTGTGTTCTCTATTTTTATCTTTATAATAAATATATTTCTGCTAAATTTGGATACACAAAATGAGGAGTGACTATTATAAACATGGCATTCATAAAAGAAACAGAACTTTAAATAACCCATTTTCATAATTTTTACCACGTTCTTAGAGGGCACAGACTTACAATATTTTTCAATGTATGAAACAATGTGATTTCAACTTCTATGGGTAAAACATTATGTTTGAATCATTAAAAGTCTCAGATTCTACAAAATATGATTTTACTGCCTTTTAAAATATGTATTTATATTTATAAACATGTAATAAACTATTTCTTCTTTATGAAAGAAATATATTTATTTGCATCTAAAACATTAAAAATATAAGGAATAAAATTATCATTTTACCTAAATTGAAAGTATACAAATTATAGTAAAATATTTAAAAAATATAATTTGAAAGATTATTTATTAAAAACAATACTTTGCATATTGTAAATCAATTAAAATATTAATAAAGTTTTTTATATAAATGTCTATACTACATGCTCAATAAATCTTTATACAATAAAATTGATACCTAACTTGTCATTGACTGAATATTTACCTATTCCAAAATAAATTCAGGAGGTTTAGAATTACAAATCAAGTCTGCATTTTCCTTTTTATAAAGAAAATATTATTATTAAAAGTTAGACCTAACTAAAATTTTCAAGGTTTTATTATTCCTTTGTATGTATTTATTGTAAGATTCTTTGGGAAAGTCAGATTCACTTAGACCATTGAAAATTATTATCTGAGATTATGTTTTATCAAAATTAATAACAGCAGTAAATATTTGGAATCAATATGTAATGTATTTACTTTCTGAATTTTATATGAATAATTTTTAATGATTATTTTTCAGTATTACTTGCAAAGATATTCTATAATTTTTCCTATTAAAAGACAAATTTTAGGAAAAACAAATTCAGTTAAAGTTAAATATAGTTGTATTATAAAGCATTAAATTGCAATTATAAATTTGGTTATCCTTTTTTATACATATGAAGATAATGGTAATGATGCCTTAACATAACTACAAAAGACAGAAGGAAAGTGTATAGAATGATGTTACATTGCGGCATTTATTAATGTAAACTCACTATTCTAACCACTTGTTATTATGTTTCCCTCACAATTCCAAACACTAAAACAGAAGTGATTTAGATATCAGCATTATCATTTATGCTTTTTTGTTCTTTGGTTTTTGTATCACACTTGGCAGCGCTCAGGGGTTACTCGTGGTTCTGCACTCAGAAGTCACACCTGGAAAGCACAGGGGACAAGATGAGATGTCAGGATTCGAATCCCCCATTCTGGATCTGCTGCGTATAAGGCAAATGCCCTACTGCTGTGCTATCTCTCCGGCCCATCATTTATGTTTTTTTAATGTTACTGAAATATTTACACAGAATACATTTTACATAATAATGCAGAGAGATAGTACAGACTTTAGGCAATTGACTTGTTTATACTTTATTCTGTCCTTGTATATGGTCTCCTGGACACCCAGCAATGACCCCTGAGAAAAATAAGTAATAAGCCTTAAACAGAGTTGAGTTTAGCCCCTAAACCCATATGCATATCATTTGAGGGTGAACATGAGAAAAAAAACATTTCAAGACCTTTACTAAGTACACTATTATTATAATCATATTTTTATCTTATCACATAATATTTATAGCTATATAATATTTAACCTACCAATGCAGAATAATTTATTAGTTATTAAGGAAGAACCAAACATAGAACTTCTTTTTTGTTTTGTTTTGTTTTTGGCACTACCTATAGGTGTTGGGGCTTATTCTGGCTCAATTCTGAGAGTTCACTCCTAGCCTTACCTGCTGTATTATCTCTGGCCCTAGTAATATTTTTTACATATTTGAATGGTTTAAACTTTATAACACCTTCTAAAACTTATCTTTCACCAATCTCATCTCTTGGATAATTTTTTGGGGGGCACACCTGGTGATGCACAATGGTTACTCCTGGCTATGAGCTCAGAAATTGCTCCTGGCTTGGGGGACCATATGGGATGCTGGGTATCAAACCCAGGTCCATCCTGGGTCAGCTGTGTGCAAGGCAATCCCTACCACTGTGCTATTGCTTCAGCATTTAATTTTAATGTTTTAACTACTACTTTTGATTAATTGATCTAATGCTTTAATCCCAGCCATATTCTGCCGCAGGTTACTCTGGACGATACAGTAAGAAATATTGACTTTTATCATATCTATTATAACTAAGAAAAGTTATGGTGGTATTTTTAGTCCCATCTCCAACAAAGTGATATTTAGCAGTTAATCCAGGTTTTGCACTCAGCAATAACTTCTGCTAGTGCTCTAGGGGCCATACGGGATATTGAAGATTGAACCTGGGTCACCCACATGCAAGGCATTTCTCTACATGCTGCATAATTGCTTCAGCCCTGAAAGCTATTGCCTTTTTGTACTGGGCATAACTGCTATTTTATTAGAGTCAATTTGATCCCTGCCAATGCATATTCCCCCCTGGCTACTACTAAGAAAACATCTGAGTGCATATAAAACAGTTGCCCCAAAACACCTCTGATGGTAGCCCCAAAACAAAACAAACTAACTAAATCGATTAATGATGTCAATTTCTAAAAAATATTATGTATGAAAAAATTACCAATAAATTGATATTCAGAGAAAATTGAGGATTGTTCTTTGCATTATTATTATTAAACCAAAACATCGGGTATACAGAAAGCCATGTCAGAATTGTTTACTCTTTCCAGAAGATTTTTCCTGCTGTGTTTAAGATTAAAGCATACCTGTATCATTATAATGAACATTTCTCAAGAACACATCAAATAAGCAAAGCCAGTATTATTAGAACAAATACAGAAAAGTACAAAGGAGCCTTATAAATATTTTATGTTTCATATATTAATAATGACAACATTAAAAGTACTCAAATATTTTGTTTCAAGAATTGGCCATCAGTGTAATAGTGAGCAAAGCCAAACAAAGGAGACTGCTGTGATCAACAGTACAAATAATAAATACTTGACAGTACAGCTGACAGATAGAAGTGCATATCAATCTTGTGCATCCTGCAGAGATGCTGTAGATCTTAATTAATTAGTGTTTGAAAAGCATTTAGCAACTCTTCATTAACATACTCAAATACTTGCAGTGATATAGCCTTATGCCCACTCCAAAAGCACTGCTCAAAATGTTGCCTTTAGCTTTACTGTTATTCCTACATCATTCTTTGATAATTTCTCTGCTTCTATGTCCACGCTGTCTTTTAATAATTCTAGAATAATAGATCATTCTAAAGGATTTGCTTGTTTAGACAAAAGTCAAGTTCATTTATTCAAGATTTTTCTATGTCACAAGTGATTTTGTATATTTGAAAACTTAGTGAGATGTTACCATTAGAAAAGATAAAAACTTGCAGGCCATTTCTTCTTAGGTAGAGCTGGAAGATGTCAAGTTAATTGAGTCAATGGGAGAAATACCATACAATATGATGGATATATAAAGTATAAAATTCAGTAAGACTAGAAGAAATAGTCTAATGACAACAGATTCTGAGTGTCTATATAAAGCTGAGTCTATTAGGAAGGATAAGAGTGATGAGAAACCATTCAGAGAGTGATAAAGATGTTGGCCTCTGGTGATAAATATGGTGCAGTAGCATTGAATTCCTAAGCTCTCAACTATTAATGGCTATTGTTAATAGTTCTGCCTAAATTAAAAAAAAAACAATCAAGAACAGAGAAATAACTTCCAAATATATGAGATTAGGAAATGATTGTTTTTCATAAAACACAGTAACTTTCATAAAATAGCACACATTAAAAATGTTATTTTACACCAACACACACCATAATGTAAAGATGAACAATAATAAAATGAGCAATAATGCACTCAAAGCAGAAATATGGACACACATTTAGAATGGCAGAACTGAAAATTAAGTAGTGTAAAATCTTTATCTTTCTGCTACTCTATGCATCAGTCTTTACTAAGCAGGCTAGTATTCTAGCATGAGTACCTTCTAAATAGCTGCCACAACCCTCAAGCTGAATGGTCATTTTCTTGCTATCACAGAATCTTTGAGGGAATATTTGAGGGAAAAACAAGAGTTATTTAAGGTAATTATTTATACATTATTACATGCCATAGTCCCCAGCCCTCGGCCTACAGGCATGATGGCTGAATACCAGCAGAAGGGGTCTAGTCTCACCCCTGAAAAAGGGGGTGCAGTCCTGGCAGACACTACTGTACCCTAGGTTAGTGCTTGGCAGGAGAGCAACAATGAACATATTAAACATTACTGCATAATAAGAACTAACAATGATGAGTACATAAAAACAAAACAAAACTGTGCCTTTGCCCCTTGTATTAAAAAAATAATTGCTGGAACACACCTTACATTACCCTAAGCTTCTGGAAGAATCAACAATAATATTTTTATCAAGCTAGTATAATCTACAATAGTGTCTTTCCTATGCTAGTAGAATCAACAATAATATTTATTCGTTAGTTATTTAGTATTTAGACTACAAGCATATTTGTTCTTTTAATTACATTTGCCCCCTTTTTATAATAGTTCTTTGGTTTAACATTAATAGAAAATGGGCCTTTATTTTCTTGATTAATATTTGACTAGCAAGAATTATATCTAAGAAAAAGAATAAGTATTTTTCTGATTTCTGTTTAAAATAAATGCAACTGATAACAAATAATTTATAAAGTATCTATAATATTTAGATGGCTGTCTAATTATTGTGCCAACACATAATGTTCAATCCTATGGCT
Source organism: Suncus etruscus (assembly GCF_024139225.1). Classification (NCBI taxonomy): domain Eukaryota; kingdom Metazoa; phylum Chordata; class Mammalia; order Eulipotyphla; family Soricidae; genus Suncus; species Suncus etruscus. The sequence continues at coordinate 116,243,607 of NC_064851.1, forward strand.
AAAAACATGTCTCTCTTGATCTACCCAATTTTCTACTATTGATAATTTTTTGCTTAAATATGAAGCAAATGCCAATTAAATCGAGCTCAGTTTCAAATATTCTTTAGTGTGTCTGGTATCTGAGTACCCTTCTTTGCTGACTCCTTGTTCCCATCCTCCTATCGAATAATCGTAAGTCCCTCTCAGTGCTCCCTGACTCATCTGACCAGCAACAATACATCTGCTCTTTATAATATTCTATGATAAAAATTTCTCAAAAGTTGTCATTTCATTATCTCCTCTCCATCTTATAAAAGAAAGTCATACCCTCAAGGGCTGAATCTCTGACAAGTTTGGTCAAATCTCTGGCCATTAGGATCTAAAAGGAAAAGTGGAGTCTTAGAAATCCACCATATACCATAAATTCACATACCTATTATCAAAATTTTTTTTTTCTGTGAAGGATAAAAATGCTTATCAGGCCCAATTCCCAGCACTCCATCTAGCCCCCTGTACCCTGACAAAATTGATAAATGAACACAGATAGAGGTAAGTCCTGAATACGACTGGTGCAGCTTTAAAAACCCCAAAATAGCTTATGATAAAATATAATTTTGGCTAGAATTTAGTGATTTCTGAATTAGTCTATCTAGACAGTAATGCTGGATAGATATTGGAGTCATCTGTAATTAGAATAACTTAACATATAAGAAAAGTTTGCTATTTTAATTTGTTGCATATGCAAATTATAATTATTTCCTTAAAATTTTAAGATATTTTCACAATTATTTTTATAATCATAAAATTGTAATTCCAGGCAGTAGAGTTTTACCACCATATAAAAAAAAAGAAAAATTAAATGTTAGTTGGCTTTCCCCTGAAGTTATAATTTTTTAAATATTGTGTCTAAACTAATAAAGATGCCCATTTATAATGAATACGTGTACTCATGAATCATTTATTTATTTTATCAGAAAAACAGAACAGAATAGTACTGTTGTTTTACTGTTTAATGGGTTATAATTAATTGTTCATTAAATACTATGTATCTTTCTCAAAATACATGCTATGATTTCCAAAGAATAGATTATCTTTTCCTGATGATATATTTATATGAAATATATGAATGTACAGAAATATATATTTTAAGTACACAAATAAGAACTTTAAAGTTAAAATTATTTTCCTAATAACAAATAAAGTAGATGCCATTTAAACAGCATTACATAACAGTTAATAATATGTTATTGCAATTAGAAGTACAGAGAAAAGGATTTAGCAGGGTTTATGTTGAGGAGTGGCTATTGTCTGTTATCTATAGATTGTGAAGGGTGTGGGTTTCCAGCATCTTTATTAGAAAATAAGAAAAGATTTGTTTGTTACAGCTGCGAACCTTCTGAGAGAAACCAGATAATTACATGCAATACACTAAGTCTTTTTTAAGTCAATCAAACTCCATCTTATCTCTGCCATTTTGAAACTAGAGAAGATAATGACTCAGATATTTTATAACAGTGAAAAATTAAGAGATCATGTGCTTATCTTAGTCCTCACCATGTGGTTATCTGTCTCAAGACTTCTGTCCACCAGGAACACATGGACAAATGAATGTGAGAACTACTCTAAAAGTTCCCAAGACAAATAACCTCAGATTATTTCTCTACATCTCTACATGATTCTTCACGTCCCAGTATCAAGGCACTATAATAAAGCCAGGTCATAGTTCTATTATCCTATCAGTACCATCCCTGCAACCTAATTCTCTTGCCAAAAGACAACAGAGATCTTAGTAAGTAGGACACATATTTACAAGCCACAGTTCTTTTCAACTTACTACAACCGAACCATTTAGTTTCTATTTCTCTTAAAAAGATATAGGATGTCTTCCTGCCTTCCTCTCTGTATAACACAGAGAAATATAGTGTAATACATTAGTAATGAGTGAATATATTAGTCTGATATTATCTGTATATGCTACCCAGTGATGAACAGGAGTTAGAATTGTAGATAGAAATTTCATTCAATAACTAACGAAGTAGGCAAGAATTCAACATTGCATCATGTGACTTTTCAACAGAGGATGAGAGAATATTAGTAGATAGAATTGTTTGGAGTCCTAGAGGTCAGGAAAGCAGAAATATACAAAGCAGAAAGTGAAGAAGTTGGTGAATGTTCTGGGGTGTCTGTATTTTTTTGTTAAATAAAAGTTCTCTAAATTAGCTTCCTACCTTTGCCTCCATTTCTGCCCAAGTTGTCTGATCCCTCTGATATTTTCTCAGGATGGGGAGCAGATTCCCCTTTATGTGAAACCATAGTGGCCCATAATTCTCTTTAGTAACACCATGGAGAGATATAATAATCATTTCAAATGAACACTTGTTTATCTAAATTTTGATGGTTATATTTAACTTTATGTTGTAACAAACAATATGAAGTAAACTGTGCCTGCGAAAGGGTAGGCTGCCGTGGTGAGTGGGAAATTGGGGATATTGATGGTGGAATTGGTGTCTGAACATTTAATTCTTGAAAGGAATGTATTATGTATGAACACCTTGGTATTTCACAATATTATTATTTTTTTAGGTTTTTGGCCACACCTAGTGACTCTTAGGGTTTACTCCTGGCTATGTACTCAGAAATCGCTTCTGGCTTGGGGGACTCTATGAGAAGCTGGGGGATTGAACCGTGGTCCATCCTAGGTTATTGCTTGCAAGACAGATTCCCTACCACTTGCACCACTGCTCTGGCCCCACAACATTACAATTTTTTAAAACATTATAAAATTTTTAAATGAAAATATTAAGTTATGCTCCAATCTGCCTGGAGAAATTAGTAGATAGCAACCATATCTTTTTGCATGGAACCCAAAATATTTCTTCAAGCAATTCTGAATTTTCACATAAGAACTGAAGGGAACTAGCATATTTATTTTAAGAAGGCAGCCTTGAGTGGAGCAATACCAGTTCCTTATCGCTTTCCAGGTTTGTATTGTCATGGCCAATAACATTCTGTATGTGGGCATCCAGAATTTTCTGAAGAAACAGTACATAGGAAGAAATGAAACATTTCATGCTCATTCATTAGAAGAGTTAAAAGTATTAAAATGATCACACCTTACTCAAATCATTTTACAGTCTCAATACCATCCACATAAAAATTACAAGTGTAATTTGTAATTAGAGGAAAAACCTCTAAGCTTCTATAGAGTAACAAAAGGCTCAACGTAGTCAAATAAATTCTGAGGAAAAAAAAAGAGAACTGGAGTGGTTAATCCTAAGTGAAATAATTCAGGATCTTCCCAGTTTTCTACTCAGTTCATTCTGAGTTCTCAAACTTTCTCTGTTTCATATCCAGAGATAATCAGTGATATTATTTATTATGGGTACAGAAATGTACACAAAGAAAATACAGAAAATAAACTAAAAAGTTTATATATAAAAGCTAGCTATATTTATATAAGCACCTTTTTTATTCCCTAAAAATATAGAATATAAATATCAATAGGCATAAAAAGCTAGCTTATTATTCACATTTATTAATTTTCTTATGGTGCATAAAGTTCAATCACAAATTCATGTACACAGCTTCTAGACAGAAATCAAAATAATCAGTGAGTTTTTATATTTGTAGTTTATTGATATGAGCTATGCATTGAGATTGTAAGAGTATTCATATATTACTATGTTCTGTTTTGGCAATTATATTGAACAATTTTATGACTTTATTCTAATAAGCAATTTTATTGGGTTCTTATTTTTTAAATTTACATGACTACACAGTGGAATTTATGAAAATCTTTAAGAAATAAAATTTTACTCAAATTTAAAAATGGAAAGATACTGGAAATCTTAATACAAAAGATCACCTGATATATCTCAGTTTCAACATACACAAAAAAATAAAGCATAGACTGATACTGTGGCATTGATCCATAGTGAATATTTTGAAATAAAAACTGCGAAGCTTAATCTAGATTAAACCTTTATTTAACACCTTGAATGCCACTTCTTTTACATGTTAATGACATTTAAAAATCTGAAATAGAAAATGTATTGGGAATTTTATTTACAAAAAGTCAAATTTAGAGCATTGACAAGTGTGAAAAAGTGGGAGGAAATAAATAAGAAAAATCTCTATAAGAAATTCATTTTGATTTTTATCTTATGTTATAATACTTTAGAAAAATCATTATCATGTAACTTGTAAGTCAGAATTCAAGAAACTATGAGTCAATAGCATTTTGGCAAAGTTTATTTTTCTTCTTTATGAGTCTGTGGCGTGCTTGGTGTACATATGGCTGTGCTCAGGGCTAACCATTGGCTCAATGTTCACTGATCACTCATGGAGGGGCTCCAAAGAACATATATGGTGCCAGAAATTGTCAGGTCAACTGTATGAAGGGCAAACACCCTACCCGCTGCACTATCACTCTGATCCACTCCATCTCTAGTGTCTATTGAGATTATATATCCTGTAATTAAGAAATTCTATGAGAGGTAGTCATTAAGCTCATGCTATATATTTGAACAAATTTCAAACCAGTGAACTGCATTTCAGCTATACAATCTTTTAATACTTTACTTGTATATGAATAACTTGTTTTGGTTATATATTTATAAAAATTGTAGAAAGTACACATTTTCTAATGCCCTTTCTTATCCACTGCTTTTCCCACTACATCTGAAAGACAAGGAAAGTGTTACTGGTCTGTTTCTCTCAAAGGCATAGAGTGGCTACAAAATTTTTTCTATATCATCCTTGTCCTGATTTACATTTTTGGTCTCATTTATCCATCTCAAGACTACTTTGTGGAGATGCGAAACTATATTAGATTTCCAAAATTTAGTTTTCTTAACAAGAATTAGTTTCTGTTGCTGGTAATCAAATACTTCTTTTTAACACAAGGTCATTTGGACACTAAATATTTTAATATCAAAAGATTTCTGAAGAGCGAAAGAGATTGAGATTGCTAGAGGAAGCCAAAACATATGAAGATTAGATGATTATAAAAATGCATAATTCTTGAGGAATGCCCAAAAATCAAGCAACAGATACAAATTTGTAGGAAGTTTTAATTAAAATCATCTGAGGTTGAGAATTCACCTGTATAAGAAGTAATGCAATACTACAATGAAACAGAATCAGTTGATATGTGAAAATGTCTGTGAAGTGAAAAGATTTTTCATAGTATGTTATAAAAATAGAAATAAATTAAATAAGGTCTAGAGGTATATTCATAAAAGGGCATAATTTGTTTATCTTAGAAATACAGAGATGACACATGAAAGACACATGAAAAAGTGCTCCACATCACTAATCATCAGGGAGATGCAAATCAAAACAACGATGAGATACCACCTCACACCACAGAGAATGGCACACATCACAAAGAATGAGAATAAACAGTGTTGGCGGGGATGTGGGGAGAAAGGAACTCTTATCCACTGCTGGTGGGAATGCCGTCTAGTTCAACCTTTATGGAAAGCGATATGGAGATTCCTCCAAAAACTGGAAATCGAGCTCCCATACGATCCAGCTATACCACTCCTAGGAATATACCCTAGGAACACAAAAATACAATACAAAAACCCCTTCCTTACACCTATATTCATTGCAGCACTATTTACCATAGCAAGACTCTGGAAACAACCAAGATGCCCTTCAACAGACGAATGGCTAAAGAAACTGTGGTACATATACACAATGGAATATTATGCAGCTGTCAGGAGAGATGAAGTCATGAAATTTTCCTATACATGGATGTACACGGAATCTATTATGCTGAGTGAAATAAGTCAGAGAGAGAGAGAAAAACGCAGAATGGTCTCACACATTTATGGGTTTTAAGAAAAATGAAAGACATTCTTGCAATAATAAATTTCAGACACAAAAGAGAAAAGAGCTGGAAGTTCCAGCTCACCTCAGGAAGCTCATCACAAAGAGTGATGAGTTTAGTTGGATAAATAACTACATTTTGAACTGTCCTAATAATGAGAATGTATGAGGGAAATTGAGAACCTGTTTAGAGTACAGGCGGGGGTTGGGTGGGGAGGAGGGAGACTTGGGACATTGGTGATGGGAATGTTGCACTGGTGATGGGTGGTGTTGTAAAAAAGAAAAAAAAAAAAAGAAATACAGAGATGAAGCTAGTCAGATAATGACCAGAAACTTTTAGTCTACATACAATGGTTTGTGTTGCATGATAACTTCACAGTGTTCATATTCTTTCTGATATGTTTAAAACTATATTCTTTAAAATATTTTGGGATCATGATATACAAAACTATTATTATAGTTTCAAAGACTAGAGAGGAAACACAAAAATTAAAGCAGTTTTCTTGCACATAATTGACTCTGGTTTGAATCCCTGGCAGCATACAATGGTCCTTTGAGCATTATCAGGTGTGATTTGTGATCTAAATATAAATTAAGAGCTGATCTTTGGCATGTTAGGAGCATCCCCCCGCAACTTAGAGTATTAAGCTTACAAAAAGTAATGTTCCAATTCCAAAAGTACTACCAATATCAGCATCCTTTAATTTTATAGTGTTTCCTATTCCCATCTTACAATAGTGTTGGGTCTTACAGTTTTGATGCATAACTACTTCATTTTATACCACTAAATTATCTAAATCCTTTAACCAATATTATTATGCTCATTATGGTAGTTCTGGTACCATATTATTTCCTCTTCTATGGTATTCCCATGTCTGTCATCCTGGATCAAGGTCTGTCCATCATTTGATGTCTTCTCTCACCATATCTTGTTACTCTATATACCATAGACAAGTGAGAACATCCAGTATGCGTCCTCCAACTAATTTAATTTTCTTAACCTTATGCTTTTAGTCTCATCATGGTTTTACCAAACTTCATGGTTTTATCTTTGCTTGACACTGCAAAGTATTTAATTGTAAATATTTATGACATTTCTTTATCTATTTTTCCTGTCATTGAAGATTTGGGTCATTTCATGTCCCAGTTAATATAGTAAGTTTTGTAAAGTATGTAGATGTATGTATATATTTTTACATTTGCTGTGTTTGGGGAATATATACAGGAAATGGAATTGCTGGATCATATGCAGCTCTATTCTTACTCTATTTTTTTGAGAAATACCAATATTGCTTTTCACAGGGTACGAGCCAATATTTACACCAGCATTAAATTAAAACTAGTATTTTAAAACTCATCCTCAGCAGCACTTTTATTTATCATGTATTTCATATGTGCAATTCTCACCTGTGTGAGACCAATAAGATAATAACCTCACTGTCATTTTGATTGATATTCCACTAATAACAGTGATGGTAGATACTTGTTCATATATTTATTGGACATTTGTATGTTCACTTTATGGCAATAAATTTTATCTCTTTTCCCATTCCTTTTGAAGGGGTCATTGATTTCTTGGTCAAAGTGCTTTGTGATTGCTTTACATATACTAGATAATAATCCTTTCTTTTACATAGTCAATATAAAAACTTTCTTTCATTTAACAGGAATAAACTAATTTTACTACTGCATAAAACCAGTTAATTTTGATTTAAACCTATTTGTCTATTTTTGTTTCTTTTATTTTTTTAATAATAATAATAATAATAATAATAATAACCACAAAACCAAAATCACCTGTGAGGTGTCTTATTGGAGTCCAGAATCTTGGATTATTCTGAATATGTTTTTCTACATGTATTTTATGGATTCTTATCTAATAACAAGGTCATCAATATCATTTGAATTAACTTTTATGTACTGTTTGGGATATAGTTTATATTTCATTTTTTTGGCTTTTGTATCCAGTAAAAGGTGATCCTTAACAAAGAGACAATATATATGTAAATATACATATATATCTATATAAATATACAGATATATATTTAGTATAAAGATTTTTGTGTGTCTTAATTTCTTTTACTTTATTAGATTTTTTGTGGGTCACACTCGGTAATGCTCAGGTGTTACCCCTGACTATGTGCTCAGAAATTTTTCCTGGCTTGGAGGACCGTATAGGATACTGGGGTATCAAACCATGGTCCATCCTAGACTAGCATGATCAAGGCAGACACCTTATGTACTGCACCACAACTCTGCCCCCTGCTTTTTGTTTTAATTAGAAAACTCTTAACTGAGTGAATATATTGTTTGATTTCTCAATGACATTTTTGTTTGCAACAGTTATTTTCATGTTTATTTAATTATTTAACAATAGAAAATAAAGGTTTAATTACATTAAACTAATTCTGTTTACTTATTCAGGAAAAACATTACCTTTGGCACATTTGACTATCAAGGTTATGCTTGTGTAAATCTCATATGAATGTGATAGATAATATGACATAAGAATTTCCAATGTTTATTTCCATTTCTTTGAAATAGAAAATTTTAAATTAAATACAAAATGTTATTTCACTTCTATACTGTATTGATTATCTAGAAATGTATATGGCATATTTTATATGTACATACCATGTGTATATTTAATCAGCAGCTCTGTAGAATGAGTAAAGCATCCCTGCTCCAAAAATCAGCAGTCTTCACGTTTGGGTTTATTTTTGTCCTTAGTAAAGCATCACTAATCCAGTTTTATCAAAAACCCCTAGGAATATTCAAATATCTATTTTTTTACAATTGTGAGACTTTGCTTCCATCAATCTATTTTTGTTAGGGGATTGTGTGTATTGGCAGTGCTCAGGGTGACACTCCAGAGCTTGGGGACCATATGTGGTGCCAGACTTTGAACTATTTTTGTGTTTCAAGCTGCATGCAAGGTAAACACTTTCATCTCTTTACTATCTAGCCCAGTTCCACTTTATGTCCATCTCATTTTGTTAATATTTGATGTTCCTTTATACTTGTCACTTTTCAGCTTGTAGACTGTCACAATGCTGTTAAAGCTACCTGTTTGAGTCTCTCATCCTATTGTTATTTAAGGAAAATTATAATAGCCACAAACATTTTATGTAGATTCATTCTATAGTACTCTACAGATATTTATTGAGAATAGTGTATGTGTCCTGCACTGTTCATGGTGCTGGAAATAAGTGGCTGAATAAAATTGACAGTGTTTCTGAATTGTTCTTACTGGGGAAAGACAAGGAGATCGTTCTCATATGAACACACGTATATACATAATGGTAAATTGAATATATTTTTATAAAAAAATAAATAAAGAATTGTGACAAAATATTTTAAAAAATGACAGGATATATCTTTTTTTATAAAGTGGTATTCAAAAGCTATCTGGATATATTCTTTATAGATGTTTGAAAGTATATGAAAAATGAGAGAGAATTTTAAACTTATTCTCTATTACACTTTGACAAAATAATATATATTAAAAGATTTATTCTGCAAAGAATTGCCCTTAATTGGGAATAAATTAAAGAGAAAAAAAACTACTGGGTGCAGTATTTTTAGCTGAAATTTTAGTCTATAAATTAGGATGGCCACATTGTATTTTTCCCCTCAGTATTTTGCATTATGGTCTTGCATAAACTTGGTCATTAATGTGGTGTTACAACCCCCAACTTCCTAGCTGATGAATAATTATGTCTGCTGTTGTGTTATTCTGGAACTCAAAATGAAAAGCATAAATGCTTGATGTGATAAGAAATGCAGGCCCAATGTGTTTCTCTGTGTTCTTTCTTATGATAGACTGTACTAATTATTGGTGTTTCTGATAGAAGTAATTATCACATTTTGAAGATTTAATTTGGCTACAAAAACTCTCACTAAATGTGGCTCTTCATCAGAATTATGAGTCTTCTTTTACTTACTGATTTTAGATTGGTGATTTTTTTGACACCCTAAGAGCTGAACAAAGCAAAAGGTAACTATAACATAGTACTATTGGGCAATTTGGCAGTTAACTGAGAGCAACTACTCTAATTTCTATGAAGATATAGATTATATAGTTGAATATATGTATAGACATATGGTTTTAAGTACATATAATATGTTAGGTAATGGAAATACTGCACTGACTAAATCTCAGAAATTGAAGCAATTTTAATGATTGATCTATTCTAATGGCCCACCATTCATATTGAGTTAAAATCCATAGTTTTCATATAAAATCATGCCATCTATTTCTCTTCTGTAACTGTCCAAATTTTGCTCCCTAGAACATCAGCTATTTTCAGTTTACCAAAATCTCAATAACTTTCATTGTTATTCTGGAACACAATAGAATTCTGTTCTCTCAAATTTTTACTTGACTCACACTCTTAATACATTATTATATCTTTCAGCCTTTAATTACTATTGTTTTCTTTGTTTTTAGGCCTTAACCCATGTGTTCAGGTTATAATCCCTGCTTGGTGGCTAGGGATTGATCCTTTCTCATGACTGATGTAGGGTCAGCAAGTTGAACAAAGCAAGCACCAAACTCCTTGCTCTCTCTCTCTCTGTCTCACTCTGTCTCTCTCTCCTCTCTAGCCCATGTGATTTAATAAAAACGGAAAATTTCAATAGCAAAAGTAAACATTTGGAGGATATATTTCAAATTTCCACTGGAAATGGTACAGAAATGAATAAATTCATAATAACACATGGCCTACTTTTAAATTAAATACAAATAATTATCAGAGCAATTTCATTCCCATTTTTAAATGCTATATTTCTATATTATCACTTAATTGATGCTGTAAGTTTAATTAATGGGAGTTTTTATAACAGTAATAAATGTTAGTTTACTCCATAAATTATTTGTAGATGGTTAGAAGTATAAATGATAGCTCCATCTTTTATTTTTTTTACCTATTGAAGCATTTATTTTTTCCCTGACTACAAGACTTACTTACTATTAGGAGGTATATTGTCTTAATGTCTATTTGTAGTTTAAATTATGACTTCATACATTTCAACAGATATATAAAATAATTATAAATATGCAAGTATAAATAATATCCAAGTCAGAGCTTTAGAAAATCTAAAGAAAATATACATAGGGAGCAAATTCTCCCTAGTCCAACAATTATGTGAGAAACCTTGGAATGGGATCTGCTTTAACAGGAGTTTAAAGCAATGTTCTCTAACCTGGAGTCTGAAGAATGAATCCGTTGGTGGTCAGAGCCACGGAACCATTTTCCAAGCCATGTAGCAGCTGTATCAGTGGTTTTTGATAAAGGTTGCATGAACTATGCTTGTTCTTACTCACAAAGTAGTTGAAAAGTACAGTTTTCACCAAAAAAGCACAGAGGATAGAAATAATTACACTGAGAACTACCATAATCATGTAAATAAATGAGGGAACTGGAAAGCCTGTCTAGAGTACAGGTGGGGGTGGGGGGGATAGAAGGAGATTTGGGTCATTGGTGATGGTAATATTACACTGGTGAAGGGAGTGCTCTTTACATGACTGAAACCTAATCACAATCATATTTGTAATCAAGATGTTTAAATAAAGAAAAAATATTAATAAAAAAGCACCGAGGGGAGAGTGAATGATCGTGCAAAGAGTTTATAATTAATCCCATGACAGTATACTTCAAGGGTGGAGAAAACCTGTATCTCCTAGGCCAGTGGTTGGCAACCTGCGGCTCTCGAGCCACACGTGGCTCTTTACACTTTTTTTTCCATTTTTTTCTTTATTTAAACATCTTGATTACATAAGATTCCATTGTATATATGTACCATAGTTTCTTTAGCCATTCGTCTGTTGAAGGGCATCTTGGTTGTTTCCAGAGCCTGGCTATTGTGAATAGTGCTGCAATAAATATAGGTGTGAGGAAGGGGTTTTTGTATTGTATTCTTGTGTTCTTAGGGTATATCCCTAGAAGTGGAATAGCTGGGTCGAATGGGAGCTCAATTTCCACATTTTGGAGGAATCTCCATATTGCTTTCCATAGAGGTTGGACTAGACAGCATTCCCACCAGCAGTGGATAAGAGTTCCTTTCTCTCCACATCCCTGCCAGCACTGATTGTTCTCATTCTTTGTGATGTGTGCCAATCTCTGTGGTGTGAGGTGGTATCCCATCATTATTTTGATTTGCATGTCCCTGATGATTAATGATGAGGAGCATTTTTTTCACGTGCCTTTTGGCCATTTGTATTTCTTTTTTATCGAAATGTCTGTTCATTTCTTCTCCCCATTTTTTTTTATGGGATTAGATGTTTTTTTTCTTGTAAAGTTCTGTCAATTCCCTGTATATTTTGGATATTATTTCCTTATCTGAGGGGTGTTGGGTGAATAGTTTCTCCTACACGGTGGGTGACTCTTGTATCCTGGGCACTATTTCTTTTGTGGTAAAGAAGCATCTCAGTTTAATATATTCCCATCTGTTGATCTCTGCTTCCACTTGTTTGGAAAGTACAGTTTCCAACTTGAAGATGCCTTTAGTCTCAATGTCATGGAGTGTTTTACTGACGTGTTGTTCTATATACCTTATGGTATCTGGTCTGATATCAAGGTCTTTAATCCATTTGGATTTTACCTTTGTATATGATGTTAACTGGGGGTCTATGTTCACTTTTTTGCAAGTGGCTAACCAGTTCTGCCAGCACCACTTGTTGAAGAGATTTTCCCTGCTCCATTTAGGATTTCTTGCTCCTTTGTGACTTTGTCAGTCATTGTCATGATGTAATTTTCTCTACATTGTAAGGCAAATTTTATGGAATTTAATGTTATCTATAAATAATATCGTTCTAAAGTTTTTGTTTTATTAGTTGTGTTATTTGTATCCTCCTGACATATGTGGATACTTGCATACAGAATATTCTCAATAAAAAGTTATTGAAACTAAAAACAGTATAGCATCCTATGTATTTTTGGTTTTAAAAATGTGGCTCTCGTAGCTGGAAAGATAGCATGGAGGTAAGGCATTTGCCTCTCATGCACATGGTCGGTGGTTCGAATCCCAGCATCCCATCCCTGAGCCTGCCAGGAGCAATTTCTGAGCACAAAGCCAGAAGTAACCTCTGGGCGCTGCCAAAATAAAAAAAAAAATGTGGCTCTCAAAATAAATTTCAATCGTGGTTTTGGCGAGATTTGGCTCAGTTGAGAAAAAAAGTTGCCGACCACTGTCCTAGGCCAAGGGAATTCCGTCTTTAATGTCCCCAATAGTTACTGTGTCTATGCAGGGAGAAAAAGAAAAAAAAGCACAAAATAATCCTTTTGTCCACTTATATATTTATTAATTGATTGATTTTTTTGAATTCTTTATTTTGGTGTAGATATTGAAGTTGATGTCTCTAATTTTATTTTATTTTATCTTTCTCTTTCTTTTTGCACTCTGTCATGGTTTGATTTCAGGACTGATTCTATATTGTGGTGCTTGTCTTTATTGCTGTAGTGCTCACTGGATATTTTATTTGATATTTCTTTCTGTATTGTTGCAGTGTTTCAATTATCTTTTTTCTGTCCTCTCAAACTAAGGTCAAAAGCCTCTAGAAGGAATCTGCCCATTTTCAGCCTCTTTGATTTTTTACCCCATTCTATAGCTTTTCTTTCCTTCAAACAAAACCACATAACTTGAACTATCTAACTCCTCCTCGCAAATAGAGGGGGAAACAAGGGAGGGTACCAGGACCAAACAGATTCAGGGGTGGCGAACAAGTTCGACACAAAGAGCCAAATTTTTAAACTGTGAGAGTCAGAGAGCCACACCACACAGTGACCTGCCTAAACAAACACTCACACAAAAGCATATAATTTTAACAATAATATATTAAACACATATTGCATTTTGCCATTTTGAATGAGGGTAAAAATCCTGTTTGCCACCCCTAAATTTATGATCCCTAGTAGTAAGTTAGACAAAAAGGGAACCACTTACTCTAGCAACCCAGGGGGTGATGGTGGGGGTTATGGGTTGCAAGAAGAGAACATGGGTGGAGGGAAGACAAATTTGGTGATGGGAATTCCCCTGATTCAATGTTAATTGTACATAAAACACTAATGCTGGTCTTCTGTCCAAGTGGCGATTCCAAAATGCAGAAAGACTTAGAAATTACTAAGCTAAATAACTTTTGGTGTTTTATTAATTATATAAATATATTATTTCTAGTAAAGTTGCAATCATTTGAAATTCGTGAGATGAAAATTAGTTGGTCATTGTTTACTCATCGCTTTAGATAATTATGGCTTGGCAAACACTACTTTTTGTTTTTGTTTTGATTAATATGTAATTTTTTAATTTTTTATTTTTGATTATGAGAACAATGATACAAAGAGGAGAAGGTTAAGTTACAGTGGAAGGACAATCGCCCATAAACAGAGTTTTCAAAAGAAATCCCCTTGCTGACACCTAAATATTGAACTTACAAAGAACATTAAGAAAAATAAGGCAGAATCCATGTACAATTCCTTTGTCCACAATCCCCCAATTGTAGTAATTATAACATTTCTTAGCAGTACACAAAGCAATCTAAGGCCATGAGATTTATGTGACTCCTTAAACATTGAAGGCATAGTATTATTTTTTTATATTTTCATGCACATTAGTTTAAGTTAACATCAAAAGTTTAAGGATTTTTTAAGGGTTAGAGTCAAAAGAACACAGTAAAAACGGTGTTAGAGTGGCAAATATTGTTTGCATAGGCCCACCAAAATATGGGGGACATGGAAAGGAAAAGCCCTGAAGTTTCCTGGCATAAGACCTATTCTAAGCTCCAGGCAAATTAGTTTATTCAATCCAAGTCATTGTCTGTAGTGCCAATACAGTTTTATTTTTCACGCAGTCTCTATTTTTGGCATCAGGTTTCTGTATTAAAGATCCTGGAATCTGCACATCCTACATTGAAGTCAGGCTGGTGTGGAGTATCCTCTAATAGTTTCACCTCACAATTAAGGGGCAATACAGAAAGCCCTGTCCCGTAAGCAAGTCATTGTTGTTAAGTTTTCTCAGTGTTAAGGGAAGTCTCTTTTGAGTAGGTTGATGTCAGAGCAGCGGTAGGGTCTTCCCTGGTAGAGGATTGCCTCCAGGTGATGTAATAAACAAGGCTTTCCCCCATTACGAACTCCTTAGGGAGGGGCTGGGTGGGGACCCTGAACTTCCGGCCTCCCCGCTTCTTGAAGCAGTCACTGATAATCTCTTACCAGTCTATATTTTCAAAACCACATGGGGGCACTAGTACTCACTATTATTGAATTATGTTTTTATGTATGCAGAATGTCCATTTTGTACTCTGCCCTTTTGCACACACCTAGAAAAATCATTTTTCTCTTTAACTCTCTCACCCCCTATCATCATTACTCCACATTTACCCTTTTTAACTTAAGTACTGTAGAGTTCTAAGTCACAGACCAAGTGGTGCCCAGGATTTAACACCCCCCCCCAAAACTATTCCAAAAAGTATAAAAAGGACTCCTATGTCTTTTCAGCATTTTATGTGTTTTTCTTTTTATGGCTATAACTCTTGCTGAATATTTTCTTATACAGTGATGATTTTCCCTCCCTTTTTTATCTTTTCTTCTCTTTGTGAACTGTTCAATAGGGAATTTAGTGAAAGAGTCCCTCAATTTAATGCTTATATTTGAACCAAGTCATGGGTATTGTTAGATGTGTTCTTACGCCCCCATATACTCTGATATGACACGTGGCTTTATTTCTTGTTTGCATAGGCACATTAAAATGGGAAAATACTATACATATAAATAAGTTCTTATCTAATAGAGATGGGAACACACAAGTCTTGTAGTGCAATGGAACCTTACACCCTGAACATTGACATAAAGACCTGGCACAGGCCTCAGAAGAATGTGCATTCTCCATCCACCCCTGATCTAAGGAAGACATCTATATATTTTTTTTATTTTATTTTTTGTCCCCCAATTCATAATACAGACCAGGCAAAGAGCCTGTGTTGAGGTATATAAGGGGTGCAATTACTGTACCTCCTCTTTCTATACAGTCAGTGTAAAGAACACAGCCTGTGGTAAGAATTGGGAGGACTTATCTCTTTTCATTTCTTTTCTTTTTGATATATATATATCCCAAGTGTCCTTCCTCCCCACGTTAAGCTTTTAAAGTTATGCTTTCTCAACATTATTATTTTATTCACCTTTATAAGATCTTTAGGATTGTATCAATTATTATTATTATTATTATTATTATTTAAATAAAAGAGAATCATTGATTGAACCAACTGTCTGGTTAAGCAATCCCATAGAAAGGCTGCTGCAGGGATTTTTACTTCTTGCCACACTAGTTGTTTTATGCCCTAAACAGAAGATAGGACTCTCATATAAATGTCTGTTTGGGGCATTAACCAGAGTCCCATATGATGAACAATCTTGCCTATTTCTCAGTGTTACCTTGGTATCCACTTTATATAAGAGAGTAAAGCCCTCAGTATGGATTACCAAGACATCCTAGTTTTAATATATATTGACTGAGCTAGCCTTAGACCCACAACACCAAAGCACTTGACTTATGGACAGTGATTGAAAAACAAATATTTCAAACTTTAATGAGTTTATTCATCCAAATCTATTGACTTGGCTAAATGTATTTTATGATGCCTTAAACACCTCTCTCTCTCTCTCTCTCTCTCTATATATATATATATATATATATATATATATATATATATATATAATTTACTCAAAAGTAGACACCACAAAATGAATTGTTATGCTTAGTTAAACAATTTCATCATATTGCTGACTCAATATTATTTTGCTTGTGCAATCTGCTGTAGTGAACTTAAATAGACACTATTCTCTTCACAGAGGCCAGTGTCACAAATATAAGTTATGAAATGCTTTCAGCAACAGTCCACCTGGGGAATAGTTTCTCTTCTCTCAATTTCCAATTCTATATCCCCCACCACAATATCTTATTTCTCAGAACAATTTTGAATTCAATAGTTATACCGTGAATTTATTGCTTCATTATCCTAGTTATTTCTTAATCATTTTATTTATAATCCATACCCTGTCATAAGTATATGATATTTAAAAGAGAGAAATTTCCTTTTGTAAAATTTTGAATAGATCCAGAGGAAAATACCAAGACTCAAATTTGTCCAATATAAGTTTTAAGTACAAAATGTCCAAAATTATTCTGAATATTTTCTCCCCTCCCCGCCAAAATAAATCCATGTTCTCACAGTACACAAAACTGTCATGAATATCTATGCGTAATCACTTATCTGTTCATTCAGTCATGAAGAAGAGAAATACTTATTTTAGGGGCTAGTGATCATGTGTTTATCTATATCAATCACTATGATGAGCAATCCGAACAAAATCAAACACAAGAGACCTATTATATTTTAGCTGTGATTTAGAGTGAATTATAGTGCTTATCCATCATTTTCTCTGTACCAAATGCAGACATTACAAGAACAATTCTTGCTTTGATATTATTAAATGTAGCTATCTATTGACAACATCAAATGCTGAAATGGTAAACTTTACCTTGGCTAATAATCTAGAGGTAATAAAATAATTTGCCCAAGTCAAAAAATAGGCAAGAGAAGGAAAAATATAAATTCTGATATATGTTTTCAAATATCACTTACAGTTATACATAATATTATAGGACATGGGATTGGAGAAAGAGTTTAGTGGTTAAGGCATATTTATTACAGTTTGATCTAGCACCACCTGGTCCCTGAAACCATTAGCTACCACCAGGGAGGCACCCAAGCATTACCAGGTATGGCGTGGTAGTGCCTCAGCTAAATTTGATGCGGCACTTAAAGAAAAAAAAAAAACTTCTCATGTTAGGTAATTCCTAACATGAGCACATTCCTAACAGAGTACAAAAACACTACATTCTTGGAACATCAAATTAAAACACTGTGCCAATTGGTCAAAATTAACTTGTAGTCACCCTGGATTTCTCACTTGAGACTCCACTATCACATAAGGGTCATACATGCAAAGAATATCATCTTTTATAAATATAAACAAAAGAAAGGAATACAAAAGAAACTTAAATCTCTTTAGTAAGGTCATATATAAG
Organism: Suncus etruscus; assembly: GCF_024139225.1. Taxonomy (NCBI): domain Eukaryota; kingdom Metazoa; phylum Chordata; class Mammalia; order Eulipotyphla; family Soricidae; genus Suncus; species Suncus etruscus. The sequence goes on from NC_064851.1 coordinate 116,261,502, forward strand.
TAAGATCATACACTGACTTTATTTTTAATGATTCTGAATATTTTCTGCTTTTTCCCATCAAAAAAAAATCCATGCTCTCAAAGTACACAAAACTATCATGGACATCTGTGAGTTAATCAAACTTGAGCCTTCATATGTTACTCAGAATAACTTATTGAATGCCAGGAGAGAAGGCAATATTTTTAATAATTAATATTGAATTAACTATATTAAGTCTTACTATTTTGCAGCAGTCAATATGGATACCACTGGATTAATTTAAGGCTTAAAATTCTGTCATAAGAATTTATTATGTTGATGATGCAATATTTTCTAATTATTATTCAAATGTTACTTATGAATAATCTTTAGATATATGCTAGATTCAAATAAATACAGGTTTACAATAATTTAATATGGCTCAATCTGTAAATCACAATAAATATATGACTAAAGAGAAAAAGACACTAGAATGTTGAAAATAATACCATAAGGACATCTGAAACGTAAAGGGGATTTGGCAGTAATATTCCTACAATGCTGTGACCAGTGAAGTCTGGGATGACACTAAATCTTATATGTTAATATACAGAAGATTGTGTTTCATATGAAGGAAAGTGAAGGTTGATTATTTGGACACAAGAGAGCAATTTTACTGACTCTGAGAACAGTTATTAATATAAAGTGATATCACAGTACTAGATACCTTTTCAACTGTAGCATATGTAGAATATACTTCCAATATAGCATTTTGTAGTGTGAAAAAGAACATCACAACAGTTTAGGGGCTACCCTTTTTAATGGCTGTTACGTGTTCAATTTTTTGACACTTTTTCTCTTGATTGGGTTATTTGTATACATTCACAAAAGTTACACCCCCACATAAGATAGTTATATCTATTTTCCTAGTCTCCAGATGATATACACTTCTGACTCATATCTGCAAATATAATGACCAAAAATAAGGGAGATGTGTTAAAGGCACGTAGGTGTAAGCTTTCTCATTTTTCACAAACAAGTTGCTGAGAAACTGACATGTGTTTTCCCACATTGAAAAATGTAAATGGGTTTCTTTTCATTAAGTTAAATAAAAGAGTATCACATCATACTTTTACACTTCTTGAAATTTAACTCTTCTTTCTTCCAAAGAAATATGGCTTAAAGTTCTGGAGAAAATAATAACATCAATTTGCAATTGTGTTTATGTCAACATGACCAGACACACAACATGACACACACACAAGAAAAGCCAACGATTCTGGTTTAAACATTGTATAATCAGAAAAGACAAATAAGTGTAATGTCATTCCTTGACAAAATTTTTTTCATGATATATATTATATCATAAATATAATATCATATATATTATTAACAATAGATATGAGAAGCCTAAACAATAGCACAGAGAGGAGGGCATTTGCCTTATACTCAGCCACTGGACTTTGATTCCCACTATCCCAAAGGGTTCCACAAACCAGAATGAAATGACTTCTGAGTGCAAATCAAAGGGTAAGTCATGAACACTGCCAGATGTCAACCCCCACACCTTCCCCAAGAAAGAAAAAGTACATTTCACGGATATTTGGAGTAGATTAATCAGAAAGTGGTTGCTAAAATAACTTCCTATCCCTAATGAATATTCTCATTTTCAGACTAACAGAATTAACAGGAGCCTATGTTCATGAGGGCCCTTACTGCCATGTTCATAATTTACAGAGCTAGACTTCCTCCCAGAATAGATGATACTGAGTGCTGTCAACATTTGCTCTTCAGAGTGAAGTTTTTGGTAGGATATAGGATGAAGAAAAGTATTAGCTTTTTCTTTTAAGTCCTTGTACTGTCTACATAGCTCAAGCATATATATCAATTACAAAATATATATTTAGTAAATTAAAGACTTCCTCATATGTCAGTCATATAGAGCACAACAGTGCAGTATTTATGGAAACTGGAAAGGTCAGCCAGTGGATGTAAATAAAGGAGAATGAAGATTAAGATAGAGAGAAAAGGAAATGAGTGAGTGAAAAAAATGCCTGAAAATTATGTGCTCCAGAATAAAATTAATTTTAAAGGGTGGTTTTATTGGCTAATTTATATCCCCTGCTGTGTTCATTTATGATAGTAAAGTGTGCACAGTTTTCAATTTCTTTCATAATTATTGAACTACTTAGGTAATAACTTATTAAAATAATTCATTTAATCTATAACTTAAATGGCTGGGAAAAAAGATTTCAGGTTGCTCTTATTTTTTTTAAATTTTATTTAAATACCTTGATGACATACATGATTGTGTTTGGGTTTCAGTCATGAAACCAAACATTACCAGTGTAACATTCCCATCACCATGTCCCAAATCTCTCTCCTCCCCACCCAACCCCTGCCTATACTCTAGACAGGCTTTCTATAACCCTCATATATTCTCATTATTAGGATAGTTCAAAATGTAGTTATTTCTCTAAATAAACTCATCCCTGTTTGTGGTGAGCTTCATGAGGTGAGCTGTAATTTCCAGCCCTTCTCTCTTTTGTGTCTGAAAATTATTATTTCAAGAATGTCTTTTATTTTCCTTAAAATCCATAGACAAGTGAGACCATTCTGTGTTTCTCTCTCTCTCTCTCTCTCTCACTTATTTCACTCAGCATAATAGATTCCATGTACATCCATGTATAAGAAAATTTCATGACTTCATCTCTCCTGACAGCTGCATAATATTCCATTGTGTATACGCACCACAGTTTCTTTAGCCATTCATCTGTTGAAGAGCATCTTGGTTGTTTCTAGAGTCTTCCTATGGTAAATAGTGCTGCAATGAATATAGGTGTAAGGAAGGGATTTTTGTATTGTATTTTTGTGTTCCTAGGGTATATTCCTAGGAGTGGTATAGCTGTATCATATGGGAGCTCAATTACCAGTTCTTGGAGGAATCTCCACATCGCTTTCCATAAAGGTTGAACTAGATGGCATTCCCACCAGCAGTGAGTAAGAGTTCCTTTCCCTCCACATCCCACCAACACTGTTTGTTCTCATTCTTTGTGATGTGTGCCAAACTTTGTAATGTGAGGTGGTACCTCAGAGTTGCTTTGATTTGTATCTCCCTGATGATTAGTGATGTGGAGCACTCTTCATGTTTTCTTTGGCCACTTGTATTTCTTCTTTGTCAAAGTTTCTGTCCTTTTCTTCTCCCTATTTTTTGATGGGATTAGATTTTTTTTCTTATAAAGTTCTGTCAGTGCCTTTTGGAGATTAGCCCCTTATCTGATGGATATTGGGTGAATAGTTTCTCCCACTCAGTGGGTGGCTCTTGTATCCTGGGCTAATTTTCTTTGAGGTGCAGAAGCTTCTCAGTTTAATATATTCCCAACTGTTAGTCTCTGCTTTTACTTGCCTGGAGAGTGCAGTTTCCTCCTTGAAGATACCTTTAGTCTCATTGTCCTGCAGTGTTTTACCTACGTGTTGTTCTATATATATTATGGTTTTGGATCTGATATCGAGTCTTTACTCTATTTGGATTTAACCTTCATGCATGATGTTAGCTGGAGGTCTAAGTTCAATTTTTTGCGAGTGGCTAGCTAGTTGTGCCAACACCACTTAGTGAAGAGGCTTTCTTTGCTCCATTTAGGATTTCTTGCTCCTTTATCAAAAATTAGGTGATTATATGTCTGAGGAAAATTCTCAGTATTCAAGTCTATTCCACTGATCTGAGGACCTGTCTTTATTCCAGTACCATGCTGTTTTGATAACTGTTGCTTTGTAGTAAAGTTGGGGAAAGAAATTCCTCCCATATTCTTTTTCCCAATGATTGCTTTAGCTATTCTAGGGTGTTTATTGTTCCAAATGAATTTCAAAATTGCCTGATCCACTTCTTTGAAGAATGTCATGGGTATCTTTAGAGGGATCGCATTAATCTGTATAATGCTTTGGGGAGTATTGCCATTTTAATGATATTAATTCTGCCAATTCATGAGCAGGATATGTGCTTCCATTTCCACATGTCCTCTCTTATTTCTTGGAGCAGAGTTTTATCATTTTCTTTGTATAGATCATTCACATTTTTAGTCAAGTTTATTCCAAGATATTTGAATTTGTGTGGCACTATTGTGAATGGGGTTCTTTTCTAAATGTTCATTACTTCCTTATTACTATTGGTGTATAGAAAAGCCATTGATTTCTGTGTGTTATTTTGTAGCCTGCCACCTTGCTATATGAGTCTATTGTTTCTAGAAGCTTTTTGGTAGAGTCTTTTGAGTTTTCTTTTTTTTTTATTTAAACAACTATATTACATACATGATTGTGTTTGGGTTCAGGCATATAAAGAACACCACCCATCACCAGTGCAACATTCCCATTACCAATGTCCCAAATCTCCCTCCTCCCCATCCAACCCCCGCCTGTACTCTAGACATGCTTTCTATTACCCTAGTACATTCTCATTATTAGGATAGTTCAAAACGTAGTTGTTTCTCTAACTAAACTCATCCCTCTTTGTGGTGATCTTCATGAGGTGAGCTGTAACTTCCAGCTCTTTTCTCTTTTGTGTCTGAAAGTTATTATTGCAAAAATGTCTTTCATTTTTCTTAAAACCCATAGATGAGTGAGACCATTCTGCGTCTTTCTCTCTCTCCTCACAGCTGCATAATATTCCATTGTGTATATATACCACAGTTTCTTTAGCCATTCATCTGTGGAAGGGTATCATGGCTGTTTCCAGAGTCTTGCCATGGTAAATAGTGCTGCAATGAATATAGGTGCAAGGAAGAAATTTTTGTAGTGTATTTTTGTGTTCCTAGGGTATATTCCTAGGAGTGGTATAGCTGGGTCGTATGGGAGCTCGATTTCCAGTTTTTGGAGGAATTCCATATTGCTTTCCATAAAGGTTGAATTGGACGTCATTCCCACCAGCAGTGTCTGTCCATTTTTTCTCCCCAATTTTTGATGGGATTAGATGTTTTTTTCTTGTAAATTTTTGTCAGTGCCTTGTATATTTTGGAGATTAGCCCCTTATCTGATGGGTATTGGGTGAACAGTTTCTCCCACTCACTAGGGGGCTCTTGTACCCTGGGCTTATTTTCTTTGAGGTGCAGAAGCTTCTCAGTTTAATATATTCCCAATTGTTAATCTCTGCTTTCACTTGCTTGGAGAATGCAATTTCCTCCTTGAAGATGCCTTTAGTCTCAATGTCCTGCAGTGTTTTACCTACGTGTTGTTTTATATATCTTATGGTTTTGGATCTGATATCGAATCTTTAATCCATTTGGATTTAACCTTCGTACATGATGTTAGCTGGGGGTCTAAGTTCAATTTTTTGCAAGTGGCTAGCTAGTTGTGCCAGCCCCTTGAATGAGCCTCTGGGAGAGTGAATTTTTTGGGCCCTTTTCGGGCATTCCCAAGATGTTTAGGAGACAGGACAGGAAACAAACACACACAGGCAGCACTCACAGTTTTTCACAGTCAGGCCCCACTGGGCCAGCGTAGATTTTCCAAGCCTCAGGTTGCTATTATTTTATTAATTTTCTTCATTGCCATTTTTATCACCTGTATCATTTTGATATTTTTTGTTTGCAGTTTCCTGATTAAAATTTGCCAAAAAGCCTATTTTTAAAAAATATTTTCAAGTACATATATTTTTGTCTTTATTATCAAATTTCAATTTTATTCAAGCTTATTAACTAAAGTAAATTTTATGGTTATATTTTTAAGCTATTCCCCACTAAAAATAAATATGTATATATTTATTTACCTTCAATTCACCATTAAAATTTCAATTCTAGAGACCAGAAAGAGAGAGGGAATGATAAAGAGAGAGAACTAGGGTCAAAATATCTTTTTTATGGTGTTTAATAACTGTCTCAACAAATTCAACCACCTGTCACAATATAGAATTCCCTGATCATATAGTTCCCATATGTGTGCCAATAAAAATAAATAAATATATAAATACAACTTTAATTCTTCTCAACCTAACTTTGCCATCATTTATCCAATTCAATCATCTCTCCCCCCCTACATTCTGGAAACCACTAATTGATCTTAAAGACTAAAAGATTATGCTTTATTTATAGCTCATCCTTTTGCTTACATTCTATAACACATAAAATAAAAATTATGTGGTGTTTTTCCTTTTCCTTTTGACATCATTCATTCCAATATCTTCTAGGTTCATCTTAATCATTTAAAATGGCATTTATTTAGTTGACTATAACTAAAATCCTTAAGTGTTTTAAGTGTTAATGTGAGAATCAATTAGCTTAAGACATAAGCAAATTGATTAAAACATATAACACAACCTTTTTTCATATCATATAGTTTTAGGATCATGTCTCTGACTTCAGCATTCTATGTAAAATAAGGCAGAAATAGCAATTGTCAGATCTTGTAGGAGAGCCTTAGAGATTGGAATAAAAGGTCTGCCTGTTCTGGGAGGCCTTAATTCTGGTCATTTTCAATAATGCTGTGCAGCATGGAGAATCCCACTCCCCACTGAGTCACTGGGACTCTTTCTATTCTTTCAGCAATAAAGGGTCCAGCCCTTCAGTATTGAACTGAAGTACTGTAGTCACTAGATGTTGAGGATGTGTGGATCTCTTCTAAACTTTGAATCTTGATATCTCTCAGTGTCCAGCTTAGTGAGTCTTAGAGAGAAACTATGTTTGGCTAATTTTTTGGTAAGTGAGGTCAAAACGTTTTATCATCTTTTTCATATCACTAATTTGTTTATAATTAAAATTCACTTATGCATTGCTTACATGGCTATTTTTTAATAAAGATCATGTCATAGATTTTGTAAAGCTTCATTAAAATTTCATTTTTACTTACATGATGCAAATATATTTTATGAGTATAATTTCATTTATGTGACCTACTGGTTGCATGGTAATATTTTGAGGCTAGGTTAAATATAATCAACCTAACCATGAAGGACCATTTATTTCTCCTTTCAAAGAAGTCTCTCTATGAATACTGAATATTCAACTAATTAGATGAGCTTAATTCTCTATGATCTGGCATAAAGCCAGAGATAGAAAAAAGCATAATAATATTATGTTTGAAAAGTTTCAAAAGACAAGCCAAGAATGTAAGATGCATAATTTCTGTGTATATAAAGTCACCCTGAAAATAACAGCTCTGAGTTCCTAGAGCAGGAGATCTAAAGCAGTTGGGGTTCAACCAAATTTAACTCCTGGTCATTTGGTCTCCAAGCACTATCAGGTGTATCCCTCGAGATCCTTGTGCACCACTATGTATAGTCCTAGAAATTCCTAGCATTGCAAAGTGGCCTGGGTATACGTTGCACCCTAAGACCTAAACAGCATCTAATCCTCAAATTCTCCTAGTCTGGTTGTCTAATAATTGTTAGTGGTTTCTCTAGTCTACCAGAGACCCACTGGGACTCCCTTATTTCACCCCTTCACACAAAAAAGAGAGGAGCTAGAACATAATTAATTCAAAAGAATATACATAAAAATGTAACAGTACCTGTGGTAAACTAATTATCAAATGTCATAACTTTCAAAATTCTTTGCCCAGAGTGACCTATTCATTACTTGTGGAAACTTTTCCTCTCATTACCTGATCCCCTGATGACTAAAGCCTCGTCATGCTTCAAGTCAATATTTTCCCAATATTTAACCTTCAATTCATTTACTCATATTCAGTCCCACATTCCTGTCCTTCTATCACAAATCTCAATTGCTGCCTTTAGCACATTTCAGTTACACATAGTTGTCCTTATGTGTCTATATTCTATGTATATATTTTAGATTAAAATTATTTTAGAACCAGTGGGTCATAAACTTAGCTTTGGCTAAAATGTTGGAAATCAACTTGAACCTATCCTAGACAAAGATATTTTTTGATTACCCTAATACTTATATATGGTTGTTCAGCCAACTTGAGATGATTAAAGAAATAGATTGGACAACTCTGAATTCTTGGTTTTTAATGTCCACATATCGTAGTGTACATTATTGAAACTTACTGTTTCTAAATTCTAGCCAAGGCTTACATACACACATTCCTAACATTCCAAACCTGTGTAGATACCATTTAGTCTGCCATAGAAGCAATACACAGCAATAAACTTAAAAGGGCTCTTAAAAAAACAGCAAGATTTTCTCTTATTGCAATCATCTCATTATGCAACCACCCTTTAAAACTGAACAATCAGTCCTTCCATACTCTCTATATGACTATCACTTTTTCAAGGAACTTTGAACCTTAAGCCTCGTTTTGTCTCTAGTGCTTTTTGGGGTATTTAAATCTTCTGTTTCACTTTTTTTAGAGTTCAAATTCCCTTCCCAGAGCTTCATTTGTTGCTCTGAACTATGAGTCTCTCAGATGTTAATTTATTTCGAATTTCACTCCTCACAACTATATTAAAAAGCAGTTAACTACACTCACCTTCATTTAATTTCCACTACATATAGCCACTTGCTAAATCTACTTCAATAGAGATTTTGCTCCCAAAGTCTAAAGTGTTCCTGAAAATAACAAACTACAGGTAGAGAAATTTCATCTTACAAGTTATTCTATTAGGATAAACAAAAAAACAGTGCATATATTATCTATAAACAATTTTGTTATTTGGCTATAGTTAAAACTTCTTTTGTCTTGATTTTCTACTTTTTTTCATGATCATACCATTACTATATTATTTACTGACCTAGTTAAAGTTGAGTATTCATGGTTTCCAAAAACTTGATTGTTTCCATTATATCTTTTTTAGCAAACTTTTCATTCAATATTTCATGCACTAGGTAGATACAGAGGATATATATATATATATATATATTCATAGCATACAGTACTATACATGTATTTGATTCATATATCTGAGTTTCAAATCTATACACCTTATTTCTTTAGTAGTCTCAGAAATTATATTCTCAAAAGCTAACCTCTGCCACTTTATATTTACTCAGATTCTAGTGTTTTAGTCCAATAAATTATATCAAGAGAACATTTTTGATCACCTTCTTCTAAGGTTTCAAAATTAATAACCTATGTGGAGGGCTATATCTGACCAGTAATGTCATTTGAACAGAATATTTCATCTATACCTTCTTCTATTGATTTTCACCATCCATGAATTCCAGTGCCTCAAATCCAAGTATTAAAATTTTTTGAGGTTCTCTTCTGAGCCATTTTCTGGTTACTATGTTACTCAAATATTTTTGGTAAAATACCACAAAATTTGATTCCCAATTTATAACTTGGTGTAGAAATAACTCATGTTAGGCAACACATTTCTTCTATGAGATCAGCTGAAAATTGACTGCCTACTAGCAATGTGATTCTTTTTTATAACCATCTCATACTTGATACTAGGCTGAATATGAGGCTCTGAGTGCTCATATGCTGCTTCTTTCTCTGAGGCTGAAGTCATGTATATGTGGTTTATTTTACTTCTATCTCTCTTCCCTGTTGTGCTATAGAAATTATTCCTAGAAATAAATGAGGCCATTCTAGAAATATAAAACTATACTTAAATATCCAGGATAAGATAGATGTTGTGCTGATTATTATTTATGTAATAAAATTCTTAATGAAAATCATATAAACAGAAAATAGAATGTTCATATAAAATTTTCTGTAGAGATTTAGAGGTATGAGAGAAATGCAGAATTATCTTGCTTCTTGTAGTTAGATTCCCAAGAGTCCTGGCATATAAGGGTATATAATAACAAGTAGTTACTCTTGAAGATTATTCCCAGAGAAGAAAATCGGTAATTATCCATAAATGGTAATAAGACACCCCAGGGCTGAACTACCAGAGGAGACAAACTAAAACAGTAGGATTTTTCCTGTATACTTACTGTAAGCAAAGAAAAAACCTTAATTTTTATTATTCATACATTGGTTAAAACCCATCATTAGCACTTTCTTTATTTGAGTTTGAAATCAAACTACTTTTTTTTCTTTTTTGGTTTTTGGGCCACACCCGGCATTGCTCAGGGGTTACTCCTGCCTGTCTGCTCAGAAATAGCTCCTGGAAGGCACGGGGGACCATATGGGATACCGGGATTCGAACCAACCACCTTTGGTTCTGGATCGGCTGCTTGCAAGGCAAACACCGCTGTGCTATCTCTCCAGGCCCAAAATCAAACTACTTTTATAGAGAAAGCACCTATAATATTTTATCCTCTCTAAGCTCATACTGCCTAAAGGTAACCTTTCAACCTCCATTTATATTTTGTTTTTCCCTCAAAGCATCTTGGTTTTACTAATACATTTTTAAAAAGTTATTTTTTGCAATAGAAACTGGTCTTTAGAGGAAGTTTACTGTGGTTGGGTGCAGTTAGGGGAGAAAATATGTTGGGGTGTGGGTGAGGCTCTTGGACAGCAAGAGAGGGAAGAGGACACTGGTATTGTGAGGATTTAGACAAGAAATTCTATGATTAAAGGTATTATAAACCATAATACCTAAAACTAAAATATTTTCGTGGATTCAAATATAAAATAAAAGGTAGGAACATGTGTTATACACAGCCTTCCCAGGTACACTTTCTCTTTCTGGCACAACATTGGTCCCCTGAGACTGTCAGGAGAGATATTTGAGTACAGAGATAGGAGTAAGCCATGAGCAACACTAGATAAGGTCCAAACTGTACCCATCCTTTAATATTTGTTTTTGTCCTCCTCCAACTTAATTTCTTTCCTTCTCCTCTCTACACCCTGGGGCCTAGTATATACTGGAAATCATCATTTAAACCATTATATTTCTTCATACAGTTATTCTAAACACCACATGCAAGTGATAATATTCTGTATTTATAATTCATCTGGTTTATCTCATTTAACATGACATCTTCCAGTTCTATGCATATTGTAGCACATTGTATGACTGCATCATTCCTTACAACTATTTAGTATTCCATTTATATATGAACCAAATCTTTGTAATCCATTCCTCTGTTGTTGGGCATCTAGGTTGATTTCAACTCTTAGTTATTGTACTGAGTACTGTGATGAATAATGGTGTTCATACATGTTGTTTTGGATCAGTGCTTTTAAATTCTGTAATAAGAAGCCCAAGAACAGGATTGCTGGGTCATATGGCAGATTTTTCTTGGTTTACTGAGAAACCTTCATACTGTTTTCCATAAGGGTTCAACCATGGAGCATTCCCACTAGCAGTGGATGAAAGTTCTTTTTCACCACCTCCCCACCAATATAAATTGTTCCTAATATATTTTATTTGTGCAAAAGATGATATCTCATTGTCTTGATTTTGATTTGCCTATGTGATGATGAGCATTTTTTCAAGAACCTATTGTCATCCAAAGACAAAACACATTCTTATTATTATGAAGATTAGACTATAATAAAAAATTAGTCATCATCATAATGTATAACAAAGTAAAACTGTAGCTCTTATACTGCAGATTAGATATTTCTTTACTTTCAATTAATGCTGAATATAATTTTGTAGTAATAGACATATCAAAGTATACTAATTACTAATAACAGTCAGAGAAAACATTATGTATTTTGTCTGCTTTCTGTAATTTTACAAGCTATCCCAATATGTGGAATGGTATTTCTGTTTATTTTAATTTAATTTCTTTATTTTAGGTACTGGTTTACTGAGTTGTTTATAATATATTTATTGCTACCACTCAATATTCCACCACTAATATAACATTTCTTTTATCCTGGTCATCAGTTTCTCAACTTCTGCGAAGTCTGCCCTTGGCAGGAAGAAATTATTTACTTAATATTTTGTGTATTACTATGGTAAACTCAGAATTAAAATTATGGCGGTGTCAAAGGGCCACATAGCCCACAAATTTCATCAGCTCATATGGAAACAGCAGTGGTTCATAAGGGCCCTCTGAAGGATCCCAGTGTAATCAGCTGAAAACCTAGTATGTCTCTGTGTTTCTCCTGTTAATTGAGCATCTGTTTTGAGAGTTGCATGAGTCCACGGTGCTAGGGGCTTGGCAGGCACAATAGAAGGCACTGATTCCTGGACAGTATTTCTGCTTCAAACCTGTGGCATATATCTAGGCACTTACATTGGTTTAGTTAGCTCAGTTTTGCTCTAATTTCCAAGCCAAGAATTCTACCTTGGTATGCTGAATGAGATCTATCTGTATTGCTGTTATAAAATTCCTTTTGCTGTGGAGTGGAGGGTGGTCACCCCCCATTGTTGCTCTAGGGCTACTTTTGCTTTGTACAGAGGTCACTCACAGAAATACTTCTGCTACCTCCTGGAATCTCCTTGAAAAAGATTATTCAAAAAATTCCTTTCAACTAGGTGGTCATGTGATTGCTGCTTATTAAAGAAAATTCAGAAGGCCCATCTTATCTTGTTCTAGTGTGTAATAATGGCATCAACTTTCAAGTACTAATTGAATAAATATATACAGCAACTCTGCCATGTTTGAGAACAGGAAGGGAGACAAATAAGATGCAGTTTTGGCTCTTAAAGATTAGGTTCTGGTGAAAGTTGTTGTAGTGGACAATTTCAAGCAAAAGGTTTCCTCATAATTTTTGAGCTGTGTGCTGAGTAATTTAATCCCTAGTCCATGAAGTCCCTATCTAAAGAACAATTTTTCAATCCAGGTAGCAAGTGAAACAAATTCATAGATTGGTGGACCTAATGAAACAAAATGATCTTTGAATTTTCATTCATTATGTATTAGTAATTCCCATATGCATACTTGATGTTTTCATATCTCTTAGTGACTCAGTAAAATTTAAGCTAACCCAATTTTATTTTATTTTATTTTATTATTTTTGTTTTTGAGCCACATCCAGTGATGCTCAAGGGTTATTCCTGGCTATGTGCTCAGAAATTGCTCCTGACTTGGGGAACTATATGCAACCCATAGTGGTTCACCATGTGCAAGGCCAACGTGCTGCCGCTAACCTAATATTATATTTTGTCTTTAACTCGTTTCTTTATGGAAAATTCAGAGGACAATATTATCTATGATAATAAATAAGTTAAGAACATAATTTGATTAATATTTAACAATGAACTATAACTTGAAATAAAAATCAATGTATCTTTAATTGAAATGATATTTAGATAAGACCTTAAAAGGACTAATATTTGCACATAAAACACTGGAACACAGGTGATTTAGCTCAAAGAGCTGAGCACAAGATATGCTTTCAGAAGGCCTAGGTTGGATACCTGGCACTTTAAGGTGCTTGAGAAGTGCTATCAATGATTCCCAGCACTAAACTGGGATTAGACCCTAGACCTGGTTTGGATTCACCTAAGCTATAATACCATTTCATATGCATACACATTTACACCTATACACATATACATATATTTACACATATGGGATACACTTTAGCAAACAAGAAGAGATAATTATATTAGTTCCTCCTGTACATCTCTTTGGAGAAAACTTTTTTAAATGAAATTAACTGGCATATTAAAAATTAAGCAATAATATATCACGTATCTACAGTTACAGCAGAGCTATTGAGTTCATTATAAATGCACAAATTAGACTTATTTACCATTAAGTTATTTTTAAATACATTGTGGGAATATAGGCTGTAAATATACATATCAGTAGAAATGGAATTTTTATACACACAGATTGTATTATTTTGTTATTTTATTATTTGTTGCAACAATATTTCAAATGAAGTTATGCATTTTTTAAAAAAAGTTTTGTAAAATTTTAGTATCATTACTTTTTAGGAAGGGCAATTATTTGAACATTTAACTCTTATACAAGACTTATTACACGTTGAATTACTGACACTTGTGCTGCTAGTCATGTTACTTCAAACTCAAGTTGAGCCTCCAATGGTTCATATCAGTGTGTACTTATTATATAAAATATACACAATTTAAATATTTTCAAATAATAGCCCAGGACCAGATTGGTGGCGCAAGCTGTAGAGAATTAGTCTTGCACGTGCTAACCTAAAATGAACAGCAGTTCTATTCCCCAGAATATCATATGGTCCTCAAGCCCGGAGCGATTTTTGAGCACATAGCCATGAGTAACCCTTGAGCATCACTGGGTATGCCCCCCCAACAAAAACAAACAAACAAGCCCCCCAAATAGATAGTCCAATGCCAGGGAAGGGAATCTAGCTTATATAGAGAAAAGGAAATATAAAGCTCAGAATAGATTTATAGCTGTATTTCTACAGAGAGTGAGAGGACTGGGGCATTTGTCAGAGTTTGGGAAGTACTTAAAAGTCTAGCTACATTGATATTAATTGGGGGGGTCAAAAGGAAGCAAAATATACTATACCAGAACGTCAGAAATATATGATACATACATATATGTGAACACATCTATCTTTCAATGTATTTGCAATCTTTATATTTATATTTTTATATTTATTTTTAAAGATGTATTGAGTGCATCTTTAAATGTATCTTTTTATATTTATTATTATGGTGAATAATAAACACAAATTGTTGAATGAAAAGTTAAATCTAAGAATTGGTCATTGTTGCGACCAAGGAGATAATAGAACACCTAATAAGCTTGCCTTGCACATGGCATTGTAGGTTCAATCCCCAAATACTACTAGAAATATTGCCTGAGTGCAAAAGCCAGATAAACACCCAGATGTTTCCTTCTAAAGAAAAACTTAATGAAACAAGTACAACTTATTATGAGGTGATATAATGCTAACTTTACTAAACAAAATAAAATTATCAAAAATAATGTATAGCACTTGTCAGGGTATTATTTAGCTCTATAGATTCAATTGCCCTTATTTTTTGTCTCTCCCCAAATAAATCATAAAACACTGAATTAAATACCTAGTAAATCCAGAAATCTGTTGTGAAAGGAAGGAATGAGGAAATCTTTTATGGTATATATAATAGGAAAAAAATTCTGTGAAGAGGGCCAAAGCACAGCATGTAGGATTTTTGCCATGAAAATAGCTAAACCAGGTTCAATCCCCAGTTTCCCATATCATACCTGGAGCCTGCCAGGAGTTTAAATTCTTAGCAAAAAGTATTCCCTAGATCATATGGGAGCTCAATTTCCAGTATTTTGAGGAATCTCCATATTGTTTTCCAGAAAGGTTGGACTAGATGGCATTCCCACCAGCAGTGAATAAGAGTTCCTTTTTCTCCACATCCCCACCAGCACTGATTAATCTTTTTCTTTGTGGTGTATGCCAGTCTCTGTAGTGTGAGATGGTACCTCATTGTAGTTATGATTTGCATCTCCCTGATGATTAGTGATATGGAGCATTTTTTCATTTGTCTTTTGGCCATTTGTATTTCTTCTTTGAGGAAGTATCTGTTCATTTCTTCTCCCCATATTTTGATGGGGCTATATATTTTTTTCTTATTAAGTTCTGTCAATACCTTGTATATTTTCAATTTTAGCCCCCTGTCAGATGGGTATTGGGTGAATCCTAGGGATATACCCTAAGAACACAAAAATGCAAAACAAAAATCCTTTCCTCACACCAATATTCATTGCAGAACTATTTACAATAGCCAGACTCTGGAAACAACCAAGATTCCCTTCAACAGATGAATGGCTAAAAAAAACTGTGGTACATATACACAATGGAATATTATGCAGCCATCAGGAGAGATGAAGTCATGAAATTTTCCTATATGTGGATGTACATGGAATTTATTATGAGTGAAATAAGTCAGATGGAGAGAGATAGACACAGAATAGTCTCACTCATCTATGGGTTTTAAGAAAAATTAAAAGACACTACTCTAATAAGGTCCAGAGACAATAGAGTTAAGAACTGGAAGGGCTGGAAGGACTGGCTCACAATTTGAAGCTCACCACAAAGAGTGGTGAATGCTGTTAGAGAAATAACTACACTAACAACTAGCATGACAATGTTAAAGAATGAAAGGAGAATGCTTGTCAAGAATTCAGGCAGGGGCCGAAGAGATAGCATGGAGGTAAGGCGTTTGCCTTTCATGCAGAAAGTCATTGGTTCGAATCCCGGCATCCTATATGGTCCCCCGTGCCTGCCAAGAGCAATTTCTGAGCATGGAGCCAGGAGTAGCCCCTGAGCACTGCCGGGTGTGACCCAAAAGCCACGAAAAAAAAAAAAAAAAGAATTCAGGTAGGATGGGGAGAGGGGGTCATTAGTGGTGGGAATGCTAAACTGGTGATGAGGAATATTGTGTTTATGACTGAAACCCAAATACAAACATGCTTGTAATAATTGTGCTTAAAAAAGATTTATAATTAAATAAAAGTACCCCCTAGATTCTGCTGTGTGTGGTCAACAAAGTCAAAAAATTGTGATTAGTCTTTTATCAAATAAAGATTAATCTTTATTATTTTTAAATTGGTGTGTTCGTCACTGAAGAACAGTTACCTAAATGACTCATGTCACATTAAGTCAATCCTAGAGAATTTACATATTGTCTTACATGGAACTAAAAATAAGGTAGTATTTCCTTTTTAATCCTTTTTTGTTAGAACAAGTATAAAAAGTACCTGGAAGTATTTCCCAATAGTATTTTTATATGAGATTTTCCCACTTTTTTCAGGATCTCTAAGTACCTCGGCTTTTCACACCTATCACTAAGTACAGTGATTTCTCTTACTATGCATCTTTATGAAATATGAAACAATAAAATGTTATTGCATTCAGAAAATATATTACTAACTTATTTTATTCATTAAAATATTCATTAAATTTCTCTTGATATAAGCCTCATTATGTATTAGCTCAAGTAGTAAAAGAGTCTAACTTTATGTCTTGTTTTTGCTGGGGTCACACTCAACTGTTCTCAGGGCTTACTCCAGGTCCTGAGCTCAGAATTGACTCCTGGTCTTGGTGGTGAACTAGATGTTTTACTGGGAGCAAATCCATGGTGGCCACATGCAAGTCAAGCACCTTCCCCACAGTACTATCTCAGCAGCACCATGTCTTTATGTATTTTTGGAGTTCTTTAGTGAAGAAAATGAATAAATAGTATACACTCATGCATAAACACAAGACAGTTTAATAGATGATAGAGGTCAAAAAGTGAATGATTGTGGAGAGGAACAAGTAACTTTAAGTAGGATGGCATTTAGTTGACACATTTTGAGAAGGACAAACATGATAAAGCTCATGTGCCCAGTCATTGAGCAGAACAATCATGACATTAAAAATCTAGATAACAAGCAAAAAGCAAAACCCAATAGGCCAACACTACTGAACCAACTCTACAAGGATAGAGATGTCAGAGCCCAAGTTGTAAGAAGAAAACCACACACTACATAATTTGGAAACTATTTTTCCCTAGGTAGAATGCAAAGTCATTTTAACTAGGGGAAAAAATAACATCACAGTTCTCTGGACACAATATGGATAAAGATGATGTGAGTGAAAGATAAAGTTATGGAAAAATAAAGAGAAGCACAGTTTGAAGTAATTTTGGTCCAATATGTTATATTTTGCATGAAGGCACAAAGATAGGATAGGAGTTTAGAGATAATGTATTTCATACATATAATTAATAAAGATTTAATAATATGATATTTTAGGATAGAGACCAAGAAATTGAGAATGGTTTGAGCATTTATTTAAAGTAATGTGTGAATTATAGTATCATTTATTATAGAATTCTAGGAAAGATGTAGGTATGAATTTATTGGAAGAATCCATTTATAATGCAAACAAGATGACTTAGTGTTCAGTGAGGGCAAGTTATTTGCAGAAGTTTGAAGAGAAAGTCATTAGAAACAGTTGTATATAAATATTTAGATAACATGTAATATGTAAGACAGACTAAAGAAAATGATGAATCTTGTTAATAGAAATGATTAAAATATAGTGATGATTGATTAAGACTCATTTCAAAACACTGATATTGGGAAGAAAGGAAATGATCCTGAATCAATTGTTTGCTATGGATTTATATAGACACTCTATTTGTGTAGAAACACAATATTTGCTTGAGTTTGAGTTTATTGTGTGGTGATAATATAGAGATATTCCATTAGTTGTTGACAAATGACTGAATACTTTAGATGCTTTACAATTGCTAGTTCTTTGCATATAAAAACTTACACCAAATCAATTTTTACTAGCACAGTTAGCTCTTGGTGGCAGGAGCTTTCAGACATTTTTCTAAAAATTACTTTGAACTTTTTCTTATTACACAATTACTTTTATTCTATGATTTTTTGGGAAATAAATCAGTAAATTATTCTTTTATTTTAATGTAGAATCAAATGTTTCTTAAAAACCATAGATTAATGATAGTGAATTCTTAGTATACTTTTGGTGTGAACCACGTAACACACAATACCAATACTTTCATAAAAATTTATTCACGTGGGCCCGAAGATATAGCACAGTGGCGTTTGCCTTGCAAGCAGCTGATCCAGGACCAAAGGTGGTCGGTTCGAATCTCGGTGTCCCATATGGTCCCCCGTGCCTGCCAGGAGCTATTTCTGAGCAGACAGGAGTAACCCCTGAGCACCGCAGGGTGTGACAAACCAAAAAAACAAAACAAAACAAAAAAAAATTTATTCACGTACTAATGTTCTGCCTTTGAATAGTACTCAAAATGAATTAAAGACATCATTCCTTTCATCTTAGTGTTGTTTAAATGTGAGAACTACCCATATGCTTCTATTTCCCAAAAGGAGAGTGATATTTACACAAATTAACTCCCTAGAATGACCTAGCTGCCAATTATTTGGACAAATTAGGTTTATAGAATATTGGATGTTTGCCTTGTGTTATAGTAATTTATTGTCATTTTAATTACAATATATTGCATTTAATAATAAACAAAGTAACTAACATTATAAAAAATAATGTCATGTATTCGCCAAATATCTTTTTAAAATAAATATTACTTTGCTTTGATAACTTTGTGATGATTAAATGTGGAGTTCAACATACTTTAGAATCAATCACTAATTTGTTTTTTGTTTAATTTATATGAAATATCATCACAGTAAAACTAAATCCTAAGAAAACATGTGAAAATAAAAGAGAACAATGATAAGATTTTACTGGCACACTTGATCCTTACATAAGCATTAATAAATTAATTAAAACAAAATATTTTATAAAATGAAATGCCTAATACTAATTACATTGGAAGCATAATATGAATTAAAATATTAATAAATTAAATGAAAATAATTTGGTACTTGGAAGTACTAATAAGTAAAATATAATTAAATGACTTTTAGACAAATACATAATTAGGTCCTAAGAGATTATTTTATAATTATAAGGAACTAAGTTAATTTATAAAGAAATAACGCAAATAATCATGTATCTAATATCTAATAACTATTTGGAAATACATAAAATAATACCATAGCACTTATTAGTAAGTAAAATATCAATTTAGTATCTTAAAACAACATGGATTTTATAAGATCAAGAAAAACGCAAGAAAGCACGTGTTCTTTTCTGTTTTTGTTTTTGGGCCACATCAGGTGATGCTCAGAGGTTACTCCTGGCTCTGAGCTCAGAAATCACTCCTGGCTTGGGGTACCATATGGGATGCCTGGGATCGAACCCAGGTACATCCTGGGTCAGATGCCTACAAAGCAAATACCCTACCATTGTGCTATGGCTCTGGCCCCTGCATGCTTTTTTAATTTATTGTACAGTGTCTAGGAGGACCTTGATAATATAATAATGCAAAAAACAATGCATATAAATTAATAACATATGTAAGTTATTTAAATTCATAGTTATATGTATAACTACAATTACATGAAATTTAAAATTCTACTGGGCTTGAACAAAGGCCAGTAGGAGGAAAAAAAATAATTTAACAAGAACGTATTATATAATAGGAACACACAAAGCCAAGTACATTTATATGCTTAAAAATAAATGCTGAAAGATAATATCATAAATAATATTACTGTATTATATAAAACATAAGATTCTTTTCTTTTGGTGTGGGTAGTTTGGACCATAGTTGGAAGAGTTCAAGATTTACTCTTGACTCTGTGTCTCTATGCTCCTGAAGTGTTCAGGGACAATATATGTTATCAGGGACTTAAACAGAATTAACCAATTGCAAGGCAAACACCTTTATCACTGTACAATTCTGTAGCCTGAAATACCTAAGATAAATAAAATATATATAATTGCCATAATATAGAACACAGACATGTATATAAAAGTTATTTTAATTTCTAAGTGAAATCAAACAAAATACATCATATTTGAATTTATATTTTCATGATATTTAAATAGGATTAGTAAATGATAATACAGAATCAACCAAAATAAAATTTTATTCACTGGACTTTATCACAATTATAAACTTATCTTTAAAATATAATATTGCAGGGACTGGAGTGGGTATGTGTTTGCCTTCCATAGGGCCAACCCAGGACAGACCCAGGTTTGATCTCCTGCATTCCTATGATCCCCTAGATCCTGCCAGGAGTGATTTCTGAACACAAAGCCAGGAGTAACCCCTGAGCACTAACCAGTCTTCCCCAAAAACCAAAAAAAAGGACAAAAAATATCATATTGCACAAATATTAGCTAGCAAACCTGAGATAAGAAAATATGCATAATTTACATATATAACAAAGGAAATGTATTGAAGGTAAGTATACAAAGATTTGTCCAATTCAATTATAAGAGAAAAATACACTACATAGTTAAAATATGAACATATATGAATAGACATTTTAAAGTACATACATAATACATATATGCATATAGAAGTATTTATATCATCAAGGAAATGAAAACAAAATGCAATGTGACCATCTACTAATTCCAATAACTAATTCTGAGAGATCCAGGAAAATAGCTCAAAAGACTGAAGCTTTTGATATGCAAGGAGAAGGCCTGGTTCCAATCATCCATACCATATAGTCTACTAAATTCCAATGGAGCGAAAGCTAAGCCAGGTGTTACCCCTGAACACAAGTGTGCGTGGCATAAAATTAAACACAAAAGAAAAAAAAAAGTTGACCATATAAGTATTGGCAGAGATGCAGTGACTTAAATGCTTATACACATTTTACAAGAGTATATCATTATAACTATTTGATGTTTCTCACCAAATTCAATATTATTCAAGCATTTAAGTCCTGAATCTAATTCATTACTAGGTATTTATTCAAGACAAAAAGGAGGGGCCGGAGAGATAGCATGGAGGTAAGACGTTTGCCTTTCATGCAGGAGGTCATCGGTTCGAATCCCGGCGTCCCATATGGTCCTCCCGTGCCTGCCATGAGCAATTTCTGAGCCTGGAGCCAGGAATAACCCCTGAACACTGCCGGGTGTTACCCAAAAATCACAAAAAAAAAAAAAAAAAAAAAGACAAAAAAAGAGCCAGAGTGATAGCATAGAGGTAGAGAATTTGTCATGCACTTGGCCAAACCAGGAATGGACCCGTGTCCTATCCCCAGAATCCCATTCCCAAGCCTGCCAGGAGTGACTTTTGAGCACAGAGCCAGAAATAACCACTGAGCAACATCAGATGTGTCCTCCCCCAAAAAAAAATTAAAAAAAAATAAATTTACAAGCATCTCTTGGGGCTTGTAAAAGATTGTTCTTCAAAATTTTATTATGTGACATTAAAATTGTCATTAACTATTTAAAAATGTCTTGTCTGTTATAAAAGTAGTCCACAACACTAGTGTGACACTTGATTTACACAACATGGATGAATAACAATATAAAAATTCAGACAAAAATGAACATAAAATATTTAGTACTTCTATATTACATTATAGTTGACTTATGGCAATTGCTGGTTAAAAATTGGGTACAAAGAAGTAATAGGGAGCTTTGGGGGAGTGATATTTTATTAGTTATGCGGATAACATTTCTAGAATCATATTAGTCTATAAAACTAAATGGAATATTTCAGTGTTAATTATGGTGATCACATTTTTAGGAACCTATTAGTCTGCAGAATTAAACTGGGTACAGTGCATTGTATGTAAACCACATCTCAATAGCAATTAAAAATAAAGCCAAAATTGTGAAATAGCTAATAATATATGCCACTTGAAGAATTGTTTGCATTATCTTAAAAGAGAATGTAATCTTGTGGTGATGTATTTCAAGGATCAGTTGCTGTAGTTCTATTACCAAATATCCAATTAACTTGGGTTGTGACCTGTACAAAATCACTTTAGCACTTTGTTTCTAATGTCTTCCTTCCAATAAAAGAAAAGCATTTTAGTCTCAAAAATAGACTGATAATTTTGTAGTAATTTAAGTCACAACACGTATTGTCAGCTTATATAAACCCTTTGCACACAAATATGTTTGGGGAAACAGACATGATAAAGTACTGTTCTTCATATGGACTTAGAGAACAACATGTAAAGTTAAAGAATAAATTAGCATGAAGATTTTACAAGGAAAACTTTAGAATTCATCATACTTTGTTATAATTTCTTTAATTTAGATATTTCATTGATAATGTCCTCTTGACTGTTCATAGATGAAAAAATTTTATTTGTCCATTAACTAATGCAACTATTATAAAATTTATTACTCTACATTCTACAATTGTATCTGACATGCATTTTTATTTTCATGAAAGTTATAACAAGGTAGAAAAATAGTTTTATTGATGCTTAAAAGGAGATAATGTAGAAATGAAACAATTTAAATTTTCATGTGGAAAAGCAGTATTTTTATATTTGTTATGAAGACAATTGGATAAAATAAACTCAACATATATTTTAAAGTGTAAAAAATTACTTGAGACATTTCTTGTGTTTTCTGAGTAATTATATAAATTCTGTTTCATTTTATTTATTCCTACCTTTTCTTCTCCTGTCTTACATAACCATCTTTTCTTTTTACTTGGAAAACTGCAATTACCTTTTATCTAGTTTTCTTGCTTTCACATTTATATCTGCTCACTAACCACTTTCACTCAGCAAAACGAGATGTAATTTTAACATGCAAACTAGATCATGATAAATAGTGCTTATAATGAATTTTCAGAAAATGGAGAAAACACTCAAACCTATAATTTTTGAGGAAATAGTATGCTCTCCCTTGTGCTGTGGAACTTACCTATTATGTTTGCCTCCCAGCTCCACTGTTCAAGATATTTTACTTATTTTCATCCCCATTTCTTCATATGCCTAGGATGATGCACTACCAGGTGTGGCTCAAACTACATTCCTCCCAAAACCTCATATATAAAGTTTAAAATTTCATTCGACACTACATGAAAAACTTTCATTGTAACGTAAATTACTAAGTTTCTAACATTTTGAAATATTCCAGTGAAAAGGTAATATATTTATAAGGGAGCTATCACAATATTTGAAATTAAAGAGTTTTGGGTTTGGTTTGGTTTTTTATGAGGGGAAGGTATATAAGTATAAGTGTTTTTTACTTATTTGAGGCAGGGCTGGCATTACATGGTGTACCATGAATTTAATCAGGGTCAGCTGAGTGCAAGGCAAAAACCATGCTCTCTGCATTGTTTCTCCAGTCCCTTAATTCAATTAATTTTATAGCATATCTTGGTACATTACTTTAACTAGGTAAACCAAACAGATGAACTTTATATTAGGATTAAAGTCTCAATATAAGTTTATTGTTAAAAATAAAAAAAATGTTCCAAGAACTTAGTGACTAGGGTATTTTAGAAATATTCCCTCTGTGTATTGTCTCATTAAATGCATTCTAAATTGATATATGATTTAGTTGCAAGGAGATTCATTAGGCATTTGGCTTGGGGCCACTGACAAAATTTAAGTGCTAATCTATACAAATCTTTTAGATAATTTCATCCCTTGTTAAAGTGCTTAAGATTTGTAAGGTTAAATACTGAACCACCTTTTAAATAATTCTTGAAATTTGGAAAATAAAATGATAAAAATCCTATTCTCTGCAAGTTGCAATAAAAACAAAATATTGAAGTGTATATTATAAATATAGTTATTAATCTATTATGCTGAGTGAAATAAGTCAGAGAGAGAGAGAGAAAAAAGCAGAATGGTCTCACTCATCTATGGGTTTTAAGAAAAATGAAAGACATTTTTGCAATAATAATTTTCAGACACAAAAGAGAAAAGAGCTGGAAATTACAGCTCACCTCAGGAACCTCACCACAAGAGTGATGAGTTTAGTTAGAGAAATAACTACATTTTGAACTGTCCTAATAATGAGAATGTATGAGGGAAATGGAAAGCCTGTCTAGAGTACAGGTGGGGGTCGGGTGGGGAGGAGGGAGATTTGGGACATTGGTGATGGGAATGTTGCACTGGTGATGGGTAGTGTTCTTTACATGACTGAAACCCAAACACAATCATGTATGTAATCAAGGTGTTTAAATAAAATATATATAAAAAATAAATATAGTTGTAAATCATGAATTATAATTACTTTACTAGAGCATTTTCAAGTAATTTGTAAATTTCAAGTAGGTACCAGAATTCCCAAATCTATAGAGAATACTGGAAAAACATTAATTTCTGCACATTATATATTTTTCTAACAAAAGATTGGACTAAAATCAAAATGCATTGTGTCCAGACCTAAAATTCACACTCTGTGAAATCAAACGAATTTTCTAATGGATCCAGAGTACTTATTATCCTTTCTCCTGATCTGTGAATCTTATATTACATCTGTGATCTTTATGTTGTACTTATGAAAAGCTGACGCAGATGAAATCTTGTAAAAATTATTCAGGGAGAGTTATAGCAGAGAAAATGTCTTCTATGAACTAGATCAAACCATCAACATTCTAAGAATGCAGCAAGAATAAAAACATCTTGTTTGGGCCAGCGCAATAGCGCAGCAGTAGGGCGTTTGCCTTGCATGTGGCTGACCCAGGACAGATCAAGGCTGGATTTCTGCCTTCCCATTTGGTTCCCCAAGCCAGGAGCAATTTCTAAGCGCATAGCCAGGAGTAACGCCTGAGTGTCACAGGGTATGGCCCCAAAACAAAAACTAACAACAACAACAACAAAAAACAACCAAATATACATCTTGTTTAAAAGGTTCAAAGAGAATATTTTTACCTACTTTCTTTTTTTTTAATATATTTTTTATTTAAGTAACATGATCATAGTTGGGTTACAGTCATAACCAGAACACCCCCCTGCACCAGTGAACAATTACCCCCTCCCCCCTTCCCATCCCCTGCCTGTATTCGTAACAGGCATTCTACTACAGTTATTTGTTTTTAAATTCAGTTAGTTGTATTTTTTTTTCCTTAAAGGATAAGAGTAAAAAATATAGTAAAGGTGTGATAGTGGCAATAGCCATTGTTTGCATTGGTCCAGAAAAATGGGAAAAATGGAAAAGAATCCTTGGCCTGATTACAAAAAAGGCTTCACCCCAGAAGTTAATTGGCATAAGACCGACTCTGGGTTCCAGGCATACCAGTCCGTCCAACTCGAATTATTCTCAAGGTCCCGGTGAAACTTTTTCACACTTTAGCTATTGTTGATATCAGATTTTATATTTAAAGACTCTGGATTCTGTGCATTTCTTTCATCGATGTCAGGCTGATGTGGAGCATCCTCTAGTTTCAGCATACCATTAAATGTGAAGCGATCTGCCCTGCATGCAGACTGTTGCTGAGTCATCTGGGTGTTGGGAGCACTCTTTGGAGTAAGTCAATGCCAAAGCAGTGGTAGGTCTTTCCTGGTATAGGTTTGGATCCTGGTAATGTCACAGACAGTTGTGGTTGTTTCCATAGATAGTATCCATTGTTCAGGTGTGTGGGGGAGATGCCCATTCTTCTGAGGCCTAAGCCAAATCATTATGCCAATGTTCAAGGTAAAAGGCAAGCTTTTTGGCCAAGATAAGGTGAAGATGCAGCCTCAGCTGCCCCCCACAGATTTCTCTCTCTTTCCTCCCCATTCCCAGGATTATTCCTGGACACCTGCTCAGAGTCCCAGCAAGTGAGTTCCCGTGAGGTGCAATTTAAAAGAGACCCCAGGCTTTCTTGTTCCTGCAAGGGGCTGGGGGTGGGTACTGGTGAACTTTCAACTTCCAACAATTAGAAAGCAAATGCCTCTCGGGGAGTCGGAAGCTTCAGCAGGCAACAAGGGGAGGACATGGCTCCATGTTCTGTTCGCTTGTCCAAATCACAGACCAAAGTGGTGTCTCGGAAACACCCCACTCCCTCTTGGCTATTTCTAAAACATAAAAGGACACGTATATCTCCTTTATATATTTCAGATGTATTCCCTTAACATCTATAACTCTTTTCGAACATCCTCATATAGTGACAATTTTGCTCACTGGATTTGTTATTTGATTGTTTGATTTCCCCCCTTTGAGATGTTTTATAAGCAATACTGGTAGAAGAGTATCTGTATAGATTTCATGTTTGAACCAAGTTACGGGGAATGTTGGGCTTTATTCGTCCGCCCCCAGATGCACCAACAATATCTTGTGGCATTGCTTCTCTTTTGTATAGGCACATTAAAATGGAAAAATAATACATATGCAAACAAGTTCTTATTTAATAGAAATGGGAACACAAATTTGGTAATGTAATTTTTACCTACTTTCATCTTGTAAGCCACCCACCATTTTCCAGTCTCAGGACTCTTCTGACCATTCTGTCGTATGGTGTCCTCCTCCTCCTTTCTCCATCAGGCTGCTTTTGGTCCCTGAAGTTAAGTCAGCATGCTGACCTCCAGAGCCATTCTTCCTCCCCAGAGCTGCTCAGAGAACCTCAGGACTTGACTGTTAGATATATGTATCTTATGTTCTAGTATGCATAAAAAATAAACAATGTTTCGTGGTCTATCTCTCTGATAGTTTACTTACTCTTCAGTTAGAAGTAAAAGTAAAATCTCTTTGATCTTTTTCTAAGACATGTTATATAGGCTTCTACCTAAATCTGTGCACCCCAAAATGCAGTTATCAGCTATTACCAAACATATTCAACTTTGAGTGCTAACCTTTCTCTTCTTAAAAGTAGCAGTATGCACACACAGACACAGATACAAACACTGTGCAGAAAAGTGAAAAACTGCTTTTTTTTTCGCCTAAGAGCATTTGTATGCATTTTGGAGGACCACACCCAATGATGCTCAGAGTTTACTCCTGTCTCTGAGCTTAGAGCTGACTCCTGGCAGGCATAGTGGGTCCAAACGAGGACCTAGGCAGGAATCAAAAATGTTGACCTCATGCAAGGCAAACACCTGCCTGCTGTACTATATGTTTATTTTGGCAAGCATCTGACCATAAACCAGTCCTCCTGCTCATATTTTCTCAATTGTTCTTGGGTATCATTACCATTCTAATGTGATATATACATATATCATATACCATAAATACCATATATATGATCATTCTATGTCTGTTTCCCTCTTATTCATTTCACTCATAAAACTATCCATGTCCATCCACATATATGTAAATTTCATTACTTCATTTTTCCTAATATTCTGTAGTATTTTATTGTGTAGATGTACCATAGTTTTTTTTACCCACTCATCTTTAATTATAGTTTCTGTGGGATGAGGGTCACCAAAATTTTGTTACTCTGAAAATTTCAGAGTTATTTTTTTACAGAGATATTGGCTATACCTTCATTATCAGATATGTTTTAGGGCAAACATTTTCTTACATATGTACCTTTTTATGGCTTCATAAGGCACTTCTTAATAGAATTTAAGTCCACATGGCAATTTTATTTCACAGATAATAATTTTTTAATTGTATCTAATGAACAGCACCAAATCTTAGGTCACTTACACTTTCTCCCATGGTTTCTTTGGTTTTATATATTTACATATCACATTTGGTATGAATAATTAATGTATGAACTATTTATGTATTATTTGTACTGACATCTGAAGTGCCCAGATATCTGTTAGATATAGAAAGGTGTTTCTGTAAAAGTATTTTCAGAGGAGATTAACGAATTTATCAGCAGATTTTCCCTAGGACAGGAAGGGCTTATTCAACCATGTGAAAACCTCAATAGAATAGCAATTAAGATGACCCTTTCTTGAGCCAGAAAATTTTTTCTGCCTATTGTTTATGGAATGGGGAGAGAAACATTTCCCCTTGTCTTTGAACTCAAAGTAAAGTACTTGGGCTCTTCAAGAGATTCAAATTAGTTTAACATTCTCTTTTTCTCTCTTATATATATCTCTCTCTATATATATATATCTCCCTCATACTTTCTTTTTTAATATATTATTAATATTATCTTTAAGCACCGTGGCTACAAATATGTTTGTAGTTGGGTTTTAGTCATTGAAAAGTATACCCCCCTTCACCAGTGCAACATTTTCGCCACCAATGCCCTCCATTCCCTATATTAGTGTTTCATCTCCCTGTTTCTTCACATTTTTCAAATGTACATCTCTCCTGTATTATTTTATGGAGTGCCTTTGGTAAGTGAGTTAGATCTTTGTTATGGACACGATGGAATGCTCTCCATAAGACTGAAGTGCAGGGCATGAGTATGCTTGCATGTGATAATTCCGAATTGGGGAATGGGTATCTCACTGGCTTAGGGAACTGGGATTCATCACATCAACAATCTTGGTGCTTTGACATTCACGTAGTATACTCAGTTATGCCTTCTACGCTAAGTAATATAGAAAAATATGAGGGAAATAGATCATGTATGTTCCTCCATATCTATTCAAATCTGGTACATAAAGAGTCATTTATAAACTTAGAATACAGTTTACCTTAAAATCAAGTTTTTGATACTGAGAAGTGAATGTTTTAGGTCTATTTCAAAATTACTATCTTTCTCCATTTTGAAAATCTTTGTTTCCTTTTGTAATGAGGTAGTGTGTCTTAAAATTATACTAACATTGTTGTTTTTTAGGTTTATGATGTTATAGCGGCAACCCACCAATTAAATGAATATTTTATATTTTCTCTTTCTTGTAGTAGTAGGAAAGTTTTTAATCTATATTTTCTTTAAAAAATAGAAGCCTTCTGGAAATTATCTCAGAGTTTAAGATATCTCCTAATTTACTTCTCTCTAGGATTTTAACTGCTAAATTCACCTACACCAATTCTCCATTACTTCTAAATGAGTTTACCTATTTTGGCACTAGCTCAGGTGGTTCTCTTCCACTTCTGTTTCTAATCTCATAAATTGTGATGCTCATTTATTAGTTTCTCTAATATCCAGAATGGCAGATCATTCACATGTTTTTTTTTTTTATTCAGGGGGTTGAGGTAAAGCTATAATCTCTTATTTGATTGCTATTTTGGTTATAAATGTGAGAATGACAATTCTAACTACCTTACTTATTTCTGACTTATTTCACTAGGAACTATGTCATATTTATGTTGTTGTTTTGCGACCACACCTAACTGTGCTCCAGGCTTACTCCTGGCTCTGTGATCAAGGATTACTCCTAGCCATTCTTTGAAGACCAATGTGGTGCCAAGAATAAAACCTAGATTTCTTCATGTATGGCAAGCTTGTGATCTGCTGTGCTACAATTCCGAAATCCTTGATTTTAATACAGAAATATTTTTATTTATTTCTATATTTATTTTAATTTTGGGGCCCAGCATGGCTTAAAGGTTTCCCCTGATTTCACACTAGGAATTACTCCTGTCAGTGCTCTAAGTCTAAATGGGATGATGGGGATTTAACCAGGTCAAGTGTTTGCAAGACTATAATACCACTCTGACCCCCAGAAATAATTTTAAACATAGTTTGTCACTGATAGTGATAAAGATGTTTATAAAACAGTTTTGCTTTTAGTAAAAATTTTGAAATGATAGTGAAGCCTAAGATTATATTACATATATAAAAATATAGTATAAATACACAGCTTGTTTTTTCTTTATAAAACTATAGGATTGCAATTTTTCTCCCATACTTACTGCTTTTTAATTTAAATATTAATTTTATTTTTAAACTTCACTTTAAATAATTGCATAACATTCTCTGGTATTTCCAGCTTAGATATTATTAACTAAACACTTACTATGGAAAAAGAAATACCATGCTAATTATCACTATCACAAAATAATTGTCAATTAATAGATTTATAAATGCCTTAAATATCTTTAACTGACGTCCTTATATTAAATACAAAGTCAAAAATATCACAAAGTTGAAGCAAAATAAAGCCTTTCAAGTTTTTGATTAGATAATTTTTCATTAGTGATTTTCTATTTATATTCTCATTATCCACTTGAAGAGAAGAAATATCAAAATTGTGATTGCACACATCAGTCTGATTGCATATGATCTGAAACGAGTCAAGGAAGTCAAATTACTAAATCAGCTGGTAGTGAATTGGGTTAGAGATAATAGATTTGACAAATTCTTCTCTCCTTCCTATTTATATGCCCATCAATGTAGGTAATACATCATGAATATGTGTCTTCTATTTAAAATATATAGTGTATTTAAAAACATATGTGAATAAATAAGTGCCTGAAAGACAGCTATATTCAATGGCCTCTCTTCCTTTCTTTCTACATATACAAGCCAAACAAGTCATGTCCTGAGTATTTTATTGGCTACTTTCACAGCCCCCTTGCTTTACTTCCATACATCATCAAACCCATGTTAGCATTAGCAGCAAGAACATGGGCTATCATACAAGTACAAAAAAACCAGCAGTAGGCAACTACATATTAAAGCTCTGAGAAAAGTCATTTCCAGGTATTTCTAGTATGATAGACAAACTAGGTCAGTTTTTCTCATTTGTCCTCTCTCCCAATAGACACAATTGAAGGTCAACATCTATATCAGAACATAGCTAGAAATAAAAAATACAGCAAAGAAGAAAACCAAGAATCTCTTTCTGAAATATATCATTTATTCAGTTAAGAAATCCATTTTGGGGGCATTGGTGATGGGACTGTTGCACTGGTGAAGAATGGTTTTCTTTATGTGACTGAAAACCAAATACAATCATGTCTATAATCAAGGTACTTAAATAAAGATACTAAAATTGAAAAAGAAAAGGAAATAAAAAAAGAAATTAAGGCTTGAAGAAACTAAAATGATTGTACTACAGTTAAAAATATATTCGTTTCTGGAGGCTTGCCAAGAGACAACTATAATAACATGAACCATACTTAGGATAAGCCCTCATCATAATAGTTCATCATAGAATAAGATCAATAATATTTGTTTAGGTCATCCCCGATTATATTTTCAAGGACTGGCTCATTTTCCATTGAGGCATGCTGTGAAGTAAGAGGGAAATGAGAGACTACATAGATCAATGTTTGGTGAAAGAAGGAAGAAGGGAAAGGGTGTAAAAAGCTGCTTTGTTTTATTAATCTTCTGTGCAAAGTAATGCATCATAGATAAATGCATAAGTTTCCTTTTGTTCTTAATGTTTTATGATAGTGAAATTGAGCTTTTCTCATGAACAGGAAATTCAGAAATGATATGGAAGAATTCTGACATGGTTATATAGAGTTAAATATAATGATCTATAAATCACTACACTCAAATAACATAATATTTATACTTTTATTAAACAACTGCAAGTATGATTAGTTAAGTAATTAGGTGTGTTCATAGGTCATGAACAATCTTGTCTAAAATGAATGAACTCATATTATGTCTCTCATTGGCACAAATACGTACAGCTACAAGATTTACAAAATGTGAAATAATTTTCTTTAAATCTATCCAGAATATGCTTGCTCCTCTGAAACAATGGTTGGAAATTTTGACAAATTCCATACTGTTTTACAATTAGTGTTGAGAACCACAACTAAAAAAATGGCGTACAATATACCACAAAGACAGGAATTGAATCCAGTTTCTCCTGCAACATCCCAGTTTCCTATTGTATTATGTTCTTACTTTAGACTCACATTTTACTGAGTATAGGAAATTTTAAAAACTTTCAGAAAAACATTGTGTCAACTTTAAATTTTGGTTGCTGTAAAACTTGAATGGTTCTGACCCTTTTATTTCACCTCTGAAAAAATAAAGCAAACAGAAAAAAATAGTACAATAAAATGACACTTTACTTAGCATACATTTTTATCTCATTTAATTTTATGGCAACTTTGTAAACCCTCTAAACTTTATAGAGCAATTAAACTATGTTCTCAGTCAGGAAAAAAATACACACACATAAAAGTGCAATAAACTAAGTAGTAATTTTCAGATACTAGGTTCATTTTTACTCTTTCAAGTTGAATGAGTATTTGTTAGGAAAAATAGTAAAGTAAGTAGTTTCTGCTGCAAATAAAGTTCATATTTTTGTTTTTCAAAGACATGTTAATATTTTTCTTATAAGAGATAAGGAAAGAGTTGCAAATCAGAGTTAAATTAATTGCGAATCTAAATGATATTTTACTATTGTTCCTCATTGAATTGCTGCTAATTTTGCAACACAGAGCACTGAATTAGACTGACTAAAATAAACTCCTATCAACATGATTTTTAAATTATAATAGAGTATTACCTAAAAAGCTAAATCAAATATTGCATTTGCTCAAATTGATTCTATTCGGAAAAGTACTTGAGAACATCTTGAGAGATTACTCAGTGCTTGACTGAATTTGAAATTTTTCTATCAGCCATGTAACAACATAAGTATAGACCAGTGGTTTTCAAGCACCTAAAGTCAAGATACAGTACTTGGGTCAGTAGTTAAAAACAGTGGTAGAGACTTTATAAATATCAATTCTGGACCAACATTTTCAATGACTTTTATCCACGACTACATAAATTGTGCATTTGAAAACATTTCTAAAACTAAATGTAAACAGTATGATTTGTGTAAAATTAAAATAAATTCATTAAATAATTAAGAATAATCTTTGGGGGAGGAGAGATAGACAACGGTAGGGTGTTTACCTCGCACACTGCAATCCAGTACTGACTGTGATCCCCTGTGTCCCATATGGTCCCTCAAGTCAGGAGCGATTTTTCTGAGAGCATAGCCAGGAGTAACCCCTGAGCATCACCAGGTGTGGCCCAAAATAAAAACAAACAAAAAAGAGAATAATCTATGGAAAAAAATTTCAGAAGCACTGTTTCATCCTGGGTAGAAGAAATCAGTGTAGTTCTTTCAATACTTATAAAGTATGACAATATAAGTAAGTATTGACATTTCTGTGAGACTTAAAATTTTTGTGGAGCTTCTTTTTTGTTTTGTTTTGTTTTGTTTTGTTTTGTTTTATGGGGCCACATCTGGTGTCTCTCAGGGGTTTCTCCTGGCTATGCGCTCAAATATCGCTCCTGGCATGGGGGACCATATGGGATGCGGGGGGGGGGGGGTGCAGGGAAGGCGGGACAGAAGATGAAGATTGAACTGATGTCCTTCCTTGTCTAGTGCCGGCAAGGCAGACGCTTTACCTCTCTGAGCCACCGCTCCAGCCCGGAGCTTGTTTTTTTTTTTTTTTTAAACACTTCATTTTATATATAAAATCTAACAAAGATTATTTTTAAGGATTAAACATCAATAGTTTAACTACAATAATCACCTTAGAGACTTTGATTCAGATAGTTCTTTTATCCTAGATATCAAATTTAATAGACTATAGGCTTAGAGAATAACTAATTTGAGTTTCTTTTAATTACATTAATTTTCTTCAAAATATAATGAGGAACTGATAGGTGTAAAACAATTACTTTTATTTTAATGTATATTTCTAATGTGACTGCAATAGAGTTAACATTAAAGTAATATATATCCAAGTTAGAAGTAAAAAATATTTTTGTTTGAAAACCTTATTTGTAAAATCTAACCTCACTACCTATATCTACATATTTCCACTTTAGATTATTAACTCAATTATAAAAATTATAAATTTCTATACATTCCATGACAAATTTTGGGGGGTGGCTTGGGCCACATCCAGTAGCACTCCTGTTCTGTCTTCAGGGGTCAAGACCATATGAGATGTGGAGGATTGAACTCAGGTTAATTGAGAGCAAGGTAGGACCACAACTAATAGTACTAACAGTTGTACTATCTTTCTAGCCCCTTTACTTAGCTATTTAAATAAATATTTATTTGTACTCTAAAAAGGAAAAAAGAGCTTAATGATATACCTTCCTTTCTCATCTTCCATGTGTTGTTGCCTTAGGAGATTTCTACTAATTCTATTTATTATCTTCTAAATATATAACTTTTTCTATATTAAATAACATCATGCCTCAATGGTTTAAAAATGAAATGCTAAATTTGAGTAGAAAGTATGTATCTTTTTTGCATAATTTCTTTATTGTTCTGAAGATCACCCATTCTATGTCATTTATTATGTTATACAAATTGCACATTTATAATCCTCTTTGTTGTTCGTTTAGCACTTTATATATTTCAAAAAAAAAAAAATCCTTCACCAGTGCAGCATTCCCATCACCAATGTTCCAAGAAAATATGTATTACCACATGTTTAATTTTCTCAAAATTAGAATTTTTGTTGTTGACATTTTGCAGCCAAGCCTAGATGTGCTTAAGGTTCAGGGCTTACTCCTTTCTCTGTGCTCTGTGGTCATTCTTGACTACGTTTGAGGAATTTGAAGGGGTGCCAAGGGATTGATCCAAGGCTGGCCACATGCAAAGCAAATGCTTTAATTCCCATACTATCTCTGAAGTTCTCTCATGTTTAACTTTGATATTATACAGATACTATTGTCTGAAGGCCCTTTTGGTTGATCAGGGACATTAGATAGAATGTGGCTAATATTTTAGCATTGGAGCAATAGTAGTATTATGGATAAGGTATTTATTTCTCTTGCAAACAAATAATCTGTTTGATCCCTGGCATCCCTTTAGTCCCGTAAGCCTTCCAGAAATGACCCCTGAATGATGCAGAGGAATATTAAAACTAGAGTACTACCAGGTGTTCAAAAACAGCCTACACACACACACACACACACACACACACACACACACACACACACACACACACACACACGGTTAATTTAAGCCAGAAATGGCAATTTCAAATGCTTGCTTCACAATAAAATGGCAAAGGTAACAACTAGATATGTACAGCTTGGAAAAGGATTGCCATATCAATATAAGCTACAAAAATGGGTTTGTACTTTGAAAAGTAAAATAAAATCTTAATAAATTCACGTACCTTATCCAACTATTCTGAAATTATTCAATTAACTTAGGACATTAAGAAAAATCATAAATATGGTTATTAATTCATACTGAAAGTTTTTAGTTTAACTTTTTACATGAAAATCCCCTGGGGTACTAATTTAATTGCATTCTCATTTAAATTGTTTGTATAGCACACATATGAGGTTTTTCTAAAAATTACTTTAAACCTGCCTGCCACACAAGAGGAAGCCATTTATACTTATTTCAGAATAATTATATGTTTATCATCTTATGTGTGCATCTAATTAACTATACATATTTAGCTCTAAAACTCTTTATCTACCTATCTATACATCTACTTTATGACTATGCCTAAAAATTCCATCTCTAGCTCTGTTTTCATAGCAGTTTATTTTCTCTAAGACATAATTACTGGAGGACACACATCAGGTCAAAATAATGGCAATACATCAAATCTTTATTTCTGTGGCTGTAATTGTATCCATATACTGTAAGAAATTCATCTTCTAAATTGTCTCAATTAGTTCAGGGATTGCTTTCCTATGGAAAGAGTATATTATATTGACACAAGGATGGACCCTTGACAGCAATGGCATTTGCAATTTTCTTCTTCCTGAGCTAAAGAAAAATGTCTCTTATTGCCAGCAATAACTTTACAGCTGCCAACTAACGCATTCAAAAGCCTAATATCCTTGTCCATTCTTATTTTTCCATTTCAGATATTTACTATTTAGGCCATTTTAAAATCATTATTCTGTTTTGGAATTTATAATCATACTACAGAAATTCTAATTTGGAAACAAAGAATCCCTCCCTTCCACAGAATTCATGTATAAAAATTTTGACTAGTACTCTTTTTAATGAATCTTAAAGAAAGGTTTTATATCTATTTGTTGGATGAATTTGAACCTTATAAGATTTCTCAACCTTAAATATAGAGTTGAATGAATTTAGGCAGCTGAATGAATTCAAGCTAGAGCTGCAACAACAAAATGCCATAAAGTCATGGATTAAACAATAGAAAGGAACTTATCACAGTCTTGAAAGCTAGAAATGCTGCCTTTGCACTATGACCTTCCACGATCCACTATCCTAGGGATCTATCTCTGTAGATTATTCTTCTTTTAAGGCTATCTGAGAGGATCGCATTTGTAAATTTTATTTGACACTATTCTCTACATTTCAGCATCTTCAAATAAATCCCCATTAGTTGTAAGGCTTCAACAAATGAATTTTGGGCAAGTACAATTCAGCCAATAGTATTGGTGGAAAAAAGTGAAGCTATTGATCAGAATTTAAAAACCTTTAGCAATTATAGAAAAAAGTTCTAGAGACCAAGTGTACAGTAATAATAATTTACTAAGTTTTTTTTATAAACTGTATGGCTTTTGTAGCTTCCCCCTACAGTTTGGGATTGAGCTCTGCAGACAATAGTTATTTGGAGACCCTCCAACTATGTTTCTGGAGCCAGTTGGCAGACTGTTTGCTCTGGATTTATGGTGCTAATGCAGTTTGAACAAAAAATTAGACCCTCTGCAAGGCAGAGACCTAGTTAGGGTCTTTAAATGAGACAAAAAAATTCATCTGAAGATTTCTTAGTTAAGAAAGAACAATTTGATGCTTGGTGCCTTATGTGTTGTCATGGCAAACTCTCACCCAAGGTAGACTTGAGAACATGAATTTCCCTTGGATATTGTAGCATTCCCTCAAGGCATGTGAAAGAGTAAAAGAGTGGCTTTAATTTTAGTCCATATATTGTGTCTACCTTAAAATAATTTTGTTTGAAAATTTCTAAAACACTTTTTTTTAAAAGTTAGCATCATTCAAGGGCAAGTTCCAGGGGCCAGTTGGTTTTGTTTGCCTCACCAGCCTTAGCCATCAAACAACTGAACTTGAACATTTTTCCAGATCTTAAAGAAATTCCCTCAACAGATTGATAAAATATCTAACAAGCTATTATTAGATATTAAAACATGCCTTTGCATGCATAATACATATATTCATCAACATTAGCTGGCATGAGTATTAATCTCAAAGAATATGCTACCTTGCCCTAAAGAAAGCATCTTAATGTTAAATTAGAATTGTGTGCAGTGAAAATGACACCTTCTTGGCAGCTTTTTCAAGCTCCTTAGTATAATATCTATAAAGATGTCAACTCTTCAAAATCCAAAATTACATTTAAAACTAAGATTGAGAATAAAAATCATGAACACCTGAATTATGAGGAAATTCCATTAATGTTTCAATTGAGAAAATAGATGCAGGAAGAGCAATCTCAAAAACATGGTGCCATGGATGTGCTTGAAAAATAATAAACATGGAACCTGAAAGAGCAAAAAGTCACTTCAAGGCAGATATTAAATCACACCTTCTTAGCCCATTCTACCCCAAAGCTGGATGTAAGTAATGGATCTCTTATCATTTTTAGAATTAAGAATATTCACCATTAGCCAAAATTATTACCTCCTGTGCTCTAGGTGATATGTAAATAGAACATGCCCCTGGAAAGTGGGATGTGGTAGGGCTTTTGTAATATATCAGGCGCCTCTTAGCAGCTACAACCACATTTGCAGTTTTGGAATACCAAAATTCAAGTCTGCAATGCATCATCCATCTTATTATTTAAAATTTGAATTTAGAATTGAATTTGAAATTGATATTTGAATTGAAAATTTAAGATTTAAAAACATCACTTCAGGTGCAACATATTGGAGGAAATCAGATATGAAGATGAAAATGATATTATTTCATTTCTATGGAATAAGGCAAAGGAAAATTAAAGGGCTGGATTGTCAGTAGGAACTTTAACAAGTGTGTGAAAAGATCTGAAGAGGCATTTTTTTTATATTGAGACTCAAGCAAAAACTGTATCTGTAGGAACAGATGTGATCTCTCTATTCTCAGAGGAGACTCACTGTAGAAAAATTAAAAGGATGCAAAAGGTAAACTTAGCAGCTAGAAATCTGAAAGTCGATTTTAAAAAGTACACCTATGTTTGTGAAATACATTCATGGGAAAGCCACCACATTGCAAGTCTAGAATTCTGGGTTGTTTTTTGTTTGTTTGTTTGTTTGTTTTTTTGTTTTGGAACTACACCTGGCGGTGCTTAGGGGTTACTCCTGGCTCTGCACTCAGAAATCACTGCTGGCAGGCTAAGGGGACCATATATGATGCCAGGGCTCAAATCAAGTAGGTCATGTGCAAGACAAATGCCCTACTCATTGTGCTATTGTTCCAGAATTTTGAGTAGTGAAAAATTTTTGTTCAGTTCTAAAATGCTTCAGTAAGATTTTCTTGATATGTACTTATATGTATTTGTATTTTACAGTATAATAATTAGTCTTGGTTAGCCTTTCTTTGTATTTATATTTTAAAACAATTCTTTTATCTTTTTATAACCTTTTATTTATTTGTTAGTTTGTTTGTTTTTAGTTTAGTTTTTTTGGCCCTACCTTGTAATGCTAAGGGCATACCCTTGGCTCTGTGCTCAGAGAACATTCCTGGTGGGCTTGAGGACCATATGGAATTCTGGCAATTAGAACCAGCTTGGTCATTTGCAAGGCAAGTGCTTTACCCACAGTACTATTCTCAGAGTCATTATTTTATATTTTTATTATAGATTTTGGGACTATGATTTATAAGATATCAGTATTTTATACATGAAGTATTCCAGCCTCACACCCTATACTCAGTTGTCTGCTTCCCTTCACACATGTCTCACTGCCCCTCAACTCTCCTTTACAGCCCTCATCTCCCATGATAAGATTCTTACTGAAGACAATTTCTAAGTTCCTGTTTTCTTGAGACATTTGTTATTGTCCTTCCTGTTTCTTCTATAAACCTAAGTTTTAAGAACTCTATTTATTTTTGTATTGTAACAAACAATATGCAGTGCCTACCAGAGACAAGGTAGGGATGTAGGTGGGAATGGGGGACACTGATAAAGGGAAGGTCATAGAGACAGTAGGGAGAACACTTAATGCCTGAAATGGTTGGATTATGAATAATTTGGTAAATCATGGTGTTAAAATTAAAAATTGTAAAAGTAAAATAAATTAAGCAATCAAAAATATAAAAACAAAAATTGATGATTTTTCTACAACATGCTCTAATATAAGACTTTTATTTATAATAATGTTCTAATGTCCTCACAATAAAAAAAATTCATAATATTCATTAAAATTTGCTAATAGTAAAACCTCCAACTTTTACAGGGCTTATAAATATGTAGTGACTTTTGGGAAGAAAATACTATTTATCAATTAATTGAACATTAGAAAGCAGAACATTATCAACAAAATCCAGATATATAAAAGCTACTTTAATTTTATAATTGACCTTACTAAGTATTAGTTAGCATGTGTATTAAATATGTATATTTAAATTAGATAAATTCATTGTATATAATTCTGTAAGTACAACTAAGTTAGTTGTACATATTTCAGTGCTATAAAGCCCTGAGGTGATTAATATTATAAAGTATTTTGTATTAAAATTCATACATTTTTCATCTATTCTAATTTGTCTGTTAAGGAGCATAACTCTAAAACTTCATAGAAGTTACATATATAGAAAACAATAATGGGAATTTAAAACAGAGGTATAGTTTATTTCCCTGAACTATATCTTTTGTGGTTATTACAACAAATTACAGGATATTTTTAATCCCAGATGCAGTATTAAAATTCTTCTTGTAATACAATCCTGGTGAAAATTGGATTATTCATGAAAAAGAATGATTCTTTTTAATACTAAATAGTCATTCAGATGAATAGTAGGAGCAGTGAAATAACACATATTTCTTAAGATATTTGAATTATCTGCATAATTTAAATTAGAATTTAAATACTAGGGAGTTTGACATTGAAGTATGACTTGTTAGTAGGAATATGGCAGAAAATTCAAAGACTGTCATATCCTTGGAGTCAGTGCTAACCTCCATTATGATCTTTTTATTATTTGGTTCTCTACAGAAATGGAGAGACTGAGATAGCATGGTCTGGTGATTCCTGGGTCCAGTAGTTACATTATTTGCTTCATTGTCCTTCATGCTTATGGCTAAGATTCTAGAGACAATGAACTGCAGACTTTATTAATCCTAGAATATTTTTTATCAGTTTTTAATACTAGAATAGAATATAGTGATTATGTAATCTAACTATTTTCTTTAACAGAAAATGATGCTTAAAAAAGGTAACGTTTCGAATATGGAGCAATAGCGCAGGGGTAGGGTGCTTGTCTTGCAAGCGGCTGACCCAGGATGGCTCGGTTCAATCCCCAGCTTCCCATATGATTCCCCAAGCCAGGAACGATTTCTGAGCCCATAGCCAGGAGTAACACCTAAGGGTCACCGAGTGTGGCCCAAAATCAAAAAAACAAAACAAAACAAAAAAAGAAGAGGTAAAGTTTGTTCTCTAAGGCCAACGATTGATTCACTCATAATTCTAAAGTATTTCATCATTATTTTTCTGTCTGGTATTTTGATTCTGCCATCAACTATGCTAAATGTGAGTCCTGTTTCCAACTGTTATAACACTTTGATGTGATGACTACATGTGCCAAAACTATCTTGGTACCTTGTAAGGTAACAGCTTAGGAGGACAGATCAATATTTTTAGGTTTTCAGAATAGAATAAGGGAAGTATATAAAAGCTTCTTAATTTTACAGAAACTAGTTTATCGAAACCTTCCTGACCAAAAAACTCTTTGTTGATGTTTTCAAGAGTCCAATAATTAACACTTCTTCAAATTCTCCAAGCTTTAAGATACTATTGGGAGAAAAAAATAAAGCAATTTAAAAGAAAATTTTTGATTTAATTATGTTAAATTTAGTAACAAAGGATGCTGCTTTGATAGTGTAATCATATACAAATATGTTTTTATTACAATAAATCACAACTTAGTAAGGGAGAGAAATTTACCAAGATATATAAGAACTATAAATCTAAAGGCATTCATTTGATGGTATAGGGATTTAGAATGCAGAAAAAAGCCTGGATGCTACATGATCACTTATATAATTAGAAACTCGAGATGTAGAAAAATTCTTACCTATAATAACATTATTCAGTTTTTTAATCTGATCTCATTCCCCTTCATACTCTTTCTGTTATTTTTTTTATTATTGTGCCTCAAAATTATGATTTAATAAATATATTTAGTAGAAGGCAAATCACTCATGTCTAAGACAATGTTCTAGATATTTTACACAATTGTTAGTGTCAATTCAGTTCATTTTTTAAAAAGTACATGGAATGTCTGATAGCTATTTGATATACTTACAGATAATTTTTCTATTAGATCAATAAAGACAGCTGAAAATTGTGCTCCTGTGTGAAAAGAAAATGAGCTAGCAATTGGCATCATATTGGATTGTCACTTATAAGCTTAAGACAGCTATTACTTTTCCTTTCAGAAACTATGACACTTCTACTAAAGAAAAAGGTCATGGTTCCATAATACATCTGAGATTATAGTTCATTATTATATTACTATAACCATTTAAATGCCACTGTGCATATCCCAAAGGTCAGTTTTAATACCCCTTTCCCTCTGAAAAAGACATGGAGCTCTAAGTTTTCCCTCTGAAAGAAGCAGCAATATTCTTTGATGAAGTCAGTCTCACTCAGTAGTATTTCAATAACTATATGGAGAATCATAAGATAGCACAAAATTAC
Source organism: Suncus etruscus (assembly GCF_024139225.1). Classification (NCBI taxonomy): domain Eukaryota; kingdom Metazoa; phylum Chordata; class Mammalia; order Eulipotyphla; family Soricidae; genus Suncus; species Suncus etruscus. Next base: position 116,303,074 of record NC_064851.1, read on the forward strand.
TACATATTAAAAATTGAGAAATGATTAGAGTATCTCTGTCCAAGATATGGTAATTCACTATAATGCAAAAGAAATCAACATTCTACAGTTAACCAGAGTTACCCAGATTTGACTAAGTATAATGAAGATAATGATGGACCATTCCCAACTGTGTTCAGGGCTTAGTCTTGGCTCTTTACACAAGAATCACTCCTAGAAGAGGTTGGAGGATCACATGGGGTGCAAATTGAATCCAGGTTGGCCTTTTGCAAGACAAATGCCACTGAACTATTTTTCCAGGTTATACATTTAGATGTACAACCTCACGTTATATGTTAACAGTAACACAATCAGATCATGACATTGTAATTCAAAGTTGTCAGAATAGTTTATTATTATTGGCCCGCATATAGTGATGAATTGTGTTACAGAATGAAATATATATCCTGACTTTTTCCACCACTGTCTTAAATCTACTTATGTATATAAAGAAATTTTCTGGGAGCTAGATAGATAGTACAGTAGGTAGCCTGATTGCCTTGCATGCAGCTAACTTGCTTTTCATTCTGGGCATACCATATGTTCCTGCAATCAGCATTAAAAGTAATTAGCCAGGTGTGACCTAAAGCCAAAAAAATTCTCTGTATATAATTAAGGGTATAGAAATGTATAGGGATGAGGATAAAGTGATATTACAGTGGGTAGGGTGTTTGCCCTGAATACAATTACCCAGGTTCGATTCTAGCACTTCTATCTGGCCAAAAAACCAAAAATAGTCTGTTCATTTAAGATTTAAGGTTATATTTGTCAGTTAAATTAAAAAATCTGTGAATTGAAGAATGTTCGCAAAGTATTTACAACTTCAGTAATTTTTAATAATACAAATTTGCATAAAAGTAACAAATGTTATAAGTAAATGTTATAAGTAAAATATTATCTAGAGTAACACTACACATCAATTCAAGGAGGGACACTATACTTTGGATGAGAAATGGAGATTTGTGATACTTATATACAGAGAATACAGTAGAATTTTATAAGTATCTCATCAAAGTTGGGAATTCATGTTAGTTGGACAAGTGAGTTTAATTGCCCTGCATATGGATCTATGTGGGTGGCAAAAGTGACTTTTCCTCAGGTGGAAGAAATGGAAGTAGTGTTGTGCTTATATTCTGAACAGACTAAGCAATGCACTTGAATGAGATCATTTGAATGAGGTAGGGAGAGGAGATGCGTTAGACAGAGGAGAGTTTAAGAAATGAGCCTGAAAAGTACATTCTAACGTTAATGACCGCAGTAAGATATGCTTGCCAATGTGGGAAAATGAATCCAGAATGCAGAAGGAAACCAAAAGACAAGTCAAAAAGAGAGGACATTTCTAGAGGAATGAAATGACTAGTAGTATCCAAAGTTTTAGATAGACCAAGTAAGATAGATTCAGCAAATCTACTTACATTATTAACTTATATCTGAAATTAAAAGAGAGGTTAATAAAACGTTTTTAAATACACTAGCAAGATAATGAAAAAAAAACTTGAGATAATGTACATACAATTATTTTAATTATTTGGTTTTAAGTAATAAAGTGAAAAGAGACAATCTATAGGGCAATATGAAGAATAGAATTACAAAAATTAAATGGCATATTATACTAAATTATTATAGAAATAGAACAATCAAGAAGGTGGTTCTGGAGATATAGTACAGCAGGAAATAGCATGTTCTGCACAGGACTGACCGGGATTTGTATGATCTTGAGCAGCCAAGAGTGATCCCTGAGCATAGAACCAAGAGGAAGCTCTAAAAACTGCTGAACATGGTTCCAAACAACTTTCAACAATACCAAGAAAAGAGGAAGACTTTAATAGATAGCAGTAAAAGCATAATTAACTACTGAAAAAACAGAATTGAGGATAAAAATAAGCTGGAACTTAATAGGAGAGGGACAACCACCATTAGATAGACAAACTGTCACTGTACACAGAAGCCCATGCGGAAAGATAATGTGGATGTATACATAGTTGAAGGCATGAATCTAAGTGCTGCTGAGATTGTTTGAAAGTTATCTCACACTTCCTTTTCCCAATAAGACAGTAATGTAGGTCATCATTTGAGCGTGTGAAGGGAGAGGAGATGCTAGGTAGTCGAGTACAGGCAAGGCATGAAAAAGTCAATTGAAAAAGGGGAAGAAAAAAATGAAGAAAATGAAGTTGGATGGTAATGCACATTAAAAGTCCAATTAAGTTAAGTAATCATGAAGTTAAAATGAGACCACAAGTTTCATTCTGTTCTTTTTCTTCAACTACATTAAGCAATTCAGGTGAGAGAGTAGCTACTCTGGGTGTGGTGTTTATCACTTAATATGTAACAGGGGTGAGAAAAATAAAGGTGATCACTGTGCATGCAAAGAAAAGACAAAAATAGACTGTTAGAACAAATGGAAAGGGGTTAGGAAAATGAGGGCATGCAGAGGATCTGAAATAAGGCAAGGTTGGCAGGATTAATTTGACCATAGAAGCAAAGAGATTGGAGCAATTTGAAAATTGTGTTTAAAAGAAGCAAAGTAGAAGATTCAGAGCTGGAAACTTGAAATTGTGTCAGATGGTAGTATTTGACAATGACATTATGCTATATGAATGTGGAGCTAAGTTAAAAGGAGTAAGAAAGAAGGAAAGGTATTATAGAAAAACAAAACTCAGAGCTCACAGGCCAGCATGAAAGGATTCTCAAAAATACTTTGGAGCTCTGAAAAAAGTTCTAGGGTTTTTGTCATTATAGTATAAATTTTCTTCCGCAAGGATTTATTTTTTCATCTTACAGAGACAACTACTTTATTATATTTCACAATATGTTTAACTAATACAATCCCAGTTATCATTGTTATCTTAAAATATAAGTTCAAGGGCCAGAGAAAAGGTGCCTACCTTTTATGTCATCAACCCCTGATCAATCTCTGGCACCACATATGGTACCCCAAGCATGACCAACAATGATTCCTGAGCACAGAACTAGGAATGATTTTTTTGAGAATAGCCAGGTATGACCCTCAAACCAAATATAGATAACAATAACAGCAATAATAAAAAATAATAATGAAGTAATTCCCTTTATTGTTGACAGAGATGCTTGGCATGTTTTCTTATAAATGATTTTTAATCACAGGATAAAGAATATTTAGCTGTAACAAATTATGTTTATGTGTTTTAAGAGAGCTCTCATTTTCTTTTTAACCACAATTTACTCCCTATATCATATTTATTTTCAGTCGCTATAATCTGAAACTATATGAAAATTTTTTGCACATCTTCAGTAATGATTTTCCTGTCTTCAGGGATATTAAAGTATAAAAAATATTGGGCTAAAAATAAAACAAAAGACCAATTTCACTCATGATTATCTATGTTGTAATGATAAACACAATACTATCAAGCATAATACAATAATACATTTTAAAATAATGCATAATATTAAATGCAATTTATTTTATGATTTTCAATACTAGGAAGTGGCTTATAATAATCTATTATTTAATTGTTTAATGGTAGTTAATATAACATGCTGATATTATTCCAATATCTGTTCATTGCAAAAACACTAAAAAAGACCATTCAGCATGTGATTAATTTTGTATATATCAATTTAATAACTAAAATTATATTCATTAATAATTCCTATTAAATTTAGCAACATAGATGTTCTCTGCTACAAGCAATATTTCAGACTAAGTTTGTGTGGAGATGAGGCAGCTGATGTATATGCAGATGTCTGAACAAATGTTGCTGCACATAGTGTCTTCAACTCAACATTTCCTCATCCTCTTAGCAAATATCAAGTAAGCAGATTCTGCCCCAATAAAGACAATTATTGCCACATCTCTTCAGGCTACTTAATACAAAATAACCCCAGTTGAGGATGTAGTAAATCAGATGGTCAAACTCTGCATTTGTTTTATGACAAACCACCAGGAACCAGAGAGACAGAAAAAGGGTCAAGTCTCAATGTGTTATTCAATGGAATTCAGTAAAGCAAGTATTTGTGTATAACTTTGAAACGTGCATGAAAAACTGCACAAATGTTATGATTTGTACAATAATACACAAAAATACTGAAAAAGACAATATATTAAGGAAGATTTTTATAGTCACATTTAAATTCTCCACATATGGAGAAAATTAAACTTTATGAAATATAATGGGTATTATGTAGCTTGCAAAAGCAATTATATATGCATGTTTTGATATTGCTAAAATTTATATTAAGAAACTTCTAAACATTCAAGAGACAAAAGTAATTTTGGAGAGAAAGAAAAGCCATATCATTTTTTGTTCCATAAAGTTTCAATAATATAAAAATGACAATACACTGAGAGTTAACTTGGATGTGTACTGAATCAATAAAAGCACCAACAAGCATACAGTTCTGTGTTTATAGCTATATACTCGTGAACAAAGAGACAGAGAGAGAGAAAAAACAAGAGAGAGAAAGAAAGAGAAAAGTATATGAAAAGAGTTGATTCAAAAAGAAAATACGATTTAGGATATGTATAAATTATTAGTCTGACAACTATAATACAGTGAGGTGTTTGTTAATGAATATATAAGATATAATTAAAATAAATAAATTAATTTATTTATTTAAAAACACTATCGTAACTATTGTGAGAAATGAACTTCTAAAACATTGTGCTAGGGAAAACTGGACATCCATTAATGGTTAAATATAAATACATTTTTACATAATTTACTATATAATGAAATAAAGAGATTCATAAATATAAAAAGTAAAAGTAAAATTATAAGTTCTAGAAAACAATGATCTTTATAGCCAGGAAATTATAAAATAACTTAAAGTATAAGAGAAATAAAAGTTTAGTATGTCATTAATATTACTTTTAAATGATTAAAAATAATAAATCAAAATTAAAATAAATCATTGATAGAAATATGTATCTCAATGAATTAACAAGTATACTATTAATAAAAAGCAACTGACTTATTTAGAAAAAAAACACAAGAATGATAAAGTATGGGGGTATTGAGCCAAGGAATGATTACTTGTAAGGCAAGAAAATAAAGCCAATGTCATAAACAATTTTAATATTTACATTAAACTTCTATATACATACAATGTCTCACTTTTTTGTTGGGTAGGTTTTGGGCAACACTCAGTGTTCTCAATGCACACAATTCCTAGTCTGTGCTCAAGAATCACCCCTGGTAGTACTTTTGTGACCAGTTGAATGAAGACAAAGACAGCACTATGCTACGTAACCACCTTGCCCTTTGCACTAGGCCATGTCTCGCTTTGGATTTAAGCACACAATTCAGGTGTAGTTTGATCAGATATTTGGAATGTTTCATTGAAAAGGTGAACATACACATCGCTAGAGAAATATAAATAAGATTTTCCAGTAACTCCACAGTGAAATCAGTTTGCAGTTATAACCCATTTATGATTTGGTATTATTTGCCTTTTATTAGCATTGTCTTAACTACCTAAAGATTTGAAGTGCATTTTTGCATGGAGATCGACTATAAAATTGGCTGCAAATCAATGTAATATAAAACATTCTTGGTGAAACACTGAGTTTTCTTTGATATCCATTAAACTGCATCTTTCTCAATTATTTTCTTTTTTCATTAAATTTCTTGTGGTTTACAAGAGTTCATCAAACAGTTATTTATATCATTCAAATTTTTACCACAAATGTAAAATCCCCTCCAACTTACCTGATTATCTCCCAACCTCCCCAACGCCTGCTGCTTGGCAGCAGAAATAATTTACATAATGTTTTATGTACTACTACTAGAAAACCAGAATTAATATTGTGGGGAATGGGGTCAGGGCAATAGCACAAGTAGGGCATTGCCTTGCATACAATGGACCAAATTTGATCTCAAACATCCCTTTTCGTCCCCTGGTCCTGCCAGGAGTAATTTCAGAGCATTGGACCAGGAGTACTGAGCACTGCCAGGTGTGGCTCAAAAAAAAAACAACCAACAACAACAATAGAAAACACCCATACATTATACAGTCATGTGTCTGAGTGATTCACAAAACTGATCTACTTTTGTCCTGGGCTCATGAGTTCATATGGTTCATAGAGGTTCACATGATTCATAAGGGCCCTCCATAAAGCCCAGTGAGATTAGCTGTGAGGCCAGTATTTCTATGAGCTTTTCCTGAGTTGGGCCTCTTCTTAGGAGTTACATTAGCCTATAGTGTTGATTATTTGCATAGACAATGCAATGGTTCAAACACATAGCTGCCAGGTTTCATAACCCTATATGTTTTACTAAATATTGACATATGTCACTGAAATTACTAAAGAAGAAAAATACAGAATCTTGGTAGCATTTTTCTTCTAACAATTCCTTTAACATTTTTCTTCTTTAAAAAGACAAACAAATACATATTTGTGTTTATATACATATACATATAAAGTGAAAATTAGCAAAAATACAAGTGATAATTATTATTTTTTATTTTTTGGCCAAACCTAGTGATGTTCAGGGATTACTCCTGTCTATGCACTCAGAAATCACTCATGGCTTGGGGGATCATATGGGATGCTGGAGGATCTAACAGCTGTCTGTCCTGAGTCAGCTGCGTGCAAGGCAATGCCCTACCACTGCGCCATTGCTCTGGCTCCACGAGTGATCATTTAAAATTTTTTTTCTATTTTTGGGTGAATGCTGCTGAAATTTTATAAAATAACATTTTAGAACATTTTTATTCAAGGAATATAGATACTATATTTAGTATTCATTATAATTTTTCTTTAAACCAACCATGAAAATAACTAAATCTAGGGCCATTTTAATTGTACTCTTATAAAACAAGGAGACATGTTAGTCATTCACAAAGACTTTATACATTTCCCTTTTCTCTACTCTTCTGAAATTTCTATGATATTCTTTTCTTTTTTTTTTTTTTTTGGTTTTTGGGCCACACCCGTTTGACGCTCAGGGGTTATTCCTGGCTATGCACTCAGAAATCGCCCCTGGCTTGGGGGACCATATGGGACGCCGGGGGATTGAACCGCGGTCCTTCCTACGCTAGCGCTTGCAAGGCAGACACCTTACCTCTAACGCCACCTTCCCGGCCCCGCTATTCTTATCTTTTTTAAACTGTTATGATTCCATCACCCACAAAACAGTATGATCATTATCTTGTTTTAATTAATTGTTTCATTTAAGCACCATGAATACAAAATTGTTCATTGTTGGGTTTCAGTCATAGAATGTACACCAACCTTCACCAGTGCACCTTTCCCACCAATGTCTTTCTTTCCTTACCATAACCCACCCTTTTGTGCTTTTTTTTTAAAGTTACAGCTGGTGGTACCAGGGGGTACTCTTACCTCTGAGCTTGGGAAACACTCCTGGTAGTTTTGGGGGACCATAAAGAGTGCCAGGGATAGTACTTGTGTTGGCCATGTGGAAGATAAATCAGTCTGCTGTTATATTGCTCTGGCTCCTATTATTTATTTTTAATTTACCTTTCACACTGATTCAATTTAAAAACTGGTAACTGCTTTTATTGAATCTATTTACTTCAACAATTTCACAACAGAGTCAAGTTACCTTTAAAAATCCCCAAATTTTCAAGTGATTTTTAACAATTAAATGAAGTATAATGTGTTAATGTGCAACTGCTAGCTTTATAATTGTAACTATTTATGAGAAAGTTTATGAATTTATCTTGATAAAAAGAAGTAAATAACTTCGCTATCTTGGAAGTATTTAAATATATATTCAATAATTCATTTTGGGGACAATGATGAGCTCCCTAGCTGATTTCAAGGGGCCTTAGGTCAGGGGCTAGATCACTGCCAATTGGGCCAGAAATTCAACTCTAAAGCCGGAGAATTCACTCAGTGTTGCAGTGTCCTAGCATGTTAAGAATCTCCAGGTCCACCCTAGTGATATGGATAGGCCTCCCAGGCCTTCCCTGTTTGTGCTAGTAGTTCAAGTAATGCTGAGAATAGAACCATGTTCTACATATCTAAAGCATATACCCTTGATCCTTGTGCTACTCTCATAATTGTAATATTGAACAATTCGTTAGCAAGTATTGACGTTGGTTTTCCTGTTTATAAAGTAGTGTGTAAATGCAAATGTGTTACATTTTTTCAGCACCAAAAATATCTGAATAATATGGTTTCATTGCACAGAACAGATATCAAAATACTTATGAACCAAAATGTTCAAAAGGTTTAAAATGGCCCTTCCAACCTTGAGAGCTGAGATAAGTTCAAAACACATTACTGTAATTCTTTCAATAACAGGCTGAGTGAACTCATTCAGGAGAGGGACATACACAAAATGGTTTCCCTCAAAATGGGATATGAAGAAATTTAGTAAGATAATAACAAATGGTCAGAGTTAACAGAGCCTGAAAACTGGTCTATAAAACCAGCTTACCATGTGGGGGAAGGATGAGGGGATCATTGAAAGGGCAGTCCACTGTGGTAGAGGGTGTGAACTGGAACAGTGTATGCATGAAACTCTATCATTAACATTACATAAAATTCAGGGGCTAAAATTTCAAGAGAAATATCAAATAAAGTATTTCATAATGATGAGCTAAGTTTTACTTAACTCATAGCAAACTGTTACATAGGTCAGTTGGAATAAATGTATAAAATGGGCTGGAGATTGTGGCTCAGTAATACAGTGCTTTTACTGCATATGTGAGTTTATGGGTTTAATCCCTAGCTCTTCATATGTATATATACAAATATAAATATATGCATATATGTGTGTATATTTATAAGGGCACTTTGTTCAAAACTATGAAGTTAGTACAGAGAAAAGTGGTTGCTAGGATTAGCATAGGAAAAGATGAGAAGGCAAGAAATGTTAGGACAGTGAGTAGCATAATAAATGACAGGTGCTTTTTAGATAACTCCAAGACTGAATTAACTGAACTAACTAGATACTGGATACTGGACTTCAATGATGTGTCAAATCAAGGTGACACTTGGTTTTACTATACTATTCTGGCCAATGACTGATAATTTGGAGACTAAGATGGTTGGGAACAGGAAGAATATGGGAAATTTTGCAAATGTAAATTTAATATATATCTGTTTTTTAAAAACGAAGTAATTATTTACTTATTTTGGTGTAGGGTCATACATGGCTGTGCTCAGGACTTACTGCTAGCTCTCTGCTAGGGATCATTCTCAACAATTCTCAAGGGACCACATGGAAATGAACACAGGTCACCATTATTCAAAGCAAGGGACTTAACTGCTATATCTCAAAGGCCTTAAAAGGTCTTTAAAAAAACAAAAATATTCATATATTCATTTCTTTTGTCCTCCTGATACTTTAATCACATAATATGTTTTGTAGTTGTGCTACAATTCTTGAATAGTCTCGGTTTATTTTCCATATTCTTTTTTTTTAGTTTGACTTTCAGTTTTGAAGAGGACTATTAAGATATTACAAAGCTAAGAAATTCTTTGCTTAGTTATGTGAAGTGTACAAAAAAACACCATTAAAGTCATTCAATTCTGTTACAATGCTTTAGAAGTCCAGTATTTTATTTTGGCTGTTTTTTGCACTTTTGTTTCTCTGTTCACTTTATTCATTTTTCTTTCATTATTAACACCTTACCTATGAGATCTATTGTAAATTAATCATCTTATATTAAATTCCAGACCTTACAAGTCCAATTTTCTTGTCACGTGGAGTCTGAATCTGATTAACTCCCTAAATACTAACTAGTATGGAGCCAAAAAATTGCTCAAATTTTGTATTTCAGACTTATCCACACTGAGCCCTTCAATTTATCAGCTATAGTTCAGGTTTTCTTATCTTGATATTTGTTCCAAGGTCTCAAGGTTCCAATTGCTCATATAAGTTGTGATTTTCTAGTTTAGTTTGTAGGTCTTTTCCATTGGGAGAACTCATGATTGCTCTGTGACCTCACTTTTCTTGATAATATAAAATTGCTGAATTTATTGGTTTGTTCAATTTTTCACTCATTGATAGAGTGGTAATTACAGTTTTTTATAACTGGAACCAAATGATGTATATATATATATATATATATATATATATATATATATATATATATATATATATATATATATATATATGAGTATAAATTTCTCCATGCTCTTATCTTTCCCTTAAGTTCCTTTTCTCCCATTTCCTCTTCTATCTTCTTAATTTTTTGCACCTTCTTTAAATGATTTTTGCACAATGTTTTAACTCAAGGAAGTAGAGGATATGTCTTCCTTGCACTTCACAGACTGACCAACACTTCTGACAGTTGCTCTGGTAGCCTCAGAACCACCTGGGGTGTCTGTGACCCTGAGCACTGCTAGGAGGAGTTCAGCAACAACTTCAAACACTTTTCTGATATTTTTTAGTTTCTAATAAAATATTTCCTTTTTTGAAGGTGAGGAGCAGACTAATAATTTCACCAGGCTGTAAGAAGGACCTAAATTAATCTACAGATTCCTTTATCACAAAGGACAGATGGGGATTTTAAGGAACTAACAAACCAACAAAATACTAACAACAAAAAGGAGAAAATAACTCTCTTTTTATCAGCTTCTAGGAATGCATAAAAGGATGCACAGAAGGGAAAAAAAGAAAAAATTCAGAAAGACATTTACTGAATTGTAAAGTTATTTGCTTAAATTCTTTCATCCTAGGAATTCTGATGACCTAACTTTCCCTTGAGATACTAGATGTATCTGATAATCAACAGACTGGAGATTTCATCATTATTAGAACAAAAATATTACATTTATTTCTAAAGTATTATATGAGTGACGTTAATTTAAGTAGCATGGTCACAGTTAAAGAAAATTCATCAACGTTTTTCTTTTCCATTGCAAATATTCAAGGTTGGATAATAAAGGAATAAAAAGGAAGCTTTAAGAAGGCTTAAATGTTAGAAGCCAGAGCAATAGTACAGCTCTTAGGATGTTTGCCTTGCATGACACAGATCTGGTTTCAATCTCTATTAGCTACCATAGGCCCCCAAGCATCACCAAGAGTAATTCCTGAATGCAGAGCCAGCAGTAACCCCTGAGCAGTGCCTTGACCCAAAACCAATCCCCCAAATAAAACAAATTAAAAAAGCCCAGAAAATTCTAAATATTGATTTTCATGCTAATTTTAAATTAAAATATTCTGAAGAAATACTTTGAAGTAGGCATTTTAAAAGGCAGTATTTTAATATTACCAATTTTATTATTTATTTACTAATATTACTATTTTTCTATTTTCCAATAGACCTATGATTAAAATCACAGAGCAATGGCATTAAATGTAGATTTGTGGGTTTTTTTGTTTGTTTGTTTTGGTTTTGGTTTTTGGGCCACACCAGGCAGTGCACAGAGATTACTATTCTCTCTGTGCTCAGAAATCATTCCTGGCAGGTTCAAGGACTGTATGGGATGCCGACGATCAAACTCGGGTCCATCCTGAGTTGGCAGCGTGCAAGGCAAACTCCCTACCGCTGTGCTAGCACTCCAGTCCCGTGTTTTGATTATTTTTGAATTCAAAATTTACTACCTTACTGGCCGGAGCTGAGGCGCAGAGGTAGGTAGGGCATTTGCCTTGCAAGTAGCTGACCTAGGAAGGACCTTGGTTTGATCCCCCAGCGTCTGATATGGTCCCCCAAGCCAGGAGGGATTTCTGAGAAAATAGCCAGGAGTAACCCCTGAGCATCACAGTGTGTGGCCCCCAAACAATCAAAAAATACTAACTTAAAACTCCATTAAAATAACTGTAACTTTTAATGCAGCTTTAATCTTATTTTGTCTCTCTAGTGTATTAGTTAGCTAATCAATGGCAGGTAGGAAATGAACACTGATAAGATGACAAAGACAATGAGAACTCTAGGGGTAATTCTTTCTTCCTTTATAATTTATATTTATATCAATTATGTACAAAAAAATAAAGATAAAAACACAAAAACAAAGACTGGAGAGAGAGCCTGGCTTATGGTGATTGGTGCTTTACTTGTCGTGATCCTGGTTCAAATCCCAGTAGTATGCATAGTCCTGCATGATCTCTGAAGAGAGTCAGAAGGGAACCTTGACGCTGCTTGGATTAAACTAAACACACAATCTCTGAAAAAAGTATGGAAACAGATATTGCATATATCATCTGCCTTCTCATCTGCCCTCACACAGATATAACCTCCTTCACTATTAGCATTTCACACCATAGTGATACCCTATGTCTGATACCTTAGTACTGAATCTTTTGAGCTTTCTACATCCCTCACTCACTGATATTATTATCATAGTTCTTAGCATAGTTATTTCTCTAACTGCACTCACCATTCTTTGTGGTGAGCTTCATGACTTGAGCCGGTCCTTGTGTATATTTCTGTATAAATATACATCTCCAACTCTTGAGTGAATGTCAAGGTAAGTTGTGACTTTCTAAGAATGTTATGACTTTCGGTGTATGTTTAGATAAGGGATTTGTTTATTTATGATAGAATATGTTTAGTTATGATAGTACATTTAATTGTGAAAGTGATGACTTCAGTGAATGTTTAGTTTTATAGGAGTGTAGTTAATGGTCTTCCCAAGTAACTTCTCATTTAATACTCCCTTCAGCAATGACAGAGTCCTAGGTACTAAATAACCATTGCAGTGAATTTGTGTTGTCATTGTTCTTGATTTTGGTTGTCTGATAGATGTATAATTATTTTCCCCTATTTTTTTTGTGTTTTATTTTTTTTAATTTATTTAAACACCTTAATTACATACATGATTGTGTTTGGGTTTCAGTCATGTAAAGAACACCACCCATCACCAGTGCAACATTCCTATCACCAATGTCCCAAGTCTCCCTTCGCCCCACCCGACCCCCGCCTGTACTCTAGACAGGCTCTCCATTTTCCTCATACATTCTCATTATTAGGACAGGTCAAAATGTAGTTATTTCCCTAACTAAACTCATCACTCTTTGTGGTGAGCTTCCTGAGGTGAGCTGGAACTTCCAGCTCTTTTCTCTTTTGTGTCTGAAAATTATTATTACAAGGGTGTCTTTCATTTTTCTTAAAACCCATAGATGAGTGAGACCATTCTGCGTTTTTCTCTCTCTCTCTGACTTATTTCACTCAGCATAATAGATTCCATGTACATCCATGTATAGGAAAATTTCATGACTTCATCTCTCCTGACAGCTGCATAATATTCCATTGTGTATATGTACCACAGTTTCTTTAGCCATTCGTCTGTTGAAGGGCATCTTGGTTGTTTCCAGAGTCTTGCTATGGTAAATAGTGCTGCAATGAATATAGGTGTAAGGAAGGGATTTTTGTATTGTATTTTTGTGTTCCTAGGGTATATTCCTAGGAGTGGTATAGCTGGATCATATGGGAGCTCGATTTCCAGTTTTTGGAGGAATCTCCATATCGCTTTCCATAAAGGTTGACCTAGACAGCATTCCCACCAGCAGTGGATAAGAGTTCCTTTCTCTCCACATCCCCGCCAACACTGTTTATTCTCATTCTTTGTGATGTGTGCCATTCTCTGGGGTGTGAGGTGGTATCTCATCGTTGTTTTGATTTGCATCTCCCTGATGATTAGTGATGTGGAACATTTTTTCATGTGTCTTTTGACCATGTGTATTTCTTCTTTGTCAAAGTGTCTGTTCATTTCTTCTCCCCATTTTTTGATGGGGTTAGATGTTTTTTTCTTTTAAAGTTCTGTCAGTGCCTTGTATATTTTGGAGATTAGCCCCTTATCTGATGGGTATTGGGTGAATAGTTTCTCCCACTCAGTGGGTGGCTCTTGTATCCTGGGCACTATTTCCTTTGAGATGCAGAAGCTTCTCAGCCTAATATATTCCCATCTGTTAATCTCTGCTTTCACTTGCTTGGAGAGTGCAGTTTCCTCCTTGAAGATGCCTGTAATGTCCTGGAGTGTTTTGCCTATGTGCTGTTCTATATATCTTATGGTTTTGGGGCTGATATTGAGGTCTTGAATCCATTTGGATTTTACCTTTGTACATGATGTTAGCTGGGGGTCTAAGTTTAATTTTTTGCAAGTGGCTATCCAATTGTGCCAACACCACTTGTTGAAGAGGCTTTCCCTGCTCCATTTAGGATTTCCTGCTCCTTTATCAAAAATTAGGTGGTTGTATCTCTGGGGAACATTTTCTGAGTATTCAAGCCTATTCCACTGATCTGAGGACCTATCCTTATTCCAATACCATGCTGTTTTGATAACTGTTGCTTTGTAGTACAGTTTAAAGTTGGGGAAAGTAATTCCTCTCATATTCTTTTTCCCAATGATTGCTTTAGCTATTCGAGGGTGTTTATTGTTCCAAATGAATTTCAAAAGTGTCTGATCCACTTCTTTGAAGAATGTCATGGGTATCTTTAGAGGGATGGCATTAAATCTGTATAATGCCTTGGGGAGTATTGACATTTTGATGATGTTAATCCTGCCAATCCATGAGCAGGGTATGCGTTTCCATTTCCGTGTGTCCTCTCTTATTTCTTGGAGCAGAGTTTTATAGTTTTCTTTGTATAGGTCCTTCACATATTTAGTCAAGTTGATTCCAAGATACTTGAGTTTGTGTGGCACTATTGTGAATTGGGTTGTTTTCTTAATGTCCATTTCATCCTTATTACTATTGGTATATAGAAAGGCCATTGATTTTTGTGTGTTAATTTTGTAGCCTGCCACCTTGCTATATGAGTCTATTGTTTCTAGAAGCTTTTTGATAGAGTCTTTAGGGTTTTCTAAGTAGAGTATCATGTCATCTGCAAACAGTGAGAGCTTGACTTCTTCCTTTCCTATCTGGATTCCCTTGATATCCTTTTCTTGCCTAATCGCTATAGCAAGTACTTCCAGTGCTATGTTGAATAGGAGTGGTGAGAGAGGACAGCCTTGTCTTGTGCCAGAATTTAGAGAAAAGGCTTTCAGTTTTTCTCCATTGAGGATAATATTTGCCACTGGCTTGTGGTAGATGGCCTTCACTATATTGAGAAAGGTTCCCTCCATTCCCATCTTGCTGAGAGTTTTGATCAAGAATGGGTGTTGGACCTTATCAAATGCTTTCTCTGCATCTATTGATATGATCATGTGGTTTTTATTTTTCTTGTTATTGATGTTGTGTATTATGTTGATAGATTTACGGATGTTAAACCAGCCTTGCATTCCTGGGATGAAACCTACTTGATCATAGTGGATGATCTTCTTAACGAGGCATTGAATCCTATTTGCCAGGATTTTGTTGAGGATCTTTGCATCTGCATTCATCAGTGATATTGGTCTGTAATTTTCTTTTTTGGTAGCGTCTCTGTCTGGTTTAGGTATCAATGTGATGTTGGCTTCATAAAAGCTATTTGGAAGTGTTTCTGTTTGTTCAATTTCATGAAAGAGTCTTGCCAAGATTGGCAGTAGTTCCTCTTGGAAAGTTTGATAGAATTCATTAGTGAATCCATCTGGACCTGGGCTTTTGTTTTTCGGCAGACATTTGATTACTGTTTTAATTTCATCAATGGTGATGGGGGTGTTTAGATATGCTACATCCTCTTCCTTCAACCGTGGAAGATTATAAGAGTCCAAGAATTTATCCATTTCTTCCAGGTTCTCATTTTTAGTGGCGTAGAGTTTTTCAAAGTAGTTTCTGATTACCCTTTGAATCTCTGTCATATCAGTAGTGATCTCTCCTTTTTCATTCCTGATACAAGTTATCAAGTTTCTCTCTCTCTCTTTCTTTGTTAGGTTTGCCAGTGGTCTATCAATCTTGTTTATTTTTTCAAAGAACCAACTTCTGCTTTCGTTGATCTTTCGGATTGTTTTTTGAGTTTCCACTTTGTTGATTTCTGCTCTCAGCTTTGTTATTTCCTTCTGTCTTCCTATTCTTGGGTCCTTTTGTTGAGCATTTTCTAGTTCTATTAGCTGTGTCATTAAGCTACTCAGGTAAGCTCCTTCTTCCTTCCTGATGTGTGCTTGCAAAGCTATAAATTTTCCTCTCAGTACTGCTTTTGCTGTGTCCCATAAGTTCTGAGAGTTTGTGTCTTTATTGTCATTTGTTTCCAGGAACCTTTTTATTTCCTCCTTGATTTCATCTCGGACCCACTGGTTATTGAGTATGAGGCTGTTTAACTTCCAGGTGTTAAAGTGTTTCTTCTGAGTCCCTTTGGAGTTCACAAATAATTTCAGAGCCTTGTGGTCAGTGAAGGTAGTCTGCAAAATTTCTATCCTCTTGATCTTATGGAGGTATGTTTTATGTGCCATCATGTAGTCTATCCTGGAGAATGTCCCATGTACATTGGAGAAGAATGTGTATCCAGGTTTCTGGGGATGGAGTGTCTTATATATATCCACTAGGCCTCTTTCTTCCATTTCTCTCCTCAGGTCTAGTATATTCTTGTTGGGTTTCAGTCTGGTTGACCTGTCCAGTGTTGACAAAGCCGTGTTAAGGTCCCCCACAATTATTGTGTTGTTGTTGATATTATTTTTCAGATTTGTCAACAGTTGTATTAAATATTTTGCTGGCCCCTCATTTGGTGCATATATGTTTAGGAGAGTGAATTCTTCCTGCTCTACGTACCCCTTGATTAATATAAAATGTCTGTCTTTGTCCCTTACAACCTTCCTGAGTATAAAGTTTGCATTATCTGATATTAGTATGGCCACTCCAGCTTTATTATGGGTGTTGTTTGCTTGGATAATTTTTCTCCAGCCTTTTATTTTGAGTCTATATTTGTTCTGACTATTCAGGTGCGTTTCTTGTAGGCAGTAGAAGGTTGGATTGAGTTTTTTGATCCATTTAGCCACTCTGTGTCTCTTAACTGGTGCATTTAGTCCATTGACGTTGAGAGAAAGAATTGTCCTGGGATTTAACGCCATCTTTATTTCAAAATTTGGTGTGTCTTTTGGGTAGTCTTGTCTTAGATTAGGTCTTTCAGTTTTTCTCTTAAGACTGGTTTTGTGTCTGTGAAGTTTCTGAGCTGTTTTTTGTCTGTGAAACCATGTATTCTTCCATCAAACCGGAAAGTGAGTTTTGCTGGGTATAGTATTCTGGGTGAAGCATTCATTTCATTCAGTCTTGTCACAATATCCCACCACTGCTTTCTGGCATTGAGTGTTTCTGGTGACAGGTCTGCTGTAAATCTCAGGGAAGCTTGCTTGAATGTGATTTCCCCTTTTGATCTTGCTGTTTTCAGAATTCTTTCTCTATCTGTGGGATTTGTCATTGTGACTAGGATGTGTCTTGGGGTGGTTTTTCTGGGGTCTCTTTTGGTTGGTACTCTTCGGGCATGCAGGATTTGATCACATATATTCTTTAGCTCTAGAAGTTTCTCTTTAATGATGTTCTTGACCATTGATTCTTCCTGGAAATTTTCTTCCTGGGTCTCTGGGACTCCAATGATTCTTAAGTTGTTTCTGTTGATCTTATCATAGACTTCTATTTTCGTCTGTTCCCATTCTTTGACTAATTTTTCCATTGTCTGCTCATTTGCTTTAAGTTTTTTGTCCAATCTCTCCTGCTGTATGGAATTGTTATGTATCTCATCTTCCACAGCACCAAGTCTATTCTCAGCTTCTGATACCCTGTCCCAGAGCTTATCCATTTTGTCATTCACTTCGTTTACTGACTTTTTCAGTCCTGTTAGTTGACATGTTATTTCAGTTTGGAGTTTTCTTGGTTCTTATTAGTGTTCTGTTCAACTCGATCCATGGTTTCTTGGAGTCTGTTGAGCATCTTCCATATTGCTAGTCTAAAGTCCTTATCTGAGAGGTTGATTAGTTGGTCAGTCATTATCTGGTCCTCAGAATTGTCATCTTCATTCTCTGTGTCTGATGCTGGCCTGCGTTGTTTCCCCATTGTCACACTTGTATTGTGGGTTTTTCTATGTGTTGTGGTGGTATTCATTGTCTATATGATGTAGGCAGCACACTCCTCTGGCTCCTCCCTTTCTGGATGGGCTGACTTGCCTCTAAGGGAGGGGAGTCCTCCGTGGATGAAGCCTCACACTGGGCAAATCTTAGGCCCGAGCATGCAACAGAGAAAACAGTCCAGAGAGAAATGTTTGCTTCTGTGATATAGCGCCGTTCTTAGTGTGATTTTTCCTTCTTGTTGCAATGGAGTTTTTTCCTTAGAAAGAGTGCACGGCCGCGTAGCGAAGCGGAGCGGCCGTGCTCCTCTGGAGCCTCTTTTTGCCCCACTCGCAAGAGTTTCACGCAAGAGGACAGTAGACAGACATAGACAGGTCACACTCACAGTCTTTCACAGTTGAGCCCCACTGGGCCGGTGTACTTTCGCGGATTTTCCCCGCCTGGTGTCACACACAGGGAGCCCATTTTCCCCTATTTTAATCAGCATTTCCATTAACACAAGGTTGGGAGCAATGGTTCAATGACTTTATTTATAATATATACAGATCTTATGAGAGGGCTCTGTTTAATTTTTGGTGTATTTTACGATCCAATTGTATGGTATGTTAGAAGACATATTTTGCATAAATGGGTCTTTATCAGCTGTCCTTTATCTGATATTTTCTCTATTTCTTCAATTCTCTCCTTTTCTTAACTTTCTCTCCAAAAATTATATTGTCATTTATGAATAACATCTTTGGTATTCTACTTAGAAAGTCATCTCATGTGGAAGATCAACTAGGATTTCCTTTTTTATCTTGATTGTATTCTTTAATTTTATATTTTATATGTTAGTCTTTGTTCTACTTTTAGTTTCTGTGAAGAATATAGAGTCTATATGTGAACTTTTTGTGTATATATATAACCACTTATTCCAATACAATATTGAAGAGTTATCATTGCTCCATAATTGTCTGATTATTTGTTCAAGATCAATTGGCTATATTTAGATGGTTCTGCTATGTTTACAATATTTGTCTACTTTTTCATCAATACCACTGTCTCTTAATTTTGTAGCTATATAGGAAGTTTTAATGAGGTAGTGTCAATTGTCCAATATAATGATTCTTCTTAAATATTATGTAAGTTATTCAATAATATATGAGTCTTTTTCATGGAGTTTAGGTTTTATAAAATATCACTTATAAATTCTTTTATTCCTTTTAATTATTGAATAAAATAAAACAATATAAAATATTCTGACATTTTTTTCAATACCAATTTCTGCAAATACATATATTTTTCAAATGATATAAAAATTGACATTTAGAAAGCCTGTCTAGAGTACAGGCCTGTGTGGGTTGGGGAGAAGGACATATATATATAAAAGAAAAGATAAAGCCTCCCAATTCTTACCACAGACTGTGTTCTTTACACTGACTATATAGAAAGAGGAGGTACAGTAAATAGACCCCATATACACCTCAACCCAGACCCTTTGCTTCGTCTGTATTGTGAATTGGGGGACAAAAAAATTGACATTTAAAATTATTATCATTCATTTTATATCATATAGTTTTAGAATAAATAAGTTCTAGACAATCTCAAATAAATCTTAAGTAATTTATGTTTCCTGGAATATTTACATTTTTGTAAACACATTTAATAGTCAGATTGAGTTTAATAAGTTTCCTTCAGGTGAAAATATTTCTGCTGTATAATTAGCAAAGCAGTGATGTAATTACAGAGGATGTAAGTTAATTAGGTAGATAATTACATTTTTAATAACAGGAATTTTATTATGTTAAGACCTACAAAAGTCATCACATTCTACATCATCTTATGTATCTTATTTGAAAATATAAAAACTGAATCGGAAATTCTAGTAAATGTTCTAGGATCCAAATTTAATATAAAAAATACAAAGAGCAGATAATTGTATTTTACTGGGAAGTCAGTACAACCTGAGATGACTGATTACTTTTAATACTGTACAATTGAAAACTGAGACTCTGACGCTGAAAATTGTATCTCATTTGAGTGCTGATCACTTAGAATCTTAATATTTCTTTTTACCACTAGTTAGGAATTTGTTTTGTTTAGCATTTCAAATCCAAATAGTTAATTTCGGTGTGTATCAATTATATTTTATTCTTCATAATAGATGATAATGTTTATAAGTATATCACATGAAAATTTTGCTTAGAAAAAACTCAGACACCTTTGGACTAGAATGCAGTGCAATGAATACACTCTTTTTCACATTACTTTTATTGCATAAGTATATAAGTCTAAGTAATTTTGTTGAACAATCTGAATTTAGTATATCTGCATTACAAATATGAATATAGTTTTTAAATCTTTTCTTTTACCTATTTATATAAAATATCTATTTTTAATTTCAATTAATCAATAAATATTTTATTTACTTTACAAACTGATATATATATCTACATTTGGTAGCATTATCTGAACAATCTTTGACATATCTTATATTTAACACTCAAATATTTTATATTGTTTATGATAATTTAAATGATTTTTCAACTCAGATCATGTTAGTTATTTTAGTATAAATTTTATATTATAATTAGAACTTATAACAAGCATTTTATTATGATTCTTAAGATTTATTATAGATGAATTTTTTGCATGTAACTCCTATATCTCTCTTCATAGTCACTCAAGCACTTTATAGTTACAAAAGATACCAAATTTTAGTAACTCAGAATACAATATAATTCTTGGTATTTAATTCTATGTGGAAAATAAGAAAGGATATTATTTATAAATTCAAGTATTCTATGTAAGCAAACTTATGACACTGATTTTATGAGGTAGTTTATTTTGTCCTCTGGCTACCTTATTTATGTTATTGGCTTTCTTAAAGTGGAAAATACATTTAGTGAACTTGCTCCAATGATTTTGGAAACCCATAATGATGTGATCTTTTATCCTAGGGCAGTTCCCAGAACTAAATGTTAGATGTGTTTCATTTAAAGGAAACATTTGATGTTTTCCTAAGAGACTTACTACATATAACAGGTAATCTATCATTATAATATCATATGTGTTGAAAGTGAAATAATTTATGATAACTCACTGTATTTCTCAAAGGACATACATTTTCTCAATAGTACATATAGAGATTTTACCTAATATGTATGTGGCTCCCTTTACTCTTGATAATTGTATATTTTGAAAACTATGTATTGACTTATATTTTATAAAAAATGGAACTTGCAAAGATTTTAAATTGACCCTAATGTATTGGACACATAAAAAGTTCAATTTAATTTAACTTAAGATTGGCTTAGACATTTTTTTCAAGACCAGGTTTCCTCATGAGCAATATTTCTCCCTTCCTCCCTTCTCCCTCCCTCTCTCCTTCCCACCCTTCCTTTTTCTCTCTCAGTATCTATGAGTGTGTTTAGGAGCCTGTGTTCTCATTTGAATATGTATTTCTCTTTCTTACCTCTGCATTTTCCACTCTGCAGAATACCATGTTTGCTACTGAAGCTCTTTGTTTCTATCTGTGCCTTTGACCTCACAACTTTAAATTCCTTTCAATCAAACTATTTTGATTCACTATTTCACCTTTCTAAAATTTTTCTCAGCAAGGTATGGTCCTGGAACTCCAGTGAAAACAGATAGTGCCCTTAGCAGGTAATAATAAAACTTAAGAAGACATTACTTAACCCTGAAGTAGTTCAGAAGCTTGAGCTACCTTTTGAAATGCAAATCCTGAGCTCTTTGGAGAAGAAAAAACTTAAGTACCACCCACTGAAGAGTGGATTCCCTCAGAATTGGAGCCTCTATAGGAGACTCTTAAAAGCCCTATTAAGAATATGAAAGAGCCATCAGTAGATTAAGGCTTTCTCTGTGACAATAGTCAGATTAACAGTTCTATATGCAGAGAACTCCAGAATTGTAATCAACCTTCTCCCAAAAGTCAAGTCATTCTCCGGTTTTTCGAAAGCTCTGTTCATTCCTAAGCACCTATTTTCCTTTTTTTTTTTTAAATCTCTTTCTCTTTCTAACTTCTCATATTTCCCTAAATTTCTTTCAATAAAAATCATATGTTGCTTACAAATAATAGTAATGGGATAGATTTAAATATATGTATTCAATAAGCTTTTAGAATGTTTTGAAGTTGTGGGAAAACTTGAAAAAATCATGCCACCTCCCCAAAAAATCCCATTGAATTAAAGATTCCAAACAATGGAATGAATGCATTAATGTGTGCAATATTGGTATCAATAGGTTATTAATAAGCTTCAACATATTTGGAGGGTAGAGAGTTATTACAAGGATCCATTGCATGAAGCTGACTGCTTTGATCTCTGGTACCACATATGGTCTCTCCCAAGCACCACCAGGTGTGATTTTGATGCACAGAGCCAAGAGTACATTGAGTTTAGTTAAGTGCATCCCCTCACCCCTGATATTAAATGTTTGTTCGTATATCAAGCTGACTTTAATACAAACATTGTAATTCCTTTCTATAATTTAGAAAATAAAACTTAATTGTATCACTAAGAGTTTTTGTTTTTTAGGTTGGGGGGAACATATCCATCAGAATTTAAGGTTTACTTGGTGTTCTGCACTCAGGGATCACTCCTAGTGCTGCTGGAGTGACCATATTGGGTTTCTAGGATCAAACCTAAGTTAGCTAAGTGCAAGGAAAATGTCGTACCCACTGTGTTATTGTTCCATCCCTAAAATCAAACTTATCTGGGTAAAGTTTTGTATCTATGCATATATTTATTTTCATGTATATGCATATATTTATGTATATAAAGATATACATGAATTATCATATGTGTATATATTATCTCAGCTTATCTTAAACATTAGTATTGGAATAAAGATCATAATGGTTTTGTCTTTATTACTTTTTTTTTTGGTGTGGTTTTTGGGTCACACCCAGCAGTGCTCAGGGGTTACTCCTGGCTCCAGACTCAGAAATTGCTCCTGGCAGGCACGGGGGACCATATGGGACACCAGGATTTGAACCGATGACCTCCTGCATGAAAAGCAAACGCCTTACCTCCATGCTATTTCTCTGGCCCCAGTCTTTATTACTTTTAAAGAAAATTTTAGCACCAACTTCTAAGACAAAAAACCCACATTGAGTTTATTTTCCTATTTTACCAATACAACTTATTAAAATATTAATTATAAGATTAAATAAGATTATTTCATATTATACATATTATGAAAACTAACTTTTCTATAGCTTTACTTAAAATGCATGGTTGATTATATGAGGAATATAGTTGGACATTTTATTATTTGCTAGAAACATTTTATAAATATAATAATCTTCCATGTAGTATCTTCATTGATAGAAATGTATGCAAGTAATCCCTCAAAAATATACAAAAGATGACAGATATAAAGTTTGAATTGGAAATAAAGTATATGCTTGCAGCTACACAAAAGAATTCTTCCAAGCATTCAGAAATCTTATCAAGTGGAGATATGTCCAGCCATAAAAGAAAGATATAGCATCTGATTGTGCTAGTTAGAAAATCACCTTTGTGGACTCATCCATAATTACAAGGCTCTATTCTAAAAGACAAGTGAATCCAGGCTTGACTCTGCAACACAAATATCTGTCTAATTTGGGAAGCAATATAGATATATTGCTTCATATATATATATATATATATATATATATATATATATATATATATATATATATAGAGAGAGAGAGAGAGAGAGAGAGAGAGAGAGAGAGAGAGAGAGAGAGAGAGAGAAAGACAGAGAGAGAGAGAAGGAGGGAGGGAGAGAGAGAGCGCCATCTTTTCAAAAGATATAACACAGCATTAAAAGTTTTAGAGCTTATTTTGATTTTTATTATCTTGGATGCTCATTTTCATGAACGTTATTGACTTTTTCTTCTACTTTTGTGAGTCAGCATAAGTAAACTAAGTGCTCATAAACTTACCTCCTTAACCATCCTGTATTTGATGAACAATCAGAGAAACAACACTGAATAAAGGGGTAGGAGAGTAAGTTTGCTATCTAAATAACTTTTTATGTTTCAGACTATATAAATAACTGTATATTTTCCCATTATTTCTGGAAACTAATAACCAACTTTCCTAGAGGGTATGATGCAATAGAAAAGGGATGATGTAGGACGGGAACGAGGGTGGAGGGTGGACAATTCGGTAATGGGAATTCCCCTGATTTTATGTTAAAATGTACCTAAAACATTATTGTCAATAATATGTAAACCACTATGATTAAAATAAAAACTATATTTAAAAAATAAAAAAGAAAAAAGAAAAGGGATGATGGCAGAGTAAGGAATTCAACACATAGAATGCATGTGCTCAAAAAGAGGTCAATAGCACAATGCTGATTATAATTAGCCAAGATACTATTTTTTCTTTGTTTTTTCTTTTGGTATTTAACAGTAGGAGAAGTCTGAGGTATGAGATATTTTCTAACAGGTATTAAATAATTTTATACTTGGAATTGTAATGGTTACTACAGCTGCATAATCTTTATACCTTGACATGTTTAAAGTAAATGAGAACACCAGTAATACTTATGTTGGTACAATAGTATAAATGAAACTACCACAAAAAATTAAAACATAAAGTGACTATGGAGAAGCACTTTCTGGGATGTACACCTGAAATGTGAATCATTTTCTATTTTATTCAATCATCCTTTAGAAAGTATTTTGTGAAAATAATAAATTTTCCTATTCAGTACATTATAGTTTTCTTTAAATTAACTGTACTATCAATGAAATTAATAGAGCTACACTTTAATAGTATTAATTTTAGAAAATATTTTCACTCCAATTTTTCAGTCTCAATCTGAATCTATATTTATATTTAATTTTAAGCCCATTTTTAGACACCAAGATTTAAAAATACAGGGTTACTAAGTACAAACTAAATTATGAATGCAAAGTTGTTTGGGATTAAGTTTCAGGCATACAATGCTACTTTATTAATACCTTTATTAGTGTTCATTTTCCTCTACCAATGTTCTCAGCTTTCTTCTCAACCCCCTGACTGCCTATTGGCACCTCTCTAATTTATTTTATTTTTAGGTAATGTGTATGGTATTGCTATTATTATTGTTTAAAGCATAATATTTTACCACCTACTAAATAATATTTAATATTTAACACTTCTGAGAATTGAGGTCACCTCTGCTCTCTATGACACTAACATTATGGAATTTCCAAAAATTTCCTTTCTCAAAATTTTTTAGGTTTGGACACTCCACCTGAGTCTGATACATCGAAGGCAAATTCCATACCCACAGTATGGACTATCTCTCCAGCTCTCCTGAATTATACAATACTGTAGAATCACATATAAAGAAGTCATCCTAAACTTTGACATATGTATTTCAAAAAATCTTCATAGCATTCAACATTGTGCAATAAAACTTCCTGTGTGTATATGTAACATCATGAGGTTTGGACACATTGTTCCAAAACATTAGCAATAACACCTTAAGGTTTGATCAAAGCCCACTTACTGCAGTGACATAGTTTCATGCATTGTAAAATGTTAATAGATAATCTTATAATATATATGGCATGTGACTGTGAAAAAGACAGAAAGATTTTTAGTGAAAGCAGCTGTCAGAGGGCCAGTACTTAAGGAGCTGCAGCTTGTTATTAAATAAGGATAATGACAGAACTACCTGAAATGGGACTGGAAGTTGCAAATCCAGATAAGGATGAGAATGTAGTTTGTTAAATGTGCTGTGAAGCAAGGATAACTAAGTATAGTTGGGAGATGTTGAAGTTTGTGAATGTGTGTATACTATGGAATGAATCTGTGTGTGTGTGTGTGTGTGTGTGTGTGTGTGTGTGTGTGTGTGTGTGCACATATCTATGCAGGCACCTTAGGCTTTTGTTGTTGTCACTTTGATTTCTGTATAATTAATTCAGCCAGGCATTATTTTATAATTTAACCTAGATTTTGTGGACTAATTGTATACATTAACCTAGAATTTGTATGTATACATATATGTATAAATATATGTGTATGTACATTCACACATATAAATTATAGAAACTATTCAATCACATCTCAATAGTGATATAGTAAGACTATCTATACATCTTTACATTTTTCTTATTTAGAGAGAGAGTGAGAGAGAGGCAGACCAAATAGCATCTTCCCTATGCTATCTCAGGCCCAGGTCTGGCTGGACAGGAGGACTTGTGCCTCTGGCCACCATTGGGCTGGTGGGTTTTGCTCAGGTCTCTACCCTGGGCTGCCTCCCTCCTTCGCCAACTACCAGGACCAATCTTTTAATAGTTAATTGGGCAGTTGTCAGTTACAGGGGGGCATGTTCAAGGGGTGGGTCAGTCCTATTACTCTCATAAGAGGGCACCATCACTCCCCAAAGATACATTAAGCTATTTTCTTAAATACATCTACATTTAATATATCAAGCACTTTTAACAATTTTCTTTTCTATCCCTACAACATATAATTGTTCATCAAAAGCAGCTAGTATTTAGTGAATGAATGTTCTTTATTAAAGTCTTTGGGCCATATCTGGCAATGTTCAGGTAATTTTTGGCTCTGTGTTCGGAGATCACTCCTACTGAGGCTTAGGGGGACTTTTGGGGATCCAGTGATTGAACCCAGGTTGAACACATGTGAGACAAGCCTCTGAATGTTCTTAAAATTCCATTAACGAGAAGCCTTTTTTAAAAACCTATGTAGTTTCCATTATAATAATTCCCCTTTTCAGCTCTGCAAAATAAATTAATGTTATCATTTATTGGCATAACCATGACCTACATCCCTCTTTGACTTTAATTCTCTAGATTCCAAAGCTTCACACATGGTTCTGTCTTTCTCATATTTATCACTATGATCATCAATTCTAAGTATTAGAAATTCTAGAATCTCAAAATACTAGAAATCTTGTAATCATTTTCTTCAAAGTAAGGGTCTCCTTTGATAACTTTAACTAAAGTCAGTTGTCCTTTATGCTTTTTTCAGTCTCTTTGTTCTCTTCCTCTTAATGAGATCTATAATTATTGTTAATTTGGGAACCAAGAGATAACACTGCCAGCAGGGAGCTTGTCTTACATGCAGCTGACCTGGTTTGATCCCCATTATCATACAAGGTCCCCTGAGCCACTCCAGAAGTGATTTCAGACTACAGACCCAGGAGTGAGCTCTGAGCACTGCTGGTTGCAGCCAAAAGCAAAGGAAAATAAATACAAAAATAATTGTTCATTTAATGATATCTGCTCTCTTGAACTATTGTGATTATGGAAGCTCTCATGCTCTCACCATTGCCTAGCATGGTAGATTTATTTTTTAAATAAGAAAATTTGGGGGGAATTCAAGGCCCCTAGCAATGATCAGGAGGTACTCTTGTCCCTGCACTCAGGAATAATTTGTGGTGATGCTCAGAGGACCATATGGTATGCCAGGATCAAACTCTGTTTAGCCACGTTCAGTAGGTATGGCTTTTGCCTTGCATGGATCAAATAAACAATTTTGAGGAAAAAAAAAACAAATACATAGATGGGGTATTGAGTGGACCGCTCTTATCATTTTGTCATACCTAAAGAATAAAATTATCTTCTCAGTGTTGTAAACAGTTTCATAGCCAAAATTCTCTTACTACTGAAAAATTTCTTTCCTTTGAAAAATACATATTTCCATTTTCATGTCCTATGATGCTTAGCAGGTGCATGTCTTTGACCATTTTAATGATAACTTAATTTTCCCCTAACATCAGAGAGACATTTTAATAAAGATAAACCTAATATTTACATAGATAATTATTGTCAAAACACAACAGAACTTGGAATATCATAAGTATATATAAAGTGTTTTGAAACTTACATTTTTATTTTAAGCAATAGGGCTAAGACATATATAACTCTTTAATTGCATTTTCTAGTGTGTATCTAAGATATACACAGTGATTTCTTAGCATTTCTAGAAATGATAGTTGCACGGGCAGACTTGAAATTCTAGGGGCTGAAGAAATAATAAAGGGATAATAGTACTTTACATTCAACTTACTCTGGTTCAATTGCTATTACAATATATGGACCCCTCCCCCCCAAGAAATGTCACAGGTTCATGTGAGGTCTACTGAGCCAAAGCACTGGACAGTCCCCAAGCACTGGTTAATGATGGAGTCCATCAACCAATCAAACAGAAAGAAGAAATAAGAACTATTTGGAAATCTAATGTTCACAAGCCACGCCCTTGCATCTTTTAAATAGAAAAATAAAAAAGAAGAAAAGTAAATTGAAATAAACTAAGTCTAATCCCAAACTGAGAAAGGATTTCTAAATCTAGAAATAATTTTAGATGTTTATTTTTTATCTAAATATATTTGAAGGAATAATATTCTGACAGTCCAAAGCAAGTTTTAAAATAAATGAGACCATGAAAATACAAATAACACAAACTAATAGCTGCACAGTGAAATGTGAGAGTTTGAAATCAAACTCAACTCTTGATACCTAAACCTTCTACTTAAAATGACAATTGAAGAATTTTAAGTACTTGGGTATCTGTTATACAGTTGATATAAGTTATGGTCAATTTTCATATTTATTCCTAATTAATATTAATATGTTTTATATATTGCTATTTTCATTTTATTCCCATCAAACTAAAATTTGTACAGATCTTAATTTGCATTCTATTTACCTTCTTGGTAAATTAATTAAAAATTATTAAATGAAACTTTAAAAATAGATTACCAGTCAGCATGATAACAGTAGTGCATTCTGTATATCCTTTTAATTTATTTAGTTGCCAAATTTGTGGAAATAACAATGACCAAAAATATTTTTAAACCATTGAAATTTTATAAAATAATGTCTCTTCCCAATGCCACTGTCAGATTATAATTGTAACTGCCTTCCAAGGCATTTAGTCCTGAAGTAGATTTTAGTTATCATGTTGGCATGTGCCACTATAGTTTCTGAAGTAAGAATATTTTAGGATTTAATTTATAGGAATTTTAAAAAAATAAAAGAATTGGAGAGCTGGTGTACAGACTGAGTTTTATCATGGTGAGAAGAGGGAGGGCATGTGATCATTTGTTTTTTTGTTTATTTTTCTTTGTTTTTGGGCCACACCCAGTGTTGCTCAGGGGTTACTCCTGGCTGTCTGCTCAAAAATAGCTCCTGGCAGGCACGGGGGACCATATGGGACACCGGGATTTGAACCAACCACCTTTGGTCCTGGATTGGCTGCTTGCAAGGCAAACACCGCTGTGCTATCTCTCCGGGCCCCAGCATGTGGTCATTTGATTAAGGGTATGATGTTGGCATACTGCATGCATGAAATTCCATTATTAATAATATTGAATATTATGGTGCATAAATTTTTTAAAGATAGCTTTCATTTAGGTAGTACATAGCTAAGGAAAGAAATCTTAATAATATTCCAAATGCCACATATTGCATCCACCAATTAAATAATTACTACTTTAAACATAATTTATTATTAAATCATTTTAATTAAAAATACTTAAAAAGTATGTTGCTACTCATGTTAATGATACTAAGTTTTATTTTTATTGATATATGTCAATTAAACAAAAAATGACTTGATATGTTTGGTTATAACTTGCATGCAGAGAACTGAGCAGCAGCCAAAAATGCTAAAAATTAGGCATTTTATTTAAAAACTAGTATTAAATATTTAGTTGGTTTTACACATCACCCAAAAGAGTAAAATTATGGTTTGCACATTCTCCCAATACCCAAAGGATTGTGCTCCAATTTGGTCGGTTGTATTTTTAGATCCAGAAAAGTCATTACCATAAATCTATGTAGAATAATGTTTTAGAGTTTTAAGACCTTCCCCAAATAACCTATCAAATCATCATAAATCTGCATTGCTATCTATAAAAAAGAAATGTTTGGGGTATAATGAATCCACTTATAGGATATGAATATTGAGGAAAATCTATGAATTTCAATATTTGATTATCCTAGTGATCAACTTCTCTCATGGTAAAATAAAAGTATGAAAGATCTTTCTTACATTGTGCTGAGTCATTATATATTTTTGTTCAATGGACCAGCTACAATATGAAAGAGAATGATCATGTAAATTGATGTAATAAATAGTGTGAAAGTACTTAAACCTGTGGAATCACAAAGTTGAAAAATGCTAGTATTACTCAGGTAAGAAACTTTGACCAAGTGCCATCTCAGAGCTAAGGCAAGCCCAGGCATGTCACACAGAGAGACATAATTTTATATACATTAAGAAGTTCAGAAAATCAGATTATTCTTTTAGCTTTTCTCTTACATATTTCATTTCAGTGATTGAGCAGAATGTTGTGATAAGAGAATATCATATTTACAGCTGTTTTAAGTGCATGGAAATAGTAAAAGCATTTAGCTAGCTATCCTAACATTTATATTTCTGACCTGCTAATGTCAGAGTTTTGGTGAATGCAGGAAAATCAAGTCATTTCAAAAGAAAACTCTATTTGATACAATGAAAGGTAAACCCTCAGTCCCTCACCTCATTTGCAAAACAAATTATCTTTCCAGAATAACATCCAGGCAGGGATCCTGAACAATTTAGGGACTATATTACTTTTTCAGTTTTCTAAGTGATTTTTTGGGAATTAAATGTTTGTCTTGATTTTCCATCTCTAAGTTTAGATGTTGGAAAAATGTATTATTCTCTTATTTCTTTCAGGAATGAAATATTTTCTGCAATTATATTTGGTAATATTTATCATGATCTTATTCTCTCACATTCATGTTAAAATGACTCAAAATTCCAATCGATGGTAGTATGGCAAGAAATGCCTTATACTCGATAACTTTCTATTATTATTTTTTGTTGCTGAGGGATCATCCCTGCCCAGGTCAGGGATCATATGCAATGTGGAAATTAAATTTAAGTTGGCCACATGTCCAGCAAGCATCTTACCTACAGTATTAATGCTCCAGCCTCTGATATTCCATTATTGACTAATCTACTTTGCTATTTTAGTGAGTTAATTATTTAAGCCTATAATTAGAGAGGGACCAGAGCGATAGCACAGCAGTACAGAGTTTGCTTTGTGCAAGGCTGATCCAGGAAGGACCTGGGTTCTATCTCCGACATTTGCCTAGCATGTGTTAACCTAGGATGCACCTAGGTTCGATCCCCCTTTATCCCATATGGTCCCCCAAGCCATGAGCGATTTCTGAACGCATAGCTGGGAATAACCCTTGAGCGTCACCTGGTGTCCCCCCAAAACAAAACAAAACCAAAAAGACTATACTTAGGGCTAATTAATTTATTTACTTGACTTTATTCCTGTGCATTTCACATCAAGAGACTTTAAATTTATTAGTAAATTGTTGAATTATTTATAAAATAATCCTTGGAAAGAAGTAAATATAAATAGAAACTTATGGGACAGGCATACATAAACTGAGGTTGAGGGGAGAGATCAGAGAAGAGAGGGAGGGAAGGAGAAAATAAAGAGGCGTAACAAGACAGGACAGAAGAAATAGTGGAAAGGAAGGCAGGAGTGAGTGGAGAGACATAGACTTGTATAACGTAGAATCACAAGGTGCTTAAGGATAGGGATATAATCTCAGGAATTTCTGACCACTATAAGGTGATGTCACCGTGTCTGTTCATAAAGTTTGTCATTCTCCGAACAGCAGTTCTCCATCTTTCTAGCGATTCAAGCAAGACAGAATATTGAGAAAGAGAATGGGTCATCCATTATTTGTTATTATTCTTGTATTGCATGCTCTAATTTGATTATAAAAATATGAATTTGTCAGTGCTATGCATATATTATGCAGCAAATCCTTGTCTGAAACACTGTTATGATTACATGACAAAAACAGGGAGTAGGGTCCAGAGTGATAGCACAGTGGTAGGGCGCTTGCCTATCCAGGATGACAGTAGTTGGAATCTGGCATCCCATATGATCCCCCAAGCCAGGAGCAATTTCAGTGTGCATAGCTAGGAGTAACCCCTGAGCATCATTGGGTGTGGCCCAAAAACAAAAGAAAACAAAAAAACAAAACAAAAAACCCATAGGGAATAAACTGATAAATACTAAAGTACATAAAGCAATATATTCACTTCTTTCTAAAAAAATACAGATTTGAAAAATAATCATAGTCAATGTCTTAAATTTATAAATTAAGTCAATAATAAGTTTATAAATTAATAATGAGTTTGTAAGTATGAATTTATTGATGAAGTCAGTGAAACCTGTACTTTATATGCTATAACAAATTAAGAAAATTGAATAAAAAGATATGAACAATTTATATTTACAAACCAAAAGGCAATAACTAAAAGGATGTTTAGGAAACAACTAACTCACCAACTTTCTGTCTCTACCACCCTCCCTGTATCTTGGAAAAAAAACATTACAAATATTTTAGGTTTGCCAATGTCTCAAACAGAAGCTTAAAGTTTTCTTTACTCCCTGAAGTGCTGATAGAAATCATGAGTTCTCAGAAGAGAAACTAAATTTTCTGCCTCAGCTCAGCTCAATTTGGGAATTGAGAATAACTTGGCCCATAATTGCTTATTACCACTGGTCTTGCCTTTCTAGATTGTTGGCTTATGGAAAGTGGGAGAGCAAGTCCATAGTAGCACAAATGAAGTAAATTTGTCAAGCGATAAGCTTTGTTCTCGTTTTCTATTTTGTAACTTCTAATTCTAGCACATAAAGGCACAGTGGAGATAAGTTTTACAGAGGAAACTCCTTGGTTTACTTTAAAATTATTCAGTGGGTAAAAATAAGTGCTTGCCTTTGCAGAAGCAGAAATAGAAAAATGGTTTTTGTGTGTCTGAGATTTTAGAATTTATTCTGATTATATGTACTGCCGACTGTTGATAAAATTGATGTGGGTTCCATAGATAGAATTTAAATTAACATTTACATTAGCACTATACAAGTATAAAGATTAAAGGAGCTCTGTAGTTTCACTGAAGTTCATTACCATTAGTTATTAATGAAAGAAGTACACTTAGCTCTTCCTCATACTAATAATTTTGCATCATTTTAATAACTTGGGATACTCAAAAAGAAGATAATATACTTTTAGAATAAAAACACAGGATTCCTTAAATAATGGTTTTGATAGCTTACATAATGAAAGGTGCATTAATACATCAAATAGTACTTTAAAATTCATTTTCAATTTGTTTCTGTGATAAAAGGGGGAGCTATCTTAAAATTTAGGAGACTACAGACCTATCTTTATCCCATTATTTACTTTTAGCCCAAGACATGCATATGTGAGGTGCCAGGGATGAAACCATTATCATAGTGTGCAGGAAAAGCATGCAATCCTAAGTATTATCTCATCAGCTCCCCAAAGTTTTATTTTAAACCTATTAAGAAAATCTTAGCTGTTTTATGTTGAAAGTGTATTGAAATGAGTAAAGAAACCTAAGTGGTCTCTCATATTGGACAGAAAAACAATATTTATAAAAAAACATGTGATTAAAGTTGAAGTATTTCAATGACTCCATGAGCAAGTATATGGAAGCAATAGGAACCAAATGGTATTTTTTTTAATCAAATTAAGACACTTCTACACTGCAAATAGAATAATGACTAGAGTAACAAGACACCCTAAAGACTGGAAAAAATATTTGCTCACTATGTATCTGTAATAGTTTACTATCCAAGATATAAAAACACATATGATATTTAACAACAAAAAAATTCTCAAATTACACCAACAGTAAATGGAGAGACATTTCCATTAAAAATTAAAAAAAATATTGGAGCCGGTGAGGTGGTGCTAGAGGTAAGGGGTCTGTCTTGTAAGCGCTAGCCAAGGAAAGACCATGGTTCGATTCCCCAGTGTCCCATATGGTCCCCCAAGCCAGGGGCTATTTCTGAGCGCTTAGCCAGAAGTAACCCCTGAGCATCAAACGAGTGTGGGCCCAAAAACAAAACAAAAAAAATTAAAAAAATAGAAGCATGAAATGAATGCATGAAAACATGCTTTTCTTCATTCAAGTCAAAATAACAATGAGATATCACCTCACATCAGTGAGAAATGGCAGAAATCAATAGGAATAAAAACATCTGGCCTGAATGTAGGGAAAGTATCCTTGACTACTTTTTAACATTTCATTGACCTTTTTGTTGTTGTTGTTGTTGTTGTTGTTGTTTTAGGACACACCTTTGATGCTCAGGAGTTACTCCTGGCTATGCGCTCAGAAATCAGTCCTAGTGAAGGAGACCATATGGGAAGCTGAGAATAGAACCTGTGTCTGCCTTATGAAAGGCAAACACCCTACTGCTGTGCTATCACTCAGGCCCCATATAATTGACTTTTTACTTCTGATATTATTAATAGTGGGTTCTCATAGTATCATCAGTGTATATATATATATATATATATATATATATATATATATATATATGTGTGTGTGTGTATAGGGAGAGAGAGAGAGAGAGAGAGAGAGAGAGAGAGAGAGAGAAATGGTCTAGCTCCTCTAGTATGCTCTGAAAGGAAAAATGAATAGGTGGAGGCAGATTCTCCTTTCTGTATAAACAGTAATAGCCTGGTACCACATACAACACAATCCAACAACAAAAGTCCACCTCCACAACTTAACCTTTCAAACAGTCAAGCCACCATATTTATTTCAGATCTATAGATCCTAGACAGTATGACACAGCAATTGTTCATAGTAGCGTTAACACAGTAATATCGCAGGAAGTCTGATGGGAAAGTTACATAAAAATCTACCCAGCTCAGTGATCCTAGAGTAACATAGAAAGCTCAACTAGCACCAACCACAGCCCAGTAGAGCCTTAGACACTGACTTTAGTAACACCCTGGAGAGAGAGCAATCATTCAAATGGGCTCCTGCTTATGTAAATTTTGATTATTACACTATTACATTTGTCTTTGTATTGTAAAATTAGTAGTTATTCTGGAATATGTTTGTTAAAAATATAATGCTTAATATTCAAACCACAAAAAAAATGAAGTAGATTTATTTCTGCAAATTCAGGGGTCTGGCTAAGGTGGTAGGTGGGAAAATTGGGGACACTACTAAGGGAAGGTCACACTATTGGGGGATTAGAGTTTGAATATTTAATGCCTGAAACAACACTATTATAAACAACTTAGTAAAACATTGTGTCCTAATTAAGATTTAAAAAATAATGATATTTCTAGTTAATAACTGCAATTAAAATGTGTACTTCAAAACATAAGTTTACCTATAAGAGATTTAAAAATTGTATTTTGATTATCAACTTATGATTTGGTATCTATATGAAGCATATGATATTTCTTATTTAATCTGCATTATTTGGGAGGTAAAGGAAGTTGTTATGGAAACCAATGCTCAAAAATAATTTCACTAAGAAGACTTTTTAACACTTTCATTTCAATATTATTTCTAAGTCCAATATGCAATATTTAAAAAATGTTCAAAATGAATAGCTAAAGTGGTTTGAAGAAAACATGACATAATGTGGAATTATTTAATGCAAATTTTAGGTTGCCATTTAATGTTAATATAACATGAATATATAGACAAATATCACTAGTAATATTATATTTTGTAACCTTTATTACACATACTTAAAACAAAATTTTGTTGATAAAGAAATATCTGGAATCGGATTATATTACACCTTTGATTTTCCATTTATATATATGTATATATATATATTTCACAGTTACCATCTGTTGCCCTTTTCACCCTCAGAAATCCAGAAGGCTCATACTGCTCTATTAGTCAAGGACTTGGCAGTAAAAGAAGGACAGATTTTCAGGTGTAAATAGAGACATCCATACTAATGAATCATTAGGAGGCAAAGGCAGTGTTAAAGGAAACAATAGAAGATGACTGAAAGATGACTAAACTTGAGGGATTTACAACACCTCTAGTTGTAAAGAGGTAAGAAGGGAAATTAGTATGCAAGGTCTAATTCAAAATTCAAGTCCTGGAAGATGTCTAGCCACTACCATGAAAACACACACACACACACACACACACACACACACACACACTTCTGAAAAAATCATGATCAATCAGAGAGAGAAAGTTGTGTGTGTGTGTGAGAGAGAGAGAGGAAAGAGAAAGAGAGAGAGGGGAAGACGACAGAGAGAGAGAGAGAGAGAGAGAGAGAGAGAGAGAGAGAGAGAGAGAGAGAGAGAGAGAGAGAACTGGGGATAGTTGTGACAGAGATTCTAAACTTTCTCTTCTCCTATTTTCTTCTTCACCAATCCTTGTGCAGCCAGTGGAAAAATCAATACAGACACCTGAATAAAACAATATAGTTACTAAGACTGTAGATACAATTTTATGAACAATAAATAAAATAAATAAGGTTGAAAAATCAAAACAAAGAAACAAGTAGAACAGCATGAAGGGAGTCTGATTTTGTGTTTTTCTTCTGAATGCTAATTATTCTTTGAACAAAAAATAAAAATTTAAACGAAAACTACTGTTTCTATTACAGTTTAATCATAAAATATTTTCTTTAGCTGTTGGTAGTGAGGTCATATTTACTTCTAAACCATGGATGGAGCATCATTTATTAAGACTATATTTGGGGACAGAAAAACTGATGGGAAGATACAGATATTACCAACTGCCTCAACGCCATTCTTTTTTGTTTTGTTTTGTTTTGTTTTTGTTTGTTTGTTTGTTTGTTTGTTTTTGGGGCCACACCTGTTTGATACTCAGGAGTTACTCCTGGCTAAGCTCTCAGAAATTGCCCCTGGCTTGGGGGGACCATATGGGAAGCCGGGGGATTGAACCGTGGTCCTTCCTTGGCTAGCGCTTGCAAGGCAGACACCTTACCTCTAGCGCCACCTCTCAGCCCCTCAACTCCACTCTTGTCTGATCTTATTAATAACATTTCAGATAAATGAACTTCTTAATTATTGTACCTACCTGGGCTTATAACATATCATCTATAACTGTGAGTTTCCTTCAAAGACCTGCTTCAGACACGATCTTCTATTCCCCTTTGTGTAGCTAAAAATTCATTTCAGGGGCCGGGCGATGGCGCTAGAGGTAAGGTGCCTGCCTTGCCTGCGCTAGCCTTGGATGGACCGAGGTTCGATCCCCTGGTGTCCCATATGGTCCCCCAAGCCAGGAGCGACTTCTGAGCGCATAGCCAGGAGTAACCCCTGAGCATCACTGGGTGTGGCCCCAAAACCAAAAAAAATAAAAAAAATTTCATTTCAACTTGGTAGTTGACCCAAGTTGACCTGTTCACACCTATAAATAAGGAATGTTGCCATTTCTTTCCAGTTTTTCAGGAGAAAAAACATACACACATTTCATTGATGAGGTTTAGTTTCTGATTTAATGGAACCATGATGGTGCTTCTAGGGAAAACAAAACATTATTTTCCTGCGAGTAGGTCCTCTCATGCTACATTTGGTTGAAGAGATAGAAAACAAAATTTGTTACCTGGTAAGGAAACTGTATGGCAGGTAAGGCATTTAATTTATACACTGCCAGCTCAGGTTTGATTCCTGGCATTACATATGGTCTATGGTTAACTGAGCACCATCAAGAGTGGATATTGAACAGAGAACCAAGAGAAAGCCTTATGAATGATCATGCATACACCAAAGATATGAATTAAAATATATTATCATATTAGTAACTATAATGAGGAATACATAAATTTCCATCTTCAGAAATTTCTTAGATTATATCATCAGCTGTTATCCAATATATTAATATCTAAAGAAATTTCTGAAGGACAATTGTTAACCTATTGGATGTCTCCTCAAGAGTAAACTACAATTGAGTCTTTGCTTTTGAAGTTATATTGCCTTCTAAAATTATATGTATTTCATGAGACATCATTGAAAATCAACTACATTAAACTTACCACTAAAAAGCCCATTTTATTCTCCACCATGTAATTGTTCCCCTTGTTCTAATGGACCCACTTCCTTCTCCACTTCCTTGTGGTTACTGTTAATTATGCTCGCAGTCTAAATATCTCTTTTCATTTCTTTTAGTTCATCTGTTTGTACTTTTCTATCTAATACTTGAGTGAAATCACTATTTGAAGATGGCATGATACTACACATAGAAGGTCATAAATTCTCCATACACACAAAATTATTAATGAAATTAAACCTTTCTCATTTTATTCTATTATTCCAAGTTTTTTGTTCCTCAGTGATAGGGCACAGAGTTGCATTAGTGCAAAGCTTCTTAAACTTCTTCTACTTGTGAGATATATGTACCTGAGACATTTTTCATGAGATCCTGTATATATAAACTTGACCTAGAAACCAAACAGCTACTAATAGTAAACAAGAGTTTGATCTGTTTCTACAGCAAGTGAGCTACTTGCCTCGTGTATTGTCTATCTGAATCCAATTTCTGGCACTGCATCTATTCCTGAGAATAAAGCTAGGAATAAACCCTGAGCACAACTGGGTATGACCCACACACCCAAAAATTCATATCAAGATGCATTCAAGTGAAATTTTCTTGCATTTGTCTGACCTTACTTGATCCATGACACCATATATGGATTTTTACATACTGTCATGGTCACCCCAGAACCAAGAACAATCTATGAAGAGTATCAGGTGTAGTTCATCCTTTCAATTCTTAAAAAAATATTATCACCTGCATATTCAGTGATGAGAACGTACATGGGTTTTGACCCACTATATAAGATGCTAGGCACTTAGGCACTCATAAATCTTTAGTGTAAGCATACCACTTACACCTTTTTATATCATAAAATGCATTACCTACTTAAAGAGAAGATCTCAAGTAGAATTGGATGGCCATAACTAAAACTAAAATAATAAAATTTTCTATTAACATTTTGATCTTAAGAAGTAGGGGCAGGAAATTTAGATATTTCATTGACATACTATCTAACCCTATTATTCATGTCCATTTTGGGCACCAGGCCAGATATAGAGAATGAACTAAATAGAGAAAGTTGCCAAAAATAGACATATTTCTTAGACTTAGAAAATCCCAACAATCAGTTAAACTTTCCTGATCAACTAATTGTTGAATGCCTTTTTTTAGTGCAAACTTTGTAGTGACTATTTACACAAAATATTAATGTCTTTATAAATTTTCTCACTAGAGAAATGCAATTTTCATATTGTTCCTACAGTTTTTAGATTCTAATAAAATTTTGCCTACATTATTTCAGAGTCCCTATTAATTCAATCTATAAGTATTAGTGTTAAATTTAAGCTATAAAAGTATATATTAGGAACATATATATATATGTATGTGTGTACATACAATGAATATATGCAAGTATATACATATATATTGGATTCTGAAGCTACTTATTCTTAGTTACATCTGCTAAGAATTTATGTTAACCAATGTTACCATGAATAATGTGTAAAGAAACAACTTTGTTTTAAAGTTGATACCAGTACATTGCATAGATTATTCTAAGAAATTTAAATTTTGTTAACTTAATAGAAAAATCACATGTGCTTATAGTAAGAAATATTGTATTTTATGCAAAGGAAAACAGGTCACTGTGCTAAAACCTTAGATATCTAAATTGTGTTTGATCTCCTGCTAGTCACAAGTTGCCAAAAAAAAAAAAAAATCTTGTCCATCAGAGACAATATTAGTACCACTAAGTCTATGGTTATAAAGTAGCTTATCAAGTTATGTACATTTGTAATTTTACAGCTACAGGCAGTTCCTGTGAACAAAATAGCTATTTTTTAAATATTACTAGTAAAGACCAGAGTTATAGTCATGCATATGATGCTTGCCTAGCACTCAGCTGTCTGGGATTTTTTCTTCAGCACTACATATAGTCACCTGAGCCCACAAAAAGTGGTGATTTCTGAGCACAGAGACACACGTGAACCATGAGTTCTCTAGATATGGTCCCAATTTCTTTTAATAATAAAATGAGTAAAAATAATGACAGTAATTCAAAAGAACCAAGTAAAGCAAATTTCATTTTTTCTATTTTTTTCTTTTTTTTAAATATGTTTAAGCACCATGATTACACACATGTTTGTAATTGGATTTCACTTATCAAAAAAGAACACCCCTCTGCACAAGTGCAACCTTCTTACCATAAAAGCAAATTTCTAACAGCGTGTACCTGTCAAACCTGCAATCAAGAAAAGCAACTTCTAGAATTTCTTTTAAGAATATATCATGACTGGTTATTATACCAGAGTGTTCATATTTTTAGATTTAATTTTTCAAGATATTTAACTATTTAAGTGTATTATATGATTATATATCAAGAACCTCAAATGTTCTTTTCTTTTGACTTCAGAAAAAGCCCATTTGCGTATTTTTAAAGGTGTGACATGACTCTCAGTCTTCACACCTAGGGTGTATATTGATAAAGTCCCAGCTGTCTTCTTGATTTTTCTGAGTTAGGGTACCACTAACAACAGCAAGCTTTAGGAGTACCTATTCTTGCTGACATGCATGATGATTTATACTGCTGTTTGTAAACTGAAATTCAAACTGAGAAGCCACATTAATTTTGCGTAAATATTTACAATCTGTTACTTAGATAATTGCTACATCTACATTTGGGTATATTTTAAAAAGGCTTCTAAAAACATTGGCATACTCCACTTGCCTTTTGCCATACTGCAATGAAAGTTGGTTTTAAGTCAAAAACAAAACAAAGCACTCATCATGAACTACCTATTTAATTTATTTAGGTGATGAGAGCACATTCATTAAAAAATTTGTCATTGAAATGATGGAAATTGAGTCTGTGGATTTATTCACTGTGCTGTATCTAATTTTGCTATGCTATCGTTTGAAGAAAACTGATGAAGTTGAAAATAAACTATAGCTTTTATTATAATGTATAAAGAAAGAAAACAAGGGAATAGATGGAATCAAGCAAAACTAATAATGGGAAGAATGAAATTGGAACTAGATCTAATAAATCTAATAAAAGACTAGTGGTGAAAGGTATTGGGCAATTCAGAGATTGTGTGACATTCTTAGTACCGTATTTTAACCTCTATAAGAAGAGGAAAACAAGGAAAAATATATTCTAAAGCAAATGGTGCAATGTGAGAGGGCGGTTAGGGACGGCAGCTGGGAACAACCAGCATGCAAGGCCGAAGTATATTTACAATACTCTGGTCCACAGCTGGCTAAACACTTTTACCTAACTCTTTTTTTTTTTACATCAGAAAATAAAAACACACATTTTAAAAATACTTTTTAATTAATAAAAGAAAAGTAGTCTTAAATGAGAGCTCTATATGTGACAGTGAGAATGTGTTAACCTAATTTACTTGGACTATGTGGTATGTCTGTGCAATAAAGGAGGAGCACCACTGCGGATATCAAGTAGTTAGTACATGCTCTCCTCCCCTGCATTCAGGCGTCAGCTCCAGGGCAGCATTTGCTCCATAAGAAACACAGACACGTGGGGCCCAAGCGATAGCACAGAGGTAAGGCGTTTGTCTTGCATGGGGCCAGTACAGAAAGACCCCGGTCAAATCCCGACATCCTTTATAGTCCCCTGAGCCTGCCAGGAGTGACTTCTGAGCGCAGAGGCAGGAGTAACTGCTGAGCTCTGCCAGGTGTAACCCCCTCAAAAATAACAACAACAACAACAGCAAAGCAAAAAGAAGCACAGACACATCCCCATCATTTTGGGGTGAAAAAGTACATCTTATGGTACAAAGATATGGTATATACATATATACATACACATTATACAGTTGTAGACACATTACTAAGCTATGCTAATAATAAATAAGAAGAAGAATTAAAAATGTTCTCCACAAGTAAAATTCAAGGACCAGATGATTTTATTATAAGGTCTACTAAACCTTGTGATAATGACTGACTTATTATCTATTCTTCTCCAGATTTTCTAAATAATTGCAGAAAAGTCAGTTCATATAATCCCACGTTATAAAACTAACCATTATACCAGAGGCAGAGACACACACAGAAATTCAAACCAATATTCCTGATGAATCTTGTATGCAAATATTTAATAAAATTATTTAAAATTCAAAAATATAATAATATAACAGACATTATGAGCACACTTGATTTATTATATAAATGTAAAACTTCAATATATAAAAATAAGTTAATGTAATGGACTACATCAACATCAACAAGAAAGACTAACAGCTATATAATCACATTATCAGATTCAGAAAAAACTTTTGACAGAATTCAACATTTGTTATTTTTATAATATATTGAACATAGCTCAACAAAGTAAATATTTTGTCTGTAAAACACTCAGTATATCATTCTCTTTTTTTTTTTGTTTTTTGGGCCACACCCATTTGATGCTCAGGGTTACTCCTGGCTAAGCGCTCAGAAATTGCCCCTGGCTTGGGGGGACCATATGGGACACAGGGGGGATCAAACCACGGTCTTCCTTGGCCAGCACTTGCAAGGGAGACACCTTACCTCTAGCGCCACCTTGCTGGCCCAAGTATATCATTCTTAATGGTGAAAAATGCAAATTTTCCTACATAAGATGAGGCATAAGATATGAATGTCTGTTATTATCAAAGATTTGTAATCCCTGGCAACAGCAATTAGGAAAGAAAATTAAATATAAATAATCCAAGCTGGAGTTGTAAAACTGTCACTATTTGCAGATAATAACAATAGAAAATCCTAAGTAGTCTACTAAAATGTTAGAACTAATAAACTAGGACAGAAACAGAGCAACAGTACAGTAGGGAAGGAATTTACCTTGCATAAGGCTGACCCAGGTTCATTCCCTGGTATCCCATATGGTTTCCCTGAGCACTGCCAGGAGTAATTCTTGAGCACAGAGCCAGGAGTATGCAAGAACAACAACAAAATAAAAAATCCAATAAATAAATACATGAATCAGTATAGTAAAGTTACAGACCATAAGTCTCATGTACAATATATAAAATAGTCTGAGTGCATGGTATAATCAATATAAGGATCCCAAGAAAAGATAATAGATACAACTTAAAAATTGGAAAAGCTGACAGTATCTTTCTTCTGATCCATCCCTTCTCCAATTTCTTTTAATGAACAATTCACCATTCCATTCATTGCACTACTGAGAAAAAATTTCCTTTCTAAAATTTAGTATAATCACCTAGTGTCTAAATAATATTAAGCAACTTCAAAAGTCTTTATAAAATATTCATTCTATTTCAAATACTGAAGTAGGCGTCTTGAGATGTTTAGTAATTTTCCAATCGCTTCCTGAAGAAACAGATTGGAGTTTTA
This sequence comes from Suncus etruscus, assembly GCF_024139225.1. NCBI lineage: Eukaryota > Metazoa > Chordata > Mammalia > Eulipotyphla > Soricidae > Suncus > Suncus etruscus. The sequence goes on from NC_064851.1 coordinate 116,346,091, forward strand.
GCTAACTGAACCCCCCAGAGACATGCAGGCTGTCGAGAGTGTTTCCTGAAGAAGTTTTTGAATTGTCTCACTTTTATTTCATCTGGAAAAATCATTCTTTCAGGAGGCTGTTTGGGAGCCCTCTGATCCTGATTCCCAGTGTCATAAATCAATTTTCAGTGGCACTCCTGTGAAACCTCTGAGCACACGATGCTCCCGAATGTGTAGACTATCTTCTCAGAAAAGAAAATTAATTGAGAAATATCCTCCACCATGTCACAGTCTCACTGTTTAATAAGATGAGGCCCCTTCTCAGGAGGACAGGCAGATTTCTGGCATTCCCCTGCTGGAGATTACCTGAGTGAAATCTATTGCTAGACATGAAGCAGAGCAATTTCATCAGGAAAATTACTTCTCAGATAGAGAAATCTATTGCATTACACGTTGTTCTTGCTCTCTGCTATTTGATTTATATATAATTCTAACACAATATATACCACATTTGTTCTTAAGCAGTTTAGTTGATCTTTATAAGAAATCAACTTACATGAAGCTCGGAGGTTTCTGACAATATGAATTTTCCATGAAACACATTTTACTGTCCACATTACAAACGGATTGATATGTTTTTCTATTAAATTAAATTTACCAATAGAGGATATGAACTATGCACTTGACAGCACTATATATGACTATCAAACCTGCTTTATTTCAGTCACTGCAACATTTTTCCTTAATAAAGTTCTCCCATCCCTTGACAGAAGACAAAGACATTTTAAATTCATCACAATTTTTTCCTTGAGTATAATTTTTCGGTCTATTAAAACTATTCTAAATATAATTCTATGTTTAAAAATCACATATTTGGTTCTCTCTTTAATTTCCTTTGATTCTCCTCTTTCTCTAAATGTAATTATGTTTGTCAGTTGCCAATTTCTACACAGACTAGAACATTGAGCTGAGGCCTGTATAAGAGAAAATCATTGAAATAAACAATCACTCATTTCTTAATCTCTATGGGACAAGCACTATGTAGGTGTGGTTATTAATGGAGGGTAAACCTTTTCTTTTTCTTTTCTTTTCTTTTTTTTTTTTTTTTTTTTTGGTTTTTGATTTTTGATTTTTGGGTCACACCCGGCAGCGCTCAGGAGTTACTCCTGGCTCTACACTCAGAAATCGCTCTTGGCAGACTCAAGGGACCATATGGGATGCCGGGATTCTAACCACTGACCTTCTGCATCCAAGGCAAAAGTCTTACCTCCATGCTATCTCTCTGGCCCCGGGTAAACCTTTTCAATTTCCTCTTTTTAAAACTGGACTAGACTGACTCATAGGTCCCAAATGTATGGAATAAAATATGATAAAAAAATGTTGAACAAACCAAAAATATGGGTTAATATAAACAATATAGTTGAATTTCATAATTTTAGGAAAATTAATCACTATTTTATAACCCTTAAAAGAACAGCAGAGGTTAGGGTGAAGACAACAGAGAAAAGGGAGAGTCAGTAGTTACTGCAAGTGGCATCTAAGCACTGTTGTGCATTGTTGTGAATGCTTTTTAAACTAACAGGCTGACTTTTAGGTACTTTCCACAATTCCTGCTATCGTAGCCATAACAATATATTTGCTATGTTCAGGTGTCCCGGACAATGTTATGTTTTCTAACGGCCTGGAGAGCTGTGAGAGATCTCTGAGAGTTTGCAAATAGAAACAGTCTAGAAGCACAAAGTGGAACCCTTAACACTATGTGACAAAATGGGATCCCTTCAGCTCTAGGCTCCACACTTATGACTGAATTGAAAATTGAATTGCATTGTTTGATTTTCAGATCGAGGAAAAACTTTAATGTTTTGTGCTTGGTTTATGCTCTATCTAAAACTCAGGAAAAAAACACATAAAATCAGAATAATTATATATTGTCAATTAAGAATAGCTTACCTGTGGCTGGAGTCCAAGTACAGGAGGGAGAATGCTGTCTTGCATATTGCCAACCCTATTTCCCCTTGAGTACAACTGGACCCTGGTTTGATCCACTACACTCTATATAGTCCCTTGAGCCTGCAAGCAAAAATTTTCCAATAAAGAGCCAGGAGAAAAAAACTGATTTGGGTGTGGCCTCAAATCTAATAAAGAAAAAGATAATGGCTTGCAATATTTCTGATACAATGGAAGAAAGAGTTTATACCTACCCCTATCCCCTATTTTAGTCCACTGAAATTACCTAGGACTATTTTTGCTCAAGGTTTCACTCCTGTTTCAAACATGCTGTTTGAAAGCATGTAGTGCTAAGATTGAACATAGGGATCTAAAATATAAGGCAGGACTTTAGACCTTTAAGCCACAGTTTCAGTTAGCTCCTATATTCATTTTTTTAATTGCCAAGTCTCTTCTTCAGAATTAGAAGTGTTAAACATTTCTATGTCACCGTTAGCAACTGCAAACATGCATGCATTACATGGCATAGTAAATAGAAAATTTAGCAATTATCTTTCGTCTAAAAGCATACCTAATTGTGAGGTAAAAGAGTTAAATTTTCTTTTTAATTTTCAGAGATGAGATCTTGGGACATATGGATTTCTTCAGTGTAAATATGTCTTCTTTTAAATAGGATGATTGTTAAATAGGATGATACAGTTCTCACATTATATTAATATTAAAGTCACAACTTATTTTGAAATCTGAAAAACATTTACTCATTAAATACATTTTTTAAGTTTTCTTGAGCAGTGCACTACTGCATAGGGAAGTAGGAGAGGCACACAGAAAAGATGTGTCATCAATTAAAACTTAGAAATTAAAATGTAAAGACAACATCGTTTAGATTTTTTGGGACCACATCCAATGTGTTCAGAGCTTACTCTTAGAATAGTGATGAGAGAAAACTCCTGGTAGTGCCCAGGGGATCATATGTGAGTTTGACTAACCTGAAGGAAGTGTCATGCAGGAGAAGCTCATTAACCTCTATACTATTTCTCTGGCTTAGCCCCCCAAAAAATAAATTCTGTTCAGCTTTTATGTTTGCTATCAGTCAGTTCAACGGTAATGTCACTGATATCATTGTTACTCTTTGTCCCTAACAAAAGAGGGCATTCAAACTGTCCTTCTCCCACCCTGTACTACAAGGTCCCTTAATGAAAATCACCATGTTACCACAAAGTACTGGAATCTGGCGTGCCTTTTATTCTTTCAGTTTTGTGACAAGAATATTGCAGGAGAGTCAAATGTGGAATAAAATACAAGAAAATTAGAAGTAAAATTAGGATGTAATTATTTACAGTGTGAATAAATAAAAGCATAATGCTTTAGAAAAAATGTCTATCCTTAAAATGAAAATTATAGTTAATTCTCTTCTCAATAAAACAGTCTACCAATAATGATGGTTTCTCACATTAAGTATGCTAGAAAATAGCTAAATAGATAACTCAAAATCTGTATTATTCATTTACTGTGCTATTTTTATATGTTTTATATGTTTGCACTGAATACTTCATCTCAAGAGTGCAAATATATGCATTGCCATTTTACCATTCTGCAAATGGCTGTTTATATTTTCTACTTACTTGGAATATTTTCAAGGACCTTTATTATCTTATGCTTTCAGGATATTTTGAAAGCTGGAATAAAATACTGCAAGCCTAGGGCATCTAGGCCCTGTCTGAATAGGGATTCCAAGATGAAGAATTTGCCTACATATTTTAAATTAATTACCATATACACTGTAATTAAAAGGCACCACTTATCATTTGAAGAGCAGTTGGCAGAAAATATGCAAGTATCCTTTACACTGATAACTCTAAACTAGAAAAGAGAATTCCAGAGGCTGGTGTGGAAACTCTCAGCACTTTTGAATTGTGTATCTCTAAACACCATGCAGACTCCAGTGGCTAACTTCTGAACAGAAAGAGAACTTGTAAATTATCACAATGTTTTCTTGATATAGAATAATATCTGTCAATAAGTTCTGTTCAGATAAACTTTTATTGTTCCTATAATAAAAATATGACTTCGGGGCAGGAGTGGTGGCACAGCAGTAAGGCATTTGCCTTGCATGCAACTGACCTAGAATGGACCGCAGTTCAGGAGCAATTTCTGCCTGCATAACCAGGAGTAACCCGATTGTCACCGGGTGTGGCACAAAAACCAAACCCTCCCCTAAAAAATATGACTGCACCTACAAATAGATTAATATAAGCATATAGTACATTCACTTTGAATCATAGAACATTCCTGTATTTTAAGGTAACAACTTTAATAATGTGAATCTTTTAATGAAAGACTAGAATTAAAAAAGGATGGTTATTTATTTTTCAACTATCACCTCACTGCTCTAATTTCTACTTTTATAAATTCCAAACTCATTTACATTCTCCTTTATTTCAATCTACAATTAATTTTAGAAGTATATATAGAAATTGCAATTAATTTTTCAATTTTTCCTTTTAATTTATGTTTAACCTGCATCACTTTCACTGGAAAACACTAAATATTTTTCTTTAGCTTTATTTTTTCTTTTTATTTTAAAATAAATATCATTGAATTATCAAAGTATATAATAGTATTAAAGTCATTGCTTTACAATTTTAGATCCATTTTACAAAACTTCTATCATTATGTCAAGATTTCTCTACAACTGTCCCATGATCCATTTTTCTTTTCATTGCCTTAGTCTCACTTGTTCCAGTTTATTTTTTTAGGGGAGCACACTGGCCATACTCAGGAGTTATACTCCTGACGCTGTGCTCAGAAATTACTCCTGACAGGCTCAGGGAACCATAGGATGTCGGGGATCAAACCTATGTTGGCTTGTGCAAGGCAAATATCCTACCCTTTGTACTATCACTCCAACTTTCTCCTGTTACCATTTCTATTGATTAGAATTTGTTTCCATTGTTTCCTTCTTTCCTTCCTTCTTTCCTCTATGAATCAGCAAAATCACCCTGCATTTATTTTTCACTTTGACTCCTTTCACTTAGCATGACATGCTGATTTAATTTTACAGAAAACTGAACATTTCTATTCTTTACATAACTAAATAGTATTCCATTGTTTGCAAGTGTGTATATATGGAATTGCATTTTCCTTCTTTTATCTTTCTTTCTTCTTTTCTTTCATTACATTTTCTTTTTCTTTATTTTTCTTTACTTATTTCTTTCCTTTTTTCCTTCCTTCCTTCCTTCCTTCCTTCCTTCCTTCCTTCCTTCCTTCCTTCCTTCCTTCCTTCCTTCCTTCCTTCCTTCCTTCCTTCCTTCCTTTTCCTTCCTTCCTTTCTTTTCCTTCCTTCCTTCCTTCCTTCCTTCCTTCCTTCCTTCCTTCCTTCCTTCCTTCCTTCCTTCCTTCCTTCCTTCCTTCCTTCCTTCCTTCCTTCCTTCCTTCCTTCCTTCCTTCCTTCCTTCCTTCCTTCCTTCCTATTTCATTCTCTTTCTTGTTTATCGGCCAAACTGAGTGGTGCTCAGGAGTTACTTCTGGCTCTGTGCTCAGTAATTATTCCTGGCAGGCTCTGGCTTATATGGAATGCTGGGGATAGAACCCAGGTTGGTTGTGTGGAAGGAAAATGCCCTCCATGCTGTGCTATCTCTCTGGCCCCTAAAATTTATTTATATATAAAAAACTCATCTTTAAATGTGCAATTGGTTTGTTTTAGATATTGATTATTGTATGTAATGTTGTAACAAAAATACCCGTAGATGAACAGTAATTTCTCCCATTATCTTTCCCTATTATTGCCTTATTTTGTCATAGATGTCCCTGGTTGGATTACTGGTTCATATGAAAGTTCTAGTATTTTGTGAAGTCTTCAAATTAATTTTTAAAGAAAAATTTTAAGATCAATACAAATTATCTGAGAATCTAGATATAAGTCTTCAAGTATATGGACAATTAATTTCTTAAAACGTGATAGGAATGTAACATGGAACAGGAAAAATAGATTCAACAAATGATGCTAGAGAAAATGGTTTTCAACAAGTAAAAATAAAAGAATTAATTATTCTATCTCATAGCATACAGATAAGTTAATTTAAAATAATCAAATATCCAGATATCTTTATAAAATACATTGAGGAAAACACAGTAAAGACTTTGCAAGATAATAGGATATTTTCGGGCCCGGAGGATAGCACAGCGGCGTTTGCCTTGCAAGCAACCGATCCAGGACCAAAGGTGGTTGGTTCGAATCCAGGTGTCCCATATGGTCCCCCGTGCCTGCCAGGAGCTATTTCTGACCAGACAGCCAGGAGTAACCCCTGAGCACTGCCGGGTGTGACCCAAAAATCAAAAAAAAAAAAAAAAAAAAAAGATAATAGGATATTTTCATGGCCTCCTCCTTTGTATAATATATCCACAAAAATTTGCTATAGATAGCTGTTATGTGAAAAGGTGCTCATATTCCTAGTAAGAAACATATATTAATACTCAAATACTGTTGAAATATATAATTGAAATATTCTGAATCTGGATAATGTAGATAATCTAATTTAATTCCTAGGAACTGAAATTTATTATTTTCTCAAGAAACATTCTGTTTTGGTTACTTTGGAGAGAAAGCATTGAATATTTTATTTTAGATGTTATTCTTTCAGGAACTTTTAAATTCAAAGAAATATTTACAGGTTGATACAAAAATTTCCATTGCACCTCTGACGTATCATAAAGTCTCAATATTATCAACGTTCTCCAGTAAAATGGTATGTTTACAATTGATTAGCCTACAATGATAAGTCATATTCATTCTAAATCTATGGATTTTATTATGATTCACATTCAGAACTTTGTGTTGTATGTTTTTGAGCAAATGGAAAATAAAATATACTTATCACTATACTATCATAAACGGTAACTGTTCCCCTAACCATTTTCTGCATTCTGTTTATTTATATTAGCTCACTTTCCACATACAATTTATGGCAATAAATTTTCTCTCTTCAGTTCTGCCATTTCAGTTACACCATATAATTGTGCCAATTGAATATATACCCTTTAATGAGTGACTTCTTCTGCTTAGAAATATACATTTTTCTTCAAATATTTACATGACTTATTATCTCATTGTTATTTGCATTTAACTAAATAATATTTTATTATTTGTTTTACCATAACGTATCTGCTTACTTACTGAGACAGCTGGTTACTTCCAGATTGTGGCAGAATGAAGAAAACTACTAAAATCATCTGTGAACAGGTTTATGTTTGTATATGTTTTCTAGACATTTTTGTACACATAAGCAGTATAATTATTGGGTATTTTGTAAGAAGAAGTTTGTGAAAAATACAAAGCTGTCTGTCAAAAAGGCTTTACTTTTTATAATCCTATTATTAATGAATTAGAGGGAGAAAAAGAGATTTACTGCTGTCCTACAACTTCATGAGCATTTGACATTGTTATTGTTAGAATTATAACCAACCTAATAGTGTAGTGCTGTTTTATTTCCAATTTTGGATTTTCCTGAGACATTGGCTATGAAGTATCTCTTCATATAGTTATTTTTCATCTTTCTCTTACTAATGAATGTCAAGATTTTGGTGGGTGTTAAAATCATGTCCAGTCCTTGACTTGAATCAGAGAATTCTTCATTCCAGAATGCTTAAATAGAACAGGCATTTGCTCCTCTCTCTGACCTGACCTGCAGAGCACTGTCAGGGTTCCTTTAAAAATAGCAATAAAAAACTATGATCTAGGGCTATAGTTTAGTGGCAGAGAACATGATACCCTGGGGTCCCAGCTCCATATGATCCCCCAATCCAGGAGCAATTTCAGAGCGCATAGCCAGGAGTAATCCCTGAGAGTCACAGGGTGTGGTGCCCCAAAAAAGCAAAAAAAAAAAAAAAAAAAAAAAAAAAAGAAGAAGAAGAAGAAGAAGACTTTATTCTTAGGGCAGGAATGCTAGCACAACAATAGGCATTGTTTGCTTTCCACATGGCTAACCCAAGATGAATGTGTGTTTTATTCCCAGCATCCCATATGGTTCCCTGAGCCAGGAGCAATTTTTGAGTGCAGAGCCAAGAGTAACCCATGAGCACCTATCAGTGTGACACACACACACACACAAAACAACAACAATGAAGGACAAAAAAAACTAAAGATATTATTCTTTAGAATCAAGAAGACTATAAAGTCAGTAATGAGAACATATAAACTGTGCTTTTTAGTATCAATATATGATGATACATATATACATCTTCTCGATATAAAATGCCAAAAAATTATGCATACTTTATATGCACATATACATATATGCATATATAAAGCACTAATTCTCGAGTTTTTTGCTACGCACTGGAATCAACAAACACCTGGTGAATAATGAAAACCATACTTTCCTAAATATCTGATTATGAATGTGAAGACCTTTGTAAAAGAGTAACATAAACATTCTAAGTGAAATTTAAAAAGTAGCTTAGGGGGTGCAGAGAAATAGTATAATATTTTCCTTGTGTGTAGCTGAATGGGGTTCTGGTCCCATATGTCCCATGCCTGCCAGGAGTAATTTCTGAGTGCAGAACCAGGAGTAACCCCTGAGTGCTACTTGGTGTGGCCCCATAAGTGAACAAACAAAAATTAAAAAGTAGCTTAGGAAATTTAACAGCAATATAATAATTCTCAGATCACAGATAACTTCTTAGAAATTATCCATTCTTACTATATAATAAAAAATATGGCAACCCTTCACTATACAAAGTGAAAAAAAAAGAAAAGATGAAAACAAATGGAAGACAGGCAGGCATGAAATGTGAACTAGGCTTGACCCAATAAGTAAAGATCTAAGACAGCATAGCTATTGGAGAGGCAAAGCAGAACTAAATTTTGAAACTTGGCAACTGAAAATACAGCACCTTCTTCCTCCATGGTTTCCTTGGATTTAATCATGAAAAAGACCAGCCTAATTGGGACAAGAGTGATTGTGAAGAACTTTAACTGGGACCACAGAGACATTTGGGATTAGACAACTTAGTTGCCTGGATCCTGTAGTAAGTCTAATAGAGAATGCTTCATAGGTAAGGTCTCCCTGCCTTTAGGCCAAAGGTTTTTCCTTTCTATTTTTCCAATAATTTGCTGTGTCTATGAAAAACAAACAAACAAAACAAAACAACAAATACTGCCACACACACACACCTGTTTTATTAGATTTTTTTAAGCTCTTATCTTATAAATTGGGACTTCCACCTTTTTTCTCTAACCTTGGGACATGGATTATTTTATTTCACCACATATCCCCACGTTTTCTATAAAACTATGAAGAAAGAAATAAAGAAATGCAGGGTAAGGAGCCAAGTGGTCTCGGATACATTGATAGGGAAATAAATATGGACAGAAATAAATATCCAAGCCAAAGTCAATGATAATAGAATCCAGGGACCTGAACTTTAACAATCAAACTTAATGAGGCCTATTTTATTGGCAGGCTGGGGACAAAGGGTGACGGTATAAGATGCACTCTGGGCCTATTGGTGGAGGGAGGTTGACAATGGTGGTGGGAAGGTCCCTGACTCATTGTATGTCCTAAATTCAACTATGAAGGACTCTGTAGATCACAAATGTTTCAAAAAATAAGATTAAAAATGATAAATAAAAATAAAATAAAATAGACCAGCTATTCTATGATATTTTTGGTGTCATTATAACAGTAAAAATAATGATGTTTTTTATTGTAGTCCGGGATCAGAGAAGTAGTGCAGAGGTGATAAAGCTTGCCTTGCATGCAGCTGACCCAGGTTGGAATTCCAGCACTGAATACTGTTCCCTGAGGCCCATCAGGAGTGATCCTTTAACACACAGTCAGGAAAGTCCCCTGAGACTATAGGGTTTAAATGACCTTTCAAGGACACACAGCCAATAAACCATAGATCTAGAATTGTAAGGTTGGTGGGCTCCATTAATTTGGCCCTTATTTTCTGCTGTGTTTCTAAGTTTGGCGAAACTTGCAATGTGCCAAGTTTTCACTGTAAACAAAGTGCTTTGGAATGAAGAGTCTTTCAGTCAAAGTAAATACAAAAGTACTGAATTATGTAGCACACACAAAAAAAGGTGGATAATACTGTATTCTGGTTAGCAAAAGGTGACTTGTTTATTATTCAGGTGAAATATAAGATTAACCTCATAACATTTCCAAAAGCAATCAAGACTATGAAAGAGAATGCTATAAAATAATAGAGTATTAAATATTGGAAGATGAGTTTAAAGATTTTTAACTCTCTAAAGATATTTATAAAAGACTATATTTAAAGCTGAATGAGTAGTGAAGGGCACTCTTTATGGGAATACTGATTGTTCCTTTCTTTTCAAAACACACTGATATATAACATGAGTAGACCACATAGTCTTGTATGAAAAGATGAGTTAGTATAAGTAGCCATTATAGGTACCTTTTTTCTCTTCTTTAACAGAGCCTCCCTCCCAAGTCCACTCCTATGGTTCCTGGAGAATGGTAAAAAACTAGACTAAATATATATGTTTTTAACCTTCAAGAAAGTAGTAATGCACTTATTAGACTTATTATGCATCAAGCATAACATGTGCTTGATGGTAACAAAAAAATATGGTGACATAGTACTCCTAAACTGAAAAAATTAGTTGGGATAGAGACAAGCTTGTTAGTGGTTATTGTCAACTGTTCTACTTTCTAACTGTTGGAATTTCTCAATGCCCCACTTTTATTGGGACAGTTTCTAAGCTCCTATTTTCCTGTCAGAGACTGAAGCTTAAAAGATTTTTCTTAAAACTGAGCAAAGTCTGAAAGAGTTTAGTTTTTTTTTCTTCAAATATGTTCATGAGAATTATATCTAGTCCTCAGTCTGTACAGTAGACAAACTTAAGTCATGTAGCTTTTCCAAAATAATTTGCATTAACATATATTAATTTCTTTTAGTCATGATTTACATTATTAATAAAATGAGTAATCAAAATGTCTTTATCCCATAAATTAAATAAAACCAAATAGTTCTTATTTTCTCTTTGAATATTAACTTCAAATATTCTGAATTACAAAATTTATTCACTAGCCTGAGATTAAATGTTAAAGGTACATGACAAATTATCTGTGACATTTAATTTGTAGTTAAGGCTATAAATTGTTCATGAGGAATTCTTGAGAAAGACACTTAAATGTCAAATACTAGAGTTGGGGGTCTATTTTAATTTCATTTTCTGACCCATTTATTTTTGCATCTTTGTTATAATTTGATCATCCAACACTATTTTGGCCCATCTTCCTCTCTAAATTCAGTTTTGGAAATAAAGCTAAAGTACATAGAGTGATAACTGATCCAAAAGGCAACTATATTATTTGATGACATAATTTAATCACTCTTAAAATATAGAACTATCAACAGTTTTAAAATATATATTGAAAATAATTGTAGATATATATTGATAGTTAGATTTGATTTGAAATGTGAATATTTCCTTGTGTCTCTAATTTTAAGTATTCATCATAGTAACATAATATTACACTTGCTATCAGGTAATGCATGATAAAATCAATTACCACTTGAAAATTAAATAATTTTGATAATGACCAATCTGATACAGTCACTGAATAAACTGGCATGGATTAACTTAACAACAACGACGACCTGATTACAGGACAGGGCTCTCTGCATTGCCCTTTAATTGTAAGGTGAAACTAGAGGATGCTCCACATCCTGACTTCAATGTAGGATATGCAGATTCTAGGATCTTTAATACAGAAACATGATACCAACAACAGAGACTGTGTGAAAAATAAAACTTTGTTGGCACTACAGATAATGTCTTGGATTGGACAAACTAGCTTTCCTGGAGCCTAGAGTTGGTCTTATGCCAGGAAACTTCAAGGGTAGGGTCTCCTTGTATTTAGGCCAAGATTTTTCCTTTCCATGTCCCTCATATTTTGGTGGGCCTATGCAAACAATAATTGCCACTCTAACACCGTTTTTACTGTTCTCCTTTGACTCTAATCCTTAAAAAAAAAAACCACTTAAACTTTTGAGGTTAACTTAATGTGCATTTGCATGGAAATGTAAAAAAATACTATGCCTCTTAATGTTTAAGGGGTTACACAAGTTTTATGACTTTAGATTGCTTTGTGTGCTGCTAAAAATATTATAATGTATTACAATCTGGGGACTTTAGGGACAAAGTAATTGTACATGGGGTCTGTTTTATTTATCTTTATGTTCTTTGGCTGAAAGTTCAAAGTTAAGATATCAGCAAGGGGACTTCTTCTGAGAATTCTGTTTATGGGTGATTGTTCTTCCACTGTACCTTTACCTTGTCCTCTTTCTTTGCATCTTTGTTCTCATTATTAAAAGTAAAAAATTAAAAAAATAAAGATAATATTTTTAAAAGAGTACTGATGTTGCAAATTTCCTAAGTGGATTTATAATGCTATAAATTATAGCATTTTTTAGTTTTGATACCTTCCAAAATTCATTGTAATTATTTAAAATCTTTAAGCAAGTTGTATTAAATTAAGAAATGTATAGGAAAAAATTAAAATATGACATAGATATGGATATCCAACTTACATTTCAATTCAGGATTTAAATTGCTTATTAAGAATCAGGGTAAGATCTTGTGATATATATATATATATATATATATATATATATATATATATATATATATAAGATATTGTGTAAGGCATTTGGCTTACACACTGTTGACCCAGTTTTGACTCTTAGCACCACATATGACCCTCAGCGAACTGCCAGGAGTGCTCTTTGAACACAGAGCCAGGCTAAAACCCTTAATAGCCTAGGCTTTGGTCCAAAAAAAATTAAAAAAAATAAACTGGGGTAATACTTCAATAAATAGTCAGGCATTCTTTGGGTTGGTCACAAGATTGACACTAAATTTTAGCATTTGGGCATAGATTGCATTTAACATTTACCCCATAAATAATATCAAATAATTATGGGGCTGGCAAGGTGGCGCTAAAGGTAAGGTGTTTGCCTTGCAAGCGCTAGCCAAGGAAAGGACCGAGGTTCAATCCCCCGGTGTCCCATATGGTCCCCCCCAAGCCAGGGGCAATTTCTGAGCGCTTAGCCAGGAGTAACCCCTGAGCATCAAATGGGTGTGGCCAGAAAAATAAAAACAAAAACAAAAGAATATCAAAAAGTTAATACATTAATATAAATATAAAAATATGTGAGGTCCTCTGTTGATCCAATCACTACATTATATATAAATAAAATATGAAAAGAGTCCTTAGAATGGAAGTCTTCAAACAATATTCAGGGCTTTAATTGACATTGCTCAAGGGCTACTTCTGGCTCAGTGATCAGGATTAGGCCCAGTGGGTCTCAAAAACCAGACTTGAATACCAAATCTAAAGCCAACTACAACAGAAATGATACCCAATCTGCAATAGGCTTGACACAGAAGGGACCAGTTGTACTGGCAGCCCAGGAGGCAAAGGAAGGGTGATATGGGATGCAGGCTAGAAACAGAAGTAGAGGGAAGAAAACATTGGTGGAGGGAATGCCCCTGATTCAATGTCACTATGTACCTGAAATACTACTGTGAATTATTTTTAAACCACTTTGGTCAAATTAAAAATTATTATAAAAACTGTTAAAAAAAAAAACCCTAAAACCGGAAGTCAAAAAAAAATTCATCTGCATACAGGGCTGGTCACAAGTAATTGAGTCCTCTCTCTGGCACTGAGTCTTTTTTTTTTAGGCAAAAAAGAAAAAAGTTTCCTTCAAAACGGTGACAAAATAAGCCATCTAGATAAATAGATACACATAATACATATCATATATGATATAAATTGGTAAACATCTATGTAAAATATTAAAAAATTAAAAAATATTTATTTCATCTAACAGTGTGGATCGACAACTGGGTACATACCTATAGAGAGCAAAATATTAATTCATAAATAAATGTGCATCTGTATTCATTGCAGAATTATATGTAATAGCCAAAACTATAAACTATATACCTACTAATAAGTGATTAGTAATAAAAATATAGAGTATACTGTATTTTCTGGCATATAAGATGACTTTTGAAACAAAAAAATATGCCAGCCAAAAATCAGGGGTCATCTTATACGCTGAGTATATCCCAAAAAAACGTTTCAATATGCTGCTAAATGAAAATTGTCTGAATATTGTCATGAAATAAATTTTCCAGACTGCCTCTCTCAGCCAATCGAAGCAGGCTTTTGATGCATGCAAATTATACAATATTCTGTACTCGAATCTACACTGAAAAAAGCCTGCTCAGATTGGCCAGAGTCAGAGAGGAAGTCTAAAATTTGGGGGTCACCTTATATGCTGGAAAATATGGTATTTATATTAGCACTCAATTAACTATGTAGTATTTGCAACAACAACTCACAAAAGCTAGAAGTAGAATGACTAAGACAATGTTTAGAATAATCTTTTCTGTATAGGAAAAATGAGTTAAGTAAAATACAGACTATAAGATTATAACAAATTGGGGGGAAAAGATTATGACAAATTGATGTTATAAGAACAAAATAAGTACATCAAATTTATTCTATGCTAAATCAGAGGCAAATACAAGACTGTAGGGTAGTTTTTGCCATGTGACCATGTAAGAAAAAAATTAAAGGTTGTATCATATAAAGAAATAACTAAAATGAATAAGAACTCATTAAACAAACACAAGGATAAACCTGGAAAACTGTAACCACCATGAATTCTTAGATACCACATAATTAAATAAACACCTAAACTCTCCTAATTATGATGCATACCTGAGCATCTATAAGTTTTAGAATGTTTCTAACTTTTCTTCTTTTCACTGTCAGTTACTTGAATTACCCAGAAACCTCTTTTCTTTTCTTATTCTCTCTTATAAGATACAGAATATATTGGTAACTATTGGTCTAAAGCAGAGCACAATAATATTAAATAACTTACTTATGTGATTCATTTTTCTCAGATAGAATGCATTCTGTTTTATCACATTAAACTGCCTAATCAACAGGAACTGAGAGGATTTAGATTGGATACCAGCAGGAATCTGCATAATAAAGCCAGAGATATTCTACAGAAAATGTCTGTTTCCTTGCACATGCCAAACCAGGTTTGAGCTCTGACTCTACATTTGGTTTTCCAGCATCACCAGGAGCAAGAAATATACTCTGAGTGCCCCACCATTATAACCTCCAAGAAAATAATACAGGTGAAAGAGTGAATATCTATTTGGGGGCATCTTATTTCAAGAATAACTATATAGAGACACATAATGCATTAACATTTTAAAATTTCTTTAGATGCATAATCATTTCTACTTAAGACTATATTTTAAAAAGTTTTACAAAATGGCATTAACAACTTCTAATATATGTTATAATCTAGCATAGTATTATTTTTATTATGTAAATTGCTTCTATATCTCATAGTTATAGTGATATATTTATTTTCATCTTCATAAAACATTGTCCAGCTATCTCTAAGATATCTGTAAAATATTGATTATAATTTTAATGTATTTCCCCAGTGTTAAAAAATTAATGCTGAGACTACATAGATTGTTTCTCTGGATTGAAAACTTTAATGTATTTCATGATTCATACAAATGGAATAAATTACTTAAGTAAGGAGAAATCCCTTTTCCCAAATATATATGTACACTTTCATTTTATATTGTTTTCAATCTTTTATACAATACAGATGGGCAGGTAACTTATTTTCTATTCCTATGTTTTATCATTTAGAGACAAAAGAAAGAGATTAACATACTTATATCTATTTTTCACCCTCTAAAATGGTAATATGCAATGCTATTTCTCTTTTGTGAGAGTGAAACAAAATCTCAAGCTTTGATCAGTGTAATTGAAATTATGAGCCAAAGCAAATCTATTTGGAGACAGTAATTAGGGAAGAAGGAATTCAAGTAGGTTGACTTTTTATTTTTTGTCCTTAGATCACTCCTCAGGGATGCTCAGTCACTACTCCTGGCTCTGTACTCGGGGATTACTCCTGACTGGGTTTGGGGACCATATGTTAAGCCACAAAATAAATCCAGGTCAAGTGTGTATGCAAGGCAAATATGCAGCCTGCTGTTCTATCTATCCAGCACCTGAACTTACAGCAGTTTAAAAAGACATTGTATATATATATATATTATATATAATATATATATTATATATATAATATATATTATATGTATAATATATATTATATATATAATGCTACTACAAAAAGAAATGTAAGTGCAGATATTAATCCTGTACAAGAAGCTGGACACAGACTAAATGGCTAGAACATTCATTTCTGCCTCCCACATTAGCAGTTAGAGGTTCATTTAAGATGCTTTTAGACACAGACAAAAGGAAATTCATTCATACACTCTCAGTGATATTAACGTCCAGAGAAAGAAGCTGTGAAATAATCATATATCAAAATAGAATCATCTATTAACATTGTTCTGTGGTTCTATTATTTTAAATCTAAATTCCTGGAGGGCTTTAAGGGAGAGGCAAAGCATGAGTCGATGCTTGTCTGAGCTGGTCTGAAACAACTATATTTCAGATAAGTTTCTAAGATTCTTTGAGCCTGATCCACCACGGATATTTTTCCTTACTCACTTTCTTTCAGATAAGAGGTAAAATTGGGCAGCTGTAGCTTTCTGGTTCAGAAGGAGACAAATGAACCTTTTCATATTAAGCTGCTTTACCAGCACTTCATTTTAAATATAGCTAGATCAGACTAACAAGGGATAAAATTTTAAATGCTTTTCCTGTACATCAACTGCTTTGGTGGTCACTGGGGATTTTGTCACCATTAGTTTGAATGCATTAATCTATTTTAGTGCTTCCCTGGTGCTGTTCAAGTCCCATTCTGATTTCACTGGTTTTTCTGGTATTCATACTTTATTGCTAGGGAAGAGTGCATGTAATAACTTGTACTGTAATATTTAGTTTGCATTTAAAATATCTCTTGAAGATTTAATATTTTGAAGGTTTTGAAATAACTTTTTTTAATTATCATAATTATATTGCCCATATAAAAGTAAACAGAAGAAATTCGTTTATTTTACTGTGTTTCAATTTATAGTTTAGAAAGAAATTTACATGCTTTAAAGGTAGAAGATTTTATTAAAAGTAGGTCAGAATTAATTTATATTCAACCATGTAAGGCTCATAGAAATATTGTTCTAATAACACATTTGCAAATGCAAAGGTTAGTGATAAAATTATTGCAAAGGAATTAACTTAATTTAAATTTATTAGTACTTTTTTATTTGATTTTGTTTTGGGGTCACACCAAGTAATATTCAGGGATTACTCCTGGTAGGCTTGGGGGTCCATATGGAACGCCAGGGATTTAACCCAGTTTTGCCATTTCCATCAGAAAAATTTGTTACATTTTTATTATAATCACTTAAAATGTATATATATTTGAGTAACAAACTTAATTCTAATTTACTGCATTTTAATATTTGAAAGAAAATGGTACCTGAATTCTCAAGTCTGAGAAAAAAATTGAGTGCTTTATCAATCATATTTAGTTTTGACTTAAAAACTCATAAGAGTATATTCTGCCAGTGATAAGTAATAATATCGATTGCACAGTTAAGTCAACGAATTTTTATATTTATCTTGAGAAATTGTTAATATCAATGAGTAATAAAGAATACTATGGGGACACGTTATGATTCATTTTCTTCCTAAGTTTCTGCCAGTTTATTTCAGCGCTTCAAATCTGTGCCAAGTGATAGTCAATTGGAGCTCATTCATTTCGCATTAGGGCTTTGATGGGGAAAGTAAGTAGTGTTGAAGTAGAATGAAGTGCTATGTTGTAAGTAAAAAGTCATAGAAAGAAAAACAGACTGCATGGAAACATCAACCAGCACCAACAACTATAAAGCATGAGAAACTGTAGAGGTCTCTTTTAAATGATTGCACGTTCCCATCTTCCTTCCTCGATGATCCTTCAAGAGAACTGGTTCCTTGTATTATCGATTGTAAAGTACTTAAATATAGAAAACAAAATTGGAAAATGACAAAAATTAATATGTAATTAACTACAGAAAAAATGGGTGTCTCTTTAATGACTCACTTTTGTGCCAGTTACCTATCAGGAGAACCAAAATATTGGTAGCAATTTTAGAAAATTTCCCATATGATTTCTAAACACAAATTTCCCCACTCTTCTCCCCAAAATCACTCTAAACATTCTCATAGTTATTGTTTTTTAATACTGTGTACTTTAAATTGGTAGAGGTATATACTCAGATGCAGACAATTGGTTTCCTCTTTGCAAAACTAAATATAATTAATTAAAATTTCCTGCCCCCCACTTAATTTTGACCATAAAACTGTATACCAACTGAATAATCTACTTGGTACCAAACAAGTTGTATTTTTTTAAGATTCAAAGACTTTGAGAATATTTAAATGATATAAACATGGTAAAATATTTGTACAAGTTCACACACACATATAACACATACCTTATTTGTTGTTTAGTTCTTTTTTTAATATATATTTTATCTAAACAACTTGATTACATACGTGATTGTATTTAAATTTCAGCAATGTAAAGAACACCACCCACCACCAGTGCAACATTCCCATCTCCAATGTCCCAAAAATTCCTCCTCACCACTCTATCCCCAACTATACTCTAGACAGGCTTTTTATTTCCCTCATATATTCTCATTGTTAGGATGTTCACAATGTAGTTATTTCTCTAACTAAAATCATTCCTCTTTGTGATGTACTTCATGAGGTAGGCTGTAACTTCAGGCCATACTCTCTTTTGTATCTGAAAATCATTATTGCAAGAATGTCTTTCATTTTTCTTAAAACTCATAGACGAATGAGACTATTCTGTGTTTTCTCTCTCTCGCTGACTTATTTCACTCAGCATGATAGATTCCATGTACATCCATGTATAGGAAAATTTCATGACTTTATCTCTACTGACATCTGCATAATATTCCATTGTGTATATGTATCATAGTTTCTTTAGCCATTCATCTGTTGAAGGATATCTTGGCTGTTTCCAGAGTCTTGCTATGGTAAATAGTGCTGCAATGAATATAGGTATAAGGAAAGGATTTTTGTATTGTATTTTTGTGTTCCTAGGGTATATTCCTAGGAGTGGTATAGCTGGGTCATATGAGAGCTTGATTTCCAGTTTTTGGAGGCATCTCCATATTGCTTTCCATAAAGGTTGAACTAGATGGCATTCCCACCAGCAGTGGATAAGAGTTCCTTTCTCTCCACATCCCCGCCAACACTGCTTGTTCTCATTCTTCGTGATGTGTGCCAATCTCTGTGGTTTGAGGTGGTACCTCAGTGTTGTTTTGATTTGCATCTCCCTGATGATTAGTGATGTGGAGCACTTTTTCATGTGTCTTTTGGCCATTTGTATTTCTTCTTTGTCAAAGTGTCTGTCCATTTCTTCTTCCCATTTTTTGATGGGATTAGATATTTTTTTCTTGTAAAGTTCTGTCAGTGCCTTGTATACTTTGGAGATTAGCCCCTTATCTGATGGGTATTGGATGAATAGTTTCTCCCACTCAATGGGATGCTTTTGTATCCTGGGCGCTAATTTCTTTGAGGTGCAGAAGCTTCTTAGTTTAATATATTCCCATCTGTTAATCTCTGCTTTCACTTGCTTGGAGAGTGCAGTTTCCTCCTTGAAGATGCCTGTAGTCTCAATGTCCTGGAGTGTTTTGCCTACGTGTTGTTCTATATATCTTATGGTTTTGGGACTGATATTGAGGTCTTTAATCCATTTGGATTTTATCTTCGTACATAATGTTAACTGGGGGTCTAAGTTCAATTTTTTGCAAGTGGCTAGCCAGTTGTACCAACACCACTTGTTAAGGGGCTTTCTTTGCTCCATTTAGGATTTCTCGCTCCTTTATCAAAAATTAGGTGATTGTATGTCTGGAAAACATTCTCTGAGTACTCAAGTCTATTCCACTGATCTGAGGGCCTGTCTTTATTCCAATACCTTGCTATTTTAATAACTATTGCTTTGTAGTAAAGCTGATAAGAATAATTCCTCCCATATTCTTTATTCCCAATGATTGCTTTATTACTTTAGGGTGTTTATTATTCCAAATGAATTTCAAAAGTGCCTGATCCACTTTTTTGAAGAATTTCATGGGTATCTTTAGAGGGATCACATTAAATCTGTACAATGCTTTGGGGAGTATTGCCATTTTGATAATGTTAATCCTGCCAAACCATGAGCAGGGTATGTGTTTCCATTTCCGTGTATTCTCTCATATTTTTGGGGGGCAGAGTTTAATACTTTTCTTTGTATAGTTCCTTCACATTTTTAGTCAAGTTGATTCCAAGATATTTGAGTTTGTGTGGCACTATTGTGAATGGGATTGTTTTCTTAATGTCCATTTCTTCCCTATTACTTTTGCTGTATAAAAAGAACATTGATTTTTGTGTGTTAATTTTGTAGCCTGCCACCTTGCTATATGAGTCTATTGTTTCTAGAAGCTTTTTGATAGAGTCTTTAGGGTTTTCTAAGTAGAGTATCATGTCATCTGCAAACAGCGAGAGCTTGACTTCCTCCTTTCCTATCTGGATTCCCTTGATATCTTTTTCTTGCCTAATCATTATAGCAAGGACATCCAGTGCTATGTTGAATAGGAGTGGTGAGAGAATGACAGCCTTGTCTTGTGCCAGAATTTAGAGGGAAGGCTTTTAATTTTTCTCCATTGAGGATAATATTTGCCTCAGGCTTGTTGTAGATGGCCTTAACTATATTGAGAAAGGTTCCTACCATTCCCCACTTTTCTGAGAGTTTTGATCAAGAATGGGTGTTGGACCTTATCAAATGTTTTCTCTGCATCTATTGATATGATCATATGATTTATATTTTTCTTGTTCTTGATGTTGTGTATTATGTTGATAGAATTATGTATGTTAAACCAGCCTTGCATTCCTTGGATGAAACCTACTTGATCATAGTGGATGATCTTCTTAATGAGGCATTGAATCCTATTTGCCAGGATTTTGTTGAGGATATTTGCATCTGTGTTCATCAACGATATTGGTCTGTAATTTTCTTTTTTAGTAGCATCTCTGTCTGGTTTAGGTATCAAGGTGATATTGGCTTCATAAAAGCTATTTTGAAGTGTTCCTGTTTTTTCAATTTCATGTAAGAATCTTGCCAGGATTGGTAGTAGTTCCTCTTGAAAGGTTTGAAAGAATTCATTAGTGAATCCATCTAGACCTGGGCTTTTGTTTTTGGGCAGACATTTGATTACTGTCTTAATTTCCTCAATAGTGATGGGGGTGTTTAGATATGCTACATCCTCTTCTTTCAACTGTGGAAGATTATAAAAGTCCAAGAATTTATCTATTTCTTCTAGGTTCTCATTTTTAGTGGCATACTGTTTCTCAAAGTAGTTTCTGATTATCCTTTCAATGTCTACCATATCAGTAGTGATCTCTCCTTTTTTATTCCTAATAAGAGTTATCAAGTTTCCCTCTCTTTCTTTGTTAGTTTTGCCAGTGGTCTATCAATCTTGTTTATTTTTCAAAGAACCAACTTCTGCATTCGTTGATCTTTCGGATTTTTTTCAGGTTTCCACTTCATTGATTTCTGCTCTCAACTTTGTTATTTCCTTCTGTCTCCCTTTTTTGGGTCCTTTTGTTGAGTACTTTCTAATTCTATGAGCTGCGTCATTAAGCTATTCAGGTATGCCCCTTCTTCTTTGCTGATGTGTGCTTGCAAAGCTATAAATTTTCCTCTCAGTACCGCTTTTGCTGTGTCCCATAGGTTCTGATAGTTTGTGTCTCCATTGTCATTTGTTTCTAGGATGGTTTTGACTTCCTCTTTCATTTTATTTTGGACCCACTGGTTATTCAGTATTAGGCTGTTTAACTTCCATGTATTAAAGTTTTTCTTCTGTGTCCCTTTGTAGTTCACATATAATTTCAGGTCCTTGTGGTCAGTGAAGGTAGCCTGCAAAATCTCTATCCTCTTGATATTATGGAGGTATGTTTTATGTGCTAGCATGTAGTCTATCCTGGAGAATGTCCTATGTACATTAGAGAAGAATGTGTATTCAGGTTTCTGGGGATGAAGTGTCATATGTCTATCTACTAGGCATCTCTCTTCCATTTCTCTTTTCAGGTCTAGTATATTCTTGTTCGGTTTCAGTCTGGTTGACGTATCAAGTGTTGACAATGCCGTGTTGAGGTCTCCCACAATTATTGTGTT
The DNA here is from genome assembly GCF_024139225.1 of Suncus etruscus. NCBI lineage: Eukaryota > Metazoa > Chordata > Mammalia > Eulipotyphla > Soricidae > Suncus > Suncus etruscus. Next base: position 116,368,234 of record NC_064851.1, read on the forward strand.
GTTATTGATATTATTTTTCAGATTCATCAACAATTGTATTAAATAATTTGCTTGACCCTCATTCGGTGCATATATGTTTAGGAGAGTGATTTCTTCCTGCTGTACATATCCCTTGATTAATACAAAATGTCCATCTTTGTCCCTTACAACTGTCCTGAGTATAAAGTTTGCATCATCTGATATTATTATGGCCACTCCAGCTTTTTTGTGGGTGTTGTTTGCTTGGATGATTTTCCTCCAGCCTTTTATTTTAAGTTGATGTTTGTTCTGACTATTCAGGTGCATTTCTTGTAGGCAGCAGAAGGTTGGATTGAGTTTTTTGATCCATTTAGCTACTCTGTATCTCTTAACCAGTGCATTTAGTCCATTGACATTGAATGAAAGAATTGTCCTTGGATTTAGCGCCATCTTTATATCAAAGTTTGTTGTGTCTGTTGATCAGTCTTGTCTTAAAATAGGTCTTTCAATTTTTTTTTAAGACTGGTTTTGAGTCTGTGAAGTTTCTGAGCTGTTGTTTGCCTGTGAAACCATGTATTGTTCCTTCAAACCTGAAAGTGAGTTTTCCTGGGTGCAGTATTCTAGGCAAAGCATTTATTTCATTGAGTTTTGTCACTATGTCCCACCACTGCTTTCTGGCCTTGAGTGTTTCAGGTGACAGGTCTGCAGTAAATTTCAAGGATGTCCCCTTGAATGTAATTTCTCTTTTTGATCTTGCTGCTTTCAGAATTCTGTCTCTATCTGTGGAATGCATCATTGTAACTAGGATGTGTCTCAGGGTGTTTTTTTCTGGGGTTTTTTAGTTGGTATTCTTCGGGCATGCAAGATTTGATCGCATGTATTCTTTAGCTCTGCTAGTTTCTCTTTAATGATGTTCTTGACCATTGATTCTTCCTGGAGATTTTCTTCCTGGGTCTCTTGGACTCCAATGATTCTTAAGTTGTTTCTGTTGATCTTATCATAGACTTCTATTTTCATCTGTTCCCATTCTTTGAGTAATTTTTCCATTGTTTGATCATTTGCCTTAAGACTTTTTTCAATCTCTTTTACTGTATGGAGTTGTTGTTCATCTCATCGTCCAGTGTACTAATTCTATCTTCAGCTGCTGTTAACCTGTGGGAAAGCTCATCCATGTTTTTCTTCAATTCATCTACTGAATTTCTCAGACCTGTTATTTGACCTGAAGTTTCAGTTTGGAGTTTTTTCATTTCTATATTCATATTCTCTTTATTTTTATTAGTGTTCTCTTCTATACTTTCTTTGAGTTCTTTGAACATCTTCCATATTTTGACTCTAAACTCCTTATCTGAGAGACTGACTAATTGGTTGGCCATGTTCTCATCATCTGATTTGCCATCTTCTTTCTCTATGTCTGGCATTGGCCTGTGTTTTTTTTACCATTGTCATAATTGTATTGTGGGTTTTTCTATGTGTTGTGGTTGTATTCATTGGCTAAATGATGTGCGTGGAGGCATGCGGCCTTGCTCCTCTGGTGCTTCCATCTCTGGGCATATCAACTCACCCCAGGGAAGGCTAGCCATGCATTGATGAAGCCACACACAGGATGAAATCAGGCCAAGAATGCAGCACAGCACAGGAGACAGTTAGAGATAGGTGCTGACATTTGACTTCCAGAAGAGTTCAGCTGCTTACCCCTTTCTGGGTAGCCAGTCCATTTCTATCATTTTCAAACATTTCATTTAAAAATTAGTATTTTCTTACATTTATATGAAATTATATATCAGTGATTTATCTAAAGATCGCAGCCAATATTCTTAATATAAATACCAGTTTAAATATAAAAATAAAATTATTGCACTAACTGGTGAAGGTTGTTGTACATTGTATGGCTAGAACTCAATCATTAACAACTTTATCTGTGAAAATAAAAAAGAACTATTATAAAATAATAAAATTATTATGAATTTAAAATATCACTTTATCATCTCAGTTAATAGTTTCTTCATTTTTATTATAAAATTTTAGAATCAATATGTGTTGTGATGGGGTTCATGGGCAAGATGTTTGTGACAGTGGAGTGAAGTTGAGTGAGCAGCCATGATCTTTTGGCTTCATTTTTGTAGATGGAGACAGCCTACCTTTGTTATGGGCCCTGGAGAGCTTATGTTTGGTGGGGTCTTCTTTGACATACATATGCAGGGTAGCAGAAACCAGGCAGGAGTGCAGGTGCAGATCTTTATAGTGTCCCTTTTGTGCCCAAACACAGGCAGGTATTAGCTCAATCTTCAGCTAAATAACTCTGATATCCTCCTTTTCATCCATAATGAAGGAATTTTCATTTATATTATAATTAACAAAAACTAAATAAAATATGGTATTAGCTTGATTTATGTTAAATCTAATTTAGTTTTAAAATTGGGAATAAAGGAACAATTTCCCTATATTAAATTATTATTATAGAGAGTCCACTGAGCAATACGATGCATATATAAAGCTTATTTTGCCAAAATATAAACTAAATGTCTACACATTGGCTAAAACATGATTTAATTAGGCTCACACCACAAAATAATACAGACTATAGAGACATATTTGTCATAAAAGGAGCTAGACATAAATTCCATACATTCCTTTGCTTTTTCCATCTTTTTAGCTACCTATGCATGACACATTAAATATGATAATGTGCTTATAGCAATTAAAGTTTATGTCAACAACAGCTGAAATTAAGGTAGCAAGAAATTATTAAATTTCTAAAAATTATTACAAGATTATATTGTAAACAATTTTATTAATAATTATCCCACACTTATTTTTTACGAAGTTTTAAATAGAACATAACACATTTTCACATTGAAATAGTGATCCAGTTAATATATTTGCTGATGGAGACCATATATGACTATGAAATTTGAGATAATTATTACAGAAACTTTCAAGAATTTTCTCATGTAGTCTTTATGTATGTGTTTTCTAAAATATAGAGCTGTGTCCTGAAAGAGGCTTTGCAGAAAATCTTTATTAAATAATTTTATTACTGAAAACTATATCCAAAGATCTTAGAATCTGTCCATTAAATTTAGGGATGTTTTCAGCCTGAAAATGTTAATATAGTGTACACTCACACACATACACACATACACAATCAATATGACTAACATAATCTTTTCGATTTAGACAAAAAAAATTGGAAAACACATTCCATCAAAGTCAAGATCAAGATTAAGATCAAGATCAAGATTACTTTTGCATACTAGAGAGGGAGGCTGAATCTGGATCCAGACGAACCCACATGCCAGGACTCCTGCTCCTCTCCTACGGGTATAGTTGGGAATCTGGGCAGACAGCTGGTCAATGGCCTCTTGGGCTGACCACTTACTCCAGGAGACCGAGACCCCCCACATGCCAAACTGGTTTTCAGGGCCAGGTCTGGCAACTGGTCTCTGTGGGGAGGGGAGAGGAGGGAAACTCCAATCCCATGCTTTTTCAAACTGGAGAGGAAGGCTGCAGCTGGACCCAGAAGATCCCACATGCAAGGGTTACTGCTCCTCTTCTACTGGCCTTGCTGGGAATCTGGACAGACAGCTGGCCAAAGGCCTCCAGGACTGACCAGTTAGTCCTGGAGACCGAGAGTACCCCATGCCAAGCTGGCTTTCAAGGCCAGGTCTGACATCTGAGCTCTGGGGGGATGGAGAGGAGGCAAACTCCTCCCCCATGCTTTTTCATACTGGAGAGGGAGGCTACAGCTAGACCTAGACGATCCCACATGCCAGGATTTCTGCTCCTCTCCTACGGGTATGGTTGGGAATCTGGGCAGACAGCTGGCCAATGGCCTCCTAGGCTGACCACTTAGTCCAGGAGATCGAGATCCCCCCATGCCAAACTGGTCTTCAGGGCCAGGTCTGGCAACTGGGCTCTGGGGGGAGGGGAGAGGAGGGAAACTCCTCTCGTATTCATACTGGACCCCCTGAAGCAGTGTCTTTTCTTACTAATACTCATTTTCATAACTATACAGGCTCAAACATACTTTTTAAGCATTATCTAAAAATGTTCTTTATTTTAAATGGTTCCTAGGAAAGGAAACGGAATACCAAAGATTTGGAGGATAATACTCAAATACATTTTTAAAGTCAGTCTTTATGGACGTGATTTTTCATACTGACTCCAAGCCGAAATCACAAACTATATATATATATATATATATATATATATATATATATATATATATATATATATATATATATATATATATTAATTGTCTCTTCTATCCCCTGTGTCTCTTCTATCCTCTCATCTCCCAATCCTGATCCATTATCTTCCCCTAATTTAACCATCTTTACCCTCAGTTCCTAACTCGGTAGGCACTAAGATTGACCTCCTGCCCCAACATACCAGCTCCTCAGTGAAAGACACCCTCTGGGTCCCCGTTCTCATGCTTCAACAAAGAACTACAACCAGCACACCTGCTGACTCATACCCCTCTCACACACACCAAATCGTGGACTGTTGCATGATACAGGAATCAGCCTCAGCAAAACTCTCAGCTCAAAGACACTATATGGTCTCGTAATGCAGCAAAGCATCTCTCAAACTCAATTCCAAGGCCTGTGAATTGAAAAGTACCTTGGCTATTACTCCCCACAAGAATATATCAAAAGACTTAACTGGGAGTCTTATATTGCCTATGGAAACTCAATACCTGTATAACAATACATCTTAAGATGTGTATTCCTAAATATACAAGTAGCCTCCTCCACCACTTGTTTTATTCAAATACCTTTTCTTTTTAACTCAGTTTATTTATTTGTTCTATTTTAATATATACATTTTTTCTCTATCCTTACCATTTTTGGTGCTGCTTGGTACAAAAAGCCTTGACTGGGATAAAAGCTCAGAAGAAAACCAGACGACAGAGACTGTGTGTGTGCAGCCTGTCATCCTTACCCAAAATAGCACCAGCAACACAGTATGACACCATATGTTTTTGTATGGGCACAGTAAAAAAGGGGGAAATCATAGACACAGAAGCAAGAGCTTATCTTCTAGTGATAAGAACACACTTTTTATAGCAGAACAGTGCTTCCCATCCTGAACAAGTGTCATGTGGATACAATCAGTCCCCAGGAGATTGGACAATGTTAGTCCAACCCAAAACCCCAGATCCCAGACATAGAAATGATACAGCTCCGGGCAACACCACCAGGAACTAAGCTCCATTGGGAAACATAAAACTACTCTGGCACCAACTTCTGCCAGTTTTGATATGACAACGAGGAAAGGAAAACTTGACCTAAGACCAGGCTGTCCTATCACATCACCTAACACTAAATGGAAATCAAAAGAGATATTGTCCTTTAAACTGTGAAAAATAAGAGCACCAACAACAGAAAACTGACATTGACAACCATGACTGAACAGAACCTACCTTGGGACTAATAAGGAAAACCCTACCCTAGTCTGTAGCCCAGGACACATAAACAACAACAACAACAACAACAACAAGATGTCTTATTGCAGAGGTCCAACTTGGACAATAGAGGCTGAGCAGAACCTTTGGATCCATAATATCCTAGAATTCGGCTTAGGGACTGAATAAAAACAGGGAGCAAGTGTTACAGAAGACTGAACACCACAACAACGATGGATAGGAACTTCTAGAACCTAGAGACTCTATCCTAGACCTTGACCTATAACCCGCACAAATATCAAGATTGCTAGCTACAGTGGCTTGATTTTCTCACACACAACTGAGAGGAAACTTTCCTGGCATCACAAAAAAGCCTTTGGGATGGGGTAATGAGTATATATGGAGCCAGGGGTTGATCCCATGATGGTATGCATCACGGATGGAGAAACCCTGAATCTCTTAGGCCATGGGAATTCCCTTTCTTCCCCAATGCTTACTGTGACTATGCAAAAAAAAAAGTGGGGGGAATGCCAAAGCCTACCACTCCAGTACCCATACTTTTTCTTGTTTTGTTTTGATTTGTTAGCTTTTGTCTTTATTTTCCTTCTCTTTTTTTCTTCCACTTTCTTTTTCACTCTTGTGGTTATTATTTAGAGATTTATTTTTATTTTTATTTGCCAGGTCCATTTATTTTTATTTTTCTTCCACTTTTTTTCTTTTTTTTCTCTCTCTTCTTTCTTTTTTTGGTAGTTGTCACAAAATTTTGTTCTCCCTTTTTTCTTATCCTTTTTACCTCCAATGATGGTGGAATAGATGCTCAATCTACAACAAGCTGAAAAGTGGAGGCCAGTTGCACTAGCAATCTGGGGGGTAGAGGAGGGAGATATGGGATGCATACTGGGAACAGGGGCAGAGGGAGGACAGCACTGGTGGTGGGAATGCCCCTCATTCATTGTCACTATGTACCATAAATGATGCAGTGAAAATTTGTAATGTATTTTGATCACAATAAAAATTAAAAAGAAAAGATTACTTTTGCAATGTGCTGAAAAAGAATCGAAGAAGGCTTCGATTTTGAATGCTGATGTTTTTGTGAACAGCCTACATTCAGGGCCCGCAATCTGTGCTCTGAATAAGACCACAATGGTTTCAAGAGTCTGCTTTGAGCTCCAGAGCTCAGTAAGTGGAGCATTAGTGCTATCCCATCTGATCTCCCAAGCATGGTGGGATAGATTTATGTGCATAGAGCAAGAAGTAGCCCCTGAACGCCCCTTGTTGTGGCCAAAATTAAAAAAAATGATTAAAACAAACAGACAAACAAATAAAACAAGAGTCTGCTATGACTCTTGGTATTTCTTATATTTTAATTACAATTTTTTTCAGCTTCTTCAAGTTCTGTCAAATTTTTCCCTCACCACTTTGTGGTTATATTTAGGTTGGGTATTGGCAAATAAGGAATTTGAGATTCTTTAAAATATTTTAAATAAAAGGATTAGAAAAAGTTTTGCATTAAGGATATAGCTTGAGTAAAAGGCAATTATAGACTATAGATTACGTTGTTACAGGCAAAGCATTCTAAATGATGTACCAATTAAGGAAAATAAATGCCACTTCTGGGTATATTGATATGTCTACAAAAAGTAAGTACATAAAGTATACAAGTTGTTTATTGCCATGAACTTCACTATAGGGAAGAAACAGAAGTATGTGATTCTGAAACCTGAATTTTCTTTCCTAATAAATACCGTCTTCTAACTCAAGGCAGGTATCAAAGCCCTTATTTTTCTATCTTCTTTGAGGAATTGCAATAAGAATGTTGTGAGCATGAGCAATAAGGTTAGAGAGGAATGAAAAGAAGAGCATGGAATTATGCAGAATATAAAAATGACAATTACTTTAATTCTGGCCTGGAAGCTTGCATAGCATTCACGTTTTTTTGAGCAATGAATTCATAGTATTCAAGATGCTTTTTAAGGATAACTGATTACTTAAGATAAATAGAATGCTAAGCCAACAAATATGTAAGTAGAGAGAATAGAAAATAGAAGAATTCAATGAAAGTTTGCTTTAATCTATATTGTTGGATACTAATTTTTTCTCTAGCCTGTTGTAGATAATACATAAATAATAAAGCTGCTTTTAAAAATCCCAGCTACATTTACCACTTACTGCATTTATTCAAGTATAATGTGCACCCATGTATAATGTGCACCCCTAATTTTTTATTAAAAATCAGTATAAAATTTTGTTTCACACCAAGCATTGTAATGACAAAAGAAAAAAAAAAACGTTGTTGAACACGTTTGACCATGATAAAAATCATTTATTGACAATGTAAACTGGTCTAAACATAATACTGAAATAAAATGACTCGTAACAATATTTATTAAAAATGCTTCAAAGTCAGATTCATCATTAGATACATTAAAGAGTTGTTCCCATTCTTCTAGAGTTAATTTTTCATCAGTGTCCCAGTTGGCAGGGACATCTGTTTCTCCGGTTTCTTCACTTTCTTCTGAGTCTGAATTCCACAGCAGGTTGTCTTCTGTGCCGTCCATTTGATTGCTGATGCCTATCTTCAAAAAACTCTTGATGATCATTTCTTTTGGTATGTCTTCCCATGATGCTTTAACCGAGGATGTCACAAAAGTTAGGCCAGGTTTCTTGAGGATTTTTGTTCTTTGCCCTCACATATAGTGCACGGCTACAGTCCAGAAAAGGCACAGTGCAAACTCACAATTCGCCTGCACCCTCATTGGACCCGTGGCCACTGCCACCCACCCCAGCCCTCGTTTATAATGCACACCCAAACTTTGATTTCTTTTTTTTTTTTTGGTAGAAAATTCTGCACATTGTACTCGAATAAATATGATAACTACAGATCATTGATGAAGAAACTAGTCACCTGATTCAAGTTTTAGCATTCTAAATGATGTACCAATTAAGGAAAATAAATGCCACTTCTAAGTACATTGATATGTCTACAGAAGTTAAGCACATAAAATATACAAGTTGTTTATTGCCATGAACTTCACTATAGGGAAGAAACAGAAGTATGTGACTCTGAAACCTGAATTTTCTTTCCTAATAAATATTATCTTCAGGTTGGTCTATGCTTATATTTATGTTTGTGAAATATTGAAACAGAAAAAATAAAATTATTATGTTTTTTATCTTCCCTAGTTACCCATATTCTGGGACAATTCAGATTTAATGACTTGAAGACTTTTACACTTGAAGACAAGGAATTGTATAAATAGGCTTGTTGCTTATTCGCTCTACAATATCTTACACTATAATCTGATGAAGTCTGTGATGGTCAACTAATCTAATTCTATGCCATGAACTGTATTAACTCAAATGTATTATAAAATAAATTTAATAAACCAAAGTACATATTTTCTATTCTTATGTTTTATAATATTTCAGTGGGCTATGGAGTCTCTGCTGTATAACCAGGTATCCCAAAGAAAGAAGAACCTTATACTTTTTAATAAAATTCTTCTGTAAGATTAGGTAAAATTCTTGTACCTGTAGGGCTTTAAAAAAATTGAAGGTAACTACAGGACAAGACCATTAATATAGATGATAATAAATGACTGAAATATTATTTTTTTCATATTCTGTCAAAGAAAAATCAATAGCTCGCTCCTAAACTACTTAAGAAACTTTTTACTCTGTATGCTCAATGTGAAAATTCATTATTTTGGTAAATAATAAAGAAAACTAAAATTCTTTATGGCCATTAATATTCTATTGGGGGCTGCTGTTGAACATATTTTTGGCAGGGTTTTACCATAGCTCTGACTGCAATGGAAAATGATATTAACCATCATTTCCCTTTAAAAATGTTTTCTAGGACTGTATTTTGAGAAATATGGAATCAATAAACATACAAGAAAACAATATATATTCTTTTTTTGCTTCTGTTTTTTGGGACATACCAGGTGATGCTCAGAGGTTACTCCTGGCTATGTGCTCAGACATCTCTCCTGGCTTGGGGCCCTTATGGGATGCAAGGGGATCAAACTGTGGTCCGTCCTAGGTTAATGCTTGCAAGGCAAACACCCTACCTCTTGTGCTGCTGCTCCAATTCTAAAACAATATATATTCTATAGAATGGATTCATCTTAAAAATCACTAGTATGAATGCAGCATTGGTTTCTACTTTCAAGTATATCACATTTGTTTAAACTAATGTACCATTCTTTACTTTTATATTCCATTTTTATTAGATTATGGACCATTATTTAATTTTTACCATTATAAACTATGACAAAATTCATAAAAACCTTAGTTTACTGGGCCATTTTATTTTATTTATATTTTTATACTGTAACTGACTTATTGTAAATATCCTATATGTTATTTATTTATTGTTTTAATTAATAATTTTTATTTTGATCAAAGTGGATTTACAAATCATTCACAGTAGTATTTTAGGTACATGGTGACATTGAATTAGGGGTTTTCCCAATACGAATGTTGTCCTCCCTCCACCCCTGTTCACAGCATACATCCCATATCAACCCTCCTTTGACCCCCAGGCTGCTAGCGTAAGTGGTCCCTTCTGTGTATAGCTTGTTGTAGAATGGATAGCGATTCTGTTGTTGTTGGCTTTAGATTTGGTGTTTAAATCTGATCATTTTTTATTTCTACTCAATGTTCATATGACTATTTGAACTTTATACCCTCTATTTTTTCTCCCTCAATATGTGAGGTGGAACAAGATGGTTCAAGTCATGGGGTTCTGTTTGAAGGTAAGAAAAAAAAAAGAAAAAGGCGGGGCAAAAATTCAAACAAGCAAAAAATAGGACTCCTTCTAGAGTCTATAAATAGTTTAAGAAAAGAAAGGAAAAATAAAGGAAAACAAAAATAATACAAGAAAAATCAACCCCCCCCAAAAAACAAACCAAAACTAACAAAAAACTTGAAAAGCACCACAGCAATAAAGACAATCAAATATGGTCCTGAAATAAAGATGAATCAAAGCACGGGGGGTTGGGGGGTGGCAAAGAAAAGAATAAGAAAAAAAAAAGCAACAGCAATATCAAAAAAAAATTATTTTTGTTTTTTGGGCCACACCCAGCTGTGCTCAGGGGTTACTCCTGGCTGTCTGCTCAGAAATAGCTCCTGGCAGGCATGGGGGACCATATGGGACACCGGGATTCGAACCAACCACCTTTGGTCCTGGATTGGCTGCTTGCAAGGCAAACGCCGCTGTGCTATCTCTCCGGGCCCAATATCAAAAAAAAATTTTAAATTTAATTTGTGCTATTGGGTTTTTTTGTTTTGTTTTGTTTTGTCTTGCATAGGCACAAAATTGGGGAGATTAGAAGAAAATTTCCCTGGCCTAAGAGATACAGGGACACAGGTTTTCTCCAACCTTGAAGTATACTGTCATGGGTATAACTACAGGCTCCATACCTGCTCTTTTACTCTCTCCTAGGTCCTTTTGTGATGTCTGGAAGTTTTCTGCTCCATCGTGGATGATAAAATCAGGCCTCTGTAGCTAGTGATCTTAGTAGTTGCACATGTCATAGAATGGAGTCTTTCTTTACAGTTCCAGAAGTTCTGTTCCATCACTGTTGTTTTAATCAGTCTTCTGTAGTTGGTGGTCTTGGTTTTTGCAACGATCCTAAGGCAAAACCTATGATAGAGTCTTTCATTATGTTTCCAGAGTTCTGCTCAATTGAAATTGTCTCAGTCAGACCTCTGGAATTAAGAGAACTTGGTTGTTGTACAGATCATAGGCCAAAGCCTAGACTAGGGTCTTTTTTATTGATCCCAGGATGCGTACTGCCCAGTCATGGTGGTCTCAGTCAGTCTTCTGTAGTTAGCAATCTTGGCTTCTGCACTGATCAAAGGATGATATGTCTTCTGATTTCATTATATTATTTGCTGTTGAGATGAGACAACCTGCTCTTAGACCAAGTTGTTGCCATTTCCTCATTATGAGGATGTCATACCAAAATTGGGCATATTGGTGTCAGAGCAGTATTAAGAATGTCCCAGAGGAAGTTTGGTTCCTGGAGCTTTTGTGGAGAACTGTGCCGGTTCTATATTTGAGATCGAGGGTTCAGGGTTGAATGGTCACTGTCTAATCACATGGAGTCGAAGTTGGGACCACATGACATATGTGCAAGGTAGGAAGTGACCCTGTATTGTAAAATGTGTGATTTCTTAACCCTAATAGATAAGAACTTGTTTCTATATGTAAAAATTTCCCCCTTTTTTAGTATGCCTTTGCAAAAAGAAATAGTGCCATCTTATATTGCTGGTGCATTTGGGGGTGAGAGTGTCAGGCTCAACTTCTCTGTGCCTTGGTTTTGACCTAAGCTTTAATCCCAGGCAAGACTTTTTCTTGTAGGTTTTTGCACCCAGCAGAACCAAAACACCAAAACATGTGAAGTTAAGGAGTGAAAAAAACAAAAACAGCAACAACACATCTTGCATATGTAGAGACCCTGGTTTGGTTCATAATAATGTATACGCACAGAAGCACCACTGGATGTAGACACAAAGGCCCTGAAGCAGTCACTGACATCACCGGGCAAAAGTAGCATTTCATCCTTGGCCTAAGCATTAAGCTGTTCAGCTAGTTGTTTGAGGATTGCTAATATGGACCCTGAGCATTTTTTTTGAGGTCCATAATCCCAAAAATCACAAAATGACTAATTTAATATGTTAATTACATGTTGTTAAGATACATTATATTTGTTTATATTACTCCTACAGTGTTGCTGGAACTCTTATTACTATATCTTACTAATTGATTATAATTTTATGTAGACCTCAATGGTCTTCCTCAATCTACTTATTAGGAAGATCTTACAGCCTTACTAAGATCTTACAGCCTTGGGGCAGGAGCAATGGCTTAGTGGTAAGGTATTTGCCTTGCATGCAGCTGACCCAGGACGAACTACAGTTCAATTCCCCAATGTTCCATATAGTTCCCCAAGTCAGGAGCGATTTCTGAGTGCATAGTAGGTGTAATCCCTGTGAGTCACCGGGTGTGGTCCAAAATAAAAAGAAATAATAAAAAAGATCTTACAGCCTATCTTCCTTTTTTAAAAAAATAAACAGTGTATTTATTTATTGGGAAGACTGGACAAGAGTAAGTCAGAAAGTGGTAATAGGAAAGAACAAGATCAGTGACAAAATACAGGTGCAAAAAGAATCAAATATGTTAAAATAATATAAAATAAACTGCCATCATTCATTCACTAGACAACTTTTTAAAGAAAAAACTTTGATATTTAAAAATATCTGTATGAAGTAGAAATTGGTTTTAATAGTGTTAGTAAAATACATGCTGTAGATATGGACGGTTATTGAATGTGAAGAACTCACAACAATCTATAAGTTCTGTCTGTCTTGAGGCCAATTTCAAATTGAAGTAAGGGCTAAAGATATAATAGGACAGAGTATAAAGTTTGGGGAGGAATGAGGGAGGAAGGGCAGAAGGAAGGAGAGAGGAAGGAGATTATAGAGGAGGAAAGGGAAAGAAGAGGAAGTGGGAAGAACAGGATTGGTTAATTTTATATGAGAGGATGAGAAATACTTTGCCATAAAGAAGCCAAAGTGAATTGTCCTTAATTAAGTTTCTGGAAAGTACCACATCGTACAAGATGTGTTTTCAACTCACACTCTCGTTTCATGGCCAGGAATGGTATAGGATACTTCAAAACAAATGATCATTTATGATCTGTAAATAATAAAGTGCATGCAAATAGAAAATCATTGCATTACCTATATAACTAGACTTTAGTAAAGTTCTGTACAGTTGTTCTGCTCACTCATCAATCAGTATCAATATCTAAATTCCAGCCACCACTTTCTTTCATGTGTGTGTTCTTTTTTGCAGTATCCTTCCTTTTTTCATAACCCACTTGGCTGCCCTTGCTGCTGCTTTGCAAAACTGGTAAAAACAAAATTGTAATCATTATACCTAATGGTCTGGCAGTCATGACTTTTAAAACCTTCAATCTTCTGGGGTTCAGAGAGCACTGTGAAACTCTGAGAACTCTCATTTGCACACAGAGTGGTCACATATTTTCCTGGCTGGAATTTCACAATTCCAGACTGGGTCATTAGAGGAGATTTTACTTATTTGCTAACACAAACACACACACACACACACACACACACACACACACACACACACACACACGAAAATTCTAGCTCTGGAGTGATACAAAGGGCAGATGGTTTGTGTAAGTTTCTTTTGCTTTCATTTCAGTCAGCGCATATCAACACAGGCTCAACAGTGTAGACCAGTAACAGAACCTAGAATCAGGTTATGTATTCCACTCTCAGGAGTGACATCCTTTCATGCAGCACTGATCTACCACTACATTACCAAGATCACTTTACCAGGATTAGCTTCTGGTTGACTAACAACCACAATGTCTGAGAAATACACATAAAGACTAATAACTGTACTCATATCTCTATGATTAGTTATTCCACTTGGAAAAAGAGTTATATTAAGAAACTTCTTGCTAGATTCTGAGTGTGTGTGTATTTATGTGTGTACATGCACACACTAGGTAAAAAAAAAAACTTCATGGTATCTTTACTAAATTAGAGAAGCTTTGAAATGAGTGAAGCCCACAGCAATCACTGGCAAATTTAACCTTGAGAATAAAGACGGTTAATGAGAGGATAACATTACATAACTTCCAAATAAAGACTCAAGATATCGACCTACCAGTCTCAGTGAAGCAATAAATTTCCTGCCACCCATGCTTAAATCTTGTCTATTTATTCAAAGAGATGCTCTATTGAGATGTTAAGATGGGTTGGAAATGCCCAGAATCCTAATTTGTACCAGAATTCTGCTTTTAAAAAAATGCTTTCCAGTACCTTCTAAGTCCATTGAGGGAAAAGAAACAAGATATGCAACTTTCCATCAGTCATAAACTATTCAAAAACCACTGAAGACAATCAAATAAATTAGTGGCAGTGGGTATGTGACTGAGTGTCGTCGAAGGTCTGATGTGTAATGGTTGAATGTCTGATGTGCAAACATAAATTCAATCCCCTGCACAGCCTCATAGATTGAGTGTCCTCCTATTATCTTGGAACCACAGAAGCACATCAGAAAGTGGGTGACCTGCAGAGCGTCACAACTTAGTGTTTGTACCACTGTGAGCTCTGCAGAAGAAAGTGAAAGCTCTTGTTATGGCCATGACAAGGGCAGAGAAGGGAATAAAAACCAACAGCTAAGCTAAATATCTTCTGCCAGACAACTGGATATTGCTGTGTTATTTTTCACAGCAGTAACCAGTAGAATATTATAGGATATTGTTCAGTTGTGCTACTAAAGTTCAGTAGAATTTATTCTTTTCATATTTCATATTAATCTTGTATTGTTCAAATAAATCCTTATAATAGTCTATACGGTTTGTTTACACTGAACATTTCCATTGCATTCTTAATTTGTGTAACATATGAATTAACTAACTTGTCATTTTTTTTCTCTTATTTGGATTAGAATAACTCCCTAAAATGCCAACTATATTGTAGCAAAGAAAAGAGGTTTTGTTTTCTCTTATAACTAAACAATATCTCATTAAAAATATATCATATATCCTGGGTTAACTCCTCTGACATTGGGCATTTGGGCTGTTCCAGTTTTTGGTTGTAGTAAATAGCACTACAATCACAAGCTGTGCACATATAAATTTTTGGTTGTTTTTGTTTTGAGGCCACACCAGGTGGTGCTACTTCTTGCTCTGTACTTAGAAATTGTTACTGACAAGTCCATATGGGACCTGGGTTCTTCCCGGGTAGGCCTTGGGCAAGGCAAACACTCTACCGCTGTACTATCACACCATGTGTTGATCCCAGCCTCAACACATATAATTTATAATTAGTGTTTTGGGGTACATATATTTAGGCTTAAAATGAATGAGTCATGTAGTCATTTTATCTAAATTACTTTCATAAATATGTTCTCTCCATGGAGGTTGACCCACCAACAGTGAATAGAAGTGTAGACAGGGGTTCTTCTTCTTTATATCCCTTTCTGCACTTGCTTCATGTCTTTTAATTTTATTTATTTTTCCTTTATAGATTTTTGGGCCACACCTGGTGGTTCTCAGAATATGTACTCCTGGCTCTGCACTCAAGAATCACTCCTGTTAGGCTCAGGGGATCATATAGGATGCGGGGATTGAACCTAGGTTGACTGCATGCAAGGCAAATGCCCTACCCACTGTACTATCACTTCAGCTAGAATTTCAAGTCTTTTTAATTTATAATAGTCCCACTAGTAACTGAGATAATACTCTAATATTATTTTGATTATTTTTTCTCTGACAATCAGTGATATGTTTTACATTTCTATTACTCAGCAATCTTTATTTTTTTTCTTTGATGAAATTTTTGTTCAGGACTTCTCATTTTATGTGGGGTGGGTAGAGTTTACTCTCATTGACCTATGTACAGGATTATTTTTGCTTCTGTTCTCTAGTGTTATTTCTGGAAGTGCTTGTATACTATCAGTAGTCCTGGATTCAAATCAGGATGAGTGAGTCACTTACAGGGCAAGCACTTTAGCTCTTATTGATATCTCTTTGATACCATTCTACTTATTTTACTGGGATTTTTTATTTTATTGTTAAGTTTTGTGAAATACATAATATATGTCATCACATACATATTAATCCCATATCAATTATATGGTGAGAAAATATTTTATGAACTACTTCATGAAATATTAACTTAGTATGATAAGTTAATTTTACCGTTAGCTGATTTTGCTGTTAAGAAGCTGTTAGTTTGAAGCAAACCATTTATTTCTACTTTTGTATTTCTCAAAATTAAATCACTGAAGACAACAGTGAAGCCAGTATCATAAAGTGCCCTGAATAGATTTTTTTCATTATTTTGATTATTTGTGTTTATCACCCAACTATTTAATTCCTTTTGAATAAACCTTTGGACCTAGTATATGATAGTGGCTGGATTTTAATTTTCTGTATATGGCTAACTAATATCCCCTTGGCCATTTGTGGAAATGGATATTTTTATATTAATTTTATGTTCTTGTCTCTTATCTAATATAGAGTTTAGTGATGGGTTTAAATTATATTCCATTGTTATGTGTCTGATTTCAATTTAACATTGGTTTGGTTACCATAGATTTTTAATAATATTGTTTCAAGTCAAGGAACTTTAAACGTCCATCTTTGATGAGATTTTTATTTACAAGAATCTAACCAGAATTTTGATAGGGAATCTACTAGATCAGTGTGATACTGTGCACAACTTTCATTATAGCAACATTAATTCTTCAATCAATAAACAAACACTGAATATCCATTTCTTTGTGTTTTCTATTTGTTGTAAATCTTTTATTGTCAAATATTTTATTTATATCAAACTGAAACCCAAAGTTTATATATATATATATATATACAAAGGGATATATATCCAAAATGTTGATGAGAAATACAATATAATAAAGAAAAAAGCACCCTAAAATTCTTAACTTAAGGGTGCATGTTTCAGTAAACATACTTTTATCAGTTAAAATAAAGTTTAAATTGAAATAAATTAAGTACTCTAGGGTATTAATTGAATAGAGTTGATGTGAATTTTATGAGGTTCGCTTTTGTTTTTATTTTTTAATATATAAATCTTTATTTAAGCACCATGATTACAAGCAAGTTCATAGTTGCGTTTTAGTCATGAACAGAACATCCACCTTCACCATTTTCTCTTGCTGCTTTTAGTATTTATCCCTGTCTTTGGTTTTACCATTTAAATTGTAGTGAGTGTTTATGAATGTCTGTATCAGTCTATTTGCTTGGAAATCTTTGAAGATATTGGATTTTTTCATCTATGACCATTTCTAAAAATGGAAGTTTTTGGTTATCATAGGATATTATAATGAAATAATAATTTTATTTTGTCGCTGTGTATTTTAATTCTTCTTTTGAAACCTCAGTGGTGTGGCTGTTATTAACCTGTATCCTGTTCCCACTTCTTTTATTGCTTTTCTTTTTTAATATTTCCTAATTCTTTGGTTATATATATATATATATATATATATATATATATATATATATATATATATATATATATATATATATATATATTGGCATCAGATCATTGATATAATCTCCTAATTTCTTTTTTTTTTTTAGTCATTGTACTAAAGTCTGGGGGCGGTCCTTGCCCCCAAATAGTGCTCAATAAGTATGAAGTCCAGCATGATTCTTGGCCAATCGCATGGTAGGTTCAATACAAGGGTCTGTGGATACAGTACTATTCAGTCCCTGCTATGTAGGGAATAGCTGGGCCACACCAGCAGTGTGCCAGTAGATGGACTCACATTTAGTAGTGGCTTCCTGAGCTGTGCCTAGAGGGTATGTCCTGACACTGAACTGTCTATCAACTTTCATCTATTGTAATTTATTTACTTCAGTCCTTGTCATACTTAGCTCAAAATTTTCTGCTTAGTTTTTCTAATTCTCTAAACTTGTTAAAGGTCTCTTCTAACAACTTTCTCATTTCAAGGAGCATCAGTGAAAATTTTGCTTGAGGTCTTCATAGGGGAGTTAAAAATGCTCTTATAAGCTTATGATTTTTCTAGGCTTTGTTTAATTTTCAGTATAGGTGAATTCTCTCTTTTCTTCTTTCTGTGTCATATGAGAGATTAAAGATCTCTTCCCAACTGGAGTTTGGAGTTCTGTGGTGTTTGGAGTTGTTTCTTGGCAAGGGCACCTTGTCTCTCCAATCTCCCTACTGCTTTTTCTTTGTTAGGGTTTCATGAACACACATTATATATATGTATATAAATCATGTAAACATAATATAATAATACAATATACATATGTATATAATATAAATATGCATATGTGTATACAATATATACATATATACTATATATATCTATATAATATATCTTATAAGACAATCTTTGATTATTTTTATTTTGTGAGATAAAAATAAGAGTCTCTTTGATAGAAGATACACTTTGATCACTATTATTGTATTATTTTCTTAGACATTACTTTAAATTTGAGAAAACACATAGTATACTATGAGATCACATATTTCATAAATAAATAATATTTCATAAAATAAAATCTTACTTTATTACTACTTTTAGTGCTAGCTCTTAACATAGTCATTTTAGTTAAAATATCACTTATGTAAACATATAATTGAAGATTTCATCTTCATATCTTTCAAAGCTTTCTTCAGTTTGTTTTCACTAAACCTGATGGTGTTGAAACCAAATATCCTAATGATCATTAACATCATAAGCATTTAAATTTCATTAAAATCTGAACCCTAATTCCTTTTATAATGGCTTTAATTATAATACAGTTTAATTCATATTACATTATGTATTATGATACCATCTCTCTAGATGATGTTTTTGATACTCTTCTTCATACTATACCTTTCTGAGGAAAGCTCTCAAATTTTACGAGTTAACAAAACATATATTTTGGCCTTATTATAGCAGCTCCACATAAAGAGAAGTGCTTGAAAAGATATATGTTACTCTACTGCCAAGACTAACTGGTATAGTATGAAAAATTCCTACTTCATGAATTCAATAAAACAATCTCTTTTGCAACATGTGTTCCAGTGATTCCTGTGGGATTGGACCAGAAGTGTGACTTCACTTAAAATCATATTCTTGGAGGCTCTATTATTTTTTCTGTTCTTCATTATCAGTTTCTCCAGAGGACAATTAATTAATGAGTAGTTTGTACAGAATACTTGTCTAAGTTGAAAGTCATGTCAAAATGATGAATTACTTCTACCTTTTGAATAACTAATTTTTCTATTACACTGGTCAAACACACATCTATATGTATATAAACACAGAATCATATATTCAATTATATAGTTGTTAGTTTTTGTTTCTCTTTTTTCATGCTTTTCCCAACTATTGGGATTTATCAAATGATTTATTCTGACTCCCTTTTGGCAGTGTTAACCACAGAGTGAAAATTGCTTGGGGCTAAGGAAACCTACTCATCCTAATCTAGTGCAATTTAGACCTTATATTTTATGCAAAGCATGTTGAAATTTCCTAATCATATGGTCAATCATCCGATTCCAGTTACAAAATACACAAAAGCATCTTTCCTGGCAAGCAGAACTACATACTATTTTCAAACTTGCTTCTCCAGTCAGACAGCAAGGTTATATTGGCTCATAGATCAAGTAGTATTTAGATACTGGCTACTCCATGCATTTGAGACCACTATTAGAGTATGCAGAGAAAAGTCTTTTTTTTTTTTTTTGAAGGGGGGGGGTTGGGGCCACATATGGTGACACTTAGGGGTTACTCCTGGCTATGCGCTCAGAAATCACTCCTGACTTGGGGGATGATATCGGACTCCAGGAATCTAACCGAGGTCTATACTGCTTGTAGGGCAAATGCCCTACTGCTGCTGGCTATTGCTCCTGCCCAAGTTTTAAGTAACAAAGGATCATGCTTTTAATCTTAAAAGAATATCTGCAGATATTTTGAATAATTCAAAATAAGGAGGAAAACAATTTTGAAAAAGAAATAGAAGAGAATTCTTTTTTAATTAATATCCTTATTTAAGCACCATTACTACAAACATCTTTGTAGTTGGTTTTAGTAATAAAAAAGAACACCCCAATTCACCAGTGTAACATATTATCTCTCTCCTCCCCCAACTCCTGACTATATTCTAGGCAGGCATTCTACTTCGCTTACTCATTACCATTGTCATGATATTTGTTAGTGTAGTTATTTTTCTAACTGTACTCTCCATTCTTTGTGGTGAGTTTCATATCATAGGCAAGTCCTTCCAGCCCTCATCTCTATTGTCACTGGATATTATTAAAATAATGTTTTTTTTCTTTCTTAAAACCTATAAATGAGTGAGATTATTCTGTGTCTATTTCTCTCCCTCTAATTTATATCACTCAGCATAATGTCTATTCAGTATAGAAAATTTTCATAACTTCATCTCTCCTGATGGCTGCATATTATTCCATTTTTAACAGTCAGAGCACTTTCATCTTTTTTTTTTATTTAAGAATCAACACTTCTAGTTTTTAACAATCTACTCTTACAAGTCATTTTCCTTCATTCTACATTTTTTGGGGTCACACCCAGCAGCTCTCAGAGGTTACTCCTGGCTCCATGCTCAGAAATCGCTCCTGGCAGGCTTGGGGACCATATGAGATGTCGGGATTCAAACCAATGACCTTATGCATGAAAGGCAAACACCCTACATCCATGCTATCTCTCTGGCCCCCTCCTTCATTTTACATTTACCATCTTTACTTATTATTGTTTTACCACTTTACAAGTTCTTGTAACAGAGGCCCTAGAAGGTAGTACCAGATTTAGCGTCATGTCTTGCAGGCAGCAGACCTGGGTTCAATTCCCAACCCTATGTCTGCTAGGATTAACTTGTAAGCAGATAACTATTAGTAAGAACTGAGCACTGCCAGATGTGACCCCCTAACAAAATTAGTACTCTCAGATTATTTATAAGAGAAATGAAGTCAGGTAGCTCTATACCATCTGTATGGTGCTTGTATAAGTAATCTGGGATTCTTTTTTTGATAAATGGTATAAAAAATAAAAATAGTAGGAACTTCTATATAAGGTAACAAAATATTGGGAAGTTAAAATAAATCACAAGGACTATAAATACTAAATACAGTAACTTTACTGTATTTACTAAGAGAACAGATTTTATTAGTTTTCATTTCAAGAAAAAAATTTTGGTAGCTACTGAAATAATTGATGTTGAATAAAACTATCTAAAATAAACTTGTCATGATAGTAAAATTATTATCACAATAAACTTAGGTAAACGTTTATAGATCACATTACTAAAAATTGTATCTGTCTGTAATCATGTTTATGACTATATCTATCTTTGTACTTTGTACCTAAAACTAATACAATGCTATATTCCAGTTGTAATTTTTTAAATTATTGCTTATTTTCCTAATGGGATCCTAATGGGATCTCCACTTTTACATACTTTTTTTTCAATTTTTTATTTTTAATTATGAGAACAAAGATGCAAAGAAAGAGTACATGGTAAAGTTACAGTGGAAGGACAATCACCCATAAACCGAATTCTCAGAAGTCCCCTTGCTGATATCTTAACTTTGAACTTTCAGCCAAAGAACATTAAGAAAAATAAAACAGAACCCATGTACAATTACTTTGTCCCTCAAGTCCCCAGATTGTAATACATAATATTTCTTAGCAGCACACAAAGCAATCTAAAGCCATAAAACTTATTTAACTCCTTAAACATTGAAGGCAAAGTACTTTTTTACATTTCCATGCACATGCATATTCATTTAAGTTAACCTCAAAAGTTTAAGTGGGTTGTTTTTCTTAAGGATTAGAGTCAAAGGAGCACAGTAAAAACGGTGTTAGAGTGCAATTATTGTTTGCATAGTCCTACCAAAATATGAGGGACAAATAAAGGAAAAGCCTTGGCCTAAATACATGGAGACCCTACCCCTGAAGTTTCCTGGCATAAGACCAACTCTAGGCAGGCTCCAGGCAGACTAGTTTGTCCAATCCAGGTCATTGTCTGTAGTGCCAATAACTTTTATTTTTTACACAGTCTCTGTTGTTGGTATCATGTTATCATGGTATCATATTAAAGATCCTGGAATTTGCATAACCCATATTGCCATCAGGATGGTGCAGAGCGTCCTCTCATTTCACCTCACAATTAAAGGGCAATGCAGAGAACCCTGTCCTGTAAGCAGGTCATTGTTGTTGTCAAGTCTTCTTAGTGCTAAGGGAAGTCTATTTTGAGCAGATCAATGTCAGAGCCATGGTAGCTTCTTCCCTGGTAGAGGATTACTTCCAGGTGTTGTTATAAAAAACCTTGGATGTTTCACAGATAGCTTCCCTGGTTCAGGGGTAAATGGAGAATACCCATTCTTCTGAGGCCTGTGCCAGGTCATTATATCAATGTTCAGGGTGTAAGGTCCCATTGCACTACGAGATATGTGTGTTCCTATCTCTATTATATAAGAACTTATTTGTATGTATAGTATTTTCCCATTTTAATGTGTCTATGCAAACAAGGAACAATGCCACGTGGCATTATCGGCGCATATGGGGGACATAAGAACAAGTCCAACAATCCCCATGACATGGTTCAATCATAAGCATTAAACTGAGGAACTTTTCCACCAAAATTCCTTACTGAATAGCTCACAAAGAGAAGACAAGATAAAAAATGGGTAGAATCATCACGGTAAAAGAATATTTAGAAAGAGTTATAGCTGTTAAAGAAAATACACATAAAATATTCAAAAGACATTATGTGTCCATTTTTATGTCTTTTGAAACAGTTGGGGGTTGTTAAATCCAATGCACGCTTTTGGTCTGTGATTAGAACTGTGTAGTACTGAAGTAAAAAAGGGTAAATTTGGGGTACTGATGGTTGGCGGTGAGAGAGTTAAATAGTAATAATGAGCTTTGTAGGGGTGTGAGAAAGGGCAGAATCTGTTGGGGCAAGTGGTCAGTCATGGTGCCTAACAAATTAAAGAACTGTGAGTAAAGAGGGTTAATTAAGGGGAAGAAAACGAATTCAGATTGGGAGATGAGGGGGTAGAAGGGGCTCTGGTGTGGAGGAGGGGAAATATATCAGAGGGGCTATAAACATTGTATAGATGAATTGTTTATGGTTTAGGCTTGGCAGTCAGAGAGGACCACTGTATAGTCTACATATACACTGATTTTAGAGACCTATTTGAATATTATCCTCAAAATCTAGGGAATTCCATTTTTTCCTAGAAACAGTCGAGAATTAAGAATAGTTTTGTGTGTTGAAGAGGAGTATATATGTCATGTGGGTGCATTTGAAAATGAATACTAGGAAGAAAAGAACTCCTGAATGGGGTCCAGTATGCATAGGGGAGTAATTTCTCCCCACACACACACACTCTCCCCAGGGTGCGATTTACCAGGCGTGGCCCTGAAGACCACTCTGGCATTGGGGGATCTCAGTCCCCTGGACTAAGTGGTCAGCCCAGGGGGCCTATGGCTAGCTGTCCTGCCCAGAGCCCCCAACATACCAGCTGAAAATAGAAGAACTGACATGTGAAATCTTCTGGGTGCAGCCAGCCTCTGTAGTTTGTGGATGCATAGGGAGGAATTTCTTTCCCTCCCCCTCCCCCCAGGGCCCAATTTACCAGGCTTGGCCCTGAAGACCACTCTGGCTTGGGGGGATCTCAGTCCCCTGGACTAAGTGATCAGGCCAGTGGGCCTATGGCTAGCTATCCTGCCCAGAGCCCCCAACATACAAGCTGAAGAGAAACAGAAGAAGTGGCATGTGGAATCTTCTGGGTGCAGCCTGTCTCTGTAGTTTGTGGATGCATAAGGGAGGAATTTCTCTCCCACACCCTTCCGCCAGGGCCCAATTTACCAGGCATGGCCCTGAAGACCACTCTGGTGTGGGGGATCTCAGTCCCCTGGACTAAGTGGTCAGCTCAGGGTCCTATGACAAGCTGTCCTGCCCAGAGGCCCCAACATACCGGTCAAAGACACCCTGAAGTCCTGGCATGTGGAGTCTCTGAGCCCAGCCCCTGCCTCTGTTGTTTGTGTATACATAGGGGAGGAACTTATCTCCCCCATTCTCCCCCCAGGGCCTCATTTACCAGGTGTGGCCCTGAAGACCACTCTGGCTTAGGGGGATCTCAGTCCCCTGGACTAAGTGGACAGCACAGGAGGACTATGGCTAGCTGTCCTGACCAGAGCCCCCAACAAACCAGCTGAAGAGAAACAGAAGAACTGACATGTGGAATCTTCTGTGTGCAGCTTGCCTCTGTAGTTTGTGGATGCATAGGGAAAAAATTTCTCTACCCCACCCTCCCCCCAGGGCCCGATTTACCAGGCATGGCCCTGAAGACCACTCTGGTGTGGGGGGATCTCAGTCCCCTGGACTAAGTGGTCAGCCCAGGGGGCCTATGGCTAGCTGTCCTGCCCAGAGCCCCCAACATATCAGCTAAGAGAAACAGAAGAACTGGCATGTGAAATCTTCTAGTGCAGCCTGCCTCTGTAGTTTGTGAATGCATAGGGAAGGAATTTTTCTCCCCCACCCTCCCCTCAGGTCCAATTTACCAGGAGTGGCCCTGAAGACCACTCTGGCTTGAGGGATCTCAGTTCCCTGGACTAAGTGATAAGCCCAGGGGGCCTATGACTAATTGTCTGGCCCAGAGCCCCCAACATGCCAGCTGAAGAGAAACAGAGAACTGGCATGTGAAATCTTCTGAGTGCAGCCTGCCTCTGTAGTTTGTGGATACATAGGGGAGGAATTTCTCTCCCCAACCCTTCCCCCAGGGCCCAATTTATCAGGCGTGGCCCTGACGACCACATTGGCATGGGGGAATCTCAATCCCCTGGACTAAGTGGTCAGCCCAAGGGGCCTATGGCTAGCTATCCTTCCCAGAGCCCCCAACATACCAGATGAAAACAGAAGAAATGACATGTGAAATCTTCTGGGTACAGCTGGCCTCTGTAGTTTGTGGATGCATAGGGGAGGAATTTCTCTCCCTCCCCTTCCCCCCAGGGCCCGATTTACCAGGCTTGGCCCTGAAGACCACTCTGGCATGGGGGTTCTCTGTCCCCTGGACTAAGTGGTCAGCCCTGGGGCCTATGGCTAGCTGTCTTGCCCAGAGCCCCCAACATACCAGCTGAAGAGAAACAGAAGAACTGGCATGTGGAATCTTCTGGGTTCAGCCTGCCTCTATACTTTGTGGATGCATAGGGGAGGAATTTCTCTACCCCCCCAGGTCCCAATTTACCAGGCATGGCCCTGAAGACCACTCTCACGTGGGGGGATCTCAGTTCCCTGGGCTAAGTGGTCAGCCCAGGGGGCCTATGGCTAGCTGATCTGCCCAGAGCCCCCAACATACCAGCTGAAGAGAAACAGAAGAACTGGCATGTGGAATTTTTTGGGTGCAGCCTGCCTCTCCACTTTTACATATTTTTAACTAAGAATTTTAAATCCAAGAATATATCAACATATTGATTTATTATGCCAGAATGTCAACTCCAAATTCATTTCCATTGTATCTAAAAGAACACATCACTTTATCAGTGCTTTTATCAAAAATTAGTTTGGCTTAGTAATAAGCCAATTAACATTTTCAAGTTTAATATCTAAGTAATTTAACCTAACTGACATAATACCTACATTGTTTGAGTTATTACAGCCAGTATTACTCTGAGACAAAATGAAACAATGTTTTTTTTTTTTTAAGTAAATTGGAAGCGGACAACCTACAGTAGATGGTGGTGGTAGAAATAAACATTGAGCCTAAGAGACGATATAATATAAAGGATAGTGTGTTTGCCAGACACAAAGAGATCCAGGTTTACTCCCCATCACCCATATGGGTGCCATAGCCTGCCAGGAGTGATTGATGAAAGGAAATGCAGTAGAGTAAACTCTGGGCACTTCTAGGTTTGGACAAAAAATTAAAATAAAATAAAATAAAATAAAGAATAAAAGGCATAATAACTAGTTGCAGAGTGGCCTCTTTTTCATAACTATATATACTTTAAAACACTGCTGCAATTCCCCATGGTTCTAAAATTATGAACTCCGCAGCACATAATGTCCATAAACTAAATCTCAGGCTTCTTGGCTAGACAACAGGCTGTACTAAGAAAAAGGGCCAAATAAGTAACCCAATGGTCTTAAAACTGCACCACTACTCTAAATCAGAATACAGAATGTTAATCTTATTTTTACAACTGAAAAGGACCTATATAAACATGTCATTCCTAAGCAACAAAGAAAGGTCCACTGATACTTAGTTACTGTTTTTCTCCTTAGAAAAACATGGAAATCCCAATGATAGCAAACATGAATATCTCAATTTCCTTTTTAAAAGCCTAAGAAATGGTTCAAGTCATCACAATTTTAACCTAGGAACTGAGTTTGCTAGAAGTGATGAGTGCTTAGAGGAACCCTGGAACAAGAAGTTTTCTGGTGAAGTGTGTGGCATTGGAATTAGGTAGATTTGAAAAGCATAATTAGCAGTATTGTAAATCCAAGTACCTCAATCAAAGTGATAAAACAAACGAAAAACCACACAAGAATTCTGTTTTCAAATTTCCTGTTTTGCTAAATCCTTCCTGGTAGGACAGTTTCTTTCTCTTGTGCTTTTGAATAAACTTTTCCATTTGTTTCAAACTAATTCTGAAGCAATTAAACTACTCTGTATTTTCATCCCTGAAAATATTGAAATACCTGAACATCCCCAACCCATGGCTTCACATTAATAGGATCATATAGAATTGTTCCTTCCAAATGGTCATAAAAAGTGATTCCTAAAATCATGTTTATATAGCATGTAAATAAATATATGACTGTAAGCATTTGTTTATGTACTGTTCGGTGGCTGGTCACAGCACAGAACAGAGGACACAGAGAGAGTAGAACAGTTATAGGTTTATTAAAACTCAGAACTGAAGGCCTGCAAGTCAAAGCGACTTGGAGCTGTGAGAGTCAGGTAGGCACACAATTTATACATGGTCAGCTCATGTATTCAAGGCACACACCTGCATTTCTAACACTTATCTAAGCAAAGCAGATGTTAGATTATGTCATGCAACTTAAGAGCCCTGTTTTATCTAGTACATGCCCTCCTAGAGCCAAGGAGAGAAGTTTCCCTTATATCATTCCTGGTGCTGGGCAAAACTGTTGTCCTAGGTTCAAGCCCAATCTGTGTAATGGCACTACTCTGGTTCACATATACATTATCTATGTCCTGATGGATATTTGCATGTCCATATTTTCTTTTTTTTTTTTTTTTTTTTTTTTGGTTTTTGGGCCACACCCGTTTGAAGCTCAGGGGTTACTCCTGGCTATGCGCTCAGAAATTGCCCCTGGCTTGGGGGGACCATATGGGACGCCGGGGGATCGAACCTCGGTCCTACGCTAGCGCTTGCAAGGTAGACACCTTACCTCTAGCGCCACCTTCCCGGCCCCATCATGTCCATATTTTCAACATCTCTTTCATAAGATATGCATGTATCTTATGATAGAGTCCATTTCAATTATATAGTTTGGGAATAGAATTTGTTAACAATAGATGAGAATAAGACCTAATATTTAATATTTTCCCTCTTCGAATTTTAGTGGATTTATCTTGAATGAAAGTTGTTTAATATATAAATTGCCACCACTCATTCAGTAAAATATAAAAATAATCAGAAAAGGGCCCGGAGAGATAGCACAGTGGGCAAGCAGCCGATCCAGGACCAAAGGTGGTTGGTTCGAATCCCGGTGTCCCATATGGTCCCCCGTGCCTGCCAGGAGCCGGGTGTGGCCCAAAAACAAACAAAACAAAACAAAACAAAATAATCAGAAAAGATAAAGCATGTAAATATGCTTTAAACATAAAACCAACTCTTTCTATATAGGGCATTTGGGAAGCTAATAAATAAAAAGACTAACATGGAATCTCTTTAAAAAACAAGGAATTCCAGTTTTGAATATTTGTATGCAGTTAACAGCTATAAAAAACTATAACAAAGTTTTTAAATATTCTAAAAATCTTGAAATGTTAAAGCCTAACAGAATTCAAATAATACAAAGTAACTTATTCATAATTATAAATAGTATTTTTATCATACAATTAAAGTTTATAAAGCATTGCTATGGTGTAATAAGGTAATAACAAGTAATATTTGTAATTTAGCAACAATAATATAACTATTATTTTACAGAATTAGTTTTCAGAACTTTTATCAACTGTATAGATGTTTTTACTTACCTCTTTATAGTGTTTTGAGGAAATGAACACTTACTTAGAAAAAGAAAATGCACTCTATTGATTTTTTTTAAAGTGGTAATTTTGTTTTCAGTTGTATCTATGTATATGCCTATTTAACTTTAGGTATAGATTTATCTGATTTTCCCATATTAAAAGAAATAAATGAGGGTCTTCTTAGGAAGCCAGTGATTCTTGTTCTAAATCAGTTTTTATTAAAAGGACATCATGACTTCAAACTTTTGAACAAGGTCAATTCAGTCATATACTAAAAAATCTACAACAATGATTAGATAACCAGAAAGACTGATGTTACAATTTTTTTCTCTTTTGTTTTCTTTTCTCTTCAATCCTGTTTTGTTTCTTACACTTCTTATTCCTCTTGCTGCCCTGTTGTGAATTCACTTCTATTGGTATTTTCTGGTTCAATCTTCAGTCCTTGAATATTTTACTTCTTTAGTTTAGATTTTTACTACATTCAGGATATAAATACAGAGATTCTTATTTTTTATGAAACTTCATCCTGGTTATCAAAATTTTAAGTATAAATTCAAGCCTAGTGAGCTGATTCAAATAATACAGGGTTCAATAGTATGATAGAATTACATAAGCCTTAACAGAGAGAAGCCTAAAGTTAAATTATTCTTTATCATCCCTGAATTATTTCATACAAGCTTACTTTTAAATTTTAGTTTTCAAAACTCACTTTCACACATTCTCTAAATATGTTTAAAGAAAATGATAATATCAATTAAAAGTAAGTTTGTAACTGAAGGGTAGATTGATAATAGTTCTCAATGACGTAATGGTTAGTCTATAAATACTGCTCATTGTAGAGAATTACAATATCAGTGGCATGTTAATTATAGTCACACATTGTCAAAATAAATTATTAGCAAGAAATACAATGCTAGATCTTGTGAAGTGAAGTAATATTCACCAGTAATAAATATATTTTTCAGAAATATTAGTGTTACATTGCCAGTACACATAATATCCTTTAAATCTATTTATCTATATTTCCAGAATTAATTTTTTAACTTATGTTCAAATACAATATATATATATATATTTATATATATGTATATATACACATATATATTCATACAATATATATTATACTTCTATGGGAAGTGTGTGAAATATCCATTAATTATAACTAATGTATATAATGTATATAACTATGTAATCTAATTCACAAATAAAATATGAAAATGATGTTTTTCTTCACTTTGTCATTAATCAATCTTTGCCTTTGTGAGACAGTGATTCCATTACTCACTATAAACTATCTTTCTAGTTTTTCATCCTTCTAATGTTCCTAGTTAATATTTGTATATTCACAATGTGTTAAAGTACATATTTCCCATACAATATATTATATTGGTATGGTTATCCATATACAAGGTAGATATTTGCTTAATTTAAAACACCTTGTTATTTTGTATTTTCATTTGTGAATTCATTCTTCAAATAGCTAAAGTAGGTATTTCTAGTAAAATCAAGTTGGATGTTAATCCTTGGCTAAAATTAGGCTTGTTTGCCAATCTCAGAATTACCTGCTAATCCATAATGATCCAACCAATAGGAAGTCAATTTGCCATAAAGGAGTAATGTGAGTGCAGAATGAGGCATACCTGCCAGGGCATATTCTTAGGCATAATTAATTTATTACAAGTTCTAATATTGTGATATACTGATGCCTTGTCAGCAATGGAAGATTCTTAGATGTGGAGAGAGAAGCTGGGAAATAAGGGGATTTCTGCAAGCTAGCCTTGAATATAAAAGAAAAAACGTCTAATCCCATCAAAACTTAGGGAGAAGAAATGAACAGACACTTTGAAAAAGAAGAAATACAAATGGCCAAAAGGCACATGAAAAAATGTTTCACATCACTAATCATCAGGGAGATGCAAATCAAAAAACTATCAGGTACCATCTCAAGCCACAGAGATTGGCACATATCACAAAGAAGGAAATCAAGCAGTGCTGGTGGGGATGTGGTGAGAAAGGAACTCTCTTTCACTGCTGGTGGGAATGCCATCTAGTTCAACCTTTATGGAAAGCGATATGGAGATTCCAAAACCTGGAAAGGAAGCTCCCATACTATCCAGCTATACCACTCCTAGGGATATATCCTAGGAACACAAAAATACAATACCAAAATCCCTTTCTCACACCTATATTCACTGCAGCTATTTACAATAGCCAGACTCTGGAAACAACCAAGATGCTCTTCAACAGATGAATGGCTAGAAACTGTGGTACAAATACACAATGGAATATTATGCAGCTGTCAGGACAGATGAAGTCATGACATTTTCCTATACATGATGTACATGGAATATATTATGCTGAGTGAAATAAATAAGAGGGAGAGAGATAGACTCAGAATAGTCTCCCTCATCTATGGGTTTTAAGAAAAATAAAAGACATTTTTGCAATAATCTTTAGAGACAAAGAGAGGAGGGCTGGAAGGTCCAGCCCAGGACATGAAGCTCACCACAAAGAGTGGTGAGTGCTGTTAGAGAAACAACTACACTGACAACTATCATAACAATGTAAATAAATGAGGGAAGTGGAAAGCCTGTCTAGAGTACAGGTGGGGATGGGGTGGGGAGGAGGGAGATTTGGGACATTGGTAGTGGGAATGTTGCATTGGTGAAGGGGGGTGTTCTTTACATGACTGAATCCCAAATACAATCATATTTCTAATCAAGATGTTTAAATAAAGATATTAAAAAATAAATAAAAAAAAGAAAGTCTCCGTTCATGGGTAAGTTTTCCCTGTTTATAGGCCAAAGATTTTTCCCTTCCTTTTCTCCCATATTTGTTGTGCCTATACAAACAGCAACTGCCACACACACACACACACACACACACACACACACACACATCATTTTTAGTGTATTTTTTTAACTCTTACATAAAAAGGAGCTTACTAAACCCTCTGCTATGATTGTAAAAATGGCTTTATTGGAGATACAATAACTTTCACGAATATACTTGCTAATGAACTTTTCTTTCTTTTTTTCCATATTACTATTTCATTTTTATTATCTTTTTTAGTTCTACTTTCTTTCTAATTTTTAAATAACTTCACTTTCTGTCATTCTGAAACAAATGTATTATAATCATATGTCAACTATATGATACATTTTCTTTAAATAAATTAATTTTTGAAGATGTCAAAGAAAAAGAAAGAAAAAGAAAGTCTCTGTTATAAGTGCAGGATGAGCTAAGAAGCAAGTCATCCAGGACAATCTGTCTAGGCTACTAGTGCCATAAGCATTGCAACCTCTATCTTTACATACTTACTAATTTAATGGTGCTATGGGAATTGTAACCTCTTTCTTTTCATATCATCCAAATCCAAATCCATAATGCTATGTTCCTTGTGACTATTGTCTTCACATATCATCTTGTTGCTGTAATGCCTAAGCTGTATTATCCACATTCTATTTTCAGCCTAAAGTTTACCCTTAAAAGCCTTGTACCTACCTTCAATAAACAAAGCCCATTTGTTTGACAATACTTCCCTTTGAGTGGTCTGTGGCTCTCAGTCTTCCCCCATCCAGTCTGGCCTCAAGGACTATGGGCTGGAAGAGACCCTTACTCACCCTTGCATCAGGCTCACTGGGGTCCCACACAAGAGCTCTATACTTAGGTAGTTTTTGGAAAAATTTTAGTAAATTGTAAGTGGATATACATTTCTTTTTAAGCAGTGTATGATGCAATTATTATAATCTTCCCTTTTATTATGTTTTAAACATGCCCTTAAAGGGCAAACGTATAATAATCACAGAAGTACTTCAAAAGGTTATTTTATATAGCATATTTTTTTACTTCATTTAAGGTTGTGTTTTATTTAAACAAGCTTTTAATGTACCATACATAGCAGCTAAATTGGGAATTCACTACTCATCTAGTTAATATGTCACTGTTACATATTTTGACAAAGAGATAAACTACTTTAGTTTTTGTTTGATTTTCAATGCCATAAACGATTCTAAATATGGAGAGAAGGGGAACAAAGTCTTCAGGAAAACTGTAGTGGAATTCCCTGATTTTTTTTTTGTTTTGTTTTGTTTTTGTTGTTTGGTATGCAATTATTCCAGGAGGAGACCTCGGCCTATGACTTATTCTCAACCAATCAGGATGAAATTTCAATCACACAGTAAATACTTGTGGCTACTCTGCAGTTCTGGCAAGTATAGGGAGACACTATCAATGCTTTGGGAATCTCCAGTAGATGCCTGGTCATACTGGGGCACATAAAAATGGTGCCTAGCATTAAATCCCATTGAACTTGTGTCAGTATGTTTGTTCCCTTACAAGATGACCAGAGCTTTCTAAGTTGATTATGTTTAATTTATGTTGGGCTGCTCTTTGTTTCTTTATTGGCATTGTGCAGGGTACCAAACTCCCAATTTCTTTCCATCTGCTGATATATTTTCTCTTATGTATGAATTCCATCAGACATGAATCACTTTTAAGAAAACCATTACCTAACTTAAAATATATATTTTTTCATTTTGATAAATTTGTCATACAAAATTTTGCTTTACAAATTTTTAATTGAAGATGTCAGTGAGATAATACAAGTGGTGAGATGCATATTTTGTATGTGGCAAATCCCAGATCCACTTCAGGTACCACATGTGCTTCCCTGAGTCTCACAGAACATAGTCTTGTTTAGAGACATGTACAGTAAATGAGCATCTTTAGGTTTGATCCAAGAAGGGCAATAGCAATGTCCTAATTCAAATATTTCCTTCATCTGATGTAATGTCATCTGTGTACCAACTTTAAATAGCTATACTAATTTCCCTACCATATTGATATAAGATTCATAAATTAAGTTTAAAGTCTAAATAATAAATTCTAGATAAAATGAAGTATAAAATATTCATTCCTTTTACTAATCTCAACAAAGAAATGGAAGAAAATAGATAAGAAATTTACTGAAGAAAGAAAAATGAAGAAAATAAATAACCAGCCAAGGTATCTTGATGCTCAGGAGCCATCTAATAGTAAATTCATTGTTGCTTGTTTTATATGCTCAATGACTTGAATTCTAGAGATTTAACATAGTTATAAATGACAATGGATATATCAAAGGAAAGGATTTAACATAGTTATAAATGACAATGGACATATCAAAAGAAAGGAAGAAAAGAAGGAAAAAAGACTGAGGCATAAGGAAAAAGCAAAAACAAAGCTAGTTTGAGATCTTTTATTTTTTAAAGGCTATATGAATTGGTGCCCAAGCAGGACAGATACATTTTAATCTCTCTTTCTGTAGGCAACCACATAAAAAAGCATGAATTTTCTTCACCCCAACATATGCTACAATAGGAAGTCTATTCCATTTGCAAAGGTTTGAACTCCATTTCATAAACTTCTCTTAAATGCAAGACAGCCAAATCTTTTCTTCCTACTTGACTTTTAATCAGGTGGGAATGGTTCTCCTAAGCTAGATGATCATAGGAGAAATTCTATGATATTAAAGTATTTATATTCTACAAAAAATAATAATTTGTGCTAGATGGACACAAACTATGTATGTATATTGAAATCTCAAAGAAAAACATTAACAAAATGGGAAACATTTTATAATACTGCAATAAACACTGCTCATTTATTGAATGTGTGTGGGAGAAGTCCTAAAGAGTAGCATATATTTGATGACTGAAACCCAACCTAGGGACATTTTCATAACCAAGTGCTTAAATAATTAAATATTTATTTTTAAAAAAGTGGCTTTAGGGGCAATAGTAGCGCTTAGGGCATTTCTTTTGCATGAGACTTTGCATGAGACTGACTCTGAATTTCATTCATGATATCCCATATAGAACCTTGAGCATGGACAGGAGTAATTCCTGAGTCCAGAGGCAAGAGTAACTCCTGAACCTCACTATCTGAGGGCCCAAAACTAAACAAAACAAAAAAGTGTCTTATCTCATACCATATAGATAAAAGAGAGAAACCATACATATTTATGCAATCACTAAGTAATATAAAATAAATAATAGAATAACAGAAGAGAATAATAAAAATTAAACTTAAATTATAAACTGAATAATTGCATTTGTTTTGTCTAAGCACAATAAAATACAAAGATAGATATAATTCTTTGAAACTATGATTTAACTCAACAGTTATAAGAAACTGTGATTTGTTTGGTAAATGATAATTAAAAGATATAATATGCAAATATTAAGAGTACTATCAGTTAATGCATACCCAGGGCAAAGTAAGTTAGAAAACCAAGGAGACATTATGCATATATATTGGAGAAAATAAAGTTCTAAATGAGACATAAAATTATGAATTGTTGGGGCCAGAGCCTTGGCTCAGTGGTAGGGAGTTTGCCTTGCAAGCGGCTGACTAAAGATGGATCTATCTCCTGGTGTCCCATATGGTTCCCCGGCTAGAAGTGATTTCTGAGTGTATAGCCAGGAGTAAACCCTGAGCATCACCAGGAGTGGCCCCCAAACAAAACAAAACAAAAAGGAATGAAAAAAGAAAAAAAAAGATTGTTTAAAACACTTTAAAACACACTCCTTTAAAACACACTATACTGCTTTTGAAACACATGAATAAATTGACTAGAAAGGAGAAAAAACCTTAAAGACTTTGTGACAGTGAAATAGCTAAACATGCTTAATCAAATAACAACAAAAATGCTGTAGAAAAATGAAATATGTGATTAACTTGATTCTAAAGAGCATGTCTGAAATACTCCGTTAAACATCAAATTAATATATATTTTCTTTAAGACTTCAAAGGAAGTTTACCAAGATTAATCAAAATAAAAATTATGCAAACAATCACGGAATAAACTGCAACTACTTTAAAATTACTGGTAACAAAAGAGTAAATTCTATGGCCAAAAAAGCATTCAAGCTGAAAGTAAACTATTAAGAAGATAATGGAAAAATATTCAAACCCTTTGTTATTAAACTGTATAAGTAATCATTAATCACAACAGAAGTATAAAGGGTAACAAAGTATATATATATTCAACTGAAAGTTATTTAATATCAATATAAATGAAATGGATATATTAATGTTTTATCAACATCAGTAGGAATATGAATTAGAAGGAAATTTATGTCATAAATGTCCTTACTGTAGCCAATGAAAAGTCAATAATTTAAGATTCCTACCCATTAAATAAAAAATGTGGCTTATCAAAAACAAAAATAAATTATTAAAAGTAATAGAAATAAAAATTATGAAAAAGGGCCAAAGTAGTGGTGCAAAGAGTAAGGCATCTGCCTTTCCAATGCTAGTCTAGGACAGACTGGTTTGATCCCCTGGTGTCCCATCAGGTCCTCGGGTGTCCCATCTGTTCCCCTAAGCCTGACCAATTTCTGAGTGAATAGCCAGGAGTAACTCCTGAGCATCACTGGATGTTACCCCCCAAAAACAAACCAAAATCAAAAAAATCAAAGCAAATAATATTGGAAAAGTCTATTAAACTAAAATCTGGTTCTCTGAAGAGCAAGAATTGGATTCTGATGAAAGAGGGAGTATCAAATTGATTATAATATCAACTTTAAAGAGAGACTGGCAGAATAATTAATATAAAATTATTGTAAAGAATACCCACTAAATTAACTTATCTAATTTGTAAACTATCTACAACTATTTCAAGAGCAAAACAATTAAAAACTCCTAAATTCATTACTGTAATTATTAATAAATTTTTTGTTTGTCTTTTGGAGCTACACCCAGTGACACTCAGTAGTTACTCCTGGCTATGCGCTCAGAAATTGTTCCTGGCTTAGGGAATCATATGGGACATGGGGAAAATTGAATCACCGTCTGTCCTAGGCAAGGCAGACACTTTGTCACTCCGCATCACCACTCCGGCCCCTGAATTAATAAAATCTTTGTGAAAAAAAAATCTCTAGTACATGTTTTAATTTATAAATTGCATCAAATATATTCAGAAAATTATCATTGGTTTTGCAAAATTTCTTTCACAAAATTAAAGTAAAATTCTTAGTTCAATTTATGAAACCAGTATTACCTTGATATCAAAATTTATACACAATAAAAATAAATAAGACTGATGGAGACATAGTACAATGTGAAATGTGTAGCCAATCTGAGATTAATCCCTGGCATTCCTATGGTTCCCCCATATCTTATTATGAGTGATCCCTAAATTCAGAGCCAGGAGATAGTCCTGAGCACTTCCAGGTATGCTCCCTACACTCCCCTTAAAAAAGACTTAAGAAAACTACTTAAGTAATTCAAGATTATAATTTTTAAAATTTTAAAGAATTAGGAAATATATGGAAAGTGCCTAAGAGTAGATTCGCTGATTTAATTTTATATTATGTTTAAATATAGTTTATTTTTAAATACATTTAAAATATAATTAAATAATGTAAATACATATTTCAATATTGAAAAATCTATATTTTAAAACATGGCATAGGATCAGTTTATATTTCTATCAAGAGACTCTAATGATTATTTTTCTCTATACTTCAACATTTTTTATGACTATCTTGATATACTCATTCAATCTCAAAGTGTGCAGTTAATATTTTTGGGGAGGGGTTCTCAGAAGATATTTCTGAGCTCAGAAAATTTCTGGCATTGCTCAGGAATTATAGATAGAGTTGGTGAACAAAACAGGATTAGTTGTGTTGAAGGGAAACATTTGTTTAACATTTGTTCTTTCTCTAAGGTCTATAACATATAGCTCATAATTTTGATTTGAATTTCCTGATAATTAAAGAAATAAATAAAGTATTAAGAAATAACATCAGAATGCAGCTGACTTTATTACATAGCATAAAACTAATTTTAAAACCAAAATAAAACTATCAAATGCAGAAAAATAATGATCCTAATAAACATAAATAATGAATTGACGAAGTTTGGTAACCCATCCCTCAGTAAATTAGAAAGGTAACTTCAATCCTATTCTAAACATTAGTAAAGAGAGTCTGTTATATAAATGGTGGAGACTCAATGGATTATTCCTAGACTGGAAATAAAAGAAATATATTTATCATAACTTGTTTTATTTTGTTGGATACATTGCCTTTATCCAGCTCAAAATGACAAGGAGAGGAAAGAAAAAGAACCCCCCCCCCAAAAAAAAAGTATTGTCTCTACTTGTAAATGATGTAACTGTATGAAAAAAATGCAACTGAATAACTGTATTATGACAAAAACCCATGTTTTGTAGAACTAGAGTCATGGAATAATAAATATTCCTTTGAATGATCTAAGAATTTTAATTTTAAAACTCAAACACATACTTACTTGAAAATTTCACCAAAAATATTGTAAGGATAAGCATTTGCTGACACTTTTTCTTTATTTTTTTCTTTTCTTGTGTCTTCGGTTTTTTTTTTTTTTTAATATCCCAAGCAGTACTCAGGAATGTGGGACCATATTTTACTAAATATGATACTTGAGCAATGGTGAATATGTTTTGTTTGTTTGTTTTTTGGGGCCACACTCTGGTGATGCTTGGGGTTACTCTTGGATATGCGGTCAGAAATTGTCCTGGCTTGGGGGTCATATGGGACGCCGGGGGATCGAACCGAGGTCTGTCCTGGGTCAACCATGTGAAAGACAAAGGTCCTGCCGCTGCTCCACTGCTCCTGCCTTAGTAACTATGTTTTATAAAAATAAAAATTTGGAGTCAGAGTGATAACACAGTGAGAAAAGCATCTGACTTGCACATGAGTGACACCAGGTATGTCTCAAAACCCAAAAAGGAAAAATCTTATAATTTATATACTAAAAATAATAATTATTACCACAGAGAGGACTAATACACCAAGTCATCCTATAGTTGGCATGGTCTTATTTCTGCATTATTTAACAGTAATAGAAGCAAACTGTAGATAAATGCACTAGAAGATAACAGAGAAATATAATATATAAAATGTAAAATATTATAGCTGGATTTTTATATGTCTTATGCTTTTCCATATATGCAAATGCAGGAAAAGGAGAGCAAGAATGAAAGGAAGAAAGAAGCTTAATTGCTTCAACTAAGCTTTTAGCTGAATGTGGCTTTATAAGCTCTATCACAGAATGGGAACGACTCTGAATGATTCTTAGATAGTTATAATACGCAATGACCCCCATGTCGGGTCAGTGCAAATAAGGAAAAGCTTGGCTAGTCTTAACCTAGAAAGCTATAAAATATGTCGAGCGGATGCCTCTCAAGTGTGCGATAAAAATGCATCTTCACTGCTGCTAGCAATATTGTCCCTGACCTCCGAGCATTATTGAAGAGAGACCAATTGAATGCTTTAATTTCCACATAAACTGCTGATCATGATGGTTCAAACATGCCAGATGGCAGCGGGAGTGATAAATGATGCTGATGCCTCAGGAGAAATTGAGCTACTAAAATTATATTATATTCAGCTGGGGTTTTAAAACATGCAATATAATTAAAATTGTTATTCCATAGCAAAACGTTACACCTCTTTATTTAATAGAGTGCTAGATGAGGTGACTAATGTGTGTGTGTTTGTTTTCCAGGTGTTCTCTCTTGTTTGTGGGTCTTGCTTCTGTGTAAAAATTCAGCAGAGACAATGAGACAAAGGTCAAGAGCTCCAGCCTAAGGTAGAAAGCTCTCAACAAAGAGCAGTGAGTGTAGTGTAGTTCAGAGTAGAGATTGGTCTACAAGAAGAATGATAGTTGAAACTGATTGTCTGGCACAAAAACTCAGCACTGAAAGTGGAGAAACTAACAGACAAGGCACATCTCCATTAGCAATAGTGCAAACCACGTAGTAAAAAGGAAAGAGTGAGAGAGAGAAAGAGGGAAGATGGAAGAAATGAGAGAGAGAGAGAGAGAGAGAGAGAGAGAGAGAGAGAGAGAGAGAGAGAGAAGAAGGGGTTGAGAGAGAGAGAAGCAATTCACCTGCCCTAGAGCAAGGCAGCAATAGTTGGGATGGGGATAGTAAGGGAATGGAAGACATAGGTGACAGGGAGGGTGCACTGGTGAAAGATGGTGTACATTGTATGATGGAAGCTCAATAATGAACAATTAACAACAGTTAATAACAACAGTGCTTAAATAAAGCTAAAAAGTAAAATTAACCAAAAACAATTTAGCACAATTAGAGGGTCTTTTTGGAACACATATCAGAGATGTGAGGTGGGAGAAAAGGTAGGTAGAGCAATTGAAATCAGGGTTTATTCTTAGTTTCACTTAATATGTTACATGGGTCTATTGACAAATATAAACTTCACACACTAAGAAATGATCTTCTAGATATATAAATTGTTTCTCTTTGATTTAGTCATATAAGATTTTGTCATAAATATTATGACTCTAGTTGCTCTGATGATAGATTTTCAATGGCATCACCTCATCCTGGAATTAATGATACAATGGGTTTCAGATATTTGCTTTTTGTTCATTGGTGGTCTCTATTTGAACATTTACAGTAGTAGTTAGAGAAGGCCATTTTAATATTTTCTCTCTTTCATATTACAATTACTTTTCTCAACACCTATATTCCTATGAGAAAGAAAAGTGCATCTGTAAAATTTACCTGTTTTATTATAGGATTATGTTCATAAGATCCACTGACTCCATGTTTAGTAACATAGAAAGCTATTTATTATTAGATTTGTAAAAATTGGACAAAATGTTGACTAAATATGTTAAGATACAAAGCAAAAGAAAAATTTAGATCTCATTCAAAAACAGAAAATAGATACTGAAAACTAAAAGCACATGGCCTCTCTAAAATCTATATTTCTCTGTGTTAGAACAAAAGAGAGAGAGAGAGAGAGAGGTTTTGGGGAGGTAGATAGAAGGACTGACATACTTGTCTGGCAATCCCTACATAAACTGAACCCCCCCAGGACACTCCTGAGTATGCCTCTTCCCTCATTCCTACCAAACCCAATTCAATAATTGAATCATCTGAAGAGTGCAACTGATTAAAGTACCTTCTACCCCTTCACTAGAGCCATCCCTTGGAGTGCTCTAACCTATAAAACTAAAGGGGAAAAATGTGCATGGATATTCTCCCTTGGGTGCAAGGACTTTTAAAGAACAAAAACAGACTTCCACAGTATCGATGGGCAGGACAGGTGGGAGAAAAGAGGGCTGGCTTCTTTCCCTTTTCCCTGTTTAAATTTATTTGGCTCATATAAAATCCACTCTCTCTAAATATGTACTTGACAGTCACATTTTGAATGGAATTTCTACTACTTCCTAAGCCTGAAGATGGCCTGCTATCATGGGAGATGGTGAGACAGCACTGGCCAGTGTTCTAAACTGGGCTGTGACCCAGGCAACTGACATCTAGTATGGGACACTATGGCATTGTCAGTAGTCAAGTTGGTCTTTGTGGTACATGAATATGATCATCAGAGCAGTGTAAGTATCTACGTGAATTTAGCAGATTCGAAACATCATCGGTACCTTTATTATCTTCTAACTTTCAGTTCAGCAGCAAAAGAGATTTCAGGATTCAAAATATAACTCCTGTATATTTTATGGTATTCAACACAATAAAAGTTCAGACTATTTGGAAAAAATAATTCTATTCATATAGAGAAGATACAGCCTAGGACACTATCCCCCCCTACCCTACTGTTACTCATTGTTGTTAAAAATAACATTTAACATTTAATCTATATTAAATACCTAAACTCAAAACCAGATCTAACACTGTAGCCTGTGGCTTGGTTCTTCTGAGTAACTAATAAGATTTATGAGTAGTAGAAGTTCAAAAATGAACACCACAGAAAGCAAACACAGTTACTATCCCTTCTAAAGAATTTCAAAGGCTTCTATTTATTTCATTGTGAAGTTGTTCTGATAGTCAGCCTGTATTTCCTTGAATGGGTTAAGTATGATTTTTGAATTAGAAGACTCCATTGTCTAGGCTGTTAATCTTTACCTTAATTACACCATTGCCCAGATGATGTAAATCAGGGGAAAGAACAATGCAATGTAACTGAAGTGTAATCAAG
The DNA here is from genome assembly GCF_024139225.1 of Suncus etruscus. Classification (NCBI taxonomy): domain Eukaryota; kingdom Metazoa; phylum Chordata; class Mammalia; order Eulipotyphla; family Soricidae; genus Suncus; species Suncus etruscus. The sequence continues at coordinate 116,409,373 of NC_064851.1, forward strand.
TTATCTGAAATGCAAATTACTAGTTCCAAAGAAATGCCACTTAATTCTTGGAAGTATCACTTTAAACTGTTGAAAAAAATATGCTAATTATGTCATTCTCTCCCCTTGGAGACTGGTTTACCTAAATATTTAGCAATCTCAGCAATAATAAAGAAGCTAGCATTCCATAATTCTAGTGCTGGGGCTTAGCAATAGTACATTGAGTAGGGCACATGCTTTTGTCTGTGTATTTTATATTATGCATAAAAAGAAGGTAATGAAACAGTTAAAGAATGAAGACTTAAATTGGAGTATGCACAATATCACCTATAATAGTGAATTATTGCTAGCTGATTAAAACTATTTTTAGCTATCTTATCATGTCAAAGTAAAGTGAATTGAGATGTAGACTATGTAGGATACTACAAAGACTTTGATATAATTTTTATTTTAGAGTTAGACTCTTGTAGTAACAGTAAAAAAATTATTTCTCATCAGTGATCATGCCTTACCACAAAACTAGAGGTATGCCTTAAGTAATTATGATGGCAGTTTATGGAATGAAATATAAGGACCTTACTTCTTTCTTCCTTTCAAGAAAGTAATATATTTTTAACTATATTTTTGAAGCACAAACCAAAAATCTCTGTCTGAGGGACCAAATTTTAGGACAACCCACCTATTTTATGATTTGTACTTTCCAGAACACAAATGAACCTGTTTTTGAAGGTTTAATGGAAGAGTTTAATAACTAAAATTTTGCAGAGATGAGACAGTATAGAGGAAACACCAAAAGACAATCACTAAATATAAGCAATGACAAATATATTGGCATTTCTCAGAATGAATAAAGGGGGCAGTGAAACCTATAGAAAAAAGGAAAGTGGGGGAGAAACTATCAGAAAATGTTAGTCAGTGAGGGAGGAAAGATAATGGGATCAGAGCAATGAAGGCCATGAGCCCTCTTTCTTTCATACTTAGAGATAATTTTATCCAATGATTTATTTAAGATAAAATTAAATGATAGTTGAAATTCAAAAGATCATGAACATGGGTAATCATGATCATAATGGGACTGGTGCAACAGTCCTACAGCTGGTGAGATGGAGCCAATCAAGGTTTGATCCCTGAAATCCCATAGGATCCCTCCCCTGTATATTATCAGAAGAAATTCCTGAGTGCAGAACAGGAGTAACTGCTGAGTACTTCAGATTTTGGACTAAAAACAAAAAAACATACAAAACAACAACAACAACAATAAAGGATTCATAGGGTTGAATTCAAGGGAATTTAACAGAGCGGTGATTATCCTGGACGATTAGGGAGAGAATAATCATACAGAGGTTATCAAGAGAAAGGATTATGGTATTGTCAAGTGCAGAATAACTGATGACAAAGAAAACCAACTCATGATCGATAAACACATTTGTTTTTATTTTCTACACATCATTTTCTTTATCTTCTCCACCTGTACCTGTGTTTTCATCATAATTTTTCTTTGCACATTTCCAAGTTCAGTTGCAGTGATATATTAAAAGAAGAAATGATCAAGGAATTTCTTATTGTAGACCTACTCACCAACTCTTCCTTATTTCATGCAGAATCCTTCAAGAGTGTTATTTCAACCAGATATGGTCATTATCTTACAAGGCATCTGCACTCACCAGTATTGTGGGTCCCCAAAACTACAGCCATTTTTAGGTCACTATATGTTAATTTATTTAGATGAACTGTGATTTTAAAATGAAAATGTAGCCACCAAAATGAAGATGTCTTTTTCTCAGTGCAGTGGTGGAAGTGAGGGGCCAGGGCTTTGCCAGGTTGTGCATACAGGGATACAAGGTGGAATCTTACAAACACTATGAACTTGTACTATCCATGTAATCCCTGGCACTCTTAATTTTATCTGCAACATCACAAATGTTCCTACCAAATCACTTTCTTTTAAGTATCCTCTACCAATTAAATATTCACACAGCCACAGTAAAATAAAAAATATCCTAGAATTAATGAGATGCCCCACATCACCCCCTTCACATATACAACCCAAAACTGTGTTACCTTCCACATTTTTTTAGCTTTATCTTAACCTCTTACTCACATTCACTCTGACCTTCAACTATAAGAAAATAATTTTTTGAAACACATATCAGCTTACTTCTATTTACTTGAAATGCTTTATATTAACATGTATTTCTTTTCTTCAACATTTTTTCTGCAAGTTTTAATTAATAATTAAATTTGTTTGCTTGGTTTTTATTGTGTCTTATGTTAATTATTAGCTGTTAATATATGTTAAGGTGTCTATTCTTTAATATTTAAAATTGTAAAATAAAAATAAAATAAGTCCAGGTGACATTGAAAATACAATTTCCATCTTCATGTATGTATCAGAACATACAGCAAATTGAACTTAAGGCATGGCAGTACTGGGTTCCATCATATATAAACTATTCCTATTTGGCATCACAAAGATATTGTTCAATTATTGCTTGGCTGCAACTTTGTGCTTAGAGATAACACAGTCACAAAATATAGATCCAAGAAAGATATTTATAGTAAACTATCAGTAATTTTTCTGTGGCCATAGTGACAAATACCAGAAACAATTTATCTTGGCAGTATGAACAATAAAACAGGTACAGAGAGATTAATTTTATTTCAAAGTTCTGTTAGCAATCATTTCTCAATGTTTTTTCTTAAGAGACCGCTCCTCCAATATAATCATTTGGCTTTTGCAATGCAGTAAGCTTGCAGAAGTTATTGATCATTTTTCACAACTATGCAAAAATATATTGAAGTATTTGCTTTAACTCATGCAGACTGAAATATTTAATATTTCTATAAGTCTATGGCTAATGTCAGCTACTTTTTAAAAATTTCCAATGAATAATGACACATTTCACCCAATGTTTTATTAAGCTATGTACTCTTTTATTTGCTTTCCTGGTCTTAATTATGTTCACATTTATTTTAGTCATAAGAAATAAGGTAAATTTCTTGTGATTAAAAAGAATCCTATGATTAAATGCTAAAAAGAAAGCAATTTGACTGTTCCAAGTTGAGTTTGTGTTAAACTATTAATTCAGTGTATACCGAAAAATTCCTTTTCAGATATATTATAGAATCTTCCATGTTCATTCTTGAACATATGTAGTGAAAAGTGATTTCATCAAAGTTTTTGGAAATGCTTTGAAGTGTTGCTTTAAAGTCTCATTTTATATATTTAACATAATGTATACTGTATATATTCTGCACATATTCAATATGCTCATATTTTTATATAAAGGGAAGAAATTAAAAATAGGTCTATAAAACTCCAGTTTAAGCACAAGTTTAGAACGCAAAGAAGCAGAGTGCATGTTTTTTGCATAAGGGTGTGAGCAAGGCAAGCCCACATAAAGTGCGGGTGTGATTCTGATGGTGCCAACACTGCTGGGCCAAGCGCTGCATCATGGAGTTGGATCATTGAATGTGCAGATTTGAACATTCGAGCCTCAGTATTGCCAGGAGTGAGTGGTATTGAACCCTGAGAACAATTGAGGGTTTGGGGAATGGGGAAGCAATCACCACAAATACCAAGAAATTACCTATATGGATACAGAGTAGTTTATATTAGCTTCGTTTTGGATCAAGAGCCCCTCTAGAGTTTAATGCTTACATTTAGGGTTGTGTTAAGAGATCACTCCTGGCAGGCAGGGCATTGGGGACTGTGTGTGGTGTCGAAGATTTAACCTTAATTGCAAGGCAAGCACCAAAACACTAATCTAGTCTATTATCTCTTCTCCCCTGCAAGTCTTTTTCATGTACCTTATGGTTTGAAACAGAAGTTTCATGGATGTATCCAGTTTGCTTATTTTTAGTTTCTCTTTGAAGTATAATTTTCTGTCCATTGAATGAGTAAAGAAGGATCTATAAAAACAATGGACCTAATATTTTTTTGAAACTTCTACAAATTAATGAATTAACTTTTCTACAAACGAAGGAATCAACTTTGCAACTCACTTCATATTACCTAAGCAATCACTGTATGAACAGTTATTCATGTGCAAAGTCAAAGTTCCCATAGAGGCATATACATAGAAACCAATTCACCAGAAATTCATGCAAGTGTTTAAGAAACAGAAAATTTATCATCATCTCCTAAAGCAATAAATAACATAATTTATAGATAACAAAATATCTCTTCTGCACAAATTCCTAGCATCACAATCAGAGCATCATACAATTACTCCTTTCCTGAATAACTAACATTTCTTCAAATTTAGTTGTTCCACATTGGAAAAGCTTATATTTTTAACTTTTTTCTATTATAGTTCCTGGACTGCACCCATCAGTTCTCAGGGCTCAATCCTAATGGCGTACCAGAAATTGAACACAAGTTGACAAAGTGCAAGCAAAGCACTGCATCTGCATTACCATCTCTTTATCCCCTAAAAGCTACTTTAAGGAAGGATTCCTGAGTCATCTTTGCATCCTAACAAATATACTACCTAGGGGCATAAATTTACTTTGTAATTAAAAAACAATTGTTATTAATGTAACATCTATTTATTGAAATAATAATCTTTAAATATTTTTAACATTTACTGGGGATAAAGCATTTGACAAACTATAAAACATTCATTTGCTTGGAGAATTATTTTTAATAATGACCTCAAAATTTTTAGTCAGGTGGAAACGTTTCTAATATATTTTCACAAAAGATTACACCTTATAAGTCCCTATAGATTTTTGGTGGTGGTGATGGTGGTACCAAAGCTTAAACTCAAGGTCATGTGACTCTAGTGGAAGCATGTCCCTGTTCCTCTGAACAGATTTGAGCTCCATGGTCACATTAAGACAAAACTGATACCTAAAATATTGTTTTATCAATCAGCTTCTGTTTCTAGTCTTTGTTATTGATTTTATATTATTTAGTTAAATGTTATATTTTTAGGACAACTAAACTGATCATTATCTATGATAAAGCAATTAAGATTGGTAGAAATTATAATATAACATTATTTGAATGCTTACATATACATCTCATGAAATAAAAAAGGAATAAAACTAGAATGCTAATAAAAACTGGCTAGTAATTGAGTCATTAAAATATGTAAAATATTTATCAATATTGAATAATCTTTTTATATTTAGAGCAAAAAATAATTTTAATTGCCTCACATAAAAGAGATAGTATATTTTAGTCATGCATACTACTTGAACTAGAGAACTTAGGATAAATAACAGAATTCTTTTTAATAACAATGTGTCTAAGAGTAATGAGATCATATAAACCCAAATATAGCAGGTACTATTTTTAGTTAGAAATAACAATATAAGTAATTTTAGATTGCCATAAGCAAACCACTAATAGTGAAATATTATTTATTTCAAATAATTGGTCATTTAGGTCATTCAGGGGCACCAAAAGATATACATGGTGAAATTGGGGTCAAACTTGCCTTTGTGGTAGGATTTTACTTGGGACATTGTGATCTTGGAAACTAAATATGGGGCTTTTTATTTTATATAGTTATATATATATATATTTTAAATATCAGATTTTTCCAACATAAAACAACAGAATATTTAATTTATTCCACAAGATAACTCAGAAACAGAGTATTAATGGCCATTCAAAATTTATTTTTTGTCTGTGTTCAATTCCATCAGTACTTAGAGTCTACTTCTATCCTTAGCATTCAGGGGTCATTCCTGGACATGCTTAAGAATCATGCAGTGCTTAGAGTTTCTACTAGAAAAGATGCACTCTGGCCCACTAAGTTATTGTTCCAATCTCATATAGATTGTTTTCTGTACTCATTAATTTATCTTAGAAGATCATGTCTCAATTTTGTCTTCTAATTTAATTGGAGCAAACTAAGCCAAACAGAAGTCAAGTCAATTTTACTTGTAACTTACTAATAAAGAGAAATGATTTGACTTCACAAGATTTGGAAGCTAATTATGAAAAATCCCAAGTTAGTATTCTACTGATTATTTTAGACTAAGTATCAAATACATCACAAATATGGAACTTTAGAAAAATAGAGAACTGGACTTGAAAACCACTTACGTATCTTCATACACATCCTTATATTTTCAAAATGATTATTGATATTTTCATCTTATCATACATAAATGCAGGCTATATTCAGGACCTCACTTATCTCTGAGAAATTGCATTCTATGATCTTTTAATTTCACTGAATAAAAATTAAAGACAAAATAACTAAGGGTCCTCAAAAATAGGTCTAATAGGGGCTAAGTGTGGTGTTGAGCGGTGAGTGCTAGCCTAGGAGGGATGTGGTTCAAGCCCTGGGGTCCCATATGGTTCCCCAAGCCAGGAACAATTTCTGAGTGCATAGCCAAGAGTAACCCCTGAGCATCACTGAGTGTGGCCCAAAAATATAAAAACAAACAAAAGAAATAGGTCTAATATTCAATTGTTCCATCTCATAGATAGAACCAAACATATATTATTTTTTTTCCTGAACTGCTACTAAGATCCTACCTGGATAATCTCTAACTTAATCTTAAACAATTATCAGAATGATCCAAAATCATAGAAAAGGCTTGTATAGAGCCAGAATTTGAGAATGAGAAGCTGAGTGATGTTTGCAGGTTCTAGCAGGGCCAAGAATGAGCATGATGAACATTGTTTATGAAACCTATCTTTTCTCACTTAAGACAGAAGACAATACTGACATTGTTAAATATGTAGATGTACCATAAAAATAAAAATAATCAGGACTGGAGAGATAGCATGGAGGTAAGGTGTTTGCTTCTCATGCAGAAGGTCAGTGGTTCGAATCCCGGCATCCCATATGATCTCCTCAGCCAGCCAGGAGCGATTTCTGAGTGTAGAGTCAGGAGTAACCCCTGAGCGGCGCCGGGTGTGACCCAAAAACCAAATAATAATAATAATAATAATAATAATAATTACAGAAATATCTATATGTATATATACATACATTGTTTTGAGGTACTTTGTTCCTTGGCGGTACTCAGGGCTTACTTCTTCTTCTGTCCTTAGGGATATCTTCTGGTGTGATCAGGAGACGATATAGGAATCAACCAGAAATCAATTCTGGTTCAGGTACTAGGCAAGCATCCTACCTGCTTATACTATCACTTTAGCCTCAAGAAGAGTTTTAATTTATTCAGATTGTCTCATGTCACATTCACACTCATACTTTTATTACATACCTTTTTATAACTCTTGTTTCATCTTCATATTTTATATCATCAACATACATTAGTGTAGTATTGATAGACTTTAATGAGTTTTTAATAAGATCTGATGGTATTATAAAAAGGGACTCTAGTATTTTCAAATTAATAATGAATATAAATATATACAATTTAAATATAAAAAGTAGACAATAAAGTTCTGTGTGTAGATAGTAAATCTTGAGAAATTGAATGCAAAATAGAGGGAACACAAGTAAGTCTAGATAGATATTTACCTTTGATTAGACATTTTACATTATCCAAAAAAGAAACTAGAGGCTGTCATATGAGTCACTAAAAGTTTATCTGCTTTTTGAAAAATGAATTGGCTTTTTATGATAATAGCTAACTGTAAATTAAAAGCATATAATTCTGCCTAAAGTCAAACCATTGCCTTCTCCACATATATTTTATCATAAATAAGAAAACAATAGCCAAAATAAAACAAATTGCTCTACTTTGCTGTATATTAATGCTGACAGAAGTTAATTTGTTTAAGAACCAACACAGATAAAAGACCATTATTATATACTTCAGTTTTTCTTTCTTTCCCTCCTAATTTAGGTAGGATTTATTTTATCGTATCATAATTTTATTTCCACTATACTTAAAGCTCTCTGTGGAGCATGGAGATCCTTTGTCTTTTTTTGTTTTTGTGTCATTGGAATAGATTGTGTCATCATTATTAACTGAATAAGGGAACTTACATCCTGATTATATCTACTTTGAAATATGTAATAACAGGCAGTTCTGAGGTCCTGTTCTCTCTCCACTCATAGCCCCTATTGAGCTTAATTTGTTACTGGATTCCTATAGGCCACTGAATTGCTTAAGGGAGTTCTGCCAACTTCATTCACAGAGACAGTGACATTCCTGTTTCTGTGAAACGGTTTGATCAATAATTATGCTCTTTTGTTTTTATCATTTCACACATCTTTCCCTTATTAATATTTGGGAATTGTCTGAAACAGAAACTAAAAATTTAATTCCTTTCCTCTGAGTTTTGTTAAGGTCTCAGAAAAACAAAATAATTTCTCCCAGTGAATGCATTGCCAATGAGCAGAACCAGACCAGGTCTGCTATCAGTGGAAGTACACAGATTAACAGACTATTAGATAATGTCAATAAGGTATTAAAACCACAGGCAGCAGAGTATATGCTAAAGAAGTAATGGTAATAGATGGTGCTTCCATTTTTTAAATCATTTTTTATTATATTACGCTTTCTTCCATCAGTGCCTGTTTTCAAAATTACAGTATGGTTGCTATGGCAATACACATTTTATAAGTCAAGTACAAAGGCTGTCTTCATTTCCACTGTGCCCCGAAATAATAAAGCAGATTATTAAAGTAGAGACTCATGCATCTGAAAAGGAGTTTGATGAGAGTGAAACAACGAAGACGTTAAACATTAAAAGCAAAATTTCAAAAGACTCGCGAAGATCTCATTAAGAATTTGTGGTAGCCTTGGGGTCTTTCAGTGATATTTTGGACAGCTTTCAGAGTCTTTCAGAGAGATAAAATGTTGATGATTGATGATGAATTGTTCATTGATATTTGACAGCACTGACAGTTTACCTGTGTGATTTGGGATTTTTTTTTTCACAAGAGATGAGTGAGTTAGAATATCTGAGTTAGAATTTCAAACGCATCGCATCCTACTGAAGGGACTAAGCATTTTTTCTTATTCTCTTTCAGTCTTTGTCCATTTTGCCTCTTGCTTTAAAAAACATGTAGTGCTTTTTGTGTTCTGCTTTATAGTCAAAATTATTCTGACTAACACAGGTTGGAAATGAGCCACTCAAAGGCATTATAAAGCATGTCACCACTTCAAAAGTCATTATCTCTGGCACACGCATTGGCCTCAGGATTGCATTGCTGTGCTCACTGCTGTGCTCATGGAGAGAGGAAGGCTTGCGGACTGCAGTGGCAAGACCCACTCTGCTATGAGTAGCTGAAGAGCCTTTCCGAGGAGACCCTGGAAAATTAATAGCTAGGTTGGCCTCCATCAAGAACTTTCATCAGAGGGAGGCCCAATGCAATTAAAATTGCTTCCACCACGACAGGAGATTTCTCTCAATAGGCATTTTAATTGGTTGTTTCTACGATCACTCTATTTCCTATCATCTCTTTGTCCACACTATGGGATAAAGACTGTCAATATATTTATAGATGCCAGCAGGGTTGGCCAGGATATAAATTGTGATTTCAGGTAGTTTGAAGAGAAAGGCAGAATAAAAAAAATCTAGGGCTGGCTATTGTATAAATTGAGGATATATAGATTACCTATTTCAGGGAAGGTATAATCTGCTGTGAAAATAATATCTATGATAATGGAGCCCTTAGTTTTATACTGTATACATTAATTGAAAAATTAAAATTTGATAGCATATTGGAACTTGAGTCAAGAACAAATTATATATAGATAAGGACATAGACATTTACATGTTATGAATCCAATGTAGGGAAGTAAATTCATATGTTAGCTTAATTCTTCTCTATCATTTGAAGAAACCTGAACTTTAGTTAGAGACATTTAGCTTCAGGCCAAAGCAATAGTACTCACATTGGGACAATTTCCTTGAATGTATCTGACATCTGGAAGCTGGACCTATATATAGTCCCCCAGTCCCTTCCAGGTGTGATCTTTGAGAGAAGAACCAAGAGCAAGTTTTGTGCAAAGCAAAATGACTACTCCAAAACAAAACACATAAACAAAACAAAAGTAATCACAATTTGTTGCATCATCTCTATGAACTGTGTGTTTATATAAGTGTGTATGACTTTATTGGTGTTGCAATTGTCAGATGCTATTATATATTGGAATAAAAATATGTGACAATATATGAAATACCTTTATGTGTTCTCTCATGCTATTACATGTATAGAGGTAGCTGAGGTTACTTTTTACTTGTTTAAAACTGATCTAAAGTTTTTATGAATAAAGTTCACATCCAGATAGGAAAGGAAGAAGTCAAGCTCTCACTGTTTGCAGATGATATTATACTCTACTTAGAAAATCCTAAAGACTACCAAATAGCTTCTAGAAACAATAGACTCATATAGCAAGGTAGCAGGCTAAAAAAGTAACACACAAAAATCAATGGTCTTTCTATACACCAATAGTAATAAGGAAGAAATGGACATTAAGAAAACAACCCCATTCACAATAGTACCACACAAACTCAAGTATCTTGGAATCAACTTGACTAAAAATGTGAAGGACCTATACAAAGAAAACTATAAAACTCTGCTCCAAGAAATAAGAGAGGACACGCGGAAATGGAAACACATACCCTGCTCATGGATTGGCAGGATTAACATCATCAAAATGGCAATATTCCCCAAGGCATTTTACAGATTTAATGTGATCCCTCTAAAGATGCCCATGACATTCTTCAAAGAAGTGGATCAAGCATTTTTGAAATTTATTTGGAACAGTAAACACCCTCAAATAGCTAAAGCAATCATTGGGAAAAAGAATATGGGAGGAATTACTTTCCCCAACTTTAAACTGTACTACAAAGCAATAGTTATAAAAACAGCATGGTATTGGAATAAGGACAGGCCCTCAGATCAGTGGAATAGGCTTGAATACTCAGAGAATGTTCCCCAGACATACAATCACCTAATTTTTGATAAAGGAGCAAGAAATCCTAAATGGAACAAAGAAAGCCTCTTCAACAAGTGGTGTTGGCACAACTGGGTAGCCACTTGCAAAACATTGAACTTAGACTCCCAGCTAACATCATGTATGAAGGTAAAATCCAAATGGATTAAAGACCTCGATATCAGACCTGAAACCATAAGATATATAGAACAACACATAGGCAAAACACTCCAGGACATTGAGACTACAGGCATCTTCAAGGAGGAAACTGCACTCTCCAAGCAAGTGAAAGCAGAGATTAACAGATGGGAATATATTAAGCTGAGAAGCTTCTGCACCTCAAAGGAAATAGCGCCCAGGATACAAGAGCCACCCACTGAGTGGGAGAAACTATTTACCCAATACCCATCAGATAAGGGGCCAATCTCCAAAATATACAAGGCACTGACAGAAATTTACAAGAAAAAATAATCTAATCCCATCAAAAAAAATGAGGAGAAGAAATGGACAGACACTTTGACAAAGAAGAAATACAAATGGCCAAAAGACACATGTAAAAATGCTCCACATCACTAATCATCAGGGAGATACAAATCAAAACAACTATGAGGTACCACTTCACACCACTGAGAATGGCACACATCACAAAGAATGAGAATAAACAGTGTTGGCGGGGATGTGGAGAGAAAGCAACTCTTATCCACTGCTGGTGGGAATGCCGTGTAGTTCAACCTTTATGGAAAGCAATATGGAGATTCCTCCCAAAACTGGAAATCGAGCTCCTATATGATCCAACTATACCACTCCTAGGAATATACCCTAGGAACACAAAAATACAATACAAAAATCCCTTCCTTACACCTGTATTCATTGCAGCACTATTTACCATAGCAAGACTCTGGAAACAACCCAGATGCCCTTCAACAGCGAATGGCTAAAGAAACTGTGGTACATATACACAATGGAATATTATGCAGCTGTCAGGAGAGATGAAGTCATGAAATTTTCCTATACATGGATGTACATGGATTCTATTATGCTGAGTGAAATAAGTCAGAAAGAGAGAGAAAAACGCAGAATGGTCTCACTCATCTATGGGTTTTAAGAAAAATGAAAGACATTCTTGCAATAATAATTTTCAGACACAAAAGAGAAAAGAGCTGGAAGTTCCAGCTCACCTCAGGAAGCTCACCACAAAGAGTGATGAGTTTAGTTAGAGAAAGAACTACATTTTGAACTTTCCTAATAATGAGAATGTATGAGGGAAATGGAAAGCCTGTCTAGAGTACATGTGGGGGTCGGGTGAGGAGGAGGGAGATTTGGGACATTGATGATGGGATGTTGCACTGGTGATGGGTGGTGTTTTTTATATGACTGAAAACCAAGCACAATCATGTATGTAATCAAGGTTTTTAAATAAAATATATATTAAAAAAAGAATAAAGTTCACAAATAATTAATATAAATTAAAATAACAGGAGACATTTAATTTATAGGAAACTATTAATTATAGCAGTTATATATTATAGAATAACATATTTAATACTATATAAATAACTAGGTTGTCTTCAGGGAATATTTAATTGTTTTTTTCTTTCTTCAATTATTTATATCTAGTTAAATATTTTGTCTATTTTAAAACAAACAATAAGAAATTCCTTATACCTTAGAAATTAATTACTTGCTTTGAGTATGTCTGTCTTTACTTCACTACAAAAACTCATGCTGGTGAATAAATCCTACATATTGGTTTTTCAGAATTATAGAATTGTAGGTGTTTGATTTTATTTAATAAAATATTTTAAAATGATTTTTAAATTGCAAAAATTTTAAAGATAAAAGCCACTTGTACATTTCATTTCTGCAAGGAATTAACTTAGACCATATGTATGCAGAGTATGCAGTTACTACTGAAATATATCCATAACCCTCTATTTTGGTGTTGGGGATATTGGGGTCACACCTGATAGTGCTGAAATCTCACTCTTGGCTTTATTCTGGGATCACAGCTGTCAGTGCTTAGGAGACCTTAATTGGTATCAAAGATAGAACTGGTGTCAACTTTGTGAAATGGAGGTGCCTTCAACCCTGTACTATCATTTTAATCTCTGATATTTCACCTTTAATATGGAGTGTATTCTGTAAATTGATAAGTTTATGTTGCTTTGATTTTATTATTGATGTTTATATTTTCTTAGGTAAGGTACCTCATGATATGATTTGTTCAGTCTATTTTGGCAATACTGACTCTTAGGCAATTTCCTATTACCAGAAATTATTTTAATGTAAACAAATTTTGATGTAACAAACAAATGTTTGATGTAAACAATTTTCTTGATAGTATCTGAGTATGCTATATTAGCCATACTCTCATGAGTCCTATGATGTCTTTAACACAGATAATTCAGGGCCTTTGGCTGAGAAATAGAACAGGGACTAAGGTGGTTGCCTTGCATCCTATGACCCTGGTTCAAATCTTGGTAACATATATTCTTCTCAGCACTGCCAGGAGTGATTTCTCAGCACAGAACAAGAAATAAACTCTGAACCCAGCATGCTAAGGGGTCAATCTCTTTGTGTTCCCCCAAAAGACAGGACTTTGGGTTTCATCATACAACTCAACACTTGAGGGAAAAAAAAAAAGTAGAGAAAAAATTTCTGGGGACCTGATGCTTTATCCTGTGATAAGCAATTTTTTTATTTGTCTGTTGTCACATATTTTGGCAAATTATTTCTGCCCTATAATATAGAAATATCAAGTCTCATTGAGATAAATGATTTATAACACTTTTATATATTTTATAACAGTCATTACTAGTTTCTCTTAATTTTTAGGCACATTTGACTCTTGCACTAGCTTAGCAATTTTTCTTAGACTTAACTAAATTGCATGTGATCCCAACCTGAATCTATCTTTGAAAATTAAGAAAAAATCTTGCTCATTTGTGCACTCTATATGGAGAGATGTGAGTCTTGGGCCCCATCTCTAGTCTTCACTAGAAATTGATGAATGGTTTTGAAGGGCTTATGTTACCACTATGAACTTCCTTTTCCTTTCATTAAAACCATACTGACAGCATATTTTAATCCCAGAGCTCTTAAAAATTCATTATTTATGAAGTGCTTTGAGGTATCCTGGAGAAAGATTTATTATTTGCAGCACTGTTGAAAACAATATATACTGTATTATTTAGTACATAGAAAGCTGTCTGCTTTTTATGTATTATATAAAACATATCAAAGCATGCATTACCTCGGGCAGATTGGAATGGTTTAGGAAGTGCTAGATTAAAAGACAAGGATGTGAAAGTGATTCAGAAAGTTGCTCCACTTTGAAAAAACTGACCACTCGATTTTTTCTTCAAGGAGTCTGTATATTAAGAAGACACTTCAAAAGTAACAAAGTAATGCATTATGGATATTTTTCATGCTTATAGAGTATAATAAAAATAGAAAGATGGACCAGGAATATAGCACAGTTGGCAAGCAATGCCAGTTCATTGGTGTTCCCTGAGCATAGCTAGAGGCTAGCATGCAATTATCATGCTTAGTTGGTCAAGTATTGTGGAAGTGGCCCTGATTTTCTGAGCATTGTTTCAGGAGTGTACCCTCAGCATAGAAAGAAGTAAATGTATTTCTTATTACATTAATAATATATTATTTATATACTTCCACCTAGTAGACAATTTTTGAGTATTTATAGATGTGATAATAGAACTATTCTCAAATCATCAACTTCATTTTCTATTTATCAAAACATAATGTCTAATGGCATTTCTAATGAACCTGTGGGAAAAAAAAACTACACTTTTCCTTGTGAATTACATGGTCTCATTTTTAAATAATTTTTACATATTTTTATTTATTTATTTATTTATATACACAAGACTGTGTTCAGTTTTACTGCTATTTATTTCTGTCTCTGCATTCAGGAATTACTTGCTGATTACAAGGCAAATGTCCTACATGCTGTACTATCACTTCAACCTGTAAATCACATGGTTTTACAGGTTCTCTCAGAATATTCTACTTCCTATAAAGTTTTAAGGTTCAACAATTTTGTTAGATGCATCAGTTTCTTTGGTATTGGTTATTTAGAGTAATATTTGAAGAATACAGAGAATTCCTTTTTTTTTTCCTTCTCACTATCTCTTTTTCTTTGTTTTTGGGCCACACCCAGTGCTGCTCAGGAGTTATCTTGGTTCTGTGCTCAGACATTACTCCTGCCAGAGGACCATATAGGATGCAAAGATTGAATCTAGGTTAGCCTCATTCAAAGCAAATGTCCTACCATTGCTCAGACCCTGAGAATTTCTTCTATTTCTTTTTAAGACTTTAGTTTGTAGTTCTTTTAAAGAGAAATGAAACCCAAGGCTTAATCCATGCAAGGGAAACCATATCAAAACCACAGGTCAGACTTTCAGTTTTTCTTCTCAGTATATATCAATTTGAAATATATAACTGGAAGAAACAAAATAGAATAAAATATGAATAGAATACTTGTATATTTATATTCAGTAAATATATTTTTGTTATCGTTCACTTACTGAAAACAATAATGACAAAATATGTATACTCTTTTTTCCTTAATTACATCTCACCTACATACAGAAATCTCTGCCTGCCTATACTTAGGTATGATGTGCTATACTACATCAATGGCCCCAATTTTCCTACACCCCCATTGTCCATGGGCTCTCTTGGAACTTTCTGGTCCTTCTCAGTAAAAAGGCAGGACATCATGTCTTCATATTTAATTTAGTTTTAGTTATGTTATGTTCTTTGGAGACTTGAGATTCTAGATTCTAGATTACAAGAAAAGAGCTTAAAAATCCTTTTCACTCTTACATCTTCTGACTTACGTTCCCACACTGTTATCCTTCCCAAGACATAGGTGAGCAAAGCCATCCTCAAGAGAAAATAGTTTCATGTCAAGTCTCAGTAATGTTCTGTTACTGATGAAGTAGCATTACTGCACAAACAATGTACATGCATGCTCTCAAAGGTAGCTTATAGTTTCATAGAATCTGTTGTTTTTATAGACTATGATATATGTGCTGATGTTTAGTTATTTCCAATTCCTTCCCAACTTATTTAGCTGATGTTTTATTTTATTTTCAAATATATACTAATTTTATTTCTCTTCATTTTCCCTAAAAGATATATATATATCTATTAAGGCAATATGCTTTTTATTTATTATGAAGATTTTTTGCTATATATCACATATTTAAGCTTTCCTTTTTTAGTATATTAGAATTATTAATACTCTAGCATTTATAATTGTTAATACTCTAGTATTTATAATTTAACTTTTTAGAAATGAATTATTTAGAAACTTGTGTTTACATTGCAAATTGTATTTTATCTTTTGTAATTTTTTTTACCATTTTTCTTGTATAACTTCTCTGGTAGCATATCCTTATTTAGTTTTTATTTATTTTTGTGATTATATTTGTAGCTTCACTAATTTTTATTAATAAAATTTTAGAAAAAATATAAATATGGATAAACATTGTTGAATATTCAATTTTTATATAAGAATAGGACATTTATTATAAGAGTACAAGAGTAAGCATTTTCTAAAAAACTTTTTTGTTTGTTTTTTTTTTTAGGCCACATCCGTTTGATGCTCAGGGGTTACTCCTGGCTAAGTGCTCAGAAATTTCCCCTGGTTTGGGGGGACCATATGGGACCCTGGGGGATCAAACCATGGTCCTTCCTTGGCTAGCGCTTGCAAGGCAGACACCTTACCTCTAGCACCACCTCACCGGCTCCTAAAAATTTTTTTGATATCTTTACTGTCTGTGAATAATTAATCTACTGATTTATTGAGATGGACCTATTATTGGCTTCTACAAAATCTTTTTGTTTTTCATTCCATATATTTAGTATTTGTTTTAGATATGTTCTATTACTGCTTAAAATTTTATCAAATGTTTAAACAGTAAAATTTATTTGCAAATTGCTACAGTTTACTCCCAAATCAATATTCACTTTTCTTCCAATAGATGTACATAGCATAGATATGAAGATTTGAAACAACATACTTTATTTGAATTTTCATCATCTGTTTATTTTTTTTCATTAAATTACAAAGTGAAAAGTTTGGAAATTTAGTGAACTTAGGTTCAAGGTAATTATTTTATTTATTTATTTTTTTCATCTAGAATTTATTGCTGTCTTCTGTTTTATGTTGGACCACATCCAGAAGCACTCGGCTTTGTGATTTTAGTTTTCTGATCAAAAATTATTCCTGCAGATTTCTTGGGGCATATGAGATGCCAGGAATTAAACCCATTTCAGCTGTATGCAAGGCTATTGCTCTGGCTCCTGTCTATAAATTTTTTTAAAATTGTTTTCACATAGATGATGCATGGATGACATACAGGTAATTCCAAGCAATGTATCTCTCTATGTCTTCTAATATGAATTAATTGAGCTCATAATTGCAAATTGGATAATAAACATTTCTTCAAAGTCTATTTATTTTATTCTTCTATATAACATGGTTCTGTGACCAGAATTTTTCAGTTGAGATACTCAGCTAATTATATTTCTTATAAAAAGGAATCTGTTCTTAGCACTTTAAAACTTGCAGTAGAACTACACCCATAAAAAGTTTCCATCTTTGAACAAGGCCAGCTTTATAGACTCACTCTTTTCTTGAATGATAAGTAATCAGAGCCATGAAAGATTATGAATATACTGACCAACAAAGCACAAAGCTGACCATCTTGGGAGAAGAGGGTGGGCTAAGCCCCTGCCCTGCTGAAGCCACATTTACTGCCTCCATTACCCAGAATCATCATTTCCCCAATGCCACTCACTCATCACTGATCCTCTACAATTCTCTTCAAGGACACCAATATAATCACACTTCAAGGGGGCTAGCAGCTGAGTACAGGTCCCTAAAATTTGTAATATCAATAATAGAGCTTTGAATTTCTGGACAAATTTGTTTGATGCTGTCATCCTAAAGGTACACTCCAATTTAACAAAATGAACAACTAACAAGATCTTACTAAACTTTAGCCATTGAATTAACTTCATTGGAGATACAATGTTTTTTCCCCACATATATAAATGCTCCTTTATTTTCTTTTTCTTTCTTTCTTTCTTTCTTTCTTTCTTTCTTTCTTTCTTTCTTTCTTTCTTTCTTTCTTTCTTTCTTTCTTTCTTTCTTTCTTTCTTTCTTTCTTTCTTTCTTTCTTTCTTTCTTTCTTTCTTTCTTTCTTCCTTTCTTTTTTCTTTCTTTCTTCCTTTCTTTTTTTCTTTCCTTCTTTCTTTTTCTTTCCTTCTTTCCTTCTTTCCTTCCTTCTTTCTTTCTTTCTTTCTTTCTTTTTCTTCTTTCTTTTTCTTTCTTTCTTTCTTTCTTTCTTTCTTTCTTTCTTTCTTTCTTTCTTTCTTTCTTTCTTTCTTTCTTTCTTCTTTCTTTCTTTCTTTCTTCTTTCTTTCTCTTTCTTTTTTCTTCTTTCTTCTCTTTTTCTCTTCTTTCTTTTTCATCTTTCTTTCTCATTCTTTCTCTTTTTACTTTTTATTTCTTCTTTCTTTCTCTTTCTTTATTCCTTTCTTTTTTCTTTCTTTTTCTTTCATTCTTTCTCTCCTCTTTCTTTTAATTCTTTTTATATTTTATTTTATAATTTTTATTTATATTTTTTCAGAACTTTTTTTACTTATCTGAAAACAAATGTATTATGATAAACTGTGTCAACTATGTGATGCATTTTTTTAAATAAATAAAAATATGAACTGTATTAAACCACTAGAACTTGTTATGATGCCATACTTATTTTTTGTAATTTTCTCTAATAATTATTTTAACTTTTAAAACTTTATCAAATCTTCCCTTTTCAATGTTTTACCTGAATATGCAATTTTTTGTGTTTATATGTATATATATATATATATATATATATATATATATATATAACCTTGACACAGATGGGCCAGTATCCTATTTTAGTAAGGCATTTCAACATTTAATTGATCTTTTAAGAGATATTTGAAGTAGCATAAATTGCATTTTAGTTCTACAACAATATCCTTGGGAAGAGATTAAAAAAAGTTCTGAATTTCAGATCTCTAGAGACTACATGCCATATGCTATGTGATAATCCTTTAATGCAGTGATGAACAGTGCCACCTCAATACTTTGCTTAATTTCAATATACTTCCTGGGCCACCAGGACTACAAATGACAATACTAAGGAGCAATCATCTTCTTCTAATAAATCGAGCAGAAATTTAGCTAAATTATTCTTACCCTAAAATTAAAAAAATGATAGACTTCTCTTCATAGTCATAACCTTCCAATGGAAATTTTTCACCAGGGTTTGGGTATTGAATATGGAATTTGGGACGAAATAAGTGAATAAATTGGATAAGCAAGGAAAAAAATGAGGGAAACTCAAAATATGCACACATAATCTGAAATTGATTGACATTTATAACTGTTCTTTTCTTTTCCATCAAAAATATGTTCATTTACTATTTATTGTTACAATAAAGGAACATTTGTTTGTTTTGAGATACACCTGGGTTTGCTCAGAGTGTACTACTGATTCTAAGCTCAAGAATCAATCATGCTTGTGTTTGTTCAGGGGATCAGAATGGTTCCAGGTAACAAAAGCAGACCTGTTGTATGTAACACAAGCACCAGATATACATTTCTATCTATTCATGCTAAAATAAAGCTTCTTTACCTCCTATTTTCAGTGTTTATATAACAAAGGGGATCAGTCTGTAAAATTAAGGCTTCTAACACTATCAAAGTTACTTATGATTTTAATGGTACAAGTGAAAATAAAACATATTTGTTCATGTAAAACAAAGCAGAACAAAAAAATCTTCAATAAACTCTTAAGAGAGGTGAAGTTTTTAAGTGTGATTTTTTTTGTTTTCATTTAATTTATAACATTGTAATTGTATTCAGAAAGTGGTGAAAAATTAACATTCTTTGGGACTAGAGTGATAGATCAGCATTTAGTTGCATGTCTTCTATACTACTATTCTGGGTTCAATCCTGTATACTCTATGGTCCCATGAGCCTGCCAAAAGTAATCCTTGAAAAAGGAGACATAGGAAAATTCCATTGAGTAGGTCTCAACCCCCAGTAAAAAGCAATATGACTAATCAAATTTATAGAAAATACACACACAGACATGCACAAAATTCCACACACCGTGGATTTGATATTTAACAGGCCAGCTGACCATTCTTTGCTTTTATTTTCTATTCTGAGGAGTTTATAAATTAAGGGAATAATCTGAATATAAATTAGGAAACTTGTTTTGGGCATAACACCCAACGTTTAAGTGAGGCTCTATAAATGTTTTAAAAGAAGAAACACAAATCCTATTACAAGAGCTTAAAGAAAGTGAAAGAATAAGTATATGAGTCATAAGTAAACAATTATCTCACTACTTAAATATCAAGTATGTGAAATACACATATATTTAAAAAACAAAAATATTATGTATAGTAGATTCAAATAAAAAATTACAATACTGTAGAGCTATGTTCATTTTCTTTTGTATTGTTTTGGGGCTACACACAGTGTTAATTAGGGGTTAGTCCTGGATCTACAGTCAGGAATTTCTTCTAAAGGTGATTGGGGAATCATAGAGGATGTTTGGGATGGAAACCAGGTTAGCTGAATACAAGGCAAGTGCCTGCTGCACTGTAAATCCCATCCAACACTTGTTCTTTTGCAATTTCTAGGGCATATTCTGATTCCTTGGTTTCCATGTTTCTAAAGGTTGCACAAATTCCTAAATCTTTACCCTTTCTCTTCAAAAGAAGCAATGCAATTTAGTCTTCCTCAAATCCATAAACAAAATGTTTCCTATACTTAGGCCTGCTATCTAATTTTACATTTAAAAACCCTTGTGATTACATTGGGCACACCCAAATAATCTAGGACAATCTCTAAAATTAATAAGCTAATAAGCAATTCCATTACCTTTTACCAGTAATGTAATACAGTACAGGTTCTAGAAATTATTGTCTTTCCCTTTAGGGATCATTATTCTGCCTACCGCATGCTTTTATATTTTTTATGAATTTTTTTGTGGATTGGGCCACACCTGGCATCACTCGGAAATTATTTCTGGCTCTCACTCAGTCTCTCTCTCAGTCTCTCCTCTCTCAGTCTCTCCTCTCTCTCCTCTCTCTATCTCTCTGTCTCTCCTCTCTCTCTCTTAGTCTCTCCTCTCTCTGTCTCTCCTCTCAGTCTCTCCTCTCTCTGTTTCTCCTCTCTCTCTGTCTCTCCTCTCTCTCAGTCTCTCCTCTCTCCTCTCTCTCCTCTCTCCCTCTATCTCTTCTCTCTCTCCTCTCTCCTCTCTTCTCTCTCTCAGTCTTTCCTCTCTCTCTCAGTTTCTCCTCTCTCTGTCTCTCCTTTCTCTCCTCTCTCCTCTCTTCTCTCTCTCAGTCTCTCCTCTCTCTCTCAGTCTCTCCTCTCTCTCTGTCTCTCCTCTCTCTCCTCTCTCCCACTCTCTTCTCTCTCCTCCTCTCTCTCCTCTCTCCCTCTCTCTCCTTCTCTCTCCTCTCTCTCTCCTCTCTCCCTCTCTCTCCTCTCTCTCTTCTCTTCTCTCGCTCTCTCTCAGTCTCTCTCCTCTCTTCTCTCTCTCAGTCTCTCCCTCTCTCTCTCTCCCTCCCTCTCTCTCTCTCTCCCTCCCTCCCTCTCTCTCTCTCTCTCTCTCTCTCTCTCATCACTCCTGATGGTGCTTAGGGGACCTTAAGTGGTGCTGAAGATGAAACCAGTGTCAGCTGTTCGCAAAACAACAACATTAACGCCCAACAATCTCTCCAGCTCAAACTTAAAAAAAAAACAAAAAAAAAAAACAAAGCACAATTCTAGGGCTAATTTTAAAATTTTATGTCCTTTGATACTTATTTTTAATTTCTAACATAGCCAGTCATTTCATAATTTTGGTATTGTTAACAACAAATGAAAATACATTTTCAAATTGTCAAAAATATTAAATAATCAATTTCTTAAAATTTATAACTAGTAGAGGCCAGAGAGATAGCACTGTGGTAAGGTGTTTGCCTTAGAAGCGGCTGACCCAGAGCAAATGGTGGTTCAAATCCCAACATCCCAAATGGTCCCCTGTACCTGCCAGGAGTGATTTCTTAGCAGAGAGACAGGATTAACCCCTAAACGCTGCTGGGTGTGGCCAAAAAAAAAAACAAAAAAGAAAAAAATTATAACTAGTATTGGTGTAATATCTTCATTTTTATGCTAAGTTAATATTTTTGAACATAAACATCCTGAGATATTGTGAAGCAACTAAAGAAGTTGACAATACCCCTAATAATCTGACAAAATGGAAGATATTACATATGTTCTAGAGGTATTTTATGTAAATTATGTCATTTAAATCATTGCATGAGCTATTCCACTAAAAGGTTTCTTAGTAAATGACAGGTATACACTCTATAAATGACTGGTCTATCAGTAAATATTAAAAGTATTTGTGTCAATTAAAATACTTAATTTTGAATATAGTCCTAGTATGTGGCATTGATCTGAATATTCATAATACTGAAAACCAGAAAAGGCTTGGGGGAGGGGACATTAATTACAGTAGTTTAGACAGAAAAAAAGTGGGTGTAAGAGAATGACTTGTAAGAGTGCACTTTGCAGATGCTGATTATGATGCCATTTTCAGCAGAGGCTGAACTGTGCAAGTGGAATTCGTAGGAGAAGACAAAGATGCCTGTCAGGACAGACACCTGATGGCATCCAAGGCTCGTGTGGGGGATGAACACGGCTAGTAACACAGGCTGTTCAAAGTCGGCAGATGAATGTGAGTTTAGAACCCTGGGCTATAATTTTGTAGATATTTTAAGACTAAAAGGGAGATTTTAAAATGGGTTGACATGATTAAAGTCCTTGAACAGTAAAAAGATTTAAGTAGTAGAGATTTCAAAGTGCTGAAAGAAGGACCAAAGACATTTTGCTGAGCCAAACAATGACATTCTGGAAGAATAAAATGAAGCCATAATTCATTCCCTGAATCTCACTGCAAAATGTATTAGCAGAAAAACTTGAGAGGGCTATCCATGAAAAAAAATGGGAACTAAATCATTTTCATGGCTGGAAAACTTTTTAAAATCTAGAATAAAATAAGAGAAAGAATAGTAAAAGTACAGACAGTAGGTGGAAAGTTTTCAGAAGAGAGTTTAGACTTGGCAGATAGTTAGAAGAAAAAGCTTCCAAGCGGCTATGAAAGTAGTCAAATATATTCACAATCATAAAAGTGTCAATGGCTATTGACATTAGATGTTGATAACACACCAGATTATATACTTAAAATGCAGTAATTTATTATATTCTGACTATGCTTTTCTCAGGAATTTATCCTCATCTTAAAGTGAGTGTATAAAAATAGAGATACAAATAATATTCCAGAAATGCACAATTAAATTTGTACAGTTGAACAGGAAGTGAAATTTATACTGCTGAATATATGCAGACTCCTTCGAACCTATGAGTTAACCTTTTTGGAATAATAAACCACACTGCTAAAAACTGGCTAGTTTTGTACATGACTACTTGTCACAAAATTCCATTTTACAAATAAAAAAATGACAACTTTGTTATAGACACTTGTCTAATTTTACATATAATATATGAATAAAATATTACATACATTTAATTTTTTTATAGTTGGGGATACATTCCTATCTGGGCTCAGGGCCAACTCGTGGCTTTCTGATTTCTGGCTTTTTGCCATGGTGTGTGTTTCTGGGAGTTGAATAGGATTTGGCCCCATGCAAGTCAAACATTTTACCTTCTGTACGACCTCTTTGATCCTCATCTCCACTTTTTTTTTTTTTTTTGGTTATTGTGTCACACCCAGCAGTGCTCAGGGGTGACTCCTGGCTCTATGCTCAGAAATCACTCCTGGCAGGCTCGGGGGACCATATGGGATGCCGGGATTTGAACCACCATCCTTCTGCATGCACAGCAAATGTTTTACCTCCATGCTATCTTTCTGGCCCCATCTTCATTTTTAATGTTGGTAATTTACTAATACATCTCAACTGGAAAACAGATTACCTACTTACTAATGTGTTGAAGAGCTTAGTAACAGTTTGGTATTACAAAACTGAATTACAATACATTCTTAAATACCTGGAGGAAAACATTCCAAAATTTAAACTGTCATTAACTCATTTGGCTTAAATCATTTAAGTATTTACTGAGAGAATATATAATTTAGATTGAAGATCAGAAAATGCTCTATTCAAATTTATTTTGATTTGAAAAATAAGTTAGATTGTATTAATTAAAAATAGGTAAGTGATAACTAAGAAGAAAATGGAAGACTTGAATTAGACGAATAAAATGAACAAATCAAATAAAGAGCATAACTATGTGGAGAAAGATGAATAGTTAGGTGGTAATTTAAAGGGTTTAATTTCACTATAAACATAATTGTAAGAAAAAGAGTACATATTTAATTGGTAATTTGTTGAACTTAATTTTCCCTCTCTGAGAGAAGACTAGCAATATTTAAAAAATAAAGTATATGTATTAGATTAAAATTGTATGAGATAATGCAAGTAGTATACTGACTAATTACATCAATAATTAAATAAGAATATAACAGGTTGGGTGATTGTCTTGGACATCACCAATTGAGGTTCAATCCCTGGCACCCCATAAGATCTCCTCAACCCAACAAGAATTATTCCTGTGTGCAAAGCCAGGAATAATCTCTGAATATCACTAGATGTGGCAAAAAAGAAAGCACTAAACTGAAAGAATCAAATATAAAAAATAAGTCTTGTGGGTGCTGGAGCAATAGGGGATTTGCCTTGCACTCAGCCAACGCATGTTCAATCCCCAGCATCCCATATGGTCCCCAGGCCTGCCAGTAGTGATTTCTGAGCACATAGAAAGGAATGAACCACCAAGGCAAAACTAAAAAAAAAAAATGTAAAAAAGTGTTATGGTTTTGATTCTTACAATTACATTAATCTGTCTTGTTCATACATGAAGCACAAAAACTGAAGGTTGTTAAAAGCAATATCATTTGGGAATTATTGGCACAGAAGTTAAAACCTAGTTGAGAAGAAGCTATTTGCATAGTAATGATAGAGAGAAATTAAGAATGACCTGAATTGAACTGTGATATATATTTAAAGTTAGAGATGAGTTGACAAGGAAGAATCGGTGTATAAAAATTTAATTAAAAAGTTAGAGGTGAAGTAAGAATACAAATAGATATTTGCATTATAAAGGTAAGAGAAATAAATTATTTTATGGTGGAGGCAAAGTTATCACTTCTAATAATTCAGTTACAAAGTAATACATGTCATAAATCGTTTATTTCTTAAACTACATATCAACAACGACCATCATTTCTGAATATTGGGAAGATAAAAGCCTTACTGTAATGAGATAAAACGTGATTCTAAAGCGCAATGCTGTGATAAATATAAACAATTGTTCTGAAAAAAATTACTAAAGAAGCAGCAAAATAATAGTCTCATTAAAAAGTTTAAAATGAGAGAATATATTTTTGAAATAACTGCATCTGCTTTTATTAGATGAAGGAAGGAAGTCAGGAAGAGCAAATGTATAATTTCTTGCTCCAATTTCTGAATGAAATAAATTAATGTGCTAACAAAAATAAATACAAATGAGGGGAAAAGTGACAAATTAATCTGTTTTTACTTCTGGATAATTTAGTTTTTTTAATTTATTTTTTCTTATTTTGCAAAGCCTTTGATTGAACCTGGGTTTCATACATAAAGAAGCAAGTGCTATAGTGCTGAGACACATTTTTCTTTTTTTCCACTTCTTTATTTTTATCTAAAATATGAATAGAATAATTTGAAAGAATATATGCACCCCTATGTTCACTGCAGCATTATTTATAATTGTCAAGAACTGTAAACCACTTAGGTGCCCCAAGTCACTATAATGAGTGGATGGGACAGATGAGTGAGGTAATATATAATAAAATAAAACTATGCAGATATATAATAAGCATAAATTCTGCCATTCAATAAAGACTGAGCTAAAAGGCATCATACTTAGTGGTATAAATAAAAAATATTAAAGACAACATAACCTCTTACTCATGGTTTAATAAATAAAAATGAATAAATTAAATAAAACAAAATATATTTAAACTATAACACCAAGTAATGATTAAAAATGATAAGGAATACAGGTATACAAGTCATAGTATAGTTATAGAAGTAAGATAGATTAATTTATGGTGAAGCTTAGAATTCAAAACTTAGTGATGGGTGCAATTACATAAAGTCAGAATTTAATTCATGAATATATACACTTGGAACCTGTATAATATTATAAGCCAAGGGTTTTCATTAAAATTTAATACATTTTTTAAATATATCTGTTTTTGAGAAATTTAGGATTTTCCAGAAAAGATTTGAACCTAAGTCTGTATCTCTTCTACAATATTTGAATTTTGGGCCTTGGTTATCACCTAAAGATATTTGAATTATTCAACCCACTTGTGTTAGCACATAGAGTCTAATTAATAAACTAATAAAATAATATTATAAATATTATAATAATAATTATAATAATAAAATAATAAACTAATAAAATAAACTAATAAAAACTATGGCAGAGAAGGTCGTAGAATGACTAAAACTATTTAATCATAGATATTTTCTGAATATGTAACCTACAAAATTATTTAATTCTCTAGTTATACATAGTCCAAAACACATATGTAAATATTAAAGCCTTTACCCTGGGTTTGAGTACAGCTTATATCACTTGAATTGCATTTGCCTTAAACAAGGAGGCACATTTAGATCCACAGCACCCCACATGGTTTTTGGAGTGCCACTAGAAATAGTCCATGAAGAGTGCCAGGTGTGGTCCTCCAAAAAAAAAATACAAAGCAAAACATATATGTTCTAATAACAGTAACCTCTTTATCCAATTTGATAAATTAGGCAATATTTAATTTTAGGGCTAGGGAAATTTCATTACCAAATATGGTTCTTAAATATCAGTGACCCCTGAGTCCAGAACCAAGAGAAAATCCTAAGTATCTTGGGTTCAACAGAACAACCAAAGGAAAAATCAAAAATATATTTACAGGAGAGTCTGTGAGTATTTATAGGTACATAATATATGCAAATTGTAAGATAGAGAGAGGACAAAAATTATAAATGAGAAATTTCTCTTGCAAAAGAGGGGGTGACAATAAAATAATCATTTCTCTCATAATGTTCTTTCTCTTAATGTGCAATAACTTTTTATTATTATTGTTTTTGTTTAAGTTTCTTAATTATGTTTATTTTGCAGCTACTTCATTAGTCACGCATCCTATGAATTTTGAATTGTAATAGATTGAGGAATAATTAACTTTTATAATAAACTCTTTAGATGAATTCATATTATTATTTTCTGTTGTACATTATCAATGTCTTCCATTTTTACATTGCTCTTATTCTATGTCCTAAATCTTTGAAATGTAAACTTTTTGTTCATTTTGACTTATCAGCTTTTTTTATTTTCAATTGCTCACACTGAAATTTTGGATATTCAAACCATAACTTTCAGATTTATTTGTTTACTTTTGTCAATAAAATGTGCATGCATAGTAGCAGCTCACATTTTAATCATTATAATAAATAATCATCTTAGGAGAAGCTATTAGAATAAAAAATAATGTCTAATAATCACCAGGAACATTTATTTTCTACTCACTGTCAGGTGAAGCATAGTCCTTATTTAAATGCAAGGCACCCAAGCCCAAAGATTCAGAAATGATCACTACAAATTAGTTTTGTCTAGAAAGTAACATGATGAGAGTCAGCAGAAGAGGTTGCTAGGGTATTCAGGTAAATGCTTTACAAAAAGCTGAGTGAGGGAGTGCTGAACAGAATGTTGCCTGGAGAAATGTTTTAAGAGCCCTTAGAGCTCCCTCTGGGAAAAAAGGGATGTAGTCAAAGACAAAAGAAACTTACCAAAGACCAAAGTATGCAAACTATTAGAGAGAGATTTGTACAAAAAGAAGCAAGGAGTTATCCATAAACAACAGAATGGCAGATGACAGAATCTCACCAGGCATAGCTAAGACAAAAATATTATGGTTATATAATACTATTTTCAGAATCATGTGCCTCTAAGACTAAATTAATGCAAAAATCCCACCCCCATAAAAATCACAAATCCTAAACTCCAAAATTTTTATGAGTATATGGTATGCATATTTCTTTTCTGCTCATGAAATTTTTTGTTGAGATGTTTAGTACAAATTGTAGTAGAAATAGTTGTAATTTATATTTAGTTATAGATTGACCAGAAATTATAGTTTTATATGTTTTATTTAAATTAAAATTAAATCATAGTTATACTAAAAATCTATACAAGAATTATAAAAATATTTATTAATAGAATCATATTTGTTTTTATTTTTTAAATTTTTATTGTGACCATTATGAATTATAAGTCTTTCACATTATATTTAAGGTACATAGTGACAGTTAATCAGGTCATTCCCACCCCCAGTGTTGACCTCCCATCACTCCTGTTCCCAGGATTCATCTGATACCTTCCCCCTCAACCCCTTGACTGCAAGTGTAACAGGTCCCCTTTGTGTGTAGCTTTTTTTTTTTGTAGATTGGGGGCCTTGATTCTGTTGTCCTTGACTTTGTGTTTGGTGTTTAGGTCTGATCATTTTTTATTCCTACTCAAATTTCAAGTGACTGTTAGCTCCTAGTATCTAGTATCATCTACTCCCTCTCCCCTTAAATTATGAGACAAAAGAAGATGATTTAAGTTCTGTGGTTATGTTGGAAAACAAAACAAATCAAAAATACAACCAGCAATGGCAAAAAACACAACAGCAACAAGAAAAAAAAAACAATAAGAAGAAAGAAAAAGGGAAGGAAAAAATAAGGGAGAGGGCTAGTGTGGCAAGATTTTTGTTGTTTTTTTTTTTTTTTTTTTGCATAGGCACAGTAAGTATTGAGGATATTAGAAAGGGAATTCCCTTGGCCTAGGAGATTCTGGGTTTCCCCACTCCTGAAGCACACTGTCCTGGTAACATCTACAGGCTTCGGACATGCTCATTATGGAATCTCAATGTCCTGTTATGGTGCCAAGGAATGTTCTGCTCAGTTGTGGCTGACTAAATCAGTCCTCTGTCATTAGAGATCTTGGTATTTGCATAGATCCTAGGATGAAGTCTGGGACAGAGACTTTCTTTATGGTTCTAGAAGTTCTGCTCAGTCACGGTTGTTGTAGTTATTCTTCTATAATTAGTGATCTTGGTTTTTGCATAGATCCTAGGATGAAGTCTGAGATAGAGTCCGTATGGTTCTAGAAGTTCTGCTCAGTCAAGGTTGTTGTAGTTAATATTCTGTAATTAGTGATCTTGGTTTTTGCATGGATCCTAGAACAAAGCCTAGAATAGTCTTTTCTTATGGTTCCAGTATTCTGCTCAGTCAGAGTTGTCAAAGTCAGTCCTCTCGAATTAGAGATCTTGGTTTTTGTACAAATCCTAGGCCAGAGTCTAGACTAGGGTCTTACTTATTTGTCCCAGGAAGAGTTCTGCTCAGTCGTGGTTGTCAAGTAGTCTTCTGTAATTAGTAATCTTGTTTTATGTACAGATCAAAGGATGGAGTGTCTTCTGGTTTCATCTTACCATTAAGTGATGAAGTAGAGCAAACTGCTTTTAGATCAGTAAGGAATCAATTAGTATCCTTGAGCTGGGAGTCCTTATGGAGCAGAATACAGTAGCATGCCACATTTCCTCATTTTGTGGTGAGTGTGAGAAGGACCACCACATATAGAATGAATAAGCAGGAGTGATGGTTGCAATTTCTTGCCGGGGTATGAGATGTGGAATTTAGAGTGTTTTCTTTCTCTTTGAAAGCTGGGTGGTATCTTATTGGGGCAGGAGGCTGGACTCAATACCTAATAAGTTAAGAACTGAGGGTAAAGAGGGTTAATAAGGAGGGATAATGGATCAGGATTGAGGGGACTAGAGGATATACATTTACATTATAGATTGGGCATACATAGAGGAGTTCACTGTATACAAACTCATGCCCACTTATAGACAGACATTAGAGATATTCATAAGTTTTTGTTGGAGGTATGACCATCATAGAATGGATCTTAGCATGTAAGAAATAATTGATTTAAGTAAAGATAAATAATACCTAAAATATAGGTTAGGAGAAAAAGGCAAAAAAAAAAAGAAAATTTAAAGAAAAAGAGAGAGGAGGGGGTAAAAAGAGAAAAAATAAATGTTGCATTAATTATTAATTATAGAGTCCTAGTAATGTGGATGGATAAATGGTGAGGTCTTTTAGACTCTGCCCTGCGCCTGCAGCAGCCCCTTCAGCCAGAGGGCCTGTAGGTAAAAGGGTGATGGTGAAAACAATGATCCACAGCAGTCAGATAAATTTTCAGGATTTATTACAGCTTTATTACAATGCCCTAATTGTAGCTCCTCAGCATCTATCCTTGCTGCAATATTCTATCCCCTTCCCCCAGGCAACCTTTAGTTGCCAATCACAGACCCCTCCCAGCTATGGGAGGATCTCACCATCCAGGTGAGATAAGCATTTGGTTTTGGGGAGTGTAAGAAATAAGTTTTAAAACTTTGGCTGATACCTCGGAGTTGGAAGTTTTTCCAATTTCTAGGCACTTACTTCATCAATGGCAGGGGTGAACTCTGCTAAATGAATCTTTCAGAGTTAGACTTTGAATAGAGCATTTTAGGATAAATACGATTTTTATGTCTAGAGTGCAAAGCAATATGGTAGTGAGCACTATAAGTTATCTACCCTATGTAGTAAAATCTGCTGTGTCTTGTGCATCAAGGTTCCTTTCCTAAAAAGAAACTGACACCATGGCTTTATGATGTAATATTAACATAGGTGAATGGAAAGAAAAAAGAAAAAAGAGGGGGAAAGAAACAGAAAGAAAAATAATAGAAAAGAAAAAAGGGAAAAGGGATAATAGTAATTTTGCAAAAACATACTCGATGTTTTGTAACATAAGTCTGTGTTGTGCAGTTGTCTGTTTCAGAGGTCAATGGTTATAGACATTAGGTCCTAATGGAAGACATAATCAAAGGGAAGCAGTTAAATTGGAGTATTTAACCTATAGCATTTAACCTATGGTTCAGAGTTTCTAACATTTAGACCATTGTGTTTCTTCATGGAGTATTATATATATATATATATATATATATATATATATATATATATATATATATATATATATTCTAAAAACCTCAAATAATTGCTATCATTCTGTATTTATCCTTCGTCTTCTGGCTTACTTTATTTAACGAAATATTTCTAGTTCCATCCATGTTGCTGCAAATTGCATGATTATATCACATATAACTGTTATGTAATATTTCATTGTGTATAAGTACCACATTTTCATGATACACTCATATGTGTTGGACATCTCTGTTGATTCCAAAGCTTGGCTATTGTGATTAGTGCTTCAATGAATATTGGTGTGCATACATATTTTGGGGTGAATTTATTTCTGTCTATGAGACAGATACCCAGGAGTGTGATTACTGGGTTTTATGGCAGTTCAATTCTGAGTTTATTGAGAACCCCTCATACTGTCTTACATAGGGGTTGGACCAGGCAGTATTCTCATCAGCAGTAGAGGAGAGTTCCTTTCTTACCACATTCCCAACAACAGAGATTGGTCCCATTATTTTTGATGTGTGCCATCCTCAGTGGTATAAGTTGGTACCTCATTCTTGTCTTGATTTGGATTTCCCTAATACTGAGTGATGGTGAACATATTTTCAGTGTCTATTGTCCATCTGTTTGTCTTCCTCTGAGAAGAGTCTATTAATTTCTTCTCATTTATCTATGGATTTATTAGGTTTTGTGAAGCTATCCTTTTGAGTACTTTGTATATCTTAGCCATCAAGCCTTTTCAGATGTTTTAAGTGCAAATTTTTTTCCCTTTCCATTAGCTATCTTTTGTTTTAACAAGTGTTTCTTTTTAGTTTGATGAAGTTCTTGCCATTAGCTTTTTATTAACAAAGACGTTTTTGAGGTATAGGTCTTGAAGTGGTCTGCTTATTTTTTCCTTAATGAAATTTATAGTTTTGGGTTTGATTTCAAGATCTTTAATCCATTTTGAGTAGATTTTTGTGTAAGGTGTGAGGTGTGGATCAATCTATAATTTTTACAGTGATTATGCAGTTGTTCCAACACCATTTTTTTCTTTTTTATATATATATATTATTTAAACACTTTGATTACATACATGATTGTGTTTGGGTTTCAGTCATGTAAAGAACACCACCCATCACCAGTGCAACATCCCATCACCAATGTCCCAAATCTCCCTCCTCCCCACCTGACCCCCGCCTGTACTCTAAACAGGCTCTCCATTTCCCTCATACATTCTCATTATTAGGACAGTTCAAAATGTAGTTATTTCTCTAACTAAACTCATCACTCTTTGTGGTGAGCTTCCTTAGGTGCGCTGGAACTTCCAGCTTTTTTCTCTTTTGTGTCTGAAAATTATTATTGCAAGAATGTCTTTCATTTTTCTTAAAACCCATAGATGAGTGAGACCATTCTGCGTATTTCTCTCTCTCTCTGACTTATTTCACTCAGCATAATAGTTTCCATGTACATCCATGTATAGGAAAATTTCATGACTTCATCTCTCCTGACAGCTGCATAATATTCTATTGTGTATATGTACCACAGTTTCTTTAGCCATTCGTCAGTTGAAGGGCATCTGGGTTGTTTCCAGAGTCTTGCTATGGTAAATAGTGCTGCAATGAATACAGGTGTAAGGAAGGGATTTTTGTATTGTATTTTTGTGTTCCTAGGGTATATTCCTAGGAGTGGCATAGCTGGATCGTATGGGAGCTCGACTTCCAGTTTTTGGAGGAATCTCCATATTGCTTTTCATAAAGATTGAACTAGATGGCATTTCCACCAGCAGTGGATAAGAGTTCCTTTCTTTCCACATCTCTGTCAACACTGTTTATTCTCATTCTTTGTGATGTGTGCCATTCTCTGTGGTGTGAGGTGGTATCTCATCATTGTTTTGATTTGCATCTCCCTGATGATTAGTGATGTGGAGCATTTGTTTATGTGTCTTTTGGCCATTTGTATTTCTTCTTTGTCAAAGCCAACACCATTTGTTAAAGAGACTATTTTTGTTTAATTTCAAGTTCTTGCCTCCTTTGCTGAATATTAGTTGGCCATATATTTGGGGATATGTCACTGGAGTTCTGTTCTTATCCATTGGTCTGAGATTCTTTGTTCTAGTACCAGGCTTGTCTTTTATAGTAAAGCTTTAGATTAGTAAAGAGATGCCACCCAGTTTTTTTTTTCAATATGGATTTGGCTAACCTTGATCTTTAGTGTTTCCACACAAAGTTTATAATGGATTGTTTTAATTCCTTAAAAATGATATCTGAATTTGGATAGGGATTGCATTGGATCCATAGAGTAGTTTAGGTAAGATGGTCAATTTGATTATGTTGATTCTTCTTACCCAAGAGAAAGGGATATTCTTTCAATTCTTTACATCCTCTTCAATTTCTTTCTGATGCTTTTTGACATTTTCATGGTATAGGTTTATTTTACCTCTCTCATTAGGTTGAGTCCTCTGTACTTGATTTTTTAGATACTATTTTAAATCAGGTGAACTCCTTTGTCTCATTCTCCTCTGCTTCATTATTTGAATAAAGGAATTCTCTCTTTTGTATATTGACTTTGTAGCCAGCCATTTTGCTGTATTGGTTTATTGTTTCAAGACGTTTTTTCTGTGGACTCTTTGTTAGATTTCTGCCTAGTGGATTTGCCTAGTGGTGATAATCGTGTGTTGAAATTTCCTATCATTATCGGACTTCTGTCTATGTGTTTCTTAAGGTTTACAAGCAAATGCCTTACATATTTTTGCTGGCTTTATGTTTATTGCATAAATGTTGATCAGAGTCAATATTTCTTGGTCTATTATTCCCTTGATCAGTAAGTAGTTACATTCTTTGTCTCTGAGTATTTTCTTGAGGCTGAATGCTATTTGGTCTGATATAAGTATGGCTGTCCTGGCTTTCTTTATTTTGTTTTCCAGTGGCTTGAATAATTGATTTCTATCCTTTTATTCTAAGCCTGTGTCTATCCTGATCTTTTAAGTGTGTTTCCTGAAGGCAGAAGATATCTGGGTTTTGTTTTCTGATTCAACCTTCTACTTTGTGTCTTTTAATGGGGGAGTTTAGCCCATTGACATTTAGGGAGATTAGTGACAGAAAGCGTTGTTTTGCTGTTATATTGTGTAGGGTTGCTGTTGTTACAATTAAGTATTTGGGTTGTATAGTTGATCTCTGAGGAGATCATTTAGAGTTGGTTAGTTAGAAAAAATATTGCAAGTTCTTTTGGTCTGAGAATGTTTTTAGTCCCCCTTACCATGTAAATGAGAGTTTTGTGGGGTATTAGACTCTAGGTTGAAAGTTTCATTCAGAAGTTTAAATATGTCATTTCACTGTCTTCTTGCCTGAATTGTTTCGAATTGGAGATCTGATTTGATACTTATATTCCTTCCTTTGGAGTTGAGAGTTTTTTTTTCTCTTAGTGCTTTAAAGAGTTTCTCTCTCTCTCTCTCTCTCTCTCTCTCTCTCTCTCTCTCTCTCTCTCTCTCTCTCTCTCTCTCTCTCTCTCTCTTTCTCTTTCCATTTGAATTACAATGTATCTTAGTGTCGATCTTTTAGGGTCTATTTTATTCTGAACTTTTTTTTTTTTTTTTTGCCTCTTGGATTTTGTACTGGTAACTCTGCAGAGTGTGGGAAAATTGTCTGCTATTATTTCCCTACTACTTGTTCTTTCCCTTTCCCATTTTCCTCCTCTCTGTTATCCCTATAATTCTTAGATTATTTCTTTTGTCTATGTTCATTAAGTACCCTATATTTTCTTCCAATGTTTTGTCTCTCATTTCTTGTTGACTTCTTTATTTTTGCAGCTTGGTTTTTGTCTCCAATTCATCCATGTAATTCTCTATGTGTGTAATTCTGCTGTGGTGGCTTGCTAGCATGTTTTTTAGTTTCCTCGTTTTCTTTTTGTATGGACTCTCTCATTATCTGATTGAGTTCTTCTTTGAATTGGATGCATTTTTCATCTATGGATTTCTTAAATTTTTTAGTTAGTAATTCTTTGAATTTCATTGTTAGGACATTAAATGCTGATTTTAGGTCCTCATCTATGAACTTCTTAAGTTTTGGAGAATGTAGAAATCTATTAGGATTTCTCTCTATATCCCCAGATGGTGCCTTCCTAAATTTCCCCATTGTTTTTTGCATATGGTTGTTACTCCGTTCCCCCATTACAGTTTTGCTCACCCTGAGAGGCAGACCTGCTCACATCTGGGAGGCTCTTTGGGAGGTAACAAAAGGACTGCCTGAGGCCAGAAGGTGGATTCTGAGGGAGGATTGAGAGGGATTAAGCAAGAGAGGTGGCTGGGGAGAAACCGGGATATGTCAGGGCAGCTGATGAGAGCCTGCTTAAAAGTTTAGGAGCCACATATGGTAGCCATAGATGATTATCCTGAAACCTGACTGCCTGCGGATCATTTTCTTCACCTCCACCCTGAGACCCATAGTCTGAAGGGGATTGCAGGCTCATGGCCCAGGCAAACAGAGAAAGGCCTCACCTCCATCCATCTCACTATCATCCACGACCATCCAGGACACAAT
Organism: Suncus etruscus; assembly: GCF_024139225.1. Taxonomy (NCBI): domain Eukaryota; kingdom Metazoa; phylum Chordata; class Mammalia; order Eulipotyphla; family Soricidae; genus Suncus; species Suncus etruscus. The sequence continues at coordinate 116,444,892 of NC_064851.1, forward strand.
AATTAATATGTTTTTCAACGTTCTGGAATTCAGTTTTTTTTTTAAGTGGTCTGTTTGATTATGTAGGATGTGGTTGGAAGTAACTCTATTTTAGTGTTTATTTATTCCAGGTTCACAAGTTTATCCAAGTGTAGTAGAAGTGTTAGAATCTAATTTAGTTTTGAGGCTATATATTTTCAAAGGGAGAGAAAAGCATTGGGCCATCTCTGCCTAGGACTATCTGGTATGTACTGAAGTGAAAGTGGGGTTTGTAGGGCATTGAGATTATGTGAATGTACAGCCCACAGACACTGAGGCACAGTGATGGTGGCTCTTGCTCTCCCACCCATGCATTCCTTGGGCAATATACGTCCAGTACATCTGTTCTCTGGTTCTCCACTCTTATCACCCTACAGAGATGACACTTCTTGCCACATGGTGCTGTTGACTCCCTGCCTGCCTTCCCTATGCCAGGTCGGGTCCTGTCCTTCCATCTGTTTACTGGTTCCCCAATCTTACCTCAGTGATGGCAACTTTTGCTGCTTTGTGCTGTTCCATAGTTTCATTATTAATATGTGCATTCTCTTGAGGTCTAAAATGAGTCAAGAAAATATGAAATCAATATATAATCTATGATATTCTATAAATCATATGTGAACCCAAAAAGGGTTAGAAAATAAACTGACCAATATGAAATAACACAACATAACAGAACTCAATGTAAAAAAAATCTATAATAGTCAGGCTGAAATAGTGGCTATTTGAAAACACTAAGAATCTATAGCATATGTGAGTTTGCTAAAAATTTAAGAGCAGAAATTAAATATTGCTTCTCATTAAAATTAAGCTCAAAGACATGCATTTATCATTTTGAGTTAAAAGTGTGTTAGAGTTATATTTTAAACATTTAGTTTTGAGATGTTATTTTTTCAATTACTGCTAAAATTTGACGTGTATTATATGATTAGAAGTATTTCTAAACATTGTACAAAATAGAGTACATATTTAAATTATGTTACAATAATATCTTCATTATTACAAAAAGTTTTGGTGAACATAATTTAAAAACAAATCCATATTTGAAAGCATGAAAATTAACATATCACATTACAAAATATTTAAATATCTATTTTCTTGAATTATATAAGTCAGTGTAGAAAGAAATGAAAATAATGTTAAGTATATTTCTATAGTTACTTACACCTAAAGTTAAAGTTAGTGATTTCCATAAAAAATTGAATTACATTATTTGATTATTAGTCTTTATCTAGGCCTAGGTTACCTTTGTTTCTTGGACTTAAGCAATAGATTCAAATAATGTCTACTTTGGATCCTCTTCCTTTACTTGGCAAACTAACCACTATGACTTAGTAATGTGAATAATTCCATACTACTTTTCTATTTGTACTCTCCTGGTGGTACCTTATTACCTTAAGTAAAAGAAGTTATTAAGCTAGAAAATAAAATAATACATTATCTGCTCCCAAATATTTCATCTATCTTTTTTACTACTATGATCTTCCTTGTGACTTCTAATTAGCTGCTTCAAATAGAAATAGAATATGTTTGTCACACATTAATTTATTTGATCTTATTGTATTGAAAATTCTCTCCCAGAATCCACATGTCAAATACTTTATTAAAAAAATCTTTCTTTTGGGCCCGGAGAGATAGCACAGCGGTGTTTGCCTTGCAAGCAGCCGATCCAGGACCAAAGGTGGTTGGTTCGAATCCCAGTGTCCCATATGGTCCCCCGTGCCTGCCAGGAGCTATTTCTGAGCAGAAAGCCAAGAGTAACCCCTGAGCACCATCGGGTGTGACCCCCCCCAAAAAAAATCTTTCTTTGGAGAAACTGTGAGTGCTGCTTATGTTTGTTTGTCTCCTTTCCTGTCTCCTAAACCTCTTGGAAGTGTGCCGAAAAGGGCCAGGAAAATTTGCTCTCCCAGAGGCTCATTCAAGGGGCCAGAGCACCAAGGGACTGCTTCCTAAAGTGAAAACTGGGTATAAGCAGTACTTCACAGAAGGCAAGTTCCCTGTTTGTGACATCAGGCTGGGAAAATCTATGCCAGCACAGTGGGGCCCAACTGTGAGAAACTGTGAGTACTGCCTATGTGTGTTTGTCTCCTGTCCTGTCACGTAAACCTCTTGGGAGTGAGCTGAAAAGGGCCCAGAAAATTTGCTCTCCCAGAGGCTCCAGAAGAGCACTTTGGCTCTGCTTCACTACATGGCCCTGCGCTCTTTCTAAGGAAAGAACGCCACTGCAACAAAAAGAAAAAAATCACACTAAAAACTGAGCTGGATCACTGAAGCCCAGCATCTCTCCCCGACTGTCTTCTCTGCTGTGTGCTTGCACCTAAGATTTGACCCTGTGTGAGGCTTTATCCACAGAGGGCTCCACTTCCTTGGAGGCAAGTTGACCCACCCAAAAAGGACAGAGCCAGAGGACCGTGACCATGCACATTATTTAGCCAATGAATACCACCACAACACATAGAAAAACCCACGATACAATTGTGACAATGGGGGAAACAACGAGGGCCAGCAGCAGACATAGAGAATGAATTTGACAATTCTGATGACCAGAAAACAGCCAACCAACTAATCAATCTCTCAGATAAGGAGTTTATACAAGAAATATGAAAGATGCTCAGAGAACTCAAAGAAACCATGGATCGAGTTGAACAGAACACTAAAAAGAACCAAGAAAATATGAAGACAAAAATCACAAAACACCAAACTGAAATAACAAGTCAAATAACAGGCCTGAAAAACTCAGTAAACGAATTTAATGGCAAAATGGATATGCTCTCCAACAGGCTAACAGAAGTTGAGAATAAAATTGGTGCTGTGGAAGATGAGATAAATCACAACTCCATGCAGTGGGAGAGAATGGAAAAAAACTTAAAGCAAATGAACAGAAAATGGAAAAATTAGTCAAAGAATGGGAACATATGAAAATAGAAGTCTCTGATAAGCTCAACAGAAATAACTTAAGAATCATTGGAGTACAAGTGACCCAGGAAGAAAATCTCCAGGAAGAATCAATGGTCAAGAACATCATTAAAGAGATACTTCCAGAGCTAAAGACTATATGCAATCAAATCTGCATGCCTGAAGAGTACCAAACAAAAGACTCCAGAAAAATACCCCAAGACACATCCTAGTCACAATGACGATTCCCACAGATAGAGACAGAATTCTGAAAACAGCAAGATCAAAAAGGAAAATTACATTCAGAAAACATCCTTGAGATTTACAGCAGACCTGTCACCAAAAACACTCAAGGCCAGAAAGCAGTGATGGGACATAGTGACAAACTCAATAAAATAAATTCTTCACCTAGAATACTGTACCCAGCAAAACTACCTTTCAAGTTTGATGGAAAAATACATGGTTTCACAGACAAAAACACCTCAGAAACTTAACAGACTCAGAACCAGTCTTAAGAGAAAAACTGAAAGACCTAATTTAAGACAAGACTGAACAAAAGACACACCAAATATTGATATAAAGATGGCATTAAATACCATGACAATTATTTCTCTCAATGTCAATGGACTAAATGCTCCAGTTAAGAGATACAGAGTGGCTAAATGGATCAAAAAGCTCAATCCAATCTTCTGTTGCTTACAAGAAACACACCTGAATAGTCAGAACAAAAATCGACTCAAGATAAAAGGCTGGAGGAAAATTATCCAAGCAAACAACACCCATAAAAAGCTGGAGTGGCCATACTAATATCAGATGATGCAAACTTTATACTCAGGAAAGTAGTAAGAGACAAAGAGGACATTTTGTATTACTGTATTTTCCGGCATATAAGACGACTGTTGAAACAAAAAGATGTCAACTAAAATCGGGGGTTGTCTTATATGCTGAGTATATCCCGAAAAATGTTTTAATATGCCGCTAAACAAAATTGTCTGAATATTGCCACAAAACAAATTTTCCAACTCGATCCTGCACCAATCACTGCAAGGCTATTCAGACCACCTCTCTAACTCAGCCAGTCCAAGCAGGCTTTTTATGCATGCAATTTAGACAATTTTCTGGACCAGAATCTACACTGTAAAAAGTGCTCAGATTGGGCAGAGTCAGAGAGGAAGTCTATTACTGTATAACATTTGAACCTTTGCTTGTTGATACATGAACACAGGAACACATGCAGCACATGCAGCACAGGAACGTTCTGTCTGATACAGCAAATATAGGCCTAAACATATGTTTTAACTGCAAAATTAGTGGGTCATCTTATATGCCTGGTCGTCTTATGTGCTGGCAAATACGGTAATCAAGGGATATGTACAGTAGGAACAAATCACTCTCCTAAACATATATGCACCGAATGAGGGGCCATCAATATATTTAATAGAATTGTTGACAAATCTGAAAAATAGTATCGATAACAACACAATAATTGTCGGGGACCTCAACATGGCTTTGTCAACACTGGATAGGTCAACCAGACTAAAACCCAACAAGAATATACTAGACTTGAGAAGAGAAATGGAAGAAAGAGGCCAAGTATATATATATATATATATATATATATATATATATATATATATATATATATATATATATATATATATATATATAGGACACTCCATCCCCAGAAACTTGGATACACATTTTCTCCAATGTACATGGGACATTCTCCAGGATAGACTACATGATGGCACATAAGACATACATCCATGATATCAAGAAGATAGAGATTTTGCAGGCTACCTTCACTGACCACAAGGCTCTTAAATTATATGTGAATTCCACACCTGGAAGTTAAACAGCCTCATAATGAATAACCAGTGGGTCTGAGATGAAATCAAAGAGGAAATCAAAACTTTCCTGGAAACAAATTATAATAAAGACACAGACTATCAGAACTTATGGGACACAGCAAAACAGTACTGACAGGAAAATTTATAGCTTTGCAAGCACACATCAGGAAGGAAGAAGGGACTTACCTGAGTAGCTTAATGACACAGCTCATAGAATTAGAAAGTGCTAAACAAAAGAAACCAAAAATAGGGAGACAGAAGGAAATAACAAAGCTGAGAGCAGAAATCAATGAAGTGGAAACCCAAAAAACAATCCAAAAGATCAACAAAAGCAGAAGTTGGTTCTTCGAAAAATAAATAAAATTGATAGAAAAATGGCAAAGCTAACAAAGAAAGAGAGAGAGAGTAACTTGATAACTTGTATTAAAAATGAAAAAGGAGAGATCACTACTGATATGGCAGAGATTCAACGGGTAATTAGAAACTACTTTGAGAAACTCTATGCCACTAAAAATGAGAACCTGGAAGAAATGGATAAATTCTTGGTTTTTGATAGTCTTCCACAGTTGAATAAAAGAGGATGTAGCATATCTAAACACCCACATTACTACTGATACAATTAAAACATAAATCAAATATCTGCCCATAAACAAAATCCCAGGCCCAGATAGATTCACTATTGAATTCTTTCAAAATTTTCCAAGAAGAACTACTACCTATCCTGGCAAGACTCTTTCATAAAATCGAAGAAATGAGAACACTTTCAAATAGCTTTTATGAAGCCAACATCACCTTGATACCTAAGCCAAACAGAAATGCTGGCAAAAAAGAAAATTACAGACCAATATCGCTGATGAATGAAGATGCAAAGATCTTCAACAAAATCCTGGCAAATAGGATTCAATGCCTCATTAAGAAGATCATCCAATACGATCAAGTAAGTTTTATCCCAGGAATGCAAGGATGGGTTAACATCCGTAAATCTATCAACATAATACACAACATCAGCAACAACAAAAAATAGAAATCACATGATCATATCAATAGACTCAGAGAAAGCATTTGATAAGGTCCAACACCCATTCTTGATCAAAACTCTCAGCAAGATGGGAATGAATGAAACTTTTCTCAATATAGTTAAGGACATCTACCATAAGCCAGTGTCAAATACTATCCTCAATGGAGAAAATTAAGAGTCTTCCCTCTAAATTATGGCATAAGACAAGGCTGTCCTCTATCACCACTCCTATTCAACAAAGTACTAGAAATACTTGCTAGAGTGATTAGACAAGAAAAATATATGAAGGGAATTCAGATAGAAAAGGAAGAAGTAAAGTTCTTGCTATTTGCAGATGACATGATACTCTACTTAGAAAACCCTAAAGACTCTACCAAGAAGCTTCTAGAAACAATCAACTCATATAGCAAGGTGGCAGGCTACAAAATTAGCACAATAAAATCAATGGCCTTTCTATACACCAATAGTAATAAAGAAGAAACAGACATTAAGAAAACAACCCCATTCACAATAGTGCCACACAAACGCAAATACCTTGGAAACAATTTGACTAAAAATGTAAAGGACCTATACAAAGAAAACTATAAAACTCTGCTCCAAGAAATAAGAGAGGACACATGGTAATGGAAACACCTACCCTGTTCATGAATTAGCAGGATTAACATAATCAAAATGGCAATACTCCCCAAAGATTTGTACAGATTTAATGCGATCCCTCTAAAGATACCCATGACATTCTTCAAAGAAGTGGATCAGGCACTTTTGAAATTCACTTGGAATAATAAACACCCTAGAAAAGCTAAAGCAATCATTGGGAAAAAGAATATGCAAGGAATTATGTTCCCCAACTTTAAAATTTACTACAAAGCAATAGCTTTCAAAACAGCATGGTATTGGAATAAAGACAGGTCCTCAGATCAGTGGGATAGGCTTGAATACTCAGAGAATGCTCCCCAGACATACAATCACCTAATTTTTGATAAGGAGCAAGAAATCCTAAATGGAGCAAAGAAAGCCTCTTCAACAAGTGGTGTTGGCACAACTGGCTAGCACTTGCAAAAAATTGAACATAGACCCCCCCAGTTAACATCATGCACGATGGAAAAATTCATATGAATTAAAGACCTCGATATCAGACTCAAAACCATAAGATATATAGAACAACATGTAGGCAAAACATTCCAGGACATTGAGACTACAGGCATCTTCAAGGAGGAAACTGCACTCTCCAAGCAAGTGAAAGCAGAGATTAACAGATGGGAATATATTAAGCTGAGAAGCTTCTGCACCTCAAAGGAAATAGCACCCAGGATACAAGAGCCACCCACTGAGTGGGAGAAACTATTCACTTAATACCCATCAGATAAGGGGCTAATCTCCAAAATATACAAGGCACTGACAGAACTTTACAAGAAAAATAAATCTAATCCCATCAAAAAAAATGGGAAGAAGAAATGGATAGACACTTTGACAAAGAAGAAATACAAATGGCCAAAAGACACATGAAAAATGCTCTACATCACTAATCATCAGGGATATGCAAATCAAAACAACAATGAGGTACCACCTCACACCCCGGAGATTGGCACACATCACAAAGAATAAGAACAAGCAGTGTTGGTGGGAATGTGGAGAAAAAGGAACTCTTATCCACTGCTGGTGGGAATGCCTTCTAGTTCAACTTTTATGGAAAACGATATGGAGATGCCTCCAAAAACTGGAAATCAAGCTCCCATATGATCCAGTTATACCACTCCTAGGAATATACCCTAGGAACACAAAAATACAATACAAAAAACCCTTTCTTACACCTATATTCATCGCAGCACTATTTACCATAGCAAGACTATGGAAACAACCAAGATGCCCTTCAACAGACGAATGACTAAAGAAACTGTGGTACATATACACAATGGAATATTATGCAGCTGTCAGGAGAGATAAATTCATAACATTTTCCTATACATAGATGTACATGGAATCTATTATGCTGAGTGAAATACTTCAGGGAGAGAGAAAACGCAGAATGGTCTCACTCATCTATGGGTTTTAAGAAAAATGAAAGACATTCTTGCAATAATAATTTTCAGACACAAAAGAATGAAGGGCTGGAAGTTACAGTTCACCTCATGAAGCTCACAACAAACAGGGATGGGTTTAGTTAGAGAAAAAAATACATTTTGAACTATCCTAATAATGAGAATTTATGAGGGTTATAGAAAGCCTGACTAGAGTACAGGCGGGGGTTGGATGGGAGGGAGGGAGATTTGGTACATTGGTGGTGGGAATGTTGCACTGGTGATGGATGGTGTTCTTTACATGACTGAAACCCAAACACAATCATGTATGTAATCAAGATGTTTAAATAAAATATATATAAAAAATCTTTCTTCAACATTATCTCACCAGGCTTAACTTTCACTATCTTAGGTGAAGTTATTTACTATATGACATTTTGCATAATACAGTTTTTTCATTGATATGGTCTAACAAGACAACCCTATTTAATACTACAATTATTTCCATTATACTCACAAACTTATTCTCTTGCTTGAATTTATATATATATGTATATATTTTTTTTTGGGGGGGGCCACACCCGTTTTATGCTCAGGGGTTACTCCTGGTTAAATGCCCAGAAATTGCCCCTGGCTTGGGGGGACCATATGGGATGCCGAGGGATTGAGCCCAGTCCTTCCTTGGCTAGTGCTTGCAAGGTGTCTTACCTGTACACCTTACACCTTACCTGTAGCACCACCTCGTGGGCCCCATATATATTTTCAACTTCTATATATCTTAAAAAAGAATTCATGCATTAATTATGTGTATTGTACTTTGAGTGAAATCAAGTAACACTCTTCTTTTTTGAGGGTGTTGGGTGACACCCAGCAGCAGTCAAGGTTACTCCTGGCTCTACACTCAGAAATCGCTTCCTGCAGGCTCGGGGACCATATGGGATGGTGGAATTCGAACCATTGTCCTTCTGCATGCAAGGCAAATGCCCTACCCCCATGCTATCTCTCCAGCTCCTCTTATTAAAAATTAAATTATGGCAAAAATATTTCATTTGTTCACCTTTGCCTCTCATAGATAAAAAAGCACTTTATATATCTTTGTGTTGAATCAGTTTTTGTTCAATGTAGAAAAAAATAAAATGATAAGCAATGAAATAAAAGTTCTTTGTATCAACTTTCATTCATTTATAAATGTTTAGGGATCCACATATATGGAATATAATTATTTCATATTTGATATATATAGTAAATATCTAATATTTTCCAAAAGTTAAAAGGCTGTTTTCTATATACATTAGTAATATGATTACATAAATTAAAATTTTATAATAGATTATTTATAAGTAGATGTAGATGGTAATAATGAACATAGAATTATAGGAATGATTGTCAATATAGAAAGGGAAGAACCAGGGACCACACAGATAGTTCAATGGATAGGGCATTTGCTTTGCAGCAGACCACCATGGTTGGGAACTTAGCATCCCATCAGGTCTCCAGAATATTGTTAGTAGAAATTCCTGAACAACACTATGTATGGTCAACAATAAAAAACAAATAATAATAATAATGATAAAGAAAAATAATTTAACAAAAAGGCCAATATAGAGTATTTTAGTTCTGGTTTTAAAAATTGTGTCTTTATAAAATACCTAAGAGAACACTTTAAAATATGCAAGTGGAAAGCTTTCCTGATTTAGTATGCATCTACTGATGGTAATCTATAATAGAGAGATAGGAAAAACAAGGAAGAGCACAAATTGGTTACATGAGACACCTGATCTGGACAAAGTGGAAAGTAGTTTCTAGAAATTATTGAGAACACAGATAAACAGAAGTTTTAGGTACTGGACCTTGTCAAGAGATGGCAAATGAGAGTTTTGTGATTCCTGTCCCATTTGCCATAATATTGCATACACTCAAAAATTAATTTATAAATATTTAAATATAAAGTTTTGTAATGAAGAAAAAGTAGTCATAATTGTATAGATGATGAATTGAAAAGGTGTTATATAAATTAATATTTGTACTATATCTGTGTTTCCATTTATATATTTATTATGTTTTTCAAATTTTCTCTGAACTGGCATATAATATATGCAATTTGTACATAATTATATATAATTATGTGAAATTAATATAATTTATATTATTAATAAAAATCAAATAATTAATGTAGTTACTTGTAAGTGTTTAAAAATAGAGACACAAGTAACTCTTGAGAGTTAAACACAGATGTCATGCCCAAGCAACTCTGAAAATATCTTTTAGCATGTGGCATTTTCCCTATTTGTGTATTTTTCAGGAAAGTTACCAGAGTAAGTCAAATAAAATATGTCCCTGTCTCTCAGGTTCTATTCATACTGGGAATCTGACACCAGTGAATGGTGAAATACAACAATCGACACTAACTGACTACATGGATCCTAAGTTATAAACTTTCTAGATGTGAAAACTGCGCAAGATAGTAGTTTTCTTCTATTCCCAAGAACTATCTTGACTATCTTGTCCTAAGGAATACCTGTCTAAAGAGCCCTGGTATCTAATTTGACATATACCTTCCTTTCCTCAACCTTCCTTTCCTCCTCCGAAGGAGGTCTGGCCACACACTTTATCTTATGCATCAAAATTTTGTTCACCCACTTGTGAAAATTATTATGATTACTGTCAATGCCACTCATTTCTATACTGTTTATAACAGTCAAGTATTAAGTTTTAATAGAACACACATGACTGATCAACCTCAAAAATATCCCAGAGAAAATTATATGACTTAGTTCTACAGAAAAAATGAAAAACATAAATATCCCAGGAGGTTCTTATCATTGAGTCTGAGGTAGAGCTCCAAAATAAATTTAGAGTTAAATATGAACTTAGACAAATAATACTGAAACTATTCATTAATTGTAAAATATATCAATCATAAAATATGTTTCTAAATATTACTTTAATGAATTGTAAAATTTCACAAAATAGTTGTTTAATACTCCATCAGTGCTTGACTGAAAATGAAATAAAAGGTACAGGAGGACTTACCAAATTATTTTGTGATGGTGAATATTAGAGACCTATGAGTCTTCCCTCTCTCTAGAAGTCAAATCTCAGAAGTGCTCACTGGTTGAAAAAGACCATACACAAGCAATCTTCTTAAGTCATATCAAATGAAAATGATAATCCTCAGGCTCTATTTAACTAAGAATTTTTGGAACAGAGCAACAGAAAATAGCATGTAAGGCACATGCTTTGTATGTATCTAATCCAGGTAATATACCTGTCATCATATATGGAGCCCCAATCACTGTTAGGAGTGATCTTTGAGTGCAAAGCCAGGAGTAAGATCTTAGAAGTTTGGAGCGTGGTGTCAAAACTGAGCGAACAACAACAACAAAAAAAGACCTTTATAAACAAAGTTGAAGACTTATAATGAAAGACTTTTGATATTTTTATAGTTATTTTATATAATAAGCTATTTTATATTTTGATCAATTTGATAAATTTTATATTTGCATTTATTTATCTTCCATTTTTAAGTAGGGAATAGAGGACTTTCACTTCTTCTAACTGTAATTTAAGTTGATCCATTTCCTTGTGTTCTGTAGTTTTAGATCAGCTATAATGGAAAATAATAAAAACAACAAAATATAGAACATTTTAACCTCTGTAGCCATTCACAACAGTCAGAATCCTTTATTTTGCTGTTAGGGTAGGCATCAGAGAGTTAAATACTTGAGTAAAATTTGAAGGAAATAAAGAAGATACTATTAATATATCCTGAACGGAAGAGAGCTAAGGAAAGCAGTCAGGTTCCATAATAACAAAAGGCCTGTGAGGCTAGATCCCAAATTACTACATAGAAGACAGAAAATATACGGGTTGGTGGGTAAACTGGCTTCTTCCTTGAAGGAGATTGGACGATATGAACATTTGGTGTGTCAGTATGGCAGCCTTTGACTCACTATCAGTAATTATCTGATTGGTATATTGATAACAGACTAGAAAAACATAAATAAAGATAAGAAAAATGACTATCTGCTCTTACTTTGATAGGTACTCACCTTTGGTATTTAGTGATTACTCTGTCTCTGTGCTCAGAGATCAATCATGATGGAGGTAAGGGGTCATGTAAGGCACTAGATAGTGAATCAGGATCAGTCTCACACCTGGTAAGTGCCCTGCTCGTTGTGCTATCTCTCTTCCCACTTACTTACTTTTTTAAAAAATAATTTATTTATTTATTTATGCACCACAGTTAAAAACATGTTTGTAGTTTGGTTTCAGTCATAAAATGGACATTGATGAATAGGGTGGTGTACATTTTACCTCCTCTTTTGACTTGTCAATATTCCATACTGCTTCTTCATATGTGCCATACTTTCACATATCTCCAAGAGACAAAAATGAAATATAATTTGCATTCAATGAACCAGGCTTGGAAATCTGAGAAATATTTTAATCCCTAGGAACCAATATTATATATCAATATGTATATGTATATATCATTATACATGGCAAAACATGAATAGGATGAGTGTGTTTCAGAATTGGAGATCATAGATAAAAGGTACTTTTAGGGCCCGGAGAGATAGCACAGCGGTGTTTGCCTTGCAAGCAGCTGATCCAGGACCAAAGGTGGTTGGTTCGAATCCCGGTGTCCCACATGGTCCCCCGTGCCTGCCAGGAGCTATTTCTGAGCAGATAGCCAGGAGTAACCCCTGAGCACCGCCGGGTGTGACCCAAAAACCAAAAAAAAAAAAAAAAGGTACTTTTAATCTATATTTATCTAGTAATCATTTCAATACATTTGTAAAGCTCAACATCCCAGTAGGTTTCTATTTATAGTTTTCAAAACTTGGAGTTGCTTGGTAAAATAGAATGAATAAAGTAGATATGGACAGACCAGACTTGAGGTTTTAAATTAGTCCCTGAAAATCTATTGAAATTTGGTTACTTTTTGTATAAGTATGACAGTTCTGTTTCATGATTAGATATGTATTTTAACTGTAAATTTTTAGAATTTCTGGATTTGTGTACCTATCATTGCCCACCCGCCCCTGGACTCTTCAGATTAAATCAAGATAAACTCTTAGTCACCTGAAAAATTTCTTTAAATATCATGACATTCTACTTATTTTCTGATATTTCAACTACCTTAAAAGTACATGCAAGTAAAAGAATATTCCCCAGAAAAATGTCTCACATTAAAGGTTAAATGCTTAGCAAGTGTCTGAAAACTGGATAATTATGTTTAATGAAATATATTTACTCTTTTTCCTTAATGGCATCTCTCATAAATTCTTAATTTCCTTATAGATGCAATGTGTAAATCATTAATTCTACATGTTAGTTTAACTGCTTTTCCTATTTTTATATTTGAGTATTTTTACTTTATTTAAAGAAAATGCATTACATAGTTAACATAATTGAACATAATGAATTTGTTTCCAGATAAGTGAAAGCAAAGTTATTGAAAAAAATAAAATATTAAAAAAGAAAGGTAACATCACTATGTACCTTAAATATTACTGTGAATTCACATGGATCACAATAAAAATTATTTTTAAAAAAAGGTAAGAAAATTAAGAGAAGAAAGTTTTAAAAATAGAAAGAAAAAAACCATACAGTATTAAGGACATTTGTGAAAATTATTGGATATCTAATAATTTATTGTATCTCCAATTAATAGAGTGGCAAAAATCTTAGTAAGCTTTTGCTGTTAGCTGTGCTTTCTGTTAAACTGGTATGTTCCTTTTAGATTGACAGCATCAAACAAATGAAGCTTTCCAAAAATTAAAAGCAGTAGTACTGATACTGCTAATTTTAGAGGCATCTATTCAGATGCCAGGCCTTCTTGAAAAAAAGAAGATATGGGTGTCAGAGTGTCCATACTCACCCCCAAAATCCTATTTATATCATCCCAAGAAATAGCATACCAAGAGTTTGATCAAATTGATAATCCTGAATGGAATCATAGAGAAGTGATGAGGTAGAGCCATCAGGTAAGTGGTAATTCTGGATGATGGAGGCAGCAGGTGTGACTTTGGTAGATCTGGGGGTTGACCCAGCCTCTCCTACCTAGATGGCCAGCTTTCTTCTTTGTGTGCCAATGTACCCTTTATCTTTCATGGCTTAATTTGCATTTCATTCAAGAAAAGAGAGTAGATGGAAATGGCCTGATTCAACCATGGCAATTTTTTTTTTCTGTGCTGCTTTTCTTCTTAATTTTCCTTTGAGATTATTCACTTTTACTTCTGAGCTTACTTGTTTAAAAATTAAGCTTACAAGATGGTCTTGGAATCTATGAGGATAGGTCTTTTTTATGAAAATGGGTATAACTTTTACTGATAAATATTTTTTTTATTTATCAGATGCTTGCTTATTTGGTCAATCTCAGAATTTAGAAGAGCAGGGCAACTTCCTTTGTTTATAAACAGAAAGAATTGCACATAAAGGCTTGTGAATTTTTGTTATTTCCATTTCTGAATCACAATTCTAGTTAAATTTAAAAATTTCTTACCTACATAAAGGGACATCTCAATATAATCTCCATACTGAACTGAAAACATAGAGCTTCTTTCTTATACTAAGTTCAGAGACTAATGTCAGCTAGACCTTAAAGTACCATATAGATTAAATAACTTTGTAGGGAGGAGATGAAAGAGCATAACAGTTTCATTATGCCCCATAAGGTCCTCTAGAAAACGGAGTGATGTTTTATACATACGACAGCAAAGCCTATATGCCATTTGGCATCACCTATGTGCATAACAGTTCAATCCTTTATAGCTTATTTCTCTTAAATGTGAAAGAAAAGGCAAGCACAGCAGGGTCTCAAATAGCATCATTATGTTCAGCACTTTTTCATTCTAAGAGCAAGGAGAATTAAAAAAAAATGTCAGAAGAAATGACAATGACTTTACCAGAAAACTGACTTTTTATATGTGTAGTTCTTTAAGGCTGTAATTTCCACAAACTCTTTGAAAATGTTCAGTGAAAATTTTACTGTATCATTAGGTAGATAAAGAAATTGTATTAATAGGAGACAAAGATCAAATGAAGCAAAGGAAGGGTAGAATATAAATCAGAGAAAAGTTGCTAAATAAATAAGTCAAGTGTATATGTCTCAATTCCAGATGAATCATACCTTTATTAGAAGTATGTTCCTTTTGATATTTGTGGTGTATTTACATATTATTCAAAATGCTCTACTCTTTATCTCACTGAGATAAATTTTACAAAGTAAACTTCTATTTATTTACTAAATATTGCAAACATAATTTATATACATAAATTAAACTAATAAAACTAATAGGGGCTGGAGAGATAGTATGGAGCTAGGGCGTTTGCCTTGCATGCAGAAGGACAGTGGTTCAAATCCTGGTATCCCATATGGACCCCAAGCCTGCCAAGAGCAATTTCTGAGCCAGGAGTAACCCCTGAGTGCTGCTGGGTGTAACCCCCCAAAAATATTAATAGTCATTATCTTTAAAAAAAAGATGCCATAACAGAAAGAGAATTAAGATGGGAAAAAGATATCTAAAGATACAATGCAATTTCCAGGGCCAGAATGATAGTACAGTGGGTAGGACATTTGCCTAGCACTCAACTGACAACATTTGATCTCTGTTTTCCTATATAGTCCCCAAGCTCCTGACAGCACAGCAAGGAGTAATTCCTGAGTTCTGCTGTATGTGTCCTCGTCCCCCCAAGAGATCATATAATTTTCATAGCAATTTCATAGTAATTTTATGCTTAAAAGAAAAACAAAACTACCAAAGTAATGATGAAAAGTAGTTTCCAAACTGCCCATTATTCCACTGTACTAGTGTACTTTCCCATTAGTAAAATAGTATTTCCAAAATTGCAGATAAATATTCAGTTTCAATTAAGTAATCTAAAATCACACATAAAAATAATTACTGGGGAAAGAGAGGTAATATGTATAGAATTTTACATGCTTGCCTTGCAAGATGTCAGTTCTGGTTAGATATAAAGACTATGTAATCTTTAAACCTTTCTAGGAGGATCTTGCCAGGTGTAGACAAAATTAAGAAAAAAATTACACTGTCTACCACCTACAGTTTTTTATAACTATAATTTGAATTTGGGATATTCTACTCAATAACAATTCACAGCACACTGCCCTTATGTATATTTATTTAATGTTATGGATTGGATAGCAATTTTTTTCATTTTAGCAAAATGCAAGTAATTATTTGATTACATTTTGAGAAATATTGATTTAGCACTTAATAAATTTGTGGTAGTACCTTATATATTATATATTTGCAACACATTTTAATAAGAGCTGGTATATTTTTGTTTCCCAGATAAGATTTAGACTTGGTTAATATTTTTAAATAAATCAACAAAGTAATTTTAAATTTGCTTTGTATGCATTTTTCTATGAAAGCAAATATTTATATGACAGAAAGTTACTTTCATATTGTCCAGTATTGGGCTCTGGAAAACAAATAGCTCCTCTGATTGATCCTTCTACTAGTGCTCTTTATTCTGTGACGTGTCCCTGAATTGATTGTGATTAGGAGATATTATTTCATTTTATATAACTAATTCACAAGTCCCTGGGACAATGTTATATAGTGATTAGGAAGTCAGGGAGTCAAACTATTCCAAGGTTTTTGCTCCCAACCTTAAAGAAAAAAAAGGAGGGGCCGGAATGGTAGCACAGCAGTAGGGCATTTTTCTTGCACATGGCTTGCTCAGAATGAACTTGGGTTTGATCCCTGGCATTCCTTATGGTCCCCCTAGCTAGGAGTGATTTCTGAGCACAGAGCCAGAAGTAACCCCTGAGCAGAGCCGGGTGTGGCCTAAAAACAAAAACAAAAAGAAAAAAAGAAAAAGTAGTCTCAGGTTCATTGGTGAAGATAAAAAAGACAGAAATAAATATCCAAGCTGAAGTCAATGACAATAGAATCAAGAGACCTAAACTTCAACAATCTAAAATTAAATGGGTCTGTTTTACTGGCAGGCCAAGGAGCACCCATAGGATAGGTATAGGATGCACTCTGGGTTCATTTATTGAGAAAAGTTGACATTGGGGTGGGAATGGGTATGGCCCTGAAATTCAACATGACGGACTTTGTAGATTACAATGGTTTCAATAAAATAGTATTCAAAAAAAATGAAGAGTAATGAACTAAAATTAAGAAAAACAACTTGGAATTATTTCTAGCATCCATATTGATTACTACTGTACATGTGGAAAAAATAATACATGTGGAAAAAAACAGAGGCTACAAATTTTAACATTACAGAAACATATTGCCCTATTATGTGCCCAGTGCATGTCCACTCAATTATCTTATTGAATTTAGGAGATATTATTATCATGATTTTCTTTGCATATGATGAGATTATTTATTTAAAGGAATAAATTTAATTAACATGCATTATTATGGCACTTTTAGCCAGAAAGACTAACTTTTGAACAATAATGTAAATAAATTTTAAAGAGTTCAAAATTTTATATTGAGTCAGGGTTACCCTTAAGAGAATAGTAAGCTTTAGGCATTTCAGATTCTGTTTAGTGGCAATAATATTTATTTATTTAAAGAAAGTACATGACTATTTTTTAAATTTAAAGTTGTGTTTTTATAGGGTTAAAGGTTCTTGTTGTTTCAACCATATATAGATTAATGCTGTTTATTTTTCCATACCCTAATCAATACAATATGCCCATCGGAAATATAATAGTTGGACAATTTATCCCTAAATTTGTCACAGGACTCACATCAATATATGTTTTATAATTCTTCTTGCTATCAGAATTTTTATCAACATGTACCCTGCTGGAGTTTTTAATTTAGATCTCTCCTTTTCTGAATGTTATAGTGTTTAATCTTGTGTATGTCTAGTCTATCAGACATATTTTCTCATTTCACCTAAAAATGTTGTGTTCTATACTCAAGGTGTTTAAGTTCAACAAGTCCTCAGAGTTAATTTTTTGTTGTTTTATTTAATTTGAGAGCCATATCTGGCAGTAATCAGGGTCAACTTCTAGTTGTATGTTTAGGAATTACTCCTTGCATGGTCCTGTAGACTATATGGGGTCATGGGGATCAATGCACACACCCTACCTACTGTACTATCTATCCAGCCCCATCAAGTTCTGATTATTAGGTTCTAACCTAATAATAATAATTTTAGAAATAACCTATTTCTACAATTTCATAAGAGTAACAATACTAAGATAGAAAATAACTCTCTTAACACCAAAACAACTACTCACTGCAACTCATTCTACTCTTGAAAGGTTAAAGATAAAGGGAAGGGGGGGCCAGAGTGGTGGCACAAGTGGTAAGGCTTCTGCCTTGCCCATGCTAGCCTAGGATGGACTGCAGTTCGATCCCACAGCCTCCAATATGCTCCCCCAAGCCAGGAGCCATTTCTGAGTGTATAGCCAAGAGTAACCCCTGAGCGTAATCAGGTGTGCCCACACAAAGAAAAGAAAAAAATAGATAAAGGGAAGGATGTTTGTGGTAAAATAATCATAGCTAGATAAAGTAGAATCTGGTGTGTATGTATGTTTGTGTGTGTGTGTGTGTGTGTGTGCAGTGCAAGAATTTCATGCCATACATGAAACTAGGAGGAATAAACAAATGTTGAACTCTGTTCTTCAAACTTGAAACTTCTATTAGTTATGTTAAGGTGAATATTTTGCAATTCTTTTCATTTCATCCTGATTATGAGGTCAACTGACAAAAAAATAAGCAAGAACATATACAGGATCAAATTAAGCTTAGACTCATCAGCACAAAGGAAAAAATATTCAGAACCAGGTCATAATATTGCTGAAATGCAGGGACTGGAGAAATAGGCTAAACTTACTAGATAATATTAATAAGGATAAAATCAAAACCCTGTATCTAGTGAAATCCCAATCTCCCAACATATAAATAAATGCAGAGAGAAAATGACTAAGAAGCAGCACACTAAAAAGAAAACTCAAGGATTTATTTTGTAATAAACCTCATGTAAGAATAATTTGATATAGTTACTGTTAGCTTGGTTGTAGACATCAGAAATAATCAAAGAAAAAAAACAAATCTTGTGTACGTTCTGTGTTTTCCACCTTGTCTTATGAAACACTTTTTTTATTTGTTTGTTCGAATTTTTTTTTGTTTGTTTCATTTTGTTTTTGGGCCCCGGTGTCCCTCAGGGGTTATTCCTGGCTATGTCCTCAGAAATCGCTCCTGGCTTATGGGACCATATGCACACCCGGTTATTGAACCTCTGTCCATCCTAGGCTAGAGCGATCAAGGCAGACGCCTTATGCCCTGCACTACTGCTCTGGCGCCTATTTATCTTCTTAGTCAAGAGAAGAAATTCAAGCTAAGCTCCTTACTTCAAACTCATTGATTCTACTAATTCTACTCTTAGCTTTAGCCATGCTTCAGTCTCTAAACCCTGTGGAGCTTTGTCAAAATACAAAACAAATCAATTCACAAACCAGAAATGATCAGAAATCACAATAATATAATCTCATTATTAGTTAATGACTCAAGACATATTAGTAACAATTTCCTAATTATTATAACACTAATTTATATCTTCTATAAAAATGAATCCTATATGTTTTCAGAGGAAATAAATTGGTTTTGTCTTTCAATTTGGGGCATTATTTCTAATGTACTGAACCAGTCACCCAGCAAAGGGTCCATTTCCATCCTCAAGGTGCTCATGGGATTGGAAACATTGCCCAAAGCTGACAAACTGCTAAGGAATGGGTCTCAGGCTGAAGATCAGAGACCCTTTATTTCACTCTAACAAAGCTTATAGAAGACAAGATGAACTGGATCCATGCAGGGTTACTGGGCCGAAGGCACCAGAGATGGGAAGCCAAACACAAGGTGCCAGGGACAAGTTAAATGTAAACTATGTGGATTAGGAATCTTTGGAAGTAGCAAAAGATTTCATAAAAGTAGTGTTACATCTCTTGACCAGAGCTCTCTGTGAGGGAGGAGGGATGACCCAATGTCGAGTCTGAAAGTAATATCATAATGGGATATGACGCCATCTTTGTGGCCCTTCCCTGGCTCTGAAGTGGTATCTCTTAAGTTTTTGCTTCAAGGAGAATCCCCACAACAGTTGCTTTATGGGGTCCTCCAAAACAGTTACTCCATGGGATTCTATCGCCAGGCTGTTCAGGAACAGTGCCACGTCAATCTAGTACCTGGCGATGCTGAGGACTTCCTCCTGGCTCTTCACTCAAGGATTACTCAAGGGGTGAGTATCAGGCAGGAAGTGAACCAGGTTGGCCACATGTAAGGCAGGCAAGCACCCACCCTATCTGCTGTACTTTCTGAATCATTTCTCTGGGCCTCAGAAATAAAAGTATCTTTCCCTTGTATGTTTGGTTGAATTTTTATTTGATGCGATTTATATTTAAAATAAATAAAAGTTAAAAAATCACACATATCATGATAATTTAATGTCTTAAAATTTATTTTAATTTTAAATTTATTTAAAAAAAAACTGTGTGCAAACCATAAGAAAGTTTTTTGACACATGAATGTAAAATATTCAACTAAGTCTTTTTTCTTCAACCAAATTTAATAGTTCTTTGAAAAATAATGGAGCTAGTTCACTGCATACTTGTAGAGCAAAATCCTGAATAAGAATATTGTCACTGTTTTCCTCAGTCCCTGGCCACTATTTTTGTGGTCCTCCAGCACTTCAAGTGAAGTAGTTGTCACCCTAGAGCAGAGTATTGCTGGGCACAGTCTCCATAAACATCAAAAGAATAGTCTATATAATTGTTCATTGATGATATCTGTTAATTGAATTGCATTCATATTCAGTGAAAGATTCTGTATTTGATTAATTCTTTATCCTTACAAGTGTTTTTTCCACACATAAAAATATTGGACTATTTTTATATTCATGTGATATTTACTTTTTTTTCTTTTGCTAGCTATGTGAAATGTAAGAATCTCTCCTCATCAACTATTTTTACTTAAATACGGAATGATATAATTTGTTTCATTATGTAGTAAATTGTGCCTCATTAAGAAAAGCAATTTCATAACCCTAAAATTTTTCACTACCAATGTGTGATCTATCTCCACAATCTCTTTTCATTCTCAATTTTCAGTAGTCATACTTTCATTAAAGAGATATTGTGAGTTCACCAATAGGTTTTAGTTTCTTAAATTTTGTCATAGCATGAATAGTGCTTGATAATGTAAGAAGTACAATTAAGAACACTTACTTGTAAGTCACAAGTAGTCAATACACCTACCCAAAATATGTATTAAATATACAAATTCAAATAAAGAATTTTATACACTTTAGTATGTTTGTATAAATGTACCATATTTGCCGGTGTATAAAACGACCCCCTAATTTTGCAGTTAAAACATAGGTTTAGGCCTATATTCGCTGTATCAGACAGAATGTTCCTGTGCTCATGTACCACAGTGAGCCAATTACAACAAGCAAAGGTTCAAAGGTTTTACTGTAATAAACTTTCGCTGTGACTCTGGCCAATCTGAGCAGGCTTTTTACAGTGTAGATTCGGGTCCAGAACATTGTCTAATTTGCATGCATCAAAATCCTGCTTGGATTGGCTGAGTTAGAGAGGCGTCCGAGCAGCCTTGCAGTGATTGGTCCCTTATCATAGGCACCTTTTCTGGCAATTCCTTGGTGGCCTCAGTTAATCTCCCCCACTACATGAACCAAACAACACCCCATCCTCGGACCCTAGCACTGAACTACCAACACAGTTAGCTGGGTTTTGCCAGAAGTGGCCCCCAGATCTCCTGAGTACTGTTTGGGAGCCACCAAGAAAGAGATTTGGAAATTATGCGGCCTGATTTTTTTTGTTTTGTTTAGCGGCATATTGAAACATTTTTCGGGATATACTCGGCGTATAAGACGACCCCCTCGATTTTCAGTTTACATTTTTTTTGTTGTTTCAAAAGTCATCTTATACGCAGGAAAATATGGTATGTGTACATAGACACATATACATATGTATACACTTGTGCTTACATTTGCTTCTAATTTGTACAGAAATCTACATAGTTTTATAGATAAT
The DNA here is from genome assembly GCF_024139225.1 of Suncus etruscus. NCBI lineage: Eukaryota > Metazoa > Chordata > Mammalia > Eulipotyphla > Soricidae > Suncus > Suncus etruscus. The sequence continues at coordinate 116,466,744 of NC_064851.1, forward strand.
AAAATATTCAGGTAATTATAAAAGTATAATGAATTAGAAGTACATTAAAATAATGAATAAAAATACTGAAGACTCTCAGGGTATGATTTACAATTTGCAATTATTTTCGATTTACTCAAGACAATGCCTCAAGTTGAATAAATACACATATTTCATGTATTTATTTCACATATTTTTATCTTCTCCAATCTTCCTTACAATATTGCTCTAGTTGAAAACATTTAATTATATAATAGCTTTACATTGTTCAGAGATAACAAGGAAACAGAAATTTTATATAAACATGCTCAACTTAAAGGAATATAGTGTGCTACTTGAAAAGTTTTCATTTATCTTTTTTATAAGAGTAAAGCTTTAGGCAAACTATGGAAAGGGTCATTTCAAACAGTGATCTATAAAGATATATCACAATTTCTCACATAAAATTTATATAAATAAAAAATTGACAGGAGAATATATCAAATAAAAGATAAAAGCCAGACTTCAGAACAGTATATACATCTTAAATGGGTAAAATGTTAATAGTACTGAACTCTGACACTTGTTTAAAAGGTTATCTTTTATTATCTACACAACTTTGTGTGAATCATATAATTTAACATCTATGGGCTTTCTCTTCAGAAAATGTAGAGTAGAGTAATAAAATAAAAACTTATAAGACTTAATTTAAGTGATTTTTTTTTTTTTTGGTTTTTGGGCCACACCCTGTGAGGCTCAGGGGTTACTCCTGGCTATGCGCTCAGAAGTTGCTCCTGGCTTCTTGTGGGACCATATGGGACGCCGGGGGATCGAACCGCGGTCCGTCCTAGGTTAGCGCAGGCAAGGCAGGCACCTTACCTCCAGCGCCACCGCCCGGCCCCAATTTAAGTGATATTTTTAAATCACTTAGTCTAATTTATGAAAATTAAATTTTTGAGATATTAGCTAGCATTATATATACATGATCATTATACTTTCTGAGCACATAAAATTTGAAGCATACTACTCAGAAAAGATATGACAGAGTAAAATTGCTTACTGTGCACACAACTTGAGTTTGATCCTCAGATCACATATAGTCCCCAAGCCCATTAGATGTGGTCCCTGAGTACAGCCTAGTATTGCCCCCCAAACAAAACAAAGTACTTTAAGCAGAGCAGGTATATCATATGTGATTACTTACACAAGTTACTATGTGTTTATAACTTTTCAAAGCTACAAAGTTAGTTTATAGTGTTTACAAATTGTTTGGCAAATTACAGATCTACTGCAGTTGGCTTCAGAATCCACCATTATCTGTAATACAAAATTCTGAAACCTGATTTTTGTCTTCTATTGGTAAACTATGACCAGGGTATACTGAAAGTAAAATGACTGTATTTTACTAGAAATATTATATTTTAAAACTTTATTAAATACAAGATTATATTAAAATATAACCATTATTTTAGTAAAAATGTGGACCTTATATTTTTGATATTGCTAACTATTGCTAACAATTGCTAATTAACTGCTATAGTAGAGGAAGCATACAAAGACACAATTTTACCTCCCTCAGACACTTACATTGAATTTTGAAGGGTCAGAGGTATGGCTCAGCTGGTAGAATGTGAGTTTCCTACACCTTGAATGCCTTGAATGTATGATTCTTAGCACCAAATTGTGCTCTGACTATATATGGATATAAACCATGAATATTGGTCTTCATGACAATTTTGCAATTAAGAAAATTTGCATTTTGAGTATTATTACAAAGAATACAAGGGTATTATTAAAACATTTTATACTTACATAGGTATGCTATTAGTCATATCAGAGGAATAAATTTGTAAATGTTAATTAATTAATTTAACATATTTGGAGATAAACTATGACATAGATAAAAAACCCACCAAGTTGTTTGCCTTAACTATACACATTAGACCCTGGTTTGATCCTGAGTGATACATATCATCCCTTGAACACCATCAGGAGTGGTCTTTCTGAGAACACAGAGGATCATGTAAGCCCTCAGCACCCCGGGTATGGCCCCAAACCAAATAAATATTAAAAATCATCAAATAAAAATCTTGTTTTTTTTTTAATTTTTATTGTGACTGAAGTTCATTACACAAAATTATTTACAGTACATAGTGACAATCTATGAAGAGAATTCCCACCACCAATGTTGTCCTCCCTCCACATCGGTTCCCAGCATGTCTCCCATATCTCACTCCTTTACCCACCCCCACCGGAATACTACTGTAACTGGTCTCCACTTTACAGCTTGTTGTAGGTTGGGTATCTATTCTGTTTGGTGTTCCAGTCTGATCATTTTTTGTTTACTCTACATGTTCATATGACTGGTCCTGGTATCATCCTTTTCCCCCATCAATTTATGAGGTTGAATGATTCAAGTTATGCTATTCTGTTGGAGATAAAAAAGGTTGAGGAAAAGAGAAGAAAAAATTGGTGTCAACTACTAAAAAAAAAAAGAAAGAAAGAAAGAAAAAAGGGAACAAGCAGAAACATGGAGCACATGATACAGAAAACTGAATACACCAACAATGTTGGAACAGAAAGACTTTATCCTAAGTCTTGTCCTAGAACCTGCACAAATACCAAGATTGCTTGCTACAGTGGCCTGATTTTCTCATCCACAACCGATAAGAAAGGTTCCTGACACCACAAAAAAACCCTGGGATATGGCAATGAGAAGGTATGGAGCCACTGGTTGTTCTCATAACAATATGCTTCAAGAAGGGAGAAACCCTGAATCTCTTAGGCCACAAGAATTTCCTTCCTTCCCCTATACTTACTGTGCCTATACAAAAAAAAAAGAAGGTGGGGTAACACCAAACCCTGCCACTCCAGCACTTTTTCTGGTTTTGTTTTGTTTTGTTTTGTTTTTTGCTTATTTTCTGATGTTATTTTCCTTCTCTTTTTTCTTTCACTTTTTTCTTTCTTTTTCACTCTTATTCGGTGATTTTTGTGTGTTTTCTTAATAAAACTAAAAAATAGTAACATATCAACAATTAAAATAATATGTTCTATTTAAATTAAATTATTAGCTGATTTTAATTAAATTATAAATTATCAAAAATAACTATTTTAATACTATACTGCTATTGCTAAAGCAAGGTGAGTGATATTTTATGAGATTCATATATAAAATATATCTGTTGGATATTCTCTTTCTTTTTCTTCAGTCTGGGAACAGAACCCAGAGATTGAGATACGCAGTGATCCAATACAGACTATATTCTTTCATATAGAGACTCCATGATAGCTTGATCTGTAAATGAGATATCAATATTCAGAAACAACCTATGATGTGAAGAGCTTATGGATAATTGACTATTTAAGTAAAAGGATAATTTACCAAACCATGAAAGTAACAGGCCATTGTGGAAATTGAAATCATGCATTTCATTCAATACCAGCATCAAGAAAAATGGGTTACATGATTTAGTGAGTGTATACAAGAGTGATTTCACCATTATAAAAGTTATTATTCCCACACACAAGTGAGTATCCCAACTGCTCCTTGAATCATACCTTATTTATTGTACTGCATTTATTTTTTATATCTTGTCATATCTTTCAGTGTGTGTGCAAAAACAAAGTTTCAGATAATATAAAATAAAGATTTATTAAATATATTTTTCTACAGCAATAAAGTGCTTTATTGTGAAAATGGGTATTGCCACAATTTCCTTTGTAATGGAAATAGGATTTCCTCTAATAGTTTTAGTCTGACCCTAAATAATAATAACTTCCACTCTTCATTCTCCAACAGTTCAAATCTTACTTATTTGAAAAGAATTCTAAAGGATGTTATTTCTTAAGAGAAATTTTAAAAGTTTTATACTGGGCCAGAAATGTGATTCAATGGGTAGAGCACAGACTTGCCACCATCTGCCTCCCCCACATCTGCCAGTACCATTTGACAGAAACTTCACTATTAACAACAACACAGCAAAATGTTTTGTCTTTGATTAGTTTGTGGGCTACTCCGAGATCTCAGAGTCAATCTCAGGGTCAATCTCATGGTCAATCCCAATAATGCTCAGGAATTGTGTGGTAGGAAGAATTAAGTGCCAGCCATCATCATGCAAAACATGTTTTCAGGCTCCATTTATTGAGCTATTTCTATTGCTTAGACTTTACTTTTAAATTCAGTGAGATGTATAATCAGATACTAAATTACAAAGCAAAGGGAACTATTTTAAAGCATGTTTAAATTTAAAATTCCTTGATTTACTGAGTTGAGATAGGATGTGTTTTAAATTTCTGGGTTTTTTTTTTCAGATTTTATATAAAGCTGCTATTCAAATTGTACACATAATACCCTGTGAGGGCAGAATATACTTATGTATTATTATAATATTTTGCAGAAAAATTTATGAACACAGATGGAAAGGAAAATGAATAAAGACTTTCAAAGGTTTGAGTAACAAATGAGTTCAAGATCAGGGTACAATATAGGCTCAAAATCTCACTAGTGTTCATAACTTTTTGGTCTTCAGTTTTATGATAAAGGATTTGAGCCTGAATAAGTATTATTCATTTTCTCTTTCTAGAAACTTCATTTGTTTGAATTTTATGCTCAATTTTATGTATAAAATGTTCTAAATATTCTCTGTTGATAATAAAAGGATTTTTATTCATGTGGTTTTGCATAAGAATCTTGGGTTTTGCCTCTCAGCTGTGAGTACTTTTTATTCTGGCATTTAGTACTTTCTAAAATACTGTTTGGATGATAAATTATATGTTCACCACAGTAAAATGATTTCTTGGAAAGAATAATTTTTCAGAAATTTAAATGACTAAATCAAGAAGAAAACTATAGAGACTTAACATTTGTGGAATACATGCTGTCTTAATTTTAAGCTATAATTTCTCATAATTATTTGGCTGAAAATAGTTTTAAAATTTGAGAACAATAATGTGCAGTTTAAACACCAAATGAAATTTCAAACTCCATATACTGTCAATAGCATATGCTATCATTTATATGTCTAATAACTTCTCAAAGGCAAATAATTATGAGGTTTTAGGTACTGTATTGTGTTATTGATAGCCTTTATTTTAAAAAATATATATATTTCTTAAACATGCAGCATACAAGACTGGGTTGAGCATAATATAGATTAACAGAAATATATATAATGCATGCTGTGACTAGTCAACATACAAATAAGATAAATATTTAGAGAAAATATGTGTGGAAAAAAGTAAAACATGACAAGTATAAAATTTAAAATAAATCTGAAAAATCTGTAGGTGAGGAGAGTGAGGAAATCTGGACTGATTTGTTTGTATGACATGCTGTCTAGTTTAGACATTCAAGCCCTACAAGCCTACCTATGGCAGTAACCAAGATAACTCTGAGACTTACTTGATAGTCATGATAACAGAGATGAGATGGTTCCTACCATGTGTATTTTCTTTTATCTTTATTATTATTTTTTAGCATTATTTTGGGGTGCCATACCCTGTGACACTCGGGGGTTACTGCTGGCTATGCACTCAGAAATCTCTACTGGCTTGGGAGGACCATATAGGACTCTATCTGGCCCAGCAGTGTGCAAGGCAAATGCCCTATCACTGTGCTATCTCTCCCATTCCTGCCATGCCTATTTTCAGGGAGCCATAGAGTGAGGTTATTCTTTGAGGGAAGTCAGCCCAATTTACACACAAATTGAGGTTTTTTTGTTTTGATGGAACTAGACATAGAACAGAAAAGGATCTTCAGACCAGACAGTGAAGAAAAATAGGTTTCAATGAAGAAGTATAATATTTCTAAGGAGAATATGTGCTTCTCCAGAAGAGAGATAGAATAGAGAGCAAAGTGTGTGGGTCAATTATATAGAACAGGCCTAGCCTGCTGGCATCTATGAAAACTGGGTTTTATTTTTAGCATTGGAAAAGTAAATTTGCATTCTAAAAGAATATGAGCAACTGTAGAGCAGAACATCTTCTAAACTAAAGTAATTATCCATAACAGGTTGAGAATATGGACAATTCAGAATGGAGCTCTGCAAAGTACAGACAGCTTTTTCAAAGTTGATTATATTACTGTGTGCTTGTTGCCTGTCCATCTTTCTATTGATAGATCTATATATTCCATTTTTCCACTAATACTCTACTTGTTGCTGTCAGGGAGAAAGATTTTTGATATTGGGTTATCATTAAGATTTATGACTTTGGATCCCAAGATATCCTTGGATTTTTTAAATATAAACACATGATATAGTCCTTTTAAGTTTTATGTTTAATAAATTTAATTTAAATTTTCTCATGTCTGTGTTTAACTTTCACTAACATTTTTTTCATGTATATGTTTATACTTTTCACCAAATTTAGTAAATCATCCATAATTTTCTCAAGGAAGTTTTTTGTTTCTCTTTTCTTCTCACTTTTCAGTTCATAATTAGCTTAAATTCAAGTTTTTTTAAGTTCTTTTAAATCTTGTTATCGTTTTATTGCTAACTTTTGAGATCCTTTATTCTGTTTTGTTTTTCTTCTTTTATATATTTCTTTACCTTCATTATTATTTGTTAATAGTTTATAATAATATTTTCTGTTGGAAACTGGTCATTTCATCTTTGTAGTTCTAATCTCTTTTTTTTTATTTTTATTGTGACCAAAGTGCATTATAAATCTTTCACTGCATCATTTATGGTACATAGTGACAATGAATGATGGGCATTCCCACCACCAGTGCTGTCCTCCCTCTGCCCCTGTTCCCAGTATGCATCACATATCTCCCTCCTCTACCCCCCAGTATGTTAGTGCAACTGGTCTCCACTTTATAGATTGTTGTAGATTTAGCATCTATTCCATCGTCATTGGAGATAAAAAGGATAAGAAAAAGGGGAGAAAAAAATTTGGTGACAACTACCAAAAAAAGAAATGAGAGAGAAAAAAAAAAGAAAAGAAAAATGGAAGGAAAAAAAAAGAAAAAAATGGACCCAGAAATAAAAATAAAAATAAATCTCTAAATAATAACCACAAGAGTGAAAAAGAAAGAGAACAGTGGAAGAAAAAAGAGAAGAAAAATAAAGTCAAAAACTAACAAATCAAAACAAAACAAGAAAAAGTATGGATGCTGGAGTGGTAAAGTTTGGTGTTCCTCCCACCTTTTTTTTTTTTTTTTGCATAGGTACAGTAAGTATTGAATAAGAAAGGGAATTCTCGTAGCCTAAGAGATTCATCCATCTTTGAAGCATACCATCATGGGATCAACCCCTGGTTCCATATATACTCATTACCCCATCCCAAAGGCTTTTTTGTGATGCCAGGAAAGTTTCCTCTCAGTTGTGTGTGAGAAAATCAAGCCACTGTAACTAGTGATATTGGTATTTCCTCAGGTTATAGGTCAGGGTCTAGGATAGTCTCTAGGTTCTAGAGGTTTCTATCCATCATTGTTGTGGTGTTCAGTCTTCTGTAACACTTGCTCCCTGTTTTCGTTCAGTCCTTAATCCAAAGCCTAGGATATTATGGATCCAAAGGTTCTGCTCAGTCTATGTTGTCCAAGTTGGACCTCTGCAATAAGACATCTTGTTGTTGTTGTTTTTTTTTTATGTGTCCTGGACTACAGCCTAGGGTAGGGTTTTCCTTATTAGTACCAATGTAGGCTCTGTTGAGTCACAGTTGTCAAAGTTATTTTTCTGTTGTTGGTGCTCTTATTTTTCACAGTTCAAAGGACTATTAATATCTCTTCTGATTTCCATTTAGTGTTAGGTGATGTGATAGGACTGCATGGTCTTAGGTCAAGTTTTCCTTTCCTCATTGTCATATCAAAACTGGCACAAGTTGGTGCCAGAGTAGTGTTATAAATTTCCCAATGGAGCTTAGTTCCTGGTGGTGTTGCCTGGAGCTGTATCATTTCTATGTCAGAGATCTGGGGTTTCAGATTGGACTAATACTATCCAATCTCCTGGGGACTGGTTGTATCCACATGACACATGTTCAGGATAGGAGGCACCGTTCTGCTATAAAAAGTGAGTTCTTATCCCTAGAAGATAAGCTCTTGTTTCTGTGTCTATGGTTTCCCCTTTTTTACTGTGCCCATACAAAAACATATGGTGTCATACTGTGTTGCTGGTGCTATTCTGGGTAAGGATGACAGGCTTCACACACAGTCTCTGTCATCTGGTTTTGTTCTGAGCTTTTATCCCAGTCAAGGCTTTTTGTACCAAGCAGCAGAAAAAATGGTAAGGATAGAGAAAAAACGTATATATTAAAATAGAACAAATAAATAAAACTGATTAAAAAGAAAAGGTATTCGAATAAAACAAGTGGTGGCGGAGGCTACTTGCATATTTAGGAATACACATCTTAAGATGTATTGTTATACAGGTATTGAGCTTCCATAGGCAATATAAGACTCCCAATTAAGTCTTTTTATATATTCTTGTGGGGAGTAAAAGTCAAGGTACTTTTCGATTCACAGGCCTTGGAATTAAGTTTGAGAGATGCTTTGCTGCATTACGAGACCATATAGTGTCTTTGAGCTGGGAGTTTTGCTGAGGGTATGGCTGGGACTCTGGGCAGACAGCTGGCCAGTGGCCTCCTGGGCTGACCACTTAATCCAGGAGACCGGGATCCCCTCATGCCAAACTGGTCTTTAAGGCTAGGTTTGGCAACTGGGCTCTGGGGGAAGGGGGAGGAGGGAAACTCCAATCCCATACTTTTTCAAACTGGAGAGGAAGGCTGCAGCTGGACCCAGAAGATACAGCATGCCAGGATTACTGCTCTTCTTCTACTGGCATGGCTGGGATTCTGGACAGACAGCTGGCCAAAGGCCTCCAGGACTGACCAGTTAGTCCTGGAGATCGAGAGCCCCGGACACCAGGCTGGCTTTCAAGGCCAGGATTGGCATCTGAGCTCTGGGAGGATGGGGAGGAGGCAAACTTCTCCTCCATGCTTTCTCATATTGGAGAGGGAGGCTGCAGCTAGACCCAGACGATCCCACATGCCAGGATTCCTGCTCCTCTCCTACGGGTATGGTTGGGAATCTGGGCAGACAGCTGGCCAATGACCTCCTGGGCTTACCACTTAGTCCAGGAGACTGAGACGCCCCCAAGCCAGGCTGGCTTTCAAGGCCAGGGCTGGCATCTGAGCTCTGGGGGGATGGGCAGGAGGCAAACTCCTCCCCCATGCTTTTTCATACTGGAGAGGGAGGCTGCAGCTGGACCCAGAAGATACCACATTTCAGGATTACTGCTCCTATCCTATGGGTATGGCTGGGAATCTGGACAGACAGCTGGCCAAAGGCCTCCAGGGCTAACCAGTTAGTCCTGGAGCCCGAGATCCCCTCATGCCAAACAGGTCTTAAGGTCCAGGTCTGTCAACTGGGCTCTGGGGGGAGGACCCACTGCAATGGTGTATTTTCTTACTAATACTCATTTTTATAACCACGTGGGCGCAATATATAAATATACTTTTTAAGCGTTATCTAAAAATGTTCTTCATTCTAGATGGTTCCTAGGAAAGGAAACGGAATACCAAAGATTTGGATGATAACACTCAAATAGATCTTTAAAGTCAGTCTTTATGGACATGACTTTCCATGCTGACTTCAAGCTGAAGTCACAAAGAATTTATAGATAGATGATAGATAGATAGATATAGATATAGATATAAATATATAGATATATGAATTGTATATAGCCCCTGTCATGTATTGACTCTCCCCTACCCCTGTGTCTCCTTTATCCCCTCATTTTTCAATCCTGATCCATTATCTTCCCAATAATTTAACCCTCTTTACCCTTCGTTCCTAACTCCAGTAGGCACCAAGATTGACCTCCTGCCCCAACATACCAGCTTCCAGCTCCTCAGTGAAAGACACCCTCTGGGTCCCTGTTCTCATGCATTGGCAAAGAACTACAACCAGCACACCTGCTGACTCATGCTTGATGGCCCCTCTCACCCCCACCAAATCGTAGACTGTTGCACGATACAGGAATCGGCCTCAGCAAAATTCCCAGCTCAAAGACACTATATGGTCTCGTAATGTAGTTCTAATCGTAATGTAGTTCTAATCTCTTTTAATTAAGTTTGCTTTCATTTACATTTACTGTTGTCCCTAAGATTTTTTGTTTGTTTGTTTGTTTGTTTTTTTTAATTTTGGTTTTTTGGGGGGCCTCACCTGTGGCAATCAGGAATTACTTCTGGCTCTGCACACAATCTTTTCTCCTTGCAAACTTGGGAAACCATATGATATGCTGGCCAGGATTGAACTCAGTTCTGTCACATGTGATGCAAGCAATTGATCCACCAAATAGTTTCTCAATCCCTGTCCCTAACTTCACTATATTCAATATAATTTAAGAAATTTTAATATATATTTTGCTAATTCTAATACCTGCGTTAGTTATTCTATCACTCTGGATGACTTTTAAACTTTTCTCTTTCCACGTCTGCACATCTTTGTATGCCAGACTTCTTGAATTTAACTTGTTTCTATTTGATACATTTGGATTGGTAAATTGTCTTGAGTTTTACTTTGAAATGCAGTTTGTAAACAGTTTAATCTCTTCAGGGATTGTTTTTATGTCTTGATCGGTGAGTCTGAAGAAATGTGCAGTGCAGGGCTAATTATTTCTTACTACTAAGAACCTTTCTAAACACCCTACCCAATGACCTGTAAATTAATGAGGTTTTTCAATTTGGCTGAAAACAGCTACTATTCTTGGCCCTGTGTGAGTTCTAAGCACTATTTTCTTGAATTCTGTCTGTTAGTGCTTTCCTATTTTAAGAGAATTTCTATACACAGACAAGCTGATCACTATTCAGTTAAGTATTTAAGGAGATCTCTATGTATCTGGTATTATGTGCCTCTGTTGTTCTTTCTCCTATACTATATCTTCTTATAAGATCAAGATATCTTGATTGCCCTGGACTCTAGGTCTAATTTCTGGACAAAATTTGAGACTATGATTTACCCTTAATTTACATTCTTGCACAGAAGCATACACAGTGGAGTCTATTTAAGAGACTGTAGGCTTGCCATATTTTCCTTTCAATAAATCACTATTATTCATTGACAGATGTCTAATACCCTCCAAATGTTTAATATTTTATTTTATTATTTTTAATTGATACATTTATTTAAGCATCATGATTACAAACATGTTTGTAGTTGGGTTTTAGTTATTAAAAGTTGGGGCTGAAGATATAGCACAGTGGTAGGGCATTTACCTTGAAAATAGCCTATCCAGGATGGTGGTGGTTCAAATCCTGGCATCCCATATTGTTCCCCCTGCCTGCCTGGAGTGTTTCTGAGTGCAACAGAGCCAGGAGTAATCCTGAGAGCCACTGGATTGACCCAAAACCAAAAAAAAAGTATATCACCCTTCACCAGTGCAATCTTCCCACCACCAATGCCACCTATCTTCCTCCTCCCCCACTTTTGCCTATATTCAAGAGGGGAATTCTCCATCTCTTACTCATTAACATTGTCATGGTAGTTGTTAGTGTATTATTTCTCTAAATGCACTCAACCCTCTTTTTGGTAAGCTTCATATTGTGAGCGGGTCCTTACAGCCCTCATCTCTGGGCATTATTACATTATTTATGTGTTTAAAACCCATAGATGAGTGAAGACTGTTCTATTTCCATCTCTCTCCCTCTGACTCATTTCACTCAGCATAATAGTTTCCATGTCCATACATGTATAGGAAAATTTTAGGACTTCATTTTTCCTGATGGCTGCAGAGTATTCTATTGTGTATATTTACCACAAATATTTTAGCCACTTATTTGTTGTTGGGCATCCAAGTTGTTCATTGTAATTCTAGTCATTGTAAGTAAAGCTTCAATAAACATAGGCACACAGAGGGCATTTATGTATTGTGTTTTTGTGTTCCTAGGGTATATCCTTAAGAATGGTATATCTGGATCATATGGAAACTCAATTTCCAGCTTTTTTGTAGAACTTTATATTGTTTTCCAGAAAGACTGGACTAGATAGCATTCCCACCAGCAGTGAATGAGAGTTCCTTTCTCCCCACATCCCTTCCAGCACTGATTGCTCTTATTTTTTGTGAAATGTGCCAGTCTCCATGGTGTGAGATGGTACCACATTAGTTTTTATTATTTGCATCTCCCTGATGATAGTGCTGTGGAACACTTTTTTATGTATATTTAGGCCATTTATATTTATTCTTTGAGAAAGTATCTATTCATTTTTTCTCTCCATTTTTATGGCGTTAGATTTGTTGTTGTTGTTAAGTTCTGTCAGTGTGTTATGTATCTTAGATATTAGCTTCTTATCTATTTGGTGTGTGTCATAGATAAGGATAATTCTATTGTCCATACTTCATCTTGGATTTTAGTTCTACTCTGTCTCTTGTGATTGTAAATCTTTTTCATTCTTCCTCTGTCATGCTTTCTCTGTGTCTCACATAATGCACATACAAATACAAACTGGTCTACATACAAACACAAAGATACCACTATCACACAATACTGAATAAAGTGCTCAGGGAAACCCATAAGGATTAGGCCTGAGGCCTGACTGTTTCACCAATCCGAACTATATTTTAAGCAAAGAAGGACACTTTGTATATAGTGAGATATTAAATAAAAATACCCTCACATTTGAAGGAAAATTTTCCAGATATTGTAAAATAAACTTTACATTCTTGAGGGTAATAATTTTCTATAGAAAAAAGTCGATACGAACCAGATGCCAGCACACCTATATGACTGTCTTCTGTGCTGTGCTCCATTTTTGGCCTGATTTTATTCTGGTTGTGACTCATCTGTGGATGGCTTGCCTTCCTGGAGCCTTCCCTGGAGGTGAGCTTACACACCCAGAAAGGGGAAGCCGCTGAACTCTGCTGGAACTCAGATGCCAGCACCCCTATCTGCCTGTCTTGCGTGCTGTGCTCCATTTTTGGCCTGATTTTATTCTGTGTGTGGCTATCTGCAGACAGCTTGCGTTCCCTAGAGACTTTCCTGGAGGTGAGTTACACGACCAGAAAGGGTGGAGCCAGAGGAGCACGGCCGCTCCACTTCACAGCCCTGCACATCATTTAGCCAATGAATACAACCACAACACGTAGAAAAACCCACAATACAAGTGTGACAATGGGGAAACATCGCAGGCCAGTGCCAGACATAGAGAATAACGATGGCAACTGTGATGACTTGAACATGACCAACCAACAAGTCAGTCTCTCAGATAAGGAGTTAAGAGTCACAATATGGAAGATGTTCAAAGAACTCAAAGAAAGTATAGAAGAAAACACTAATAAGAATCAAGGGAATATGAAGATAGAAATCAGAAAACTCCTAACTGAAATTTCAGGTCAAATAACAGGTCTGAAAAACTTAGAAGATGAATTGAAGAAAAACATGGTTGAGCTTTCCCATGGGTTAACAGCAGCTAAGGAGAGAATTAGTGCACTAGAAGATGAGATTAATAACAATTCCATGCAGCAGAAGAAATTGTAAAAAAGCCTTAAAGCAAATGATCAAACAATGGAAAAATTACTCAAAGAATGGGAACAGATGAAAATAAAAGTCTATGATAAGCTCAACAGAAACAAATTAAAAATCATTGGAGTCCCAGAGACCCAGGAAGAAAATCTCCAGGAAGAATCAATGGTCAAGAACATCATTAAAGAGAAACTTCCAGAGCTAAAGAATACATGCAATAAAATCTTGCATGCCTGAAGAGTACCAACTAAAAGAGAGCCCAGAAAAAACACCCCAAGACACATCCTAGTCACAATAATGAATCCCACAGTTAGAGACAGAATTCTGAAAGCAGAAAGATCAAAAAAAGAAATTACATTCAAGGGAACATCCGTGAGATTTACTGCCGATCTGTCACCAGAAACACTCAAGGCCAGAAGGCAGTGGTGGGACATAGTGACAAAACTCAGTGAAATAAATGCTTTGCCTAGACTACTGCACCCAGCAAAACTCACTTTCAGGTTTGAAGGAACAATACATGGTTTCAGAAACAAACAAGAGCTCATAAACTTTACAGACTCAAAACCATTCCTAAAAGAAAAATGGAATGGCCTAATTTAAGACAAGACTGATGAACAGACACACCAAACCCCGATATATGATGGCACTAATTCCAAGGACAATTCTCTCTCTCAATGTCAATAGACTAAATACACCAGTTAAGAGAAACAGAGTGGCTAATTAAGTAAAAAAATTCAATCTAACCTTCCGCTGCCAACATCACCTTGATACCTAAACCAGACAGAGCTGCTACTAAAAAAGAAAATTACAGACCAATATCGCTGATGAACATAGATGCAAAGTTCCTCAACAAAATCTTGGCAAATAAGATTCAATGCCTCATTAAGAAGATCATCCACGGAGTGAGTGAGAAATGGCTGCAGGTGGGGGTTTCCAGGCAGAGTGCTGACTGCTCTACCTGCAGAATCTCCACCAGGCTGTGCTTCTTCTGAGGAACTGAGCACCGGAAGGGAGCCCTGTCCTACCCTTCTCTGTTTTTCCTGAACTCTGGAAGCTCTCCTCAGAGCCCTGGGAAGCGAACCCCAAAGAAACTACATTCGGAAGCTACCCAGCGAGCCAGTGAGTGAGTGAGAAATGGCTGCATGTGGGGGTTTCCAGGCAGAGTGCTGATTGCTCTACCTGCAGACTCTACACTGGGCTGTGCTTCTTCTGAGGAAACTGAGCACCGGAAGGGAGCCCTGTCCTAATCTTCTCTGTCTTTCCTGAACTCTGGAAGCTCTCCTCAGAGCCCTGGGAAGCTAACTCCAAAGAAACTACATTCGGGAGCTACCCAGCGAGCCAGTGAGTGAGTGAGAAATGGCTGCAGGTGGGGGTTTCCAGGCAGAGTGCTGATTGCTCTACCTGCAGAGTCTCCACCGGGCTGTGCTTCTTCTGAGGAACTGAGCACCAGAAGGGAGCCCTGTCCTACCCTTCTCTGTCTTTCCTGAACTCTGGAAGCTCTCCTCAGAGCCCTGGGAAGCGAACCCCAAAGAAACTACATTTGGAAGCTACCCAGCGAACCAGAAACTGAGCACCTGAAGGGAGCCCTGTCCTACTCTTCTCTGTCTTTCCTGAACTCTGGAAGCTCTCCTCAGAGCCCTGGGAAGCGAACCCCAAAGAAACCCAAAGTCTCCACCTGGCTGTGCTTCTTCTGAGGAAACTGAGCACCGGAAGGGAGCCCTGTCCTACCCTTCTCTGTCTTTCCTGAACTCTGGAAGCTCTCCTCAGAGCCCTGGGAAGCGAACCCCAAAGAAACTACATTCGGAAGCTACCCAGCGAGCCAGTGACTCTCCTCAGAGTCCTGGGAAATGAACCCCAAAAATACAGCATTCTGAAGCTGCCCAGCGAGCGAGTGAAAACTACGCCTGACCAGTGGGGCTCGACTGTGAAAAACTGTGAGTGCTGCCTGTGTGTGTCTCTCTGCTATCCTGTTGCGTAAACCTCCTGAGAGTGGGCTGAAAAGAGGCTCCAGAAGGCACTTAGCTCCACTTCGCTATGCAGCCGTGCGCTCTTTCTAAAAAAAGAACACCATCACAAGAAGAAAAAAACCACACTAAGAACTGTACTGGATCACAGAAGCAAGAATTTCTCTCCAGACTGTCTTCTCTGCTGCGTGCTTGGGCCTAAGATTTGATCCTGTGTGAGGCTTCATCCACGGAGGACTCCCCTACCTTGGAGGCAAGTTGGCCCATCCAGAAAGGGTGGAGCCAGAGAAGTGTGTTGCCTGCATCATATAACCAATGAATACCACCACAACACGTAGAAAAACCCACAATACAAGTATGACAATGGGGAAACAACGCAGGCCAGCATCAGACATAGAGAATGAAGATGACAATTCTGATGACCAGTTAATGACCAACCAACTAATCAATCTCTCAGATAAGGACTTTAGAGTAGCAATATGGAATATACTCAAAGAACTCAAAGAAACCATGAATAGAATAGAACAGAACACTAATAAAAATCAAGAAAATATGAAGACAGAAATCACAAAACTCCAAACTGAAATAACATGTCAAATAACAGGCCTGAAAAAATCAGTAAACGAAGTGAATGACAAAATGGATAAGCTCTGGGACAGGGTATCAGAAGCTGAGAATAGACTTGGTGCTGTGGAAGATGAGATACATAAGAATTCCATACAACAGGAGAGATTGGAAAAAAAACTTAAAACAAATGAACAGACAATGGAAAAATTAGTCAAAGAATGGGAACAGATGAAAATAGAGGTCTATGATAAGATCAACAGAAACAACTTAAGAATCATTGGAGTCCCAGAGACCCAGGAAGAAAATTTCCAGGAAGAATCAACGGTCAAGAACATCATTAAAGAGAAACTCCCAGAGCTAAAGAATATATGTGATCAAATCCTGCATGCTCGAAGAGTACCAACCAAAAGAGACCCAAGAAAAACCACCCCATGACACATCCTAGTCACAATGACAAATCCCACAGATAGAGACAGAATTCTGAAAACAGCAAGATCAAAAGGGGAAATTACATTCAAGCAAGCATCCTTGAGATTTACAGCAGACCTGTCACCAGAAACACTAAATGCCAGAAAGCAGTGGTGGGATATTGTGACAAGACTGAATGAAATAAATGCTTCACCTAGAATACTGTACCCAGCAAAACTCACTTTCCGGTTTGACGGAAGAATACATGGTTTCACAGACAAAAAACAGCTCAGAAACTTCACAGACTCAAAACCAATCTTAAGAGAAAAACTGAAAGACCTAATCTAAGACAAGACTGACCAAAAGACACACCAAATTTCGATATAAAGATGGCATTAAATCCCAGGACAATTCTTTCTCTCAACGTCAATGGACTAAATGCACCAGTTAAGAGACACAGAGTGGCTAAATGGATCAAAAAACTCAATCCAACCTTCTGCTGCCTACAAGAAACGCACCTGAATAGTCAGAACAAACATAAACTCAAAATAAAAGGCTGGAGAAAAGTTATCCAAGCAAAGAACACCCATAAAAAAGCTGGAGTGGCCATACTAATATCAGATAATGCAAACTTTATACTCAGGAAGGTTGTAAGGGACAAAGACGGACATTTTATATTAATCAAGGGGTATGTAGAGCAGGAAGAAATAACTCTCCTAAACATATATGCACCAAATGAGGGGCCAGCAAAATATTTAAAACAACTGTTGACAAATCTGAAAAACAATATCAATAACAACACAATAATTGTGGGGGACCTCAACACTGCTTTGTCAGCACTGGATAGGTCAACCAGACTGAAACCCAACAAGAATATACTAGACCTGAGGAGAGAAATGGAAGAAAGAGGCCTAGTGGATATATATAGGATACTCCATCCCCAGAAACCTGGATACACATTCTTCTCCAATGTACATGGGACATTCTCCAGGATAGACTACATGCTGGCACATAAAACATACCTCCATAAGATCAAGAGGATAGAAATTTTGCAGACTACCTTCGCTGACCACAAGGCTCTGAAATTATTTGTGAATTCCAAAGGGACTCAGAAGAAACACTTTAACACCTGGAAGTTAAACAGCCTCATGCTCAATAACCAGTGGGTCCGAGATGAAATCAAGAAGGAAATAAAAAGGTTCCTGGAAACAAATGACAATCAAGACACAAACTCTCAGAACTTATGGGACACAGCAAAAGCAGTACTGAGAGGAAAATTTATAGCTTTGCAAGCACACATCAGGAAGGAAGAAGGAGCTTACCTGAGTAGCTTAATGACACAGCTAATAGAACTAGAAAGTACTCAACAAAAGGACCCAAAAATAGGAAGACAGAAGGAAATAACAAAGCTGAGAGCAGAAATCAACGAAGTGGAAACCCAAAAAACAATCCGAAAGATCAACAAAAGCAGAAGTTGGTTCTTCAAAAAAATAAACAAGATTGATAAACCACTGGCAAACCTAACAAAGAAAGAGAGAGAGAGAAACTTGATAACTCGTATTAGGAATGAAAAAGGAGAGATCACTACTGATATGACAGAGATTCAAAGGGTAATCAGAAACTACTTTGAAAAACTCTATGCCACTAAAAATGAGAACCTGGAAGAAATGGATAAATTCTTGGACTCTTATAATCTTCCATGGTTGAAAGAAGAGGATGTAGCATATCTAAACACCCCCATCACCATTGATGAAATAAAAATGGTAATCAAAAGTCTGCCCAAAAACAAAAGCCCAGGCCCAGATGGATTCACTAATGAATTCTATCAAACTTTCCAAGAGGAACTACTACCAATCCTGGCAAGACTCTTTCATGAAATTGAACAAGTGGAAAAACTCCCAAATAGCTTTTTTGAAGCCAACATCACCTTGATACCTAAACCAGACAGAGATGCTACGAAAAAAGAAAATTAAAGACCAATATCGCTGATGAATGCAGATGCAAAGATCCTCAACAAAATCCTGGCAAATAGGATTCAATACCTCATTAAGAAGATCATCCACTACGATCAAGTAGGTTTCATCCCAGGAATGCAAGGATGGTTTAACATCCGTAAATCTATCAACATAATACACAACATCAACAACAAGAAAAATAAAAACCACATGATTATATCAATAGATGCAGAGAAAGCATTTGACAAGGTCCAACACCCATTCTTGATCAAAACTCTCAGCAAGATGGGAATGGAAGGAACCTTTCTCAATATAGTTTAGGCCATCTACCACAATCCAGTGGCAAATATTATCCTCAATGGAGAAAAACTAAAAGCCTTCCCTCTAAATTCTGGCACAAGACAAGGCTGTCCTCTCTCACCACTCCTATTCAAGATAGCACTGGAAGTACTTGCTATAGCGATTAGGCAAGAAAAAGATATCAAGGGAATCCAGATAGGAAAGGAAGAAGTCAAGCTCTCACTGTTTGCAGATGACATGATGCTCTACTTAGAAAACCCTAAAGACTTTACCATAAAGCTTCTAGAAACAATAGACTCATATAGCAAGGTGGCAGGCTACAAAATTCACACACAAAAATCAATGGCCTTTCTATACACCAATAGTAATAAGGAAGAAATGGACATTAAGAAAACAACCCCATTCACAATAGTGCCACACAAACTCAAATATCTTGGAATCAACTTGACTAAAAATGTGAAAGACCTATACAAAGAAAACTATAAAACTCTGCTCCAAGAAATAAGAGAGGACACACGGAAATGGAAACACATACCCTGCTCATGGATTGGCAGGATTAACATCATCAAAATGGCAATACTCCCCAAGGCGTTATACAGATTCAACGCTATCCCTCTAAAGATACCTATGACATTCTTCAAAGAGGTAGATCAGGCACTTTTGAAATTTGTTTGGAACAATAAACACCCTAGAATAGCTAAAGCAATCATTGGGAAAAAGAATATGGGAGGAATTACTTTCCCCAACTTTAAACTTTACTACAAAGCAATAGTTATCAAAACAGCATGGTATTGGAATAAGGACAGACCCTCAGATCAGTGGAATAGGCTTGAATACTCAGAAAATGTTCCCCAGACATACAATCACCTAATTTTTGATAAAGGAGCAGGAAATCCTAAATGGAGCAAGGAAAGCCTCTTCAACAAGTGGTGTTGGCACAACTGGCTAGCCACTTGCAAAAAATTGAACTTAGACCCCCAGCTAACATCATGTACGAAGGTAAAATCCAAATGGATTAAAGACCTCGATATCCGACCCCAAACCATAAGATATATAGAACAACACATAGGCAAAACTCTCCAGGACATTGAGACTTCAGGCATCTTCTAGGAGGAAACTGCACTCTCCAAGCAAGTGAAAACAGAGATTAACAGATGGGAATATATTAAGTTGAGAAGCTTCTGCACCTCAAAGGAAATAGTGCCCAGGATTCAAGAGCCACCCACTGAGTGGGAGAATCTATTCACCCAATACCCATCAGACAAAGGGCTAATCTCCAAAATATACAAGGCACTGACAGAAATTTACAAGAAAAAAACATCTAATCCCATCAAAAAATGGGGAAAAGAAATGAACAGACACTTTGACAAAGAAGAAATACAAATGGCCAAAAGACACATGAAGAAATGCTCCACATCACTAATCATCAGAGAGATGCAAATCAAAACAACAATGAGATACCACCTCACACCACAGAGAATGGCACACATCACAAAGAATGAGAACAAACAGTGCTGGCGGGGATGTGGAGTGAAAGGAACCCTTATCCACTGCTGGTGGGAATGCCATCTAGTTCAACCTTTATGGAAAGCAATATGGAGATTCCTCCAAAAACTGGAAATCGAGCTCCCATACGATCCAGCTATACCACTCCTAGGAATATACCCTAAGAACACAAAAATACAATACAAAAATCCCTTCCTTACACCTATATTCATTGCAGCACTATTTACCATAGCAAGACTCTGGAAACAACCAAGATGCCCTTCAACAGACGAATGGCTAAAGAAACTGTGGTACATATACACAATGGAATATTATGCAGCTGTCAGGAGGGATAAAGTCATGAAATTTTCCTATACATGGATGTACACAGAATCTATTATGCTGAGTGAAATAAGTCAGAGAGAGAGAGAGAGAGAGAGAGAAAGATGCAGAATGGTCTTACTCCTCTATGGGTTTTAAGAAAAATAAAAGTCATTCTTGCAAACATAACTTTTAGACAGAAAAGAGAAAAGAGCTGGAAGTTACAGCTCACCTCATGAAGCTCACCACAAACAGAGATGAGTTTAGTTAGAGAAATAGCTACGTTTTGAACTATCCTAATAATGAGAATATCCGAGGGAAATAGAAAGCCTGTTTAGAGTTCAGGCGAGGGTTGGGTGGGGAGGAAGGAGTTTTGGGACATTGGTGATGGGAATGTTGCACTGGTGATGGGTGGTTTTCTTTACATGACTGAAACCCAAACACAATCATGTATGTAATAAAATTGTATAAATAAAAATATAAAAAAATATAAAGATAAAAATAGTCGATCCTTTGTGTTGTTTATTATCTATATAGAATTGTTATGAAACTGTAGTCATAAATGTATAAAATTTTAATTTTTTTATTACAAAGGAAACATTGGTATTTACTTTTCTTCATATAATCACAGGATTATTTACCTATTTTACATTAAGAAAACTCTTTCTTTTTTGTAGCCATATACTTTACTTAGAGCTTCTTAATGGAATTTAAAGATGATTCCATGAATTATTTCTAGCCTAAGCAATGCAATGTAATTACTTTAATAGCAGAGGATGGGTTATATTTAATAAACAATGATATCTAAGTATGAAAGCCTTATTCTAGTTTTCCTGTTTTATATAAACACACACCAAAGTCCTGAAAAATATTTTTCATGGCAATTTTAAAATACACAATAAAATTATGTATTTCAAGCATATAATCTTTTCAATTCCTAAAAGTAAATAATAGCAGGTAATGGGTACTGTTTTGAGTCAAACAAATTCCATCTTCTCTCAGCTGCCAATGTTAAAATCCAGAGGTAAAAATTAAATAATTTGATTTAACAGTGACTATAAGAATTCAATAGATCATCTGTGAATGTGACCTGATTTACAGTCTATATTGCATCCTTTTGCTAAAGGCAATTTAAAATCTCATTTGATTTTTTTGTGCAACAAAGAGTCAAGTAAATTTTTAAACCAATCCTGATACTTAAAAACTGATATATTCCCTGTCCTTGATTAAATAAACTGTGTAACTGCCCATTAGTTATACTTCCAAATCATGGTCTCAATAAAAGGTCCTTTTGCATCTAATAAGCGTGACTGCTTTTTTTCAATTGACAGAATATCTAATGATTTAAATACCCTCATTGTCCCAGTCCCTGGAATACAAGAGCTCATATATTCTTTCTAAAATCATGATGTTTAATCATACCACTCTATGGGATATATGTTGGAATTCAATTTTCACTTAATAGTTAATTCGCATTTTATTTAAACATGTATTTATTGTCTAATGATGTCAAGGATATTCCACGAGTTCAATAGGCATTCACTTATTTACCTTAGTATCATGTATTTTATGATTTTTATTTAATATTGACAAGAGTTTTTTTTTATAAACTAGATGACTATGTATTTTATCTCAATTTCCAATGTTTTTGGTTTTTGTGTTAGGTTTTTGGGCCTCATCTTATGGTTAATACGGAGTAGTCCTGGTTCTGCACTGAGGGATCACTCCTGGCATTGCTATGAGGACCATATGAGTTAACAGGAATTGGATAGGTTCAGGTTGACAACAGAAAATACAAGTACCATACCTGCTATATAATAGCTTTGTTCCTTTAATTCCAAATGTTTTACATATGGTTTGCTTCCATTTTTTAATTTTCTTTTGAAGACAATACATTTAAATTTGTTTTTATTTAGCATGTCATGATTCTGCATTCTAAGTACTCAGACTCATAATCAGAAAGCATATTCTACTAAATTTCTTTAATTTTTATAGTTTAATTACTTATATTTACGTTTAGGAAATCTCTGTTATCTTAAATAATAAGCATATGCTTCTCTTTCTAGTTTGAAAAATTTTAATATTTAAATATTTTTAAGCAAATATTTAAAAATGTTCCTCCAAATGTGTCTCAAATCTAAAATGATATATTTCCTAAGTTCTAGGTGTCTTGTATTCTGAGAATTTAGTGGCACATGGTTGTACCTTACCTGATTAATAATTGACTATAGTAAATATGTCTATAAATATACACAAAATTTAAAATTGAATATAAGTTTTTTCATACTGAGAAAAATCATTTTTGTAGAAAAACTTATTTTGAACTTACATATTTAAAAGTACTTTAATTTTTGTTCTTTAATAAGAGAAGCAAAAGAGTGTAAACTCAATACCTTTTTTTAGCATATACAGAGAATATAGGTTTTTTTGTTTTGTTTTGTTTTTGGGTAAAACCTGGTAAGGCTCAGGAGTTACTCTTGGGTCTGCTCTCAAAAATCGCCTCTTGCAGGATCAGGGGACCATATGAAATTCTGGGATTTGAATCATCCTCGATCCTGGTTTGACCACGTGCAAAGCAAACACTCTAATGCAGTGCTTTCTGGTTTTGAGAAAATAAATTTTGAAGAAAAAATATATTGAGAGGAATAATAAATATTTTCTACTCACAGTAACAACTATATTCAGATAAATGAGATCCCATAATTTCTCAAACAAATTTTAGAGAAAAAACTTAAAAGCAAATGAACGACAAAACTAAAATCATTTACCTTTTTGCTTTTCTGCCACACAATTATTATTCTATCCATCTCTGTTTTTTATTCTATGCTGCTAGTACCAATGGAATTTTCTAGGTCTGTGTCCAGGAAACTGCTTATATCTAACACTACTGAAATCTGGCAAGTCTGTTGCTAAGCACAAGGCCTTTTAAAAAAATAATAATCTGAAATAGAAACTTAAAGCTTTGCACTACACTTATGTTAGCATTTTATTTTTGCTCTTATTCTATTATTGACAGCTTTTTATCAGTTTTGTAGGTACTTTTGTTTGCTTATTTGTGCTAAATAGGGTTCATACCTACTGGTGAGTTAGCAGAAGAAGCTGAAGTGCAATCATGCCATATTGCATTGGCCTGAGAGTTCAGCTCTACCCCAAACCTCATTCTCTCCAAGGAAGTACAGTGCTGGGGGTGGGTAGGTCACCATGGCTATCTCAGGAAATTCCTTGGACCAGGCAGTGTGGAATATCAGACTCTAGCCCTTGTCACCAGGGACGTGTCTTCCCATATTACCTGTCTTCTGGTTCCCAGCCATAGTTTTATTTTAATTTGTAACCACCTTAAAAAAAATCTTTGTATACCTTCAAAAGCAATTTCAATAGTATACTTTACTTGTACATGACATATGACTGTGTAAATGACAAATGCATTTTGAAGAGCAAAATGTTTATGGACACAGGAGTTAAACTTTAAATACAACTTTGTCTCTCTCATATGTGTTATATTAAGAATTATAGTTTGAGAATAACAGATATCCAAAGGCAATGGAGAACATATGAACTGGTGTTCAGAGGAAGCATCACACTGGTATACATGTTGTGTAAGTTTGTATGCATGTGTGTGGTGAATTGATTAGGGTGGAAAACACTATAATGAGAATGGTTTAGGGAAGTGATCATTCTGGGTCATGCGATGTTGGAAGGTAGTAAAGTATTCTGCATGAAATCAGTTTAGTAACAGTACTGTGGTTTCTGGTCTGGCAGACAGAAGAGAACTTCTGTCTCTACCCCTCTTTCGATTGCATCCCTGGGGTTTCTGGGTTGGGCAGATTGTAGGAAGCTCCTGCTGTCTCCACCCCTCCCACGCTCACATCCCTGAGGTTTCTGGGTCCAGCAGAAGGTAGGGGACCTTCCTCTCTCCCCGCCACTCCACCACACGTGTCTCCAAGGTGTCCAGCGCCAGTGGGTCGGGCTAGGAAATACAGACGGAGGGGTTTCTGGCAGAGGCCTGGAGGGGGCGGAGCTCTGCTGATTTTCAGGTAGGGAAGGAGGACAAGGGAGCCCGGCTCAACAGCACCCTCCACCACTGTGGTCAGGAGTAGTAATGCACTGGCTGGCAGCAAGAGGGGAGCAAAAAACCAGGCTCCACTAGAGGGCACACTAGAGGCCAAACCTCAGCCAGCCCACACAGCAGTCCCACCCAGAGCTGCAATCCAGAGAAGGGAACCAGCCCCACACCACAGGGAGCAAAAAAGGCCAAGATTGGAAGGCACTGCTCTCCAAGCCATATCATTAAATGCAAAAAGAATGGGTAAACTGAGGAGGACCCTAACAGCTGGAGGTACAGAGAGAGTCCCTAGTAAGTTCCCAAGTCCATCAAAATGCACAGATCCAGCAGATGAAGATTTAAAAGCAGCCCTGAGGAAGCAAATGCAAACCATGGTAAAGAAAATGGCAGAATACTAGCTCCAAGTACAAGAAACCCATGGATGAACAAATTAGCCAAATTAAAAAAGATCTAATACAGAACATGAGAGACTCCATACAAAAGGAATAAAAGAAATTAACAGACACTGTAAAAAGCCATACGAGCAGAATCACAGAGTTGGAGAAGCACATAGAAGTACTTGAAGAAAAACTGTAAACCAAAAACGACCAAGAAACCAACAAGGAAATAAGAAGCAAGGCACTGGAAGGAAAAGTCCAGTACTTAATGAAGAAAGACAAATGAAATAATCTAAGAATTGTAGGTAGATCAGAAGGGGAGGAAACAGGGAAAGGGGAAGAACAAGTAGTTAGGAAAATAATAGCAGAAAACCTCTCCACCCTTTGGAAAGAGGACTCTGCAAATTCAGGAACTGAAAAGAGTCCCTAATAAAATAGACCTTAATAAACAAACACCAAGACATATAGTAATCCAAATGGCAAACAAACAAACAAAACAAAACAGAAAGATGAACTCCTTAAAGTATAAGGGAAAAAGACAAAGGAAGGGAGATAAGATTCAAACCAGATCTCCCATTTGAAGTAATTCAAGCAAGAAGACAGTGGAATGAAATGTTTAAACTACCAAATGAAAGAAAGTTCCAACCTAGGGTACAATACTCAGCAAAACTGTCATTCATATGGAATGGTAGCCTAAAAACATTCTCAAACAAAAACTTGCAATATTTGTGCAAACAAAACCGATTCTAAATGACCTACTCAGAGACAAACTACACAACCCAAACCTTCGATTGTAACAAAAACCACCCTACACAACACAACTGCACAATAACACTCTCTGTCAATAATTTCCCTAAATGTTAAAGGACTAAACTCTCCCATTAAAAGACACAGAATAGAGAACTGGATTAGAAAACATAAACCGGACTTCTGCTGCCTGCAAGAAACACACCTACAAGTATAGGATAGGCATAGGCTTAGAATAAAAGGATGAAAATCAATTTTCAGGCCAATGGAAAACAAAAAAAGAACAGGAACAGCCATTCTTATATCAGACCAAATTCCATTCAACCTCAAGAAAGTGATCAGTGACAAAGAGGATCACTACATAACCCTGATCAATATTTATGCACCTATTGTAGAGTCAGCAAAATATGTGAGGCAATTGTTTGCTAACCTAGAGAAACACATGAAAGGAAATGTGATAATAGTAGGAGTTCTCAATACTTCACTATCACCACTGGACAGAGCCAGCAGACAAAAAATAGCAAAGAAATAAGAGCCCTAAATAAAAAATTAGAAGATCTAGGGCTAATAGACTTATATAGGGCCCTCCACCCCCAGAAAACAGAATACACATTCCTCTTAAGCCCTCATGGAAACTTCTCCAGAATAGACCATATCCTGGATTATAAATCCAACTTGTACAAAACCACAAATGTAAGGATCATTAGAAGCACCCTTCAGATCATTACGCAACAGAGGTCAAAATTGACTGTAAGAAGCAGCAATGAAGTAAATCCAACACCTGGAGATTAAACAACATGCTGCTCAACAATAGCTGGATCAAGGAGAAACTCAAGGAAGAAATAAAGATTCCTTGAGACAAATGATAATAAAGAGACAACTTGTCAAAATTTGTGGCACACAGCAAAAGCAGTAATTCGGGGCAAATTCATAGCAATACAGGCCTATGTCAGGTAAGAGGAAAATAAAAAAAAATCAATAGTTTAAGGGATCACCTTACGGAACTGGAACAACAGAAGAAAAGAAATCCAACCACGATCAGAAGACAAAAAATAATAAAACCAGAGCAGAAATAAACAACATAGAAACTAAAAAAAAATACAAAAAATCAATGAGACCAGGAGTTAGTTTTTCAAAAAAAATAAACAAGCTAGACAAACCACTGGCAAAACTCACTCAAAAAGAGAGGGAAAACATCCAAATTAGTAGGAAAACAAATGAAAGGGGAGAGATTACAACAGAATCCCAAGAGATACAGAATATCATAAGGTCATGTTATGAACAACTATACTCAGTTAGGCTAGAGAACCCAGTAGAAATAAACAGATTCCTCGAAAAATACCATCTTTTGAGACTGGAAAAGAAAGATCTAGAAAGCCTAATCAGGCCAATCACTTCAGAGGAAATTTTAACTGTAATTAAGAAACACCCTAAGAACAAAAGTCCAGGTCCAGATGGCTTTAAAGGTAAATTTTATCAAACATTTCGAGATAAATTACTACCATTGATCCACAGGCTCTTTCAAACCATTGCAAAGACAAGAATCCTCCCCAAGTCCTCTATGAGGCTGATATCACACTCATTCTCAAAGATGGCAAAGACCACACTAAGAAAGAAAACTACAGACCAATCTCACTAATGAACATAGAGGCAAAAATACTTAACAAAATTTAGCTAACCGAATTCAGCATTATATAAAAAAACTATTCACCATGACCAAGTGAGTTTCATCCCAGGGAGGCAAGGCTGGTTCAACATACACAAATCAATCAATATCATATACCACATCGATAACAAGAAAGATGAAAAACCACATGATCATATCAATCAATTCAGAAAAGGTGTTTGACAAAATCTAATACCAATTCATGCTGAAAACACTCAGCAAAATAGGGCTAGAAGGAACCTTCCTCAAAATAGTTGCGGATATCTATGAAAAGACCACAGTCAACATTATCCTTAAAAAGTGAAAGCATTTTCACTAAGGTTAGGAACTAGGCAAGGCTGCCCACTCTCCCCACTCTTATTCAATATAATCTTAGAAGCCCTAGCAATAGCAATCCGACAAGAGAAGGGAATCAAAGGAATTCAAATTGGGAAGGAGGAATTTAAACAATCTCTTCTTGCAGATGATATGATGATATAAATAAAAATCCTAAAGAGTCCACAGCAAAACTCCTAAAAACAATTAACCAATACAGAAAATTGGCTGGCTACAAAGTCAATACACAAAAGACAGTAGCATTTCTCTATACAAATAATGATGTAGAGGAGAGAGAGACTAAGAATAGAATTCCATTTAAAATAGTATCAAAAATATGAAGTACCTAGGAATCAACCTTACAAGAGAAGTGAAGGACTTATACCAGGAAAATTTCAAAACACTTCAGAAAAAATTAAAGAGGGTCTAAAATATTGGAGGAGCATCCCATGCTCATGGGTAGGTAGAATCAACATAATCAAAATGACTATCCTACCCAAAGTTCTATATAGATTCAATGCAATCCCCATCCAAATCCAGGCATCATTCTTTAAAGACTTAGAATAATCAATCATAAAATTCATCTGAAACCACAAAAGACCCAGGATAGCCAAACAGTTACTTAAAAACAAGAAGCTGGTGGCATCTCTTTACCTAACCTGAAGCTATATGATAAAGCCATACTGATCAAAACAGCATGGTACTGGAACAAAAACAGAGCCTCAGACCACTGAGTTAGTACATAATTTCCAGACATAAATCCCCAGATATACAGTCAACTAAATTTTGACAATAGAGCTAAGAACTTAAAATGGAACAAAGAAAGTCTATTCAACAAATGGTGTTGGTACAACTGAAAAACCACCTGTAAGAAACTGAAAATTGACCCATACCTCACTCCTTATACAAAAGTCAACTCAAAGTGAATTAAAGACCTTAAAATTAGATCAGAATCTATAAAGTTTCTTAAGGAAAAAATAGATAGAACACTCGAAGACCTGTATATTAAAAATAGTCTTCGAGGATGGAATACCAATGGCAAGGACTTTGGCATCAAACATAAACAAATGGAAGTACATCAAACTAACAAGTTTCTGCATGGCAAAGAAAACCCAACTTAAAACAAGACAGTTAACTGAATGGGAAAGTTTTTCACACTCAACATGTCAGATAAAGGGCTGATAACCAGAATACACAAAGCACTCAGAAAGCTGAGTCCCCCAAAACCAAATAAAGCCATAGAAAAATGGGGAGATGAAATGAATAGACACTTCTCCGAGGAAGACCGAAAGATGGCCAACAAACACATGAAAACATACTCACCTTCACACATCGTAAGGGAAATTCAAATCAAGATAACAATGAGATACCACCTTACACCAATGAGGATGGCTCACATCAAAAAACAACAGGAAGAGAGGCCGGCGATATAGCATGGAGGTAAAGCGTTTGCTTTCCATGCAGGTGGTTCAAATCCTGGCATTCCATATGGTCCCCTGTTCCTGACAGGAGCGATTTCTGAGTGTAAAGCAAGGAGTAACCCCTGAGAGCTGCCAGGTGTGACCCAAAAACCAAAAAAAAAAAAAAAAGAAAAAATAACGAGAACAATCTGTTGTCGAGGATGCGGTATGAAAGGAACTCTCATCCACTGCTGGAGGGAATGCCCCCTAGTCGAACCACTATGGAAAACAGTCTTGAGAGTGCTCATGGAACTCAGAATTGAGCTGCCATTTGATCCAGCAATTGCTCTCCTAGGTATCTATCCCCAAACCGGAAGGACATTCATCCCAAAATATGTGTGCACCCCACTATTTATCGCAGCACTAAGTGTAGTAGCCAAGTCTTGGAACCAACCTCGATGACCAACCACTGATGAGTGGATCATCAAGATGTGCTATCTATACACAATGGAATACTACATGGTGTTTAAATATGATACATTCATAGACTTTGCAGCAACATGAATGGACCTAGAAAATATGTGAAATGAAGTAAGCCAGAAGATGAAAGATAAACACAGAATGGTAGCACTATTCTGAAGTACCATAGAATATACACCAGATATACAATCAATACCCCACAATCAAATAACAGGGTGTAACAGGATAGAAACCTCAAACACTGTAATAATCAACATATACTGGGGAGTAGAGCCCAAAACAAAGAGAAGCGAAACAACACAAAGCATGACCACACATTATATCATAAAGAAACTAGCAATAGCAGATAGCAACATAGAGAGAACAGGTATAAAATTAGCATTTTACTACAAAGGCCCATAATAATTTACTAGGGATCTTATACAGGATTACAGGTAAAGATTATGATGGGGAATTACTGACTCCAATGGGAACATTTCAAAAAATAAGTTTGAATGCCTTAACCTTACCACATATAAAATAACCTCTCCATTTTTTTGTCCATAGGGTTTCCTGAATACAAAGGGTGAACATCCTATGGTGGTACCTCAGTCACATGAGACACAATACTCAGCTTGCATCATGAAAATGTCCAGATAAAACTCTTTAACATACCCTTTATCTCTAGATTGTGCCTTCTTCTAGGACCTGAAGCACATGACCAGCCAGACCACTGAAGTAAAACCGTGACCTACAGATTTATACTACAGGGCCTAAATATCAAATACGTTCAAGCAAACTAACCTGCCATTGCTCTGTTACCCTCCCTTCTCATTACTTTATATTTTTGTTGCTGTTGTTGTTTTGTTTTGTTTTTTCTTTTCTCTCTTCTTGTTTCCCTCTTCTTTTCCTACATTTTTCTCCTCATTATCATCAATTCAATCCATGTCAAACAAAAACCACATGGCTACCTCCTCTATAGGAAAGGAAAGCTTACATATAGGGGGCTGTGGACAGTACTGCAAAGGGTAAACACCTATATAGATAGACCTCACTAACACAAGGGTTAGTATTCAAGATACAAATCCTATACACACCCAAAAGTTGATGTATTAGTTTATTTTCCTTACAAGTAATTTACTTACCTATCTTTCTGTACTCAGCACATCTCTTGCCCTCCCCCACCTCTCTATATTAATATACACCTAAGCTAACTTCTATATGTTTATATGTGGGCAGGAGCACACAGAGATAGGAATCCTCCTTAAAAGACAAACCTAAACCACAAACAACCATACCTATACCCTTTATAACCCCTCCCTAATTCCCTCTTCCCCCTTCAGAAATCTGACTATCCTTTCACCCTTCAATTCCATCCCCAATATCCCCACCACATTATAACTCTTCACCCTCAGTTCTTAATCCAGTAGGCATCAAGACCGACCTCCTACCCCAATGACCCAGTACCCAGTACCCAAGTAGTGAGACTCCCACTCAAACTCACACCTTATTCCTGGCAAGAAAATACAACCAACACCCTGTCTGACTCATGCAGTGTGGCCTTCCTAATCACCTCTCCCTAATGTGGACTGTGATTTGATACTGGACCTAGCTCCAAAAGAACTCTCAATGCAAGAACTCTACCCAAGATCTCCCTGCCTGGAGCCCACACCCCACAAGGAAATCTCAAAAGACATTGGGGAAGCCTAAACTTTCATCATAAGTATAGACCTATATAACACTACCTTTTATCTTGTTTTCCCCAAATGTAATCTCCTGTATCACTTTCTCCCTTTTTCTTCTTTTTTTTCTTCTTGTTCTTTTTCTTTTTATTTGTTTGGTTTTTGTTTTTGTTTTTTTTTTATTTGATTTGTTTTTGTTTCTTTTGGGTCACACCTGGTGGCACTCAGAGGATGCTCCTGGTTCTATGCTCCTGGTAGGCACGGGGGTGGGGGGATCATGTGGGATGCCAGGATTTGAGCCACCATACTTCTGCAGGGAAGATAGTTGCCTTGCCTCCATGCTGTCTTTCCCGGCCCCACTTTATTCCTTTAATTATGTCTTTTATTTAATTTTTTTCTTTAAAAAATATTTTTTCCTTTAGGTATGTGTGAGCATATATATTTTTAGTTTTTGTCCTGTGTCTGTTTTCTTCTCTCTCCACCCCCAAATCCACCAGCAATATAATGTAACACCACTTCTTCCTGCAAAAGCATATTAAAAAAGGGGGAAATTTTACATGTAAAAACAAGCTCTTATCTACTAGGGATAAGAACTTATACTTTTTTACAATGCAGGATCATCTTCCACCCTAAACATATGCCATGTGGAACCAACTTAGACCACAGGGAATTAAGCACTGACCATCCAGCCCTGACTCCTGGATCCAAGACATAGAAATGACAGAGTTCTTCACAACAGCTCCAGGAACAAAATTCCATCCAGGGCATCCATAATGCTGCTCTGACACTAACATGCACCAGTTCTAAATTGATAATCTGACAACAAAGAAATGGGAACAACTTTATCCAAGAGCAAGTTGTCCTTCTTCACCAGCCAATGATAAGACAAAATCAGAAGACATGTCACCCTTTGATAGGTGCAAAAACCAAGATCGTTATATACAGATGACTAGTTGTTACAACCAGGACTGGACAGTATGCATCTTGGGACCAACTACAGCAACAACAACAACAACAAAAAGCACTAGCCTATCTTTTGGTGTATGATCTGTTCAACAAACAAGATCTCCAATTCCAGAGGTCTGACTGAGACAATTGCAACTAAATGGGTCTTCTGGAAGCATAATGAACGACTCTATCTCAGGCTCCACCCTAGGAGCAACGTACTGACCAAGACCACCAACTACAAAAGATAGATTAAAACAACACCAAAGAAGCATAACTGCTAGAACCACAAAGAAAGACTTCATCATATGAGCTGTACAGACACCAAAATCTCTAGATAAAGAGGTTTGATTTTACCATCCATGATTAAGCAAAATTCTATACACCAAAAAAAGCACCAAAGGGAGAGTAAATGATCATGCAAGGAGTCTCTACTTAATCCCATGACAGTATACTTCAAGGGTGGAGAAACCCTGTATCTCCTAGGCCAAGGGAATTCCCTCTATAATATCCCCAATAGTTACTGTGCCTATGCAGGGAGAAAAAGAAAAGAAAAGCAGAAAATGATCATTTCTCCACATATATATTTGTTGATTGATCAATTTTTTTTGACGTCTTTGTTTTGGTGTGGATATTGAAGTTGATGTCTCCAATTTTATTTTATTTTATTTTATTTTATTTTATTTTATTATCTTTCTCTTTCTTTTCGTACTCAGGCATGGTTTGATTTCAGAACCAATACTATTGTGTGTTGCTTGTCTTTATTGCTGTAGTGCTCAATGGATATTTAATTTTCTATTTCTTTCTGTATTGATGTGGTGTTTCAATTACCTTTTTCATGTCCTCACTCAAACTGAGGTCGAAAGCTTCTAGAAGGATTCAACCATTTTCAGCTTATTTTATTTATTTTTAATTTTTAATTTTTCTTATTTTTTACTCCATTCTATTGCTTTTCTTTCCTTTAAATGAAACCACATAACTCAAATTATCAAGCTCCACCTCTCTAATAGATGGGGAAACAAGGGAGGGTACCAGGACCAAACAGATATATGATCACTAATAGTAAGCTAACAAAGAGGGGACCACCTACTCTAGCAGCCCGGGGGGTGATGGTTGGGGATATGGGTTGTAGGAAGGGAATGGGGATGGGGGGAGGACAAGTTTGGTGATGGAAATTCTCCTGATTCAATGTTAATATGTACCTAAAATAATACTGTGAAATATATGTAAGCCAATATGATCAAAATAAAAATTAAAAAAACAATACTGTAAACCACAGTGTCTACAAAACAATTACCTGTAATATTAGCAGACAGAGGAGTAAGATGGGATATTTGTGAAGGGAGGTAAACACTGATGATGATGTTGGAACACACTATGTCTAAAACTCAATCTTGAATAACTATAATCATGGTGCCTCAATAAAACATATACACATATTTAAATCTGTGATCCTACAGTTTAGAAAGTAATAATTTTGGAAGAACTACAAAAATGCAAGCATATCATTCATTACTGCATGGCACTAGAGCTTTATATCAGAAAGAAGAATTAGTGCCAAAGAGGACTGACAAAGTATTTTTAAGATGAGGACTGACAAGATTGTTGCAATAGTCGATAAAAGACTGACCCAAAAAATTATCAATGCTAGATAAAAGAATGAATGAAATTGGGACATCCTTAGAAGTAAAATTCAAAAAAATTGTATAATGAATAAAGATTAAAAAAAATAACACTATTCAAGTGAAAAATTATTTTGAGATCTCTTATTTAGACAAATAAATAATAAACACATATATGTTAATTTTAAAAATTGTAATTTTGTATGTTAATAAAGCATGTAAATTTAAAAAGCATTCTAAGCTAGATAATATTGTAAATATTACAGAATTCTCTGTAAAATAATTTGTCACATATAAGTAATATACTTTTATTTGATATTATTTAATTTTGAACTTTAATACTTCTGGGCTTGATCTTCACAATCAATACTCATGGTGTCTGGGCACACTCCTGATGATTCTTTTATGGCCATCATATTTATTAATCAAAAAGAACCAAAATCTCAGGGTCAAAGCAGTGGTGCAAGCAGTAAGGCATCTGTCTTGCCCATGCTAGCCTAGGACAGACAGCAGTTCGATCCCCCTATGTCCCATAAGATCCCCAAAGCCAGGAGCGATTTCTGAGCTCATAGACAAGAGAAAGGAGTAACCCCTGAGCATTATTGGGTGTGGCCAAAAACAAAACTAAACTAAAATATTCATAGGTATTTGAAAAGAAATACTATCATAAATACCATTATATTACTAAATGGAATTTTATTATATAATAAAGATTCAATATCAAATAGTATGTACAAGCTAAAATACTTTCATGCTGAAGAAAAGGTCAACCTGGCTCTGTAACAAAGCAGCCTAGTTTGATGAGAGTACAGTACAGTATATCATGTGGCAAAAATCTTTGATATTTTCTATCGATAAGGGTCCAGCTTATGAAGAAGCTGAAAATCTCATCAAATATAATTCCAAACAAACACATTGAGAAAGAAAGGACTCAAATTTAAAAAAATCTGTATTGTGAAAATAACTATCCATATTAAAACTAAAACACAAGTTCAGTAATGGATTATGGAAGGCTCTATTAAATAAAAGCAACTCAAACTTGAAAGACCTAGAGGTAGAGGAGTTGGTACAATAACACTGCAATAGACCATTTTGCCTTGTGACACCTTGATTAAATCCCCAGCATTCTATATTGTCCCTGGAGCCTGTCAGGAGTGACTTCTGAGCACAGAGCCAGGGATATTTCATGAGTACCATCATGTATGATGGCTCCAATAAACAAAAACTAAAATTAAAGTCCCAGAGGTAATTTTGAATATCACAATAGGTACAAACACATAAAAACTATTCCACAATATTTTTCCAGTTGGTGTCAAAATGTTTAATTGTGATCAATAGTAAATTAACCACAAAAAGTAATCTGCTTCTCATGTAGAAAACTGACCTATGAATTTGGCCCTGCAATTAATCAGAAATTAATTTGTATATGTTTTAAATTATTGTCATAAGAATAAAGCAGAATATATAGTTAATTGTTTTAACAGGATAGACTATATTTTGGATAGACTAGATGAAACAGAACCTTTAGATTTAATGATTTTAACACATTAAGTAATGATTTGCTTAAACTTAAATTTGGAGTTAAAGGTGTTTTAGTTGCATAGAGCATGCTTCATCTGGGTGAGGTCCTGTGTTTCAACCCCATCACTGAAAATAGTAATAATAAAAAATTATAATACATTGTTTCATATTTAATTCTTATTAAGAAATATTATTGGTCTTCAGAGAAATTCATATTCAATGTTTTCTTTAAAATTAAAAACTTGGGGCCCGGAGAGATAGTACAGCCGCGTTTGCCTTGCAAGCAGCCGATCCAGGACCAAAGGTGGTTGGTTCGAATCCCGGTGTCCCATATGGTCCCCCGTGCCTGCCAGGAGCTATTTCTGAGCAGACAGCCAGGAGGAACCCCTGAGCAATGCCGGGTGTGGCCCAAAAACCAAAAAAAAAAAAAAAAATTAAAAACTATTTACAGTAATGAGATTTGGAAAATTATCACTCCATATGTGCAGTCATATCATCTCAGTGAATATAAGAAATTCATAGCTTTAGATATTATATTTTCATGTTATTAGATATTAGCTCATTTAAATTCTAAATATGATAATTCTAATGATGAAAATTTGGGTGTGTTTGAGCCCCCAAACTTTAAAAAGATAAAAGTTAGTGAATCTTCAAATGAATTTTTCAGGTTTGCTTTCTCAT
This sequence comes from Suncus etruscus, assembly GCF_024139225.1. Taxonomy (NCBI): domain Eukaryota; kingdom Metazoa; phylum Chordata; class Mammalia; order Eulipotyphla; family Soricidae; genus Suncus; species Suncus etruscus. The sequence goes on from NC_064851.1 coordinate 116,502,638, forward strand.
AATTCTGTCACAGGCCAAGCAACATTTATCCTTTATGATGAGGCTTTTTAAAACATAATCCCAAAAAGATTTGTTTGCTTTGTTTTTCTGTTTTTATAGAGATACCATTAATTATAATATTTCTTATAGTACTATAAATGTATACATACCCAGCAACAGAGTGCCTACATTCCTATATCCATGTATAAAGAATTTCGTATCCATTACACAGTGTTAAGTTCAGTACTGTAGACTGTCTCAAATTACGTTATCTGATTATGCTTCTTTCCCTTTTCCTCCTTTTCTTCCTCCTTCCTCCTTCCCTTCCTTTTCTTCTTCCTTCCTTTCTTCCTTCCCTCCTATCTACTTCCTTCCTTCCCTTTTCCTTCCTTCTTTCATTCCTTCCCTTTCCTTCTCTCCTTCCTACTTTCTTCCTTCCTTCCCTACTTCCTTTGCTCCTTCCTTCCCTCCCGCCTTTGCTTCTACCTTCCTTCCCTCCTTTCTTTCCATTCTTCCATCTCTCCTCCCTTCCCTCCTTCCTTTCCTCCTTGCTTCCTTCCCTCTTTCCCTGCTCTCTTTCTTCCTTCCTTTCCACACTCCTTCACTGCTGCCTTCTCTTCTTTCTTCTCACCTTCCTTCCCACCTTCCTCTTTTCCTTCTCTCACCTTTCCTTCCTTCCCACCTTCCCCTTTTCCTCTCTCACCCTTCCTTCCTTCCCACCTTCCTTTCTTCCCACCTTCCCTCCTTCCCACCTTCCCTCCTTCCCACCTTCCCTCCTTCCCACCTTCTTCCTTCCCACCTTCCTTCCCTCCTTCCTTCCTTTCTTCCTTCATACCCTCCTTCCTTCCTACCCTCCTTTCTTTCTACCCTCCTTCCTTCCTTGCTTCTTCTGTCCTTCCTTAGATATGTAATTTATATTTAGATAATATATTTACTTTATTTTTTTAATTTTAAACTATGTTCCAGCCTCTTTTTCTATTTGACTCATTATCCTTCTCAAAGCATCATAATAGTTGTTATAATTTCTGTCTTTTTGATCTTATGACAATGTTTTTAATCCATCATGTGTACATTTCATTCCTCCAACTACTTGACAACCAATTTGACTTTCTGCATTTGTCCGGAAAATTAAATATAATTCATATTTGCAGAGTAAAGTACTAAAAAATCTGAGTATAAGTTGATAATCCAGATTGTAGAGAAATTTCAAAAGTGCAGCACAACTTAGGCATTTCTATAAAGAATTTTTGTTTTTGAGTTCTATAACTTACAGGTGGTATTTGAACTCAAGCCTCTCTACTTGTTAGTATATGTGACTCATATTTTATTGTGGGATCCTTACCTAACTTCTTCATAAGCAGTGATTCTCATTATATTTTCCAGATGAATCATGTCCCATATTTACTTTATTTTCAGAAAATGCAATATATTGTTAACATAGTTGACCATAAAACATTTCTATCCATATAAGTGAAAATAATATTATTTTAAAAAGAATAGAAAGAGGGCCAGAGCAATGGCACATCAATAGGGCATTTGGCTTGCGTTTGTCTGACCCAGAACAGACAGACTTCGGTTTGATTACCGCTATCCCATATGGTTCCCCAAGCCAGGAGCAATTTCTGAGTGCATAGCCAGGAGTAACCCCTGAACATCACTGGGTGTGGCCACGGCAAAAAATAGAAAGAAAAAATAAAAAGGAAAAGAATAATATAAAACTAATTACAGTGGCAAGCTGATTTGTGAAATTATTGTATCTCTAATGAAGTCTTTAACACAATGGCAAAATTTTTAAAAGTTCTTGTTAGCTGTTTTTATGTTAATTTGGTTGTTCCTATAAGGATGACAACATAGCACAAATGAAATTTTCCAGGAATTCAAAGAATTATTCCTGATACTGCAGCTTTTGTGGGGTATGTTCTCAGCTGCAGTTATCCTGGAAGAAGGAGGGTGTGAGAGAGGTGTAGACATTTGATCAAAAAAAAAATTTGGGTGATATCTGCCCAAATACCGGCATACCTGAAGTGTTGTCAGATTGGTGTCCCCAAAGAGAATCATAGAGAAGTTGTAAAGCAGGGCCATAACCAGAGGTGATTCTAAGTGATGGATGCTATAGGCATGGCTTCAGTAGGACGGGGGTTTGGTATGCCCTTTCCTTCCTTTCCTCACAACTTTCTGTTGTGTGGCTAGTATATGGATGATATTTATGGCTTGCTTTACCTCTCTCTTAAGAAAAAAGTGAGTTTGTGGAGCTTCTCAGTGTGAACATGACATATGTGTTTGTGGGCACCATGCCCTATTTCAGCAAGATTCTTCTGGATGCATTATTATTCTCTTGAATCAGCTCTAAAGAGTTTTGACTTCATTCTTCTGTATGGAAGGTATTTCTTGATTTCTTAAGTTCATATCTTACTCCTTTCCATACAGTAACTTTGAACACATACATGTTTTATTTTAAAGTATTCAAGTGGCATGTTCATTTTGCACATATGTAACCTGAGTTACTGAGTTTTTGTTACTCATTAAAATTATATATGGCAAAAGAAGAAAGTGGCTTCACATAGAATAAAATATTATGTTTAGACAAAAATATTAATTTGACAAAATCTTGAAGATGAGCAAAAACAGATCCCTATAGAGTGTTAAAATCAATATCCTGAAATTCAGTCTCCACTGGAATTCTAGTTCACTTGGCAGCTGTGATACATTCTATAAAGTTGTCGAAGGTGAAGGGTTTCTCCTTCCACCTATTTATGCCACAGTTACTTTAGCTCTGATTTTATAAAGGTGAATTTATTAAATTCAAATTTATTTCTTAGTAAAAGTAAGCAAATGATTCAGTAGAAAGGGATATTATTTTGAAACTCTGAGTAGTAACATAACCCCCAAAGAAAGCCAAAGAATAAAAAGAGGTGGATGAGCAGACTTGCTGGAAGATACCTAATCACACAAACTCATTTATCCAAAAATGGTCTCTGGAGTCTAATAAAGAACAATTAAAGTCATATCTACACCCACTCTAGGTTTTGGCTTCCAATTCTAAGCATCAATGTGCATCTATAATAATGTTCTGTAATGTCACTATGTGATAATACCCCTCTTATTAGGAAGTGCACCCTGGTGATTTTCAGGGGCTACTCCTGTCTGTGAGTACAGTAGTCACCCATTCTTAGTCTATGTATGGTGGACTGCTGACAACAGTCTCTGCCATGTACAAGACAAACAACTTAATCATTGATGTCTGTATTATATTCCCCAACTCAACCTGTGTTTTTAATTGTATTGTATTTTTTTTTTGTTTCTGTTTGTTTTGGTCCACATACATTGGTGTCTCTGAACCATAGCAGTGCCTGGGATTGAATTTGGGACAGCCACCTGCAAAGTAATCATACTCTTTTCTGTATTATCTTTCTGACCTCAACTTGTTTTAATTGACAAAATCTCTTTATTTCTGAGAAAGAAATACTGAATTTGTATTGTTATTTCTAAGAATTGTTAGAGGAAAAAAATTCACAAATCTTTGTGTCAAAAAGAAGTGTAAAATTAGTTTTTGTTTCAAAGTAAAGAATATACAGCAGGTCAACATTAACAATATATAAAGGCAAAGATATTCTATTGGAATCAAAGATGAAATGAATTAGCTACCAAAATCCGTTATTCCTAGCCTTTACTATCATCCATTCCCACTGAGTACTCCATCAAAAATAAAATTTTATCATTCAACACCTACAATAAGAGAGTTAGCAGACTTTTGGAAATCCTAAATGCAGACCCAATGCACTAAATTTCTAGTTCATTGTCTTTTTTTTAACAATTCTTTAGCAGTTTACATTTTAAACTGCAGGGTCAGTGTGACAAAAAATAAATAAAAATCATAGTATTTGTTTGCTTTTTTGTTGTTGTTGCCATTTGGTCACGCCCTGTAATGCTCAGGTGTTACTCTTGTCTGCCCAATCAATAATTACTACTGGTGGTCCTCAATAACCCTATGGAATCTTGGGGATCATACTCAGTTCAGCCACATGAAAGGTAAGTAATCTACATGCTTTATTATCACACTGCTCCCCATAAATTATTGTAAAATGAAAATAAACTCAGTAGAAGACATCTTATCTCCCTGCACCAATTATTTGTTTTCTTATTCAACAAGATGCCCAAGTAAGACTAAAATATTAAATGTTATTAAAGACTGGGTTTCACAATGTCTCTTTAAATATAATACTATGTTTAGAATAATTTGCCTTCCTTGCCTTTTCAGTAACAACTTCTGACACAAAAGTGATGTTTGTAATATTACTAAATTTGCTAGTAGCTGGGCAATCGATGTTCAGCAGTATATTCATCACAGGTGAGAACTGATGTGTACTATGGGGTTTTAGTCAGTGGTTTCTATTTTAATGGAATAAAATGTTACTGGTAGTTCCCATATGTTTTTCTGAAATCTCTGAAATATTGTATCTACAAACTTCTAAATAAGTCATGAGTAGATTTCTTAATATATTATGTTATTATAATTAATTTCTGGTAATTGCCTTAGAATGTAGATTTCAAATCAACCCAAAAATAGAGGAAAAAATAATCTTCTGTCCAAAGTCAAAGGTTATAATGGACAGAAAGTAGTATAGGGCTTTAAATTTTGAAAAGTATCAGAGTTAATCAGACTTTGTAACAAAATATGTCTTAATTCAAAGACATAAAAAATTATATAATAAGGGAATGAGAAAATGTTAACTTTAATATATATGTCAATTTAAATACTTATAATTTTAAACAAAAATAAAAGCAGAAATATATTATCTTTACAAATGTATGATGAGTTATTGCTGAGCATGTTAAAATATAAAGAAAAAATAACTTTAAAACATATAGTTATCAAGCACTATCTTTCTGCTCATTGTGAATGCCTTGAATGTAGACACTTAAAATCTAGCATATATCATGCAATCCTGCCTTAGCTGTCTATAGAAGAGGATTACATACTCCAAGTTACTGCATCACCTCATCTTTGCTTGTACTACAAAAACACTTTTGATACTATACTATCAAAGCAGGTTATTTGAGATATTTTTGTTCCACTAATTCATATTCCAATAAATGTAAAGCAGTAGTCTCCACAGATGGACTCTTCATCACTGGACATTCTAGTAGTTTTAGTACTACATTTTAGTAGGTTTTTTTTGGCGGGTGGTGGTTCACAATGCCATGATCAGAGTGGGATGATGTAAAACAAAAGAGGTTTCTCTTTCTCCTTTGTGACAGAGCCTGTGACTCAGTGCTCTCCCGAGTGATTGTTGATATTGCTGCCAGATGTATGTGAAGAAAATCATGTCAAATTCTCCAAGACTCGAATCTATTTTTTACATAAGCAAAAAAATGTCCGAAAAAATCAACTTAGGTTATTCAATAAAGATAGGGTAGATCAGGGCTGGCGAACACGTGGCTCTCCAGCCGCATGTGGCTCCCAGCCATCACTGCAGGATTTTGACCCTCACTCAAAATGGCAAAATGCAATATCTGTTTCATATATTATTGCTAAAATTATATGCTTTAGTGTGTCTGTCTGTCTTGGCAGGTCACTGCGTGGTGTGGCTCTCTGACTCTCACAGTTTTAAATTTTGGCTCTTCGTGTCGAACTTATTCGCCATCCCTGGGGTAGATTATTATTGAGTCTGAAATTCTGAATCTCTTACTAGTTGTGTGGCTTAAAGCTAGTTACATTTTTCTCTTTTTTTCTCTCTGTAAAATGTGGTTCTGATACAAGAAGTCTGGAATCATGAAATGAGAAAATTACATTGTTTGACAAACACTGAACATGCTGTTTGTCTTAGATATGTTCAACATGTTCTAATAGAATAGTAATATAAAATTAAGGATAGATCGAAATTCCTCCCTAAATCATAATCCTTATTTAATACAGACTCTCTACACTGTTTTTTTGTATTTTATTCCCCAATACTATACACATTTTTGAGCATACATACCATTTTAGACAGACTGCAACCCTTCTACACAGGATTTTTGAACATCTGATATAACAACTCTTAAGTTGTTGTTGCTGAGAGTTAAGGAAAGATGTGCAGTTTCTTATTCCTATAGTAAGCAGATTGTGCATTTCCCCAAGGAGAAAGGCTCTTGTAATTTCTGAATGAAAGATATTACCCAAGTACATAGGTTGTGTAGTGCTTTTATAGTTATGGAAAAAAACTGCTGTGTGGGGGTTTCTATTGTAGGTTTAATACAATGATGACCTAAAACAGAGCATTCTTTAAAGTCATTCATTCGTTTACTAACAAAAACAGTAGAATATTCACCACAGCATCTTTAGAAGTGCATCATCTGTAATAATTTTATTATTATCTTTATTTTTACTATGAGTTATACTAAAATGCAAGAATCTCACTATTTTAAGCTGACCTCTATTTTTTTGGGTGGGGGGAGGGAGGAGGTCCCACCTGGTGGTGCTCAGAGGTTACTCCTGGCTCTGCACTCAGAAATCAGTCGTGGTTGGCTTGTGCAACCATATGGAGTGCCGGGATTCGAACCACTGTTCATCCTGGGTCAGCTATATTCAAGGCAAATGCCCTTCCACTGTGCTATCTCTCTGTTTTGATGATTTCTAATGAATCGTGTTTCAGATGTTTAAGCTGTACATTATTCTGCTGTTCTTATATATGACATATGAGTTTGTTACATAGGTTGTATACTTTATGAATTTCTTTTTAATATAGACATCATACATATGTTGTCTCATAAATTGTCAATGTTCTATAGATTTGAGATATTCTGAACTAAATGGCAGACATTTTTTAGACATATAAATGAAAAAGACGGATACAAAAGAGTTAAAGTGATATTGCCAAAATGATAATTTTACAAGTAATATTTTTATATTATAATATTACAAAAATGTGTAACATTTTTCCCCAAATAAATCTATCTTTTTACTTTTAAATAGTGATAATAACATTTTCATAATGTTATATACATGCATGCATATCCATATATATATATTTGCTTACATTCTCTACAGCAGGGTTCCTCAAACTTTTTAAACAGGGGGCCAGTTCCCTGTCCTTCAGACCATTGGAGGATCTGACTATAGTAAAAACAAAACTTATGAACGAATTCTTATGCACACTGCATATATCTTATTTTGCAATGAAGAAACAAAACAAATACAAATACAACATGTGGCCCGAGGGCCATAGTTTGAGGACCACTGCTACAGCTTTAGGGGCAGTTTCTCTGTCCTGACATTCAAAGAAAGATCTTGATTGAACATTGTATGCTGCAAATTTAAAACAAGAAAAAAAATAAATATCACTCCATGCCAGATGGTTTCCATAAACCCAGCTGGTTATACATGAGTTTGGAGGCCTTAGGCTAGATTAAGTACCTTAAATTTTTTTAATTAATTGCTTTAAGAAATTGATTTATAACTGCTGAGAACTGCTGTGCTGCAACCAAAAGTTATTTTCACCAATCAACTACAGAAAATACACTTTAGAAATCAGCATATGGCAAAAACATAAGTAAAAGAGAAACCTGGGTAAAGAAACTCTGTTGAGGAGAGCTGAGTTATAGAATGATCTCTATAGCAAGAAAAAAGAGGCACATAATGAGTTCTCAAAATTCAGTTGGATGCTAAAGCATCAGCCTAATTCAGTATCTTCTCTTTGGATGTGTAGTAGGGTGCAAAAATTATGACTTTCCTCAGCTGGCAATTTTATGCTTACTAAACTTGAGTTTTTAAAGCACATATGCACAGTACTCTATGATGTCATATTTTAGGATGTTACTTTAAATGGTTGCCATGTTTTAAATATGGATGAAAAAAAAGAGGTGGTGTTTTTCATTGTCCTCATTGTTCCTAGTCCTTTTCATTTTCATCTCTCCAGGAAAATATAATTATATAGTGATTAATTTGATCCCCCAGAGTTGTTCATCTGCTTGTGAAACTAAAGTGTGAGTGTTTTGTAGGCAATCATTCAGTTATTGGTTATTTTTAAATTAATGAACATTATTCACAAAACTATGAACGTGGTTTACGGTTTCACTAATTTTTTAAATAGAATAAATTTTTAAATAAGAATCCCATCCTTACCCACTATATTCAGTTTGGGGGTTCTGTAAATAAACAGAGGTAGGAGAAGGATCCGGGTAGCAATATATAAGACAGTGTACTAAAGGATATAACTGCGTAAGACAGAGGTCTAAGGGATAGAAATGATGCAGCAAAGAACATAATTTCTATTCTACTATTTTTAAATAACTAAGTCCTGCTGCTTCTAAGTTTTCCTTTTTAAGTTTTCCATGGTTCATTTCTCAAATTCAGCTTTTAGCCTTTAATATCATTTAAAAATTTGATAAACATATAGAAAAAGGAAAGGAGAATGTAATTTTAAATAGCTGCTTATATAAGTACCCTGTGAACTTCTCTCACATTACAGAGAAATTATATTGGAGGAGAAAGTTAATGCAGAAATAAAAAAAAAGAAATAAAATATTAGAAATTTCTTTCATGAGAAAAATAATCTGTACTGATAGATAAAAAGTTTAGCAGGGCAGTGCAATCAAGACTCACCAACTAAGAGGTGTCCATGATACCACTTTTAAGCACTATAGTCATAGGAGTGAAAATAAACCAATCTGAAAAACTTCGAATTCCTCATTCCTGGGAGTTTCAGAGGTCAGCAAATTTTGTAAACTGCTCTGGAGGTTCTGCTCTTAGGATCACCACTTTTCCCGAGTATTAGATGTCACAAGGGATGTAAGATGTAAGACAGGGAGGGTTAAAGTCAGACATGGCTCAGCAGACTGGTGCAAAACAATGGAGCACCTACCTTCTGAAACTCTTGTTACTGTAACCTCCCTGCTTTATTATCAACCGAACTGTATGTAATATTCTTGAAGTGTAGCGTTTCCCTAAAACATCAGATTATAATTACATGTGATTGGCTGGCATAGGAAGTGATACATCGACTCACTAAGATTCTAATCACATTTGACAACAACCTCAATGGTTTGCTGCTTAACACAGTCACCTTTAGGCATTTTTCTTTAACAAATTAGAAACTTTGACAACTTCAACAACTAAAAACTACTATTAGAATTTGAAATTGAAACTTGGTAAAAAAAAAAAACTTGTCAAAAATCTTTTACATAAAAAAATTCTCATTTGAGAATAGACTTCAAAACAAATCAAATATAAAATACAAAATCTCTCAGTAGTATATATTAATTAACTGTTAATAATAGAAATTGTTTTGTTTTTGCATAGACAATCCACTTGTTGTCACTCTTCAGAAATTAGTAAGTGATAATTTTTAATAAAATAATCTGATAATTGTCAAGAAACTGATAATTAAAAACTAAAAAATGTTAATACTCAAATATCTGATAATTTTTATTTCTGAGTATATAAAGTTTTAATTCATTTCATCATTAAAATTTGTCCCATCTCTTGTTGGGGAAAATAGGTCTTTCCATATTATACATTTTATACTTGTTTTAAAATGATCCATTCATTCATTCTATTTCCTTTTTTTATACCTTGCTCTTTTTGTTGGTAAGCACTAACATTTACTTTGTGAGAAAAAGCTATCAATATGTAATCACTTTTACATCCAGGTAAGAAAATAAATTGTCAAGCTCCAGTCCATCCCAGTAGAAACCTCAAGGATGAAAGTAAAGAATCAGCAGAAGAGAAAACAACAGATAATCTTCCTTATATTTGATTTACACAAACGCAGCAATACCTGTTAAAACAGACCTTGAGATGCTGTACTGAACCTTCCAATCTGGGTACAAGTTTTGAGACCCTAATTCAAAGGGATGGCTGAGATTTAGGGATAGAGACAAAGTGAAATTTAATGACAAAGCAAAGATATTTAAACAGTAAAGTTTATTTATTTGCCATTAAATAAATATGATGTGTGAATTCATTTGTAAAACCTTCCTTTGCATGATTTTGAAATGCTGTGCAACAAATTATCTCAGTGAGTTAATATAAGAGATATATTGACTTCTCTCTAAAATTACTTGCAGTTATCCTCAAACTAGGGCTCGTGGGTCACATATTGCATTTATTCCCTTTTTTTCCTTCACTTCAAAATAAGGTATATGCAGTGTGCATAGAAATTTGTTCATATTATTTGTTTTTACTGTAGTCCAGCCTCCAACAGTCTAAGAAACAGTGAACTGGCCCCCTGTTTAAAAAGTTTGAGGACTGCTGATTAGAGAATTTTACTTTTATAATTGTAAATATTGGTGATGAGGGGTGTTCTGTTTATAACTGAAACCCAACAACAAACATGCTTGTAATCATGGTGCTTAAATAAAATTCTATATTAAGGGTCTAGAGAGATAGCATGGAGGTAAGTTGTTGGCCTTTCATGCAGAAGGACGGTAGTTCAAATCCCTGCATCCTATATGGTCCCCTGTGCCTGCCAGAGGCGATTTCTGAGCTTAGAGCCAGAGTAACCTCTGAGTGCAAAAAAAAAAAAAAAAAAAAAAAAGAAAAGAAAAAAAAATTCTTTCATTATGGGGCCAGCGAGGTGGCACTAGAGGTAAGGTGTCTGTCTTGAAAGCGCTAACAAGGAAGGACCACGGTTCTATTCCCCTGGCGTCCCATATGGTCCCCCCAAGCCAGGGGCAATTTCTGAGCACTTAGCGAATAGTAACCCCTAAGCATCAAAAGGGTGTGGCCTGAAAAACCAAAAAAAAAAAAAAAAAAAAAAGGAAAACTGTAAAAAAAAAATCCCCAATACTAAAAACAAATAAATATTTAATGACTTTAAAAAATAATTTGTAAGGCATATATTCATTTAAACTTATTAAACAGTTTTAGGGCTAGAGAATTAGTATAGCTGTAGGGCACTTCCCTTGCACAACACAAATAGTGTTACAATACTTGGCACCCACTATTTGCAAGCTTACTAGGAGTGATCTTTAGAAAAGAGCCAGGAATAAGCCCTGAGAACAGTTGGGTGTGGTGCCAAAATAGTTCAACACAACAATGACAAAACATTAGGGCAGGCAATTTTGGTGCTTCATTGAGTTGGTATAAATTTCCTCTCTTAGCCTTTGAGAGTGCGGCTAAAATCCTGTCTGAAGAAATTACTTTATATGACCACTGAATGGAACTTAAGCAACAACATACAAATGAGAAGAGGCAGTGTGCATAATAAATCTTCCTTTCTGACCAAAGCAAAACAGAGGGGAAAATGCAACAAGCATAGAGAGCAATGCCTATATAACCTTATACAAAAATGAGGTTACTTAATGAGAATCATGTTTTTAAAAATGGAATATTTATTTATAGATAATTGTGCTTTATGTGTTAGTTTTCCATGACTGCCTTGACCAAATACAACAGACAAGATGGTTTTAATAACAATAACATCTCATCTTTCTAGAAATTGAAGATCCAACAATAATGAGTCAGTGTGTCTATTCTGAGGCCTTTCTCTTTGTGGGCAGAGGGGCCCTATAAAATGTACCCTCCATAATCCCCCTATTTTCTCCCCATGCTCTAATCCTCTCTTCTTATAAGAACACCACATATGTTGGATTAGTGCAGAACCTACTGGTCTCTCTCATTCTTTTTTTTTTTTAACATAACTGTCTCTTTCTGTCTTCAAATAAAGTGACAATCCTAGGTACCCAGGATTAATTATAATTCTCAGGGGACTTATTCTAGCATATGACATTTCACAAAATATTTTTGCCAAAACTCAATTTACAAACTAGGTATATAAAACTGTTCACTTTAATTACTTTGCAGTTTTCTCTAAAAAAAATAGTACATGAAACTGGGTGGTTTATTTTATTAAAAAACCAATTCCATTTATAAATGAGATATAAAATTTTCATCATTGGCATGTTGTAGAAACAACCCAGGTGCCAAGAACAAATTAACAGATTAAGGAAAATGTATAATATATATATATTTAAAAACATATATATAATGGATTACTACTCAACTATAACAAAAGATGGAATTGCGCAATATGATACATGGAAGGAACTGGAGTACAGCATAGGATGCTGAGTGAAATAACTCAGAGAAAGACAGATATACAGATTGGTTACTTCCATATGTGGAATAGAAAGAAACAAAGTCAAAAATTAACACCTGGAACCTGATAGTACTCCCTCAAAGTCAGTCTATAGAACTGGATTGACTAAATTAAGGAGAATGAGTGTGAGAGGACTTGGAAATATTGGGAAGAACTCTGACTCTGGTAGTGGTGTGATGTGATGCTGGAAAATTCTATTTTTACTATTGTACATCACTATGCTTAAGTTAAAGCTGAAAAGAGACAACATTTTTGAGAAGACATGGGGCTAAAATATATTGTAATGAGCCCTGAATTTGGACTATGCTCAAGAAGGCATGTGCTTACTTCAGTTAGGCCATATTTTCAACAGCCTTGTCTCAGCACAGACAAAACAAACTTTTTCAAATTATGACATTTTCAGCACATAAACTCGTTAAGTTCCATATATATCAGGGGGTATTCTACACTGGCATATCTGCTGCTTTAGTTTAAAAGATCACTGACTTCATTTTTTCCAATGAGAGACATTTAATAAGCAAATATATTAATATATATCAATGTAATGAAGTATAGACAAAGTATTTTATTGAGTAACAACTTACACATTAAATAACTTCACTGAATCACATTAAATAAAAGACTACATAAAAAACTGACACATTTTATTTAACAATTATGGTCTAACCTTTAAGTTTTATTTTTTATATAGTGCACCATACAAAGTTACTCATAATTGGGTTTCCGGCATGTAATGTTTTAACGCTAATCTTTTCATCAGTGTCCATTTTTCTCCACTAATGCTCCCTTCACCCCCATTTTATAAAAATAATACACTGTACTTTCTAGGACTGTTGCTGGTAGAGTTTTTATATAAACCTTTACCATCTTTTATTAGCAGCTCCTCCTCCTGCTTAAATCCTTCCCTCCACATTAGGCATTTGCCATTCTACCACCCTTCTGTCTTGTATCTCTCAAGAGGTTTCTTTCCTACTCAAGACCATTTCTCATGCACTTTGTTCACTGTCTTTGGATTTTCTTTATTCCACCATTATCTTTCTTTATATTCCGCATATGAAAGAGCTCATTCTCTGACTTTCTTTCTTCCTCTGACTCACTTCACTCAGCAGCAGGGAGTGATAGAATTTTTAAGTTATTTTAACATTACTTATTGTTATAATTGTAAATTGCTCGAGAGTCAATGCATTTTAATGTGCTATTGTAAGTGCTTATTTCTTCCAAGGCAATTTAAAAGAATTAAGATTTTGGTCACAATATTACTCATTTTAAAAATGCTAATTTTGTCTCAACTTTATGCTCAACATCATTATCAATCTCTTCTGTGTCCATATATTAATGAAAGTAGATTTTTCTTTTAGTTTGGCTTTATTTATACTTAAATTTTATTAAAGGCAAGATTTTATTTTAACTTATTTTATCTTTTATATTGCTGAATTGCATTGACAAACTCTCACTTTACATGTACCCTAAATTATAAATCATACCAGAAATGATTGGCCATTATTTCTTTTTTGAAACCCTTCTATTTTTTTATTATTCTGCAGTAAATACTTTATACTTGGGCTAAACTAATGATCAGGCATAACTGCTGACAACATTTCTCTTCATAAAAATATTAATGGTAAGTAAATACATCATTTATATATGAATTCTCAAGTGATAACTATTAATTTTAGACATCCTACCCATTCTGATGTTCAGGGTCTGGAAGACTATAATAAGCTACAAATTTCAATCAATAAAAAACCCAATTTTTAATTAAAATAGTTTTAAATTTTTTCTGAAGTAAAAATAGGGGTGGGGGAGGAAGGAAATGGGGGCATTGTTGGTGGGAATGTAGAACTGGTAAAGGGGGTGAACTTTTTATGAATGAAACCCAATCACAAATGTTTGCAATCAGTATGCTTACATAAATATATTATTCAAAAAATAAAAATAAGAGTAGAATTCTGAGGAAGGGGATGGAGAGTGAGAAAGAAAGAGAGAAAAATGATCAAGAGAGAGCCTGTGTTTTTCCAAATGTATATATAGCCCCAGTGCACATTAAGCATTAATGTATGAACATTCATATCTCAAGTTGGGAGAGGTAGGGTGACATGTTTATGTGGATATCATAGGCAGGAGTAGACAATACACAGGGATGCCTTTTTAAAAATCTTATGTCTTGTTCTTTCTACAATAAGAATAAATTAAAATTTGTAAGTATAAATCCAAATATAATAGGATGACTACATGAGGAAATTTAACAGGTATTTTCTTATTTACTTCCCCATAGTTCATTTCCATTTGACATCATTCCATTACCCATAGACTTGTCCTACCTATGACACCATAAAGTTGGACAAGACATGGTTTTTTTATATGAGATGATCCGAGTCATGTGCGGACTAGCCCTGCTGCAAGTTAAAGATATGTTTTATTGGCTCATTATGAGAGATAACAATGTCTTATATTTTTAGAAATGAAGATTAGCTGAAAGATCTTTTGTCAGTCTTTGTTGGGATTATTTTCTGAACATACTAGAAAAAGTTACAAGTACTTAGGTCCTTGGCAAATTCAATTTGGTGTTTTTGTTTTAGTTATTGTTTTGTTGACATTACTTTTCTTGAACATTTCTCTCAATAAGTGGCTCATTCCTCAAAAATATTTTTTAATTATTGCTGTGTACTGTAGAAAGAATTTTCATTTACTGTAATAAAGGTGAAAGCTATCATTCCCCAAATCATTTAAGCACACCAAGCTAGAATAAAATATTTTTGGAATAACAATTAAAATATGGCTCTCTAATATCTTTCCCAAGTTTGTGCACAGTGAAAATGCTTTTTCGTTAATGCTCAGAGGCAAATTAATCACAAGTTGTCAAGATATTAAATTTGAGGTAAAATATGTATTTGCAAGTCAGTATAGTGAATATGCAAATAGTGATAATTCACATAACAAATGATTGCAGAGGCAGTCATTTAGCTGGATAATGGTAGTCCAAAAGGATACAGGACCAGAGTATGTACATTTTTCTTTAAGAAAAGTTATATATTTTAATGGTATATGGAACTAATTAGTGCAAAAAGTATAAGAAATTTATAAAAATTTTCTAGGTCAAGGATAATCATAGAAAAAGAAAAATGCATAAATTATGGATATGATTGATGAAGAGGAAAGTAGTAAAAAAGAAGAGCCATATAAAATTGGATATATTAAAGCTATAAACAAACAAACCAAATATAGCAATATAGCAATAATATTTAGAAATGGTCACTTTGAACTGGGTGCTTAATGAGCTAAAGTAATATGCACAATATCTTTTTTGTAACAGTATTACAAAGTATTACAAACCATGGCTCTGCACTCAAAAATTGCCTCTTGGCAGGCTGAGGGACCATATGGGTGCTTGGAATCGAACCAGGAATCTTCTTGGTCAGCGGCATGCAAGGCAAATGCCCTACCACTGTGCTAGTTTTCCCGCCCCGATGGCTTGAAATTTCAATCTGGAATTAATAACTTAGTTACATCTGTATACATTTCTTCTTTGGCCAAATGTTCCTATTATCCCTCAGCACTGAGGGATTTTTATTCTTGTACAAAAGTTTGCTTAACAGTTAAAAGAAAATTATAAAATGTAAAGTATTTTAAAATATAAATTAATATTTTTGTCTTATTTTAATTTCCATAATAAATAAAGATTGCCATTTTTTCTTGTTCTTGCTCCATTTATATGTTCTGTCTTCATAATTATAACCATTTAAAATTGCTAAAAAGTCTTCAACGTCCTCCAAGGGATCTTTTCTGTATAATGAGGTGGAATAAACACTACAAATGATTTGAAAACTCTTTTGTGGTGGAAATATTTTCTCAAGATTCAAAATGACACTTGGTAGCGTACACGGCAGGCTCACCAACATAAAACTGTTAAACTGTTTATATATCTTTTTAAATAAATGGTCATTGAATACAGATCATAAAAGTAGACTAACATGTTTTAAATAAAAGTGAACTAAAATTAAGAGGTTGTTTTTTTTGTTTGTTTGTTTTTGTTTTTCTGGCTACAGCCTGTAATGCTGGGGATCAAACCACTATCTGTTGTAGGCTAGCACGCACAAGGCAACTGCCTTACCGCTTGCACCACTGCTTCGGCCCCTAGAGATATTTTTCACATATCAAAAAATAAGAAAATCTGGGCTGGAGTGGTAGCATAGTGGTAAGGCATTTGCCTTGCATGAGGAGACTGATCAGGACTCACACAGGTTTGATCCACTGCATCCCATATGGTCCCCTAGCCAGGAGCAATTTCTGAGTGCAGAGCCAGGAATAATCCCCAAATGAAGCCAGTGTGCCCCACCCCCCCAAAAAAAAAAACCCAAAACAACAAAATCCTAGGAAAATCACAACCAGAATGACAAATATTTTTATTGTCCAGATACAGACGAAACAGAATTATACAAAAATAATTGTAACCTAATCCTTACAAACCTGACAAAAGGAATTCTGAAATTTTCTGATAAAAATATATGACACAAGTAGAAGATGCAAAGAAAAAAAGCAAAAGGATACAAGAGCCACCCACCATGTGGGAGAAACTATTCACCCATTACCCATCAGACAAGGGGCTAATATCTAAAATATAAAGGGCACTGACAGAACTTTACAAAAAAATACATTAATCCCATCAAAAAATGGGGAAAAGAAATGAATAGACACTTTGATAAAAAAAAAGATATACAAATGGCCAATAGGCACATGAAAAAATGGTCCTCATCACTGATCATCAGGGAGATGCAAATCAAAACAACGATGAGATACCATCTCACACTACAGAGACACATCCTTGTTACAATGACAAATCCCACAGGTAGAGATAGAATACTGAAAGCAGCAAGATCAAAAAGGGAAATTACTTTCAAAGGAGCATCCTTAAGACTCACAGTAGACATGTCACAAGAAATGCTCAAGGCCAGAAACAGTGGTGAGATATTGTGACAAGACTGAATGAAATGAATGCCTCACCGAGAATACTGCACTCAGCCCGACTCATGTTCAGGTTTGAAGGAAGGATACATAGCTTCATGGATGAACAACAGCTCAGAAACTTCACAGATGAAAAACCAGCCTTAAAGGAAAAACTAAAAGGTCTACTTTAAGACAAGAGAGACCAACAAACACAGCAAACTTATCTACAAAGTTGACATTAAATTCTAAAACAATCATCTCCCTCAATGTCAATGGACTGAATTTACCAATTAAAAGACACAGAGTGGCAAAATTGGTAAAAAAAAAAAAAAGATAAATCCAACCTTCTGCTGCCTACAAGAAGCACACCTGAATAATCAGAACAAACATAAACTCAAAATAAAAGACTGGAGAAAAATTATCCAAGCAAACACTCTTAATTGGAATAAAGACAGACCCTCAGATCAGTGGAATAGGCTTGAGTTCTCAGAAAATGTTCCCCAGACATACAAACACCTAATTTTTGACAAAGGAGCAAGAAATCCTAAGTGGAGCAGGGAAAACCTCTTCAACAAATGGTGCTGGCAGAACTGGTTAGCCACTTGCATAAAAGCGAACATAGACCCCCAGTTAACACCATGTACAAAGGTAAAGTCCAAATGGATTAAAGACCTTGATATAACACCTGATACCATAAAGTATATAGAACAACATGTAGGTAAAACACTCCATGACATTGAGACTAAAGGCATCTTCAGGGAGGAAACTGCACTTTCCAAACAAGTGGAAACAGAGATCAACAAATGGGAATACATTAAGCTGAGAAGCATCTGCACCTCAAAAGAAATAGTGCCCAGAATATAAGAGCCACCCACCATGTGGAAGAATTTGTTCACCCAATACCCATCAGATAAGAGGCTAATATCTAAACTATACAGGGCACTGACAGAACTTTACAAGGAAAAAAACATCTAATCGCATCAAAAAATGGGGAGAAGAAATGAGCAGACACTTTGATAAAAAAGAAATTCAAATGGCCAAAAGGTACATGAGAAAATGCTCCTTACCACTAATCATCAGGGAGATGCAAATCAAAACAACAATGAGATACCATCTCACACCACAGAGATTGGCACACATCACAAAGAATGAGAACAATCAGTGCTGGCGGGGATGTGGAGAGAAAGGAACTCTTAATCACTGCTGGGTGGAATGCCATCTAGTGCAACCTCTATGGAAAGCTATACGGAGATTCTTCTAAAAATTGAAAATTGAGCTTCCATTCGACCCAGCTATTCCACTACTAGGGATATACCCTAGGAACACAAGAATACAATACAAAACCCCCTTCCTCACACCTATATTTATTGCAGCACTATTCACAATAGCCAGACTTTGGAAACAACCAAGATGCCCTTAAACAGACAAATGGCTAAAGAAACTGTGGTGCATATACACAATGGAATATTATACAGCCATCAGGAGAGATGAAGTCATGAAATATTCCCATACATAGATGTACATGGAGTCTATCATGCTGAGTGAAATAAGTCAGAGGAAGAGAGAAAGATGCAAAATAGTCTCACTCATCTATGGGTTTTAAGAAAAATAAAAGTCGGGCCTGGAGAGATAGCACAGTGGTGTTTGCCTTGCAAGCACTGATCCAGAACCTAAGGTGGTTGGTTCAAATCCTGGTGTCCCATATGGTCCCCTGTGCCTGCCAGGAGCTTTTTCTGAGCAGACAGCCAGGAGTAACCCCTGAGCACCACCGAGTGTGACCCAAAAACCAAAAAAAAAAAAAAAAAAAAAAGAAAGATAAAGAAGTCATTTTTGCAACAATCCTCAGAGACAATGAGAGGAGGGCTGGAACTTCCAGGTCACTTCAAAAAGCTCACCACAAAGAGTGGTGAGTGCAGTTATAGAAATAACTACACTGAAAACTACCATAACCATGTGAATGAATGAGCGAACTGGAAAGCTTGTCTAGAGTACAGGTGGGGGTGAGGTGGGATGGAGGGAGATTTGGGACATTAGTGGTGGGAATGTTGCACTGGTGAAGGGGGTGTTCTTTACATGAAATCTAATCACAATCATATTTGTAATCAAGATGTTTAAATAAAGATATTAAAATGATAGAGAAATAAGAGGACTTTTTTCACACCAAAGTTGAATGCATTTGGAAATTAACCATGTTTTAAATTTCATGTCCACTTAGCATAGGACATAGCCTATGAAATTTTTAAGTTATTGGCAACTGCTGAAAATATTGATAATAGGAACACAAAAAACCTATTTGACTAAAATATATTTTAGGGTGTTGGATACCCCTTGTAGTGCTGTTTTCAAACCACCTGTCAGATGGAGCAACTATGTAGCACCAAAGAGTAACAGTTCTTTTGGACCCTGTAGAGCCATTGCTCTGGGATTCTCTTTGAGGCAGAAGTCTTGAAGAAACTACTCCAGAGATGAGGAAGGACAGCACAAAGACCTCCATGATCGGAGGTCACTCTCAGTCTTGACTCTGGGCCAACCCTCCTTCTTTACACAGATCTCTGATCAAGAGAAATAAAGCTACTTTTATGATTCACATTTTACTCTCCAAAATATTCCTAATCCCTAATGTTTATGTTTAGCTTTTCCCAGGAGTCCTGTATTCCTGGATGTGCATCTCTGGTGTTCTGGGTCACGCAATCCTATATACACCCTAATTTCTTTGTTCCACATAAAAGCATTGTCAGAGTGGAATAAAGTGTATCTGGTCATCAGCTTTGGACCCATTCATTCCTGGTCACCAGGTGTCGGGGAGCATTCTCTGTCCTGGTCCCATTGGGAGGACAGAAATTAACCCTTGCTGGCCAAGAGGGTCAGTACATTGAAGCAAGGAAATATTGATTCTGTAGAAATTAATAAACAGTAAAATGTAAAACAATAATTATTTTCTTATAATCTTTAAATGAAAAGATGAAAATGGAACTGGAAAAATATTTGAAGAAAAGCTGTTTAAAAAGACTAAAATTTTTAAAGCATCATATGTCATATTTTAAAATTCTCAGCAATGCCAAAAAGAAAGGTATTTAATATGCTATTTCTAAAATTACATTATAATAAAAATATTAAATTGGAAGAAAGAGAAAATTTCTCATAGAAGCTAGAGTTTCAAAAAAAGAAAACATTTTACATATAGGAGAAAAAGTCAAATGAATATAAATTATTTCTCAGAAACCATGGAAATCAAAAGCAAGTGACACAAATGTTTAAAGTGCTGAATTTAAAGGTCTATCAACACAGGTTTCTATATCAATGGGAAATTAATCTGAAATTCTGGCAAATTCAGATGAGGGAACAAAAACAAATTTTTTGCTTAAAGAATAACTTTTAAAAATTGGTAAAGGAAATACTTTGCACATAAAGGAGGTAACAAATGGAAGGAACACAGAACAGGAGAAAATAAAAAAAAGTGCCAGGAAATATAAATACATTAATTAATAACAAAAATATAAATGAGTTCTAAAATACTTGTAGGGGACTCAGAAATTGAATATTTTCTAAAATAAGCACCGAATACAAGTAAAATATTTCAATAAAATTATTTTATGAACTAAAATAACAAAAGCACAGTAAAACACTAAAAAAGTTCAACAAAGAGTTAATATTAGTACCAAATGCTATATTTTGAGTTATCTAATTATTTTTGCTTTTGAAATCAAATATTATGTCATCAGAAGTACAAAGTTATGTAGAGGCATTTATTAAAAGTCATATTTTCATATATATTTTTATATTACTTATCCACCTTAAATTTAATTTAGTGTGCATTAACTATATTATACTTAATAATAAATATTATGAAAAGCAGAGGTAGGAACAACTATAAAATGTAATTACCTCCTATAAATGTTGTCATTTTATGACCTAATTTTATAAAGTCATTTTATAAAGACTAATATAAAAAGAATATATTAGAAAATATCATTAGAGAATATCTACTAGCTAATATTATTGTATCCTATAAAAACATTAAAATAATTCAGTTCTTTCTTTTCCTTTCCATGACAGGGATGAAACCCAAAACATGAAACATGCAAGGTAAGATTTTTACATTTGAGTTACAGACCAGAGTTCTATGATTTACAGTTTCATAAATGGGTTTTAAAGAGAGTCAAAGGGAACAAATCACACACTTTTCTCATTTAACTGCTAGTTTGATCCCAGGTTTCCTGAGCATTGCTGGAAAGAATTTCCAGAGCCAGGGTTAGGAATTGGTCAAAGTACCAATGGGTATGCCCCTAAACAAAAGAAAAGCAAATGCAACATAATAAAATGACAAAAATATAAATCTAGAAACAATATTGAAGAACTCAATCTTTCAGATTGAATCCTAGACTGTTAGTTATGTGAGGAAAGCTGATTACTAGATGAAAAAGAAAGAAACTTGGATAATTACCAGATAGTGTTATACTATATGGCAAAGGGTTTGACTTAATCATTACAAAGCAACTATCATCAATCTGTAAACAAATTTTATAATAAAATTCATAAGTAAAAGAAAGATAAATTTTGAATCAATAAAGACATTCCAAACTATGCAAGCAAATTATTTCAATTAGCAAGTAATGTTGAAGCTAGTTCTGATATAGTGATAAAACAAGTTTTATACACTGTGATAGTAAAGTGAGCGTTGCAATCTTTTCTTTTTCTTTTTTTTTTTTCCCCCTTCGGGCCACACCAGTTTGATGCTCAGGGGTTACTCCTGGCTAAGCGCTAAGAAATTGCCCCTGGCTTGGGGGAACCATATAGGATGCCGGGGAATTGAATTGCTGTCCTTCCTTAGCTAGCGCTTGCAAGGCAGACACCTAACCTCTAGCGCCACCTCACCGTTCCCATGTTGCAATCTTTTCAAATAGTAATATACCGTTATTTAATCAGAATAAAGAGTCTGATCTATTTTTCTTCATAGAGAGCCCAACTCACAGAGAAGAGGAAAGTATTGGATGATATTTCCCTATCTTTCTAATGTTTCTATCATTTTATCTTTATCTCTGAGAATAAAGAAGGTGAACTCTCTCAAAAAAAATTGGAAATGCATTTTTAATGAGATTTATTACAAAATATTCTTTCTGTGAATCTTTCTTTTTCTTTTTTTTCTTTCTGTGAATCTTGAATTGCTATTGTAGAAATAAATACAGGCAAACACAAAATTTGTAAATCTGGGGCAAGCTGAATGGAAGAAATTTGTAAACTTATAATTACTAAAAAATAGCTTTTGTTTCTCTATACATTTAAAGTTTTATTTGAATCTCTGATCCACAATATATCTAAACATTTTTGGCTATATATTTTTAAGACAAGCTACCTGATTGGAGAATAGAATTTTAGGTACAAAAATATGGCTAATTATGATGAAGATGAAACAGTGAAAACCCTTTGAGTAATTGTTCTAGTGTAACAAGGATCACAAACAAGTTTAACATTACATTGAAAATAGCTATAATGCCTTTACATTTTACTCTTTTATTTTACTGTGGGGCATCTGCAACTAGTAATATAGAAATATAGAAAAGGGTCCTCTGAAGTTAAAAAGATGTAGCACAAATGACAATCACTTGATAAGATGTTGATGATACAGATGAATTCTAAACAGGTATCCATTGAGTGTTTGTTTCTAATAAATAACATCAAAAAGTTTCACAAATTTGAGAATAATAAGAAATAAAAATAATAAGAGAAAAATAATGAAAAATGGTTATTTTTACATAACAATGACTTGTTTAATCAAGATCTTTTTCTATATAGTGTTGGTGTACATCAATAATACTGTTGTAGTAGGACCAATTTATCATTCTTTTTTTTTTTTTTTTTGTGTGGTTTTTGGGTCACACCCGGCAGTGCTCAGGGGCCACTCCTGGCTCCATGCTCAGAAATTGCTCCCGGCAGGCACGGGGGACCATATGGGACGCCGGGATTCGAACCGATGACCTTCTGCATGAAAGGCAAACGCCTTACCTCCATGCTATCTCTCCGGCCCCCAATTTATCATTCTTTAAATGCACAATATTCTCACATCAAAGTGTCAGAATCACTCTCCCTCCTGGTCCAATAAACCCTTCCACTCTTCTTCTCCTGAATCTTTGCTTCATCAGAAGCCTAACTGTGAAGCCACATTGTAAAAATATTTCTTTATCACTTTTTCCATAAGTGAGTGAAATCACTTGATATTTAATCAAGACTGTTTAAAACTATTACTATTATGAGAATCTAGATAATGCATATTGCTAAAATATAATAAACTATCTATGTTTAGCAATATCTTAACTTAAAGATACTTTATATACTTGAGTATCAATTGACCTGAATATAATCCAACTCTCCCTAATTTTACCCTAAAAACTTTGAAAACTTATTGACCCGAGTATAAGCCGAGGTGGAAAATGCAGCAGACACTGGTAAATTTCAAAAATAAAAATGTATACCCAAAACAGGGGCTAGAGTGGTGGCACATGTGGTAGGGTGTTTTCCTTGCATGCGTTAACCTAGGATGGGGGACCGCAGTTCAATCTCCCAGAGTCTCATATGGGTCCCCCAAGCCAGAAGTGATTTCTGAATGCATAGCAAGGAATAACCCCTGAGTGTCATTGGGTGTGGCTCAAAAAGAAAAAATAAAATAAAATAAAATACAATAAAAATGTAAACCCAACACAATTACAATAATTGAGGAGTCAGTAAGTTAAATGCTTTTCAATATTTATTGCTTTAAAAAACCCTGTAAACCAGTAACAATAACTTTAAAACTTTAAATAAAATGCAGAAAACCATAGCTTAACAGATAATCAAACTAAATCACAAAGATTAAAATCCTTCAAAACTGGATTCCTTTTCCTTATCATTTGTATGTCTGAACAGGGCTTCAGCTGTGATGTGAGGGTATCAGATAGACATTGTCAACATCACTGAGTTTGCAGGTATCATTACTTCTGTTGGTCTCATACAAAGTGCAGAATATTGTGGTTAAATACTTTAGTGGCATACAATTCAGTTCAGCCACCTACCTCTTTACTTCAGCCGAACTTGTGGACTGAGCTGAAGCAATGCCTCCTCCAGAAGATGGCAGAAGACAACTGGAGACTACATGCATTTGCACCGAATTAAATAACCTGTATGACCCGAGTATAAGTGATTTGGATTTTTCGGCACAAATTTTGTGCTGAAAAACTTGGCTTATACGCAAGTATATAGGTAATTCAGGAAGACCTTTAATAAAGTTTTAAATTTAAAGGCAAATTGCAGACGAATCTTATTTACTGACTACCTCAAAGATTCTTTTCTAATTAGCTGAATACTTATCTGCAGTAGAATGAAGATGTTTTGATTTCAAGTGACAATTTTCTTCAATTGAAAGGAAGTTAAATTTGTCTAAAATTTGCAAAATAAAATACTGAAGTTTTCATTGCTATTTTGATTTTGAAATGGTGAATGCTTCACATTTTAATTAAAATATGGGTATACATAGATTATGTTAGAAGAATATTATCTCTTATTTTTATAATTATTTATTTGGGATAGATGATATTGTGTCATCATATGCTATGTGAGGCTCTGGGGAACCTGTTTGCAGCAGAGAAGGCAAACACCATTCAATTGTTTATCCTATTTCTCCACTCTTATCCACTTTAATAAATTTTATATAAATCAATTAGAAATTATTCTCTGAATCAATCTTCCAACATAAAACTTATTATGTAGAAAGAGAAACTTTTACAAAATGTAGACTGTATGGTGAAATTGAACTCATGCTGCTCTAGCTAGACCCCATACTATTACAAAAAGTTCACTTCCTTTTGTTCATGGCTCTGTACTCAAAAATCGCTCCTGGCAGGCTCTGGGGAAATCATACAGAATACCAGGAATTGTAAGCAGGTCCCTCTCGGGTTGGTGCATGCAAGGCAAACGCCCTCTTGTTGTGTTATCTCTCATGCCCCAAGAGTTTACTTCTAGTTGGAAAACAGTAAGCAGCCAGATGCACTTTTCTACTTCTTAATTTGTTAGCATATTTCCTATTTTAAAGAACCTAGAATAAAGAGTGAATCTATTTAGTTGGTAACAAATGTCTATGTGTTTATGCCTTTTATTGGGTGGGGCAAACATTTTTATCTCTTTTATTATTATTTTTCTGTGATGTGCTCCATTTTTGGCCTGATATTATCCTGTGTGTGGTTCCTTTGTGGATGGCTCATCTTCCCTGGAGCCTTCCCTGGAGGTGAGTTTACAAGCCCAGAAAGGGTAGAGCCAGGAGAGCACAGCCAGTCTGCTTCACTTTCCGGCTGCCAATATATAGAAAAATTGTCTTAAATTGCCCACAACACATAGAAAAATCCACAATACAAGTGTGACAATAGGAAAACAATGCAGGCCAGCGCCAGACATAGAGAATGACGATGGCAACTCTGATGACTTGAACATGACCAACCAATTAGTAAGTCTCTCAGATAAGGAGTTTAGAGTCACAATATGGAAGATGTTCAAAGAACTCAAAGAAAGTATAAAAGAGAACACTATGAAGAATCAAGAGAATATGAAGATAGAAATCAGAAAACTCCAAACTGAAATTTCAGGTCAAATAATAGGTCAGAAAAACTCAGTAGATGAATTGAAGAAAATATGGTTGAGCTTTTTCATGGGTTAACAGCAGCTGAGGATAGAATTAGTACACTGGAAGATGAGATGAATAACAATTCCATACAGCAGAAGAGAATGAAAAAAAAGCCTTAAAGCAAATGATCAAACAATGGAAAAATTACTCAAAGAATGGGATCCGATGAAAACAAAGTCTATGATAAGCTCAATGGAAACAACTTAAGAATCATTGGAGTCCCAGAAACCCAGGAAGAAAATCTCCAGAAAGAATCAACGGTCAAGAACATCATTAAAGAGAAATTACCAGAGCTAAAGAATACATACAATCAAATCCTGCATACCCGAAGAGTACCAACTAAAAGAGAGCCCAGAAAAAACAACCCAAGACACAACTAGTCACAATGACGTACCCTACAAATAGAGACAGAACTCTGAAATCAGCAAGATCGAAAAGAGAAATTACATTCAAGGGAACATCCTTGAGATTTACTGCAGACCTGTCACTGGAAACACTTAAGGCCAAAAGGCAATGGTGGGACATAGTGTGAAAACTCAGTGAAATAAATGCTCACCTAGAATACTGCACCCAGCAAAACTCACTTTCAGGTTTGAAGGAACAATACATGGTTTCACAGTCAAACAACAGCTCAGAAACTTTACGGACTCAAAACCATTCTTAAAAAAAAAAAACCTGAATGGCCTAATTTAAGACAAGACTGACCAACAGACACAACAAACTTCGATATAAAGAGGGCACTAACTCCCAGGATAATTCTTTATCTCAATGTCAATGGACTAAATTCACCAGTTAAGAGACACAGAGTGGCTAAATGGATCAAAAAACTCAATCCAACCTTCTGCTGCCCACAAGAAACGCACCTGAATAGTCAGAACAAATATAGACTCAAAATAAAAGGCTGGAGGAAAATCATCCAAGCAAACAACACCCATAAAAAAGTTGGAGTGGCCATACTAATATCAGATGATGCAAACTTTATACTTAGGAAAGTTGTAAGGGAAAAAGATGGACATTTTGTATTAATCAAGTGATATGTACAGCAGGAAATAATCACTCTCCTAAACAT
This sequence comes from Suncus etruscus, assembly GCF_024139225.1. Lineage (NCBI taxonomy): Eukaryota > Metazoa > Chordata > Mammalia > Eulipotyphla > Soricidae > Suncus > Suncus etruscus. The sequence goes on from NC_064851.1 coordinate 116,529,357, forward strand.
ATATACACCAAATGAGTGGCCAGAAAAATATTTAATAAAATTGTTGACAAATCTGAAAAATAATATCAATAATAGCACAATAATTGTGGGAGACCTCAACACGGCATTGTCAACACTTGACAGGTCAACCAGACTGAAACCCAACAAGAATATATTATACCTGAAAGAGAAATGGAAGAAAGAGGGCTAGTAGATATATGCAGGACACTTCACCCCCAGAAGCCTGGACACACATTCTTCTCTAATGTACATGGGACATTCTTCAGGATAGACTACATGCTAGCACATAAAACATACATCCAAATATCAAGTGGATAGAAATTTTCCAGGCTACCTTCGCTGACCACAAGGACCTGAAATTATATGTGAACTGCAAAGGGACACAAAGAAGAACTTTAATACCTGGAAGTTAAACAGCCTAATACTGAATACCCAGTGGGTCTGAGATGAAATCAAAGAGGAAATCAAAGCCTTCCTAGAAACAAATGGCAATGGAGACAAAAACTATCAGAACCTATGGGACACAGCAAAAGCGATACTGAGAGGAAAATTTATAGCTTTGCAAGCACACATCAGGAAAGAAGGGGCATACCTGAATAGCTTAATAACGCAGCTCATGGAATTAGAAAGTACTCAATAAAAGGACCCAAAAATAAAGAGACAGAAGGAAATAACAAAGCTGAGAGCAGAAATCAATGAAGTGTAAACCCGAAAAACAATCCAAAAGATCAACAAATGCAGAAAGTGGTTCTTTGAAAAAATGAACAAGATTGATAGACCACTGGCAAAACTAACAAAAAAAGAGAGAGAGAAACTTGATAACTCATATTAAGAATGAAAAAGGAGAGATCACTACTGATATGGTAGATATCCAAAGGGTAATCAGAAACTACTTTGAGAAACTCTATGCCACTAAAAATGAGAACCGGGAAGAAATGGATAAATTTTTGGACTCTTATAATCTCCCACAGTTGAATGAAGAGGATGTAGCATATATAAACACCACCATCACTATTGTGGAAAAGAAGACAGTAATCAAATGTCTTGCCAAAAACAAAAGTCCAGGCCCAGATGGATTTACTAATGAATTCTTTCAAACCTTTCAAGAGGAACTTCTACCAATCCTGGCAATATTATTTCAGGAAATAAAAAAAAAAAAAACAGGAACACTTCCAAATAGCTTTTATGAAGCCAACATCACCTTGATACCTACACCAGACAGAGATGCTACCAAAAAAGAAAATTCACAGACCAGTATTGCTGATGAATACAGATGCAAAGATCTTCAACAAAATCCTGGCAAATGGGATTCAATGCCTCATTAAGAAGATCATCCACTATAATCGAGTAGGTTTCATCTCAGGAATGCAAGGCTGGTTTACCATCCGTAAATCTATCAACATAATACACAGCATCAACAACAAGAAAAATATAAATCATATGATCATATCAATAGATGCAGAGAAAGCATTTGATAAGGTCCAACACTCATTCTTGATCAAAACTCTCAGCAAGATGGGAATGGAAGGAACCTTTCTCAATATAGTTAAGGCCATCTACCACAAGCCAGATCCAAATATTGTCCTCAATGGAGAAAAACCAAAAACCTTTCCTCTAAATTCTGGCACAAGACAAGGCTGTCCTCTCTCACCACTCCTATTCAACATAGCACTGGAAGTACTTGCTATAGTGATTAGGCAAGAAAAAGATTTCAAGAGAGTCCAGATAGGAAAGGAAGAGGTCAAGCTCTAGCTGTTGCAGATGACATGATACTCTACCTAGAAAACTCTAAAGTCTCTATAAAAAAGGTTCTAGAAACAAGAGATTCATAAGCAAGGTGGCAGGCTACAAAAATAACACACAAAAATTAATGGCTTTTCTATACACCAATAGTAATAAGGAAGAAATATTAAGAAAACAACCCCATTCACAATAGTGCCACACAAACTCAAATATCTTGGAATCAACTTGACTAAAAATTTGAAGGACCTATGCAAAGTAAACTATAAAACTCTGCTCCAAGAAATAAGAGAGGACACATGGAAATGGATGCACATACCCTGCTACTGGTTTGGCAGGATTAACATCATTAAAATGGCAATACTCCTCAAAGTATAGTACAGATTTAATGCGATCCCTCTAAAGATACCCATGACATTCTTCAAAGAAGTGGATTAGGCACTTTTGAAATTCATTTGGAACAATAAACACCCTAGAATAGCTAAAGCAATCATTGGGAAAAAGAATATGGGAGGAATTACTTTCCCCAACTTCAAACTGTACTACAAAGCAATAGTTATCAAAACAGCATGGTATTGCAATAAAGACAGGCCCTCAGATCAGTGGAATAGGCTTGAATACTCAGAGAATGTTCCCCAGACATACAATCACCTAATTTTTGATAAAGGAGCAAGAAATCCTAAATGGAGCAAAGAAAGCCTCTTCAACAAGTGGTGTTGGCACAACTGGCTAGCCACTTGCAAAAAATTGAACTTAGACCCCGCCCTCTAACACCATGTATGAAGGTTAAATCCAAATGAATGAAAGACCTCGATATCAGACCCAAAACCATAAGATATATAGAACAACACGTAGGTAAAATACTCCAGGACATTGAGACTAAAGGCATCTTCAAAGAGAAAACTGCACTCTCCAAGCAATTGAAAGCAGAGATTAACAGATGGGAATATATTAAACTGAGAAGCTTCTGCACCTCAAAAGAAATAGTGCCCAGGATACAAGAGCCACCCACTGAGTGGGAGAAACTATTCACCCAATACCCATCAGATAAGGGGCTAATCTCCAAAATATACAAGGCACTGACAGAACTTTACAAGAAAAAAAATCTAATCCCATCAAAAAATGGGGAGAAGAAATGGACAGACACTTTGACAAAGAAGAAATATAAATGGCCAAAAGACACATGAATAAATGCTCCACTTCACTAATCATCAGGGAGATGCAAATCAAAACAACTATGAGGTACCACCTCACACCCTAGAGATTGGCACACATCACAAAAAATGAGAACAAGCAGTGTTGGCCGGGATGTGGAGAGAAAGGAACTCTTATCCACTGCTGGTGGGAATTTCGTCTAGTTCAACCTTTATGAAAGGCAATATGGAGATTCCTCCAAAAACTGGAAATCTAGCTCCCATACAACCCAGATGAATGGCTAAAGAAACTGTAGTACATATACACAATGGAATATTATGCAGCTGTCAGAAGAAATGAAGTCATGAAATTTTCCTATACATGGATGTACATGGAATCTATTATGCTGAGTGAAATAATTCAGAGAGAGAGAGAGAGAGAATGAAGCAGAATGGTCTCACTCATCTATGGGTTTTAAGAAAAATGAAAGACATTCTTGCAATAATAACTTTCAGACACAAAAGTGAAAAGAGCTGGAAGTTACAGTTCACTTAATGAAGCTCACCACAAACAGGGATAAGTTTAGTTAAAGAAATAACTACGTTTTGAGCTATCCTAATAATGAGAATGTATGAGGGAAATAGAAAGCCTGTCTAGAGTATAGGTGGGTGTTGGGTGGGGAGGAGGGAGATTTGGGACATTGGTGATGGGAATGTTGCACTGGTGTGGATGGTGTTCTTTACATGACTGAAACCAAACACAATCATGTATGTAATAAATTTGTTTAAATAAAAATTTTCAAAAAATAAATAAAATTGAATCATATTTTAATTATAGCAATAATTTATTATAGTTTTATTTGTTATAGTTAACTTTTACTTTAGGTTTGTTTCTATTAAATTAGAAAAATAATTATTTTATGCACAAAATTTCATGCATCATACGACATCAACTTATTAACATACTCATATTATGTAGTAAAATGTGTAAATAAGACTTAATACATGAAATTTCATTAAAAAATGAGAACTGAAAATGTATTCAATGTTCCTGGTGCATAAAATATTTGAAGAAGATTGATCTATAGTTACTTCCAAGAAAAAGAAGTTAAGACAAAAGATCACTGAGTCTCTGCATATATTTTACTACCTTCAAATTCAAGTTGTTAATCCCAGTGTTTACAAATACGTATGAAGACAGTGAGTTAAAGGTGGATTTTTCTATACATCTAATTAATGTCCTGTGTATTGATCTCCTGTAAATGAATCAGAAATATCCCCTCACTAAAGATGCAGAGAACTGAGCTAATTAATACTTAGTGTATACATACATTATTATGTATTTGGACATCAACATTTATAAAACTAAAAGCTTTCAAGAATAAACTCAATCAAAGTATACTTATTAAAAAGTTAAATGATCATATTTCCTAAATGAGTTGTATAAGTTGTATGTGGATAAACAGGAATAAACCTAAAAGGAACTCTTCAGTGTTGCTTAGTTGTACTTTAAGTTTTATCATTAGAAAAGAAAAATATGGATTTACTAATGAATTCTTTCAAACCTTTCAAGAGGAACTACTACCAATCCTGGCAAGACTCTTTCATGAAATTGAAAAAACAGGAAAACTTCCAAATAGCTTTTATGAAGCCAACATTACCTTGATACCTAAACCAGACAGAGATGCTACGAAAAAAGAAAATTACAGACCAATATCGCTGATGAATGCAGATGCAAAGATCTTCAACAAAATCCTGGCAAATAGGATTCAATGCCTCATTAAGAAGATCATCCACTACGATCAAGTAGGTTTCATTCCAGGAAGACTCATATAGCAAGGTGGCAGGCTACAAAATTAACACACAAAAATCAATGGCCTTCCTATACACCAATACTAATAAGGAAGAAATGGACATTAAGAAAACAACTCCATTCACTATAGTGTCACACAAACTCAAATATCTTGGAATCAACTTGACTAAAAATGTGAAGGACCTATACAAGGAAAACTATAAAACTCTGCTCCAAGAAATAAGAGAGGACACGCGGAAATGGAAGCATATACCCTGCTCATGGATTGGCAGGATTAACATCATTAAAATGGCAATACTCCCCAAAGCACTGTACAGATTTAATGCGATCCCCCTAAAGATACCCATGACATTCTTCAAAGAAGTGGACCAGGCACTTTTGAAATTTATTTGGAACAATAAACACCCTCGAATAGCTAAAGCAATCATTGGGAAAAAGAATATGGGAGGAATTACTTTCCCCAACTTTAAACTTTACTACAAAGCAATAGTTATCAAAACAGCATGGTATTGGAATAAAGACAGGCCCTCAGATCAGTGGAATAAGCTTGAATACTCAGAGAATGTTCCCCAGACATACAATCATCTAATTTTTGATAAAGGAGCAAAAAATCCTAAATGGAACAAAGAAAGCCTCTTCAACAAGTGGTGTTGGCAAAACTGGGTAGCCACTTGCAAAAAATTGAACTTAGACCCCCAGCTAACATCATGTACGAAGGTAAAATCCAAATGGATTAAAGACCTCGATATCAGCCCCAAAACCATAAGATATATAGAACAATACGTAGGTAAAACACTCCAGGACATTGAGGCTAAAGGCATCTTCAAGGAAGAAACTGCACTCTCCAAGCAAGTGAAAGCAGAAATTAACAGATGGGAATATATTAAGCTGAGAAGCTTCTGCACCTCAAAGGAAATAGTGCCCAAGATACAAGAGCCACCCACTGAGTGGGAGAAACTATTCACCCAATACCCATCAGATAAGGGGCTAATCTCCAAAATATATAAGGCACTGACAGAACTTTACAAGAAAAAAACATCTAACCCCATCAAAAAATGGGGAGAAGAAATGAACAGACACTTTGACAAAGAAGAAATACAGATGGCCAAAAGACACATGAAAAAGTGCTCCACATCACTAATCATCAGGGAGATGCAAATCAAAACAACGATGAGATACCACCTCACACCCCAGAGAATGGCACACATCACAAAGAATGAGAATAAACAGTGTTGGCGGGGATGTGGGGAGAAAGGAACTCTTATCCACTGCTGGTGGGAATGCCGTCTAGTTCAACCTTTATGGAAAGCGATATGGAGATTCCTCCAAAAACTGGAAATCGAGCTCCCATACGATCCAGCTATACCACTCCTAGGAATATACCCTAGGAACACAAAAATACAATACAAAAACCCCTTCATTACACCTATATTCATTGCAGCTCTATTTACCATAGCAAGACTCTGGAAACAACCAAGATGCCCTTCAACAGACGAATGGCTAAAGAAACTGTGGTACATATACACAATGGAATATTATGCAGCTGTCAGGAGAGATGAAGTCATGAAATTTTCCTATACATGGATGTACACGGAATCTATTATGCTGAGTGAAATAAGTCAGAGAGAGAGAGAAAAACGCAGAATGGTCTCACACATTTATGGGTTTTAAGAAAAATGAAAGACATTCTTGCAATAATAACTTTCAGACACAAAAGAGAAAAGAGCTGGAAGTTCCAGCTCACCTCAGGAAGCTCATCACAAAGAGTGATGAGTTTAGTTGGATAAATAAGTACATTTTGAACTGTCCTAATAATGAGAATGTATGAGGGAAATTGAGAACCTGTTTAGAGTACAGGCGGGGGTCGGGTGGGGAGGAGGGATACTTGGGACATTGGTGATGGGAATATTGATTGCACTGGTGATGGGTGGTGTTGAAAAAAAAATTGTCATATTACTTACAAATTACCATAGATATGCAAAAAAAAAAGAAAAAAAAAGAAATTCTATCATCTGTGAAATAAAAACAATCTTTTTCTCTTTAAAAAAAAAAAAAGAAAAGAAAAATATAATGGAGTAAACAAGATAGAAGCATAAAATCAAAAGTGCTCCTCCATATTGAACTCAATATTTAACTTAAACCTACATGTTTATTCTTGGCATTCTAAACAGTAAATGTTTATATTTTTTAATTCATATATAAAAATAGTAAGAACCATCCTATTACTCAAGGCCCTGGAGATTATTTTTATATAAGAGAGATTTTAGCAAGGATTTTATACAATGCACTCACTTTTATTTCACCAAATACCACCTTAATTTTAGAAACATCACACTCAAATATGACTGTAATATCTTCACAATCAAGACTAGTTTTATTACTGTTAGTCTGAACATCTAACAGGAGTACTCCAACTTTTAAATAGGAGGCCAGTTTACTGTCCCTCAGAATGCTTGAGAGCCAGGCTATAGTTTAAAAAGGAAACTGAACAAATTTCTGTGCACACTGCATATATCTTATTTTTAAGTTAAAAAAAGAAACAAATACAATATCTAAAATGAAGAATAAGTCAAGTTAAATCAACAAATTTAGCAACATTTCAATGGAAATTATGGGCCTGCTTTCAGTGGGCTATAATTTGAGAATCCCTGCCTGCAACTGAGAGGAGTCCAGAGATAAAGTGAAGGAGGGAAGTCAGAGAGTGTATGCAGTAACATCCTACACATGTGCACTGCAGCCCAGAATGAGTCAGGAGCTAAGTAGGACAGGCAGTAGCAACAAAGACACTCATCAGCAGGATATTTGTCTTCAGCAGGCTCATGTGGCTTGTGGGCTGTAGTTTGAGAACTGATCTAGAGGATGGATCTTTTGTTTGTGCTTTATGTGGAACTATTTAGCTAATCAAGTTCTGAATGAAACCTATGTACTAACCATTTCATTTTCTATCGTCCCTTTCCTCTGATGTCCCAAATGCCTTAGAGAAGTGTCATCATTATGTTACAATGAAGTATGGGTCGGTGAAGCTGAAACTTATGTAGAGGATTTCATGTTGGCGTGGTTTTTGCATAAAAGCCTGATATCTATATTGTACTGAAGTAAAATTTTAATAAAGAGAATGGTTGTTTCAGCTGTGATTAGTCAACTCTAAAAGAGCACTATTGTTTTCCTATGGCTACATCTAAAAGTGAAAAAATGCCATATGAGATTATGAATTCTGTTACATGCAAAAAGGCAATATTATCAAGAAAAATATCTTCCTCTAAGCCTTGGGTCATCCACCCCAGCACTGACAGTCATAGCGTTACGTGCTGTTTAATAAAGAGGCAGCTCTCAAGCTAATGTGCCCAAATTTCTGCGAATTATTTGAGTGAACACTATTTATGACTGCTTCAGAGAGCAGATCCTCAAAGTAGGAAATAGATATAAACAAATAATTGATTTTTTCCCATGCCAGTGCATGGGATTATCATAAAATTACAGACACTGGAGCTAGAGGAAAGGTCAGCTCATCATCTGATGCTGTTTTTAGAAAGTATAGACAATGTTACAACCTTCTCATGTTACTAGGGAAAGTAGGAGGTTTATAGTATTTAAGTGACTTCCCAACGAGGCTTTAATATTAAAGCTAAAATTAAGCTATTCTGGCCTTGCTCTATATACTATACACAATATCTTCCCTCCCTGATGGGAAAAAAATCTACCCTCAAGAGAAAAGCCAAACAATTGATTTTTAGAACATTATGGAAAACATTATTTATAGTTTATCTGAAGACTTTAAAGATTTTAAAAATTCATGGCTTCTCCTATCTAAATTAATCTGTCAAGACATTATAAACACCATTTAAAATTATTTAGCATAGAAATGGCTTCTAATACTCCCATGATAGAATCATGATAGAATCATTAGTATTTATTTTTATTGAATCTAACTGTGTCTTCTGGCTCTTTTGTTTTGTTTTGTTTTGTTATTTTGGGTTTTTTGTTTGTTTGTTTGTTTGTTTGTTTTTGGGCCATACCCAGTGACACTCAGGGATTACTCCTGACTAGTTGCTCAGAAATCGGTTCTGGCTTGGGGTACCATATGGGACGCCAGGAGATTGAAATGCAGTCCTTCTTAGGTTAGTGCATGCAAGGCAAAATGCCCTACTGCTTGCGCTACCCCTCCGGCCCTCTCTTCTGTTTTATTTCAGTAGCTTAAGAACTTACAGACTGTCTCTAAATTCAGTTAGTATTTTGGAATTTATGTGTTCTAGATTTTGAGAGTTTTTTTTTTTTGTGGTAAGTCACAGCTGGCATCATTCAGGGGTTCCTCCTGGCTCTAAGCTCAGAAGTTGCTTCTGGCAAGCTCAGGGGACCATTGTCGGGATTCAAACCACCCTACCGCTGTGGTATCTCTCCTGCTCTATTTTGAGAGCTTTTTATGGATCCTTCCTGTAGCCTTCAAATTGTGGCTTTCACATGGTTAATGGTTTTCTATATATTGAAAAACACAGCCTTTTTGACACATTGACCTATATATAAATTGATCTGCATTTTAAGATCTCTCTCTATGATGAATTCCTTATTCATCTCAATCTTAATTAAACTTCTTATCTTTTACACTACAATTCTCAAACAAATATTTTTGGCTCATTTTTCCAGAAAACAATATGCTCTTGAAAAAATAGAAATGCAAAGCATATCCTGTGCACAATAGAGTAGAAGGACTTATAGGAAACAAGAAAAGAAACAACACAAATATTTTTGATTGAATCAGAGAGATAGTGTAAGAGGTTAAATGTTTGTCTTACATGGGGTTGATCCAACATTTAACTTTCAGCACTGCAATGGTTGCTCCTAAGCACAGAGTGAGAAATAGATTTGAGAGTTTCCAGGGCTGGTAGACCAATTTACCAACCCAAAATAAAACTACTTAATAACATAGATTATGTTATGTGTGATTAAATGCTTTTATCCAATCCATTGTATTAAGGATTATAAATGTTGCATTTAAACCTCAATTAAAAAATTAAAACTACCTCATATAATGACTCCCATATTGAACTCCAAAAATCTACTGAAATATATTTTACAGTATGGTCCAAAAAGTCACAGTAATAATTAAATTAAAAAAACTATAAAACTTTTGAGGAAATGAAAAATCACATAAACTTCATTTTCAAAATGTAATTTTATAGCAAGCAGACAAAAATAAATTACAAAAAATAAAACTTACCAATAAAATAAAAAACAATGAAACTTCATAAAATTAAAAAGATCAAAAACAGATGATTCCAATATTTGTAGATACTTAACTGTTCTTTGTCTAGAAAATTAGCATCTTAGTACAGAGCCAATAGTCAAATGTTACTGTATTGTCATAAAGAAATTTAATTAAGATCATATTATGACTATATTTCATATTAAATAAAGCTAAGGCACATTGACTATATAAGCATAACATTAAAGGAATGATTCTATTTAGTTTTCTCCTAATAGAATAATGTAATATATTCTAGATATGTATCTATAGCCAAATTGGTATTTTATTTTTTCAATGTATTGTATTTTAACCACTGTCTACTTTCTCAGTTACAATAAATTTTATTTCATTATTAGAGAAGAGAGCAGTTTCATGGACAAATAACTTGCAATTCTTGTCTCACTGACACGCAATATTCAAAGAAAAGTGGCATATGACTTTATGCCTAGGAGTTCTAAGGTGATGTGTTTATTGTAGCTGTTATTAGGAAACTCGTGTGTTCATGAATGAAAACTGTGAGCAGATATAGTTTTGAACTACAAAATGGACACACATCACATCTAAAGATAATTATGAAGAGATATCACAGGTATGGCTAGAAAGTACCAAAATGGTAGGAGAAAGGACCAGATTGGTAGAAAAAAATAAAATAAAAATATATAATATTAACATTTTCTTATTGACATCACTCATTTTCTCTATTGTTATTCCTATATTTAATTTAATTAAAATTATATTATTCTGTTAACTGTGTGACTATCTTTGGTTCTCTTTAACGTTCAAACTAGTACAATACTGTGTATGCAACAAAACACACATCCTAATAAGTGTCTATTATAAATAAGAATTTCCCTGTTTTTGTTGTAGTCACAATTTAATAATGGATTTTTACTATGAAAGGAAATGCCAAAGAACTATATATGTTGCCCATTATTATTGAATATGTAAATTTCAGACAAGGATGAAAATAACAGAGAAGAGTAGATTTCTCTTTCACATAAGAGCTTTTCCAACTCAGAGGTTTCTTGAGGCAAAGTACGTGTTCATTTTTTAAGCATATTGATAAGCTGCTGTCCTGACAGGGTTCATGAGCTTCTTGATCTCATACAAAACAATTCTCCTATAAAAACAGGCAGAAAAAGTAAATCTGAAGAACCACAAGGAAAGATAAATTCTTTAAATGACTTTCTCAGCTAGTCATTTGAGCAAATCTCCCGTTTCCCAAAGTCTGGTGTATTTGTATGCACCCCCTCCCAGTCTTTACCAAATCAGTTCTTTGGACTTTGACCTGGTCATTCCAGCTTTGCCCTGCATAATCCAAATTGCCCTGTACGCAAAAGGGCAATCGAAAGCCCAAAATCCCAAATCCTTTTCTATTATGGCAAATCCTGTGTTTTCTCCTGGACCTGTTTGTAGTATATCCCTCTCTTAAAGTTCTCATGTATCATTATGAACTGCAGTTAACCATCTTACAGTGGAAGTCACATTTACTAAAGTGTCATCTTAACACAGCTTTTTAAATTGATGCATGGAATGGAAGTTTCTTTCTTCGCAGCTTTTCAGAAACTTCAAGAATACACTATTATTTTCTGTACCAATAAGAATGACTTATTCTTTTTAAGTAGCTATTAATAATATACTCATTAAGTCATCATCTAGGCTTCTTTATTTTCTTGCACTTCTCCTCTTAAATGTTTCTATTCAAAACAATGCCACAGGGACTGGAATGATAGCACAGTTTAGGGTGTTTGCCTTGCACACGGCCAACCCTGGACAGACCCCGGTTTGATTCCCAGCATCCCAGATGGTCCCCCGAGCCTGCAAGAAGTGATTTCTGAGTGCAAAGCCAGGATTAATTAATATCTGAGCACCACTGAGTGTGGCCCCAGATAAAATGAATAAAAAATTAAAAAGATGATGCCACAAAAAAACATACATAATTCATGGATGGTCTAGTTTCCCCATTGGATACATTTCTAAATCAAAGTATTACAAGATGAAGCATATTTATAAACATTATATATAAGTAAAATTAATAGACAAGAAAATGAGTTCAATAGTGTCCTATTTTACTATTGATTTATGAGCATATTATATTTCTATATTTTTAGAATATTGCTATTGAGAAGATTTGTACATTTAAATGAACTCTAAAGATTGGTATAATGAGGTTAGGCTGGTTTTCATTTTTCTTACCAGTACTGTAATAAATTGAGCACTCATTTGTATTTGTTTATTTCAATTCATATTGAACCTCTCTACTTGAAAATGCATGACAGGAATTGTAGGATACTGAGGTTTCCTCTTTTCCTTTGAAAGTTTCTGCTTTTGCTAAACTGCTTTTAAGTAAAACCCTTATTAGTTTGTTAGCTTGTGGGAATGTGACCTTCAGATAAGATGTGAAGACAAAGGAACATGGCACCCACTTCAGGAGCACTGCACCCGTATCCCTGCACTTGGGGTAGGCCTTAACAGATCGGCCTTGTAACATCTGAATCATATATCTTGTGGCATTTGAATGGTGTATCCCTTTTATCTGCTTCCTGGGGCTGTACATTCAGCTCTGACATATGAGCACGCTTGGCCATGGCTTATATATATCCTCTCTGCCCTAGACTCCGGGTCTTTGACTGGAAGTCTGTTCCCAGGTGGAAGTCTTGGAACCTTAGCTAGCTAAGCATATAAAACCCCACTTTGTGACTTGCGTTGCCGGGTGGTCTTTTGTCTTATCAGTGGACTGATAGAATGAATCCCTGAAAATAACCAGGTACAATTCAACCACCCCCCAAATAATGTTATTATAATAAAAGTAATATTATTTATAGAAAATAGAGTTTACAAAGTGTTTGTCTACTCACCAAGGTTCCCCTGTTCTTTTTAGAATGTTGTATCTAATAAAAAAGGAATGACCATCACAAAAAATCATATAACACTTTATTTGGATTCATCCATTGCTTTTTTTTAAGAATGGTTTTAGTCACCAAGAATGTCCCATTCTATTCATAGCTTTCTTGAGGCTCTTCTCAAATTTGGAAGTTTCTCAACACTCCTTGCATTTTTGATTACATTAAAAGTCTGGAAGAGAACTGTCATTTATGGTTTCACAGCCTCAGGGAAATTTATGGTGAAAAAAAACTTCTCTTCAGTACTCAGAAGGCAGAGGAGACCAAAGAGACATCTCACTCCAGGTTAGTACATAACCATTTTCTTAGGTAAGTGGGATTATAAGATTTTTCTTGGTAGCACCACAATAAGTATATCTCCAATTATTACTTTCAGAATCTTTAATTAAATGAAAGATGGTAAATTTACAAGCACTGAGTGACATTTTATTTAAAAAGGGTGAGATAGGGGACCGGAGAGATAGCACAGTGGCGTTTGCCTTGCAAGCAGCCGATCCAGAACCTAAGGTGGTTGGTTCGAATCCCAGCGTCCCATATGGTCCCCCGTGCCTGCCAGGACCTATTTCTGAGCAGATAGCCAGGAGTAACCCCTGAGCACCACCAGGTGTGGCCCCCCAAAAAAAACAAAACAAAACAAAAAAAAAGGGTGAGATAGCAGGAATAAATTTGCTTATCATGGATTGAATGCAGAATAGACATTCAGGGTTGAAGAAAATAATTGCAAAGAGTATTAATGTGAATTTTTAGAATCATGAACACATAAAATTATAGACTAAAATCACATTACATGTAATATGTTTATAAAATTCATCAAATAGCACACACACTTTGTGTGCATTTAGTTTATGTAAATAAAAAACAATTTACAATTTATAATATTTTTTATTTGATATCAGTTTATAAAATTGTTAATTAGGGGATGATATAAGGGTTTTATTTTGGTTTGGATGCTATATCAAAGAATGTCTAAGGTTAAATATTGACTCTATACTCAGGATCACTACTGGAAGAGCTCAGGGGATAGTTGGTGATGAAATACAGGTCAACCATATGCAAGTAAAGTACAAGATCTATTTTACTCTCTTTAGCCCCCAGTAAAAGCTTTTTATTTGACTTATTATTGTATTAAAATAATCCTTTAGAGCTTGTATATGCATTAACACATGCAAATACTTTTTCTAGCCTTTAGTTTACAATAAACATGAGCCTGTTAATGGGTATATTAAGTAGCTGGTGATAAAAATGAATTATTTGGGGGGCCAGAGCAATAGCACAGCAGTGGGGCATTTGCCTTGCACTTGTCCTAGGACAAACTTAGGTTCAATCCCCAGCGTCCCATATGGTTCCCCAAGCCAGGATCAATTTCTGAGCACAGAGCCAGGAGTAACCCCTGAGAGTCACCAGGGTTACCACCCACCAAAACAAAAGAAACGCATAAACATAAAAATAGTTAAAATGTTTAACTTGAATTTTCCTGTATTTGATTTATGCTAACACTTTAATTATTGACATCATTATATGAAACAGAGTACTTAAAAGTTAATATACCAAGTTTTCATTGTTAGTGATGTTGATTTATGGTTTTTTTCCAAGGCTATTTATTTGTAGTGATATATATTTTTTTAATTTTTATTGTGACCAAAGTGCATTACAAGTTTTTCACTGCATCATTTATGGTGCATAGTGACAATAAATGAAGGGCATTCCCACCACCAGTGCTGTCCTCCCTCCGCCCCTGTTCCTAGAATGCATGCCATATCTCCCTTCTCTACCCCCCAGTATGCTAGTGTAACTGGTCTCCACTTTACAGCTTGTTGTAGATTGAGCATCCATTCCACCGTCATTGGAGATAAAAAGGATACGAAAAAGGGGAGAAAAATATTTGGTGACAACTACCAAAAAAAAGAAAGAAGAGAGACAAAAAAGAAAGAAAGAAAAATGGAAGAAAAAAAAATGGACCCGGCAAATAAAAATAAAAATAAATCTCTAAATAATAACCACAAGAGTGAAAAAGAAAGAGAACAGTGGAAGAAATAAGAGAAGGAAAATAAAGTAAAATACTAACAAATCAAAACAAAACAAGAAAAAATATGGGTGCTGGAGTGGTAGGGTTTGGCGTTCCCCCCACTTATTTTTGTTTGCATAGGCACAGTAAGCATTGGGGAAGAAAGGGAATTCCCGTGGTCTAAGAGATTCAGGGTTTCTCCATCCTTGAAGCATACTATCATGGGATCAACCCCTGGCTCTATATATACTCATTACCCCATCCCAAAGGCTTTTTTTGTGATGCCAGAAAAGTTTCCTCTCGGTTGTGTGTGAGAAAATCAAGCCACTGTAGCTAGTGATCTTGATATTTGTGCAGGTTATAGGTCAGGGTCTAGGATAGAGTCTCTAGGTTCTAGAGGTTCCTATCCATCCTTGTTGTGTTCAGTGTTCTGTAACACTTGCTCCCTGTTTTCGTTCTATCCCTAAGCCGAAGCCTAGGATATTATGGATCCAAAGGTTCTGCTCAGTCTATGTTGTCCAAGTTGGAC
Source organism: Suncus etruscus (assembly GCF_024139225.1). NCBI lineage: Eukaryota > Metazoa > Chordata > Mammalia > Eulipotyphla > Soricidae > Suncus > Suncus etruscus. Next base: position 116,544,722 of record NC_064851.1, read on the forward strand.
CTCTGCAATAAGACATCTTGTTGTTGTTGTTGTTTATGTGTCCTGGAATACAGCCTAGGGTAGGATTTTCCTTATTAGTCTCAAGGTAGGCTCTGTTGAGTCACAGTTGTCAAAGTCAGTTTTCTATTGTCGGTGCTCTTATTTTTCACAGTTCAAAGGACAATAGCTCTTCTGATTTCCATTTAGTGTTAGTTGATGTGATAGGACAGCCTGGTCTTAGGTCAAGTTTTCCTTTTCTTGTTGTCATATCAAAACTGGCTTTCAAGGCCAGGTCTGGGGAGGAGGCAAACTCCTTCCCCATGCTTTTTCATACTGGAGAGGCAGGCTGCAGCTGGACCTAGACGATCCCACATGCCAGGATTCCTGCTCCTCTCCTCCTCCTTGTAGTGATATTTTGAAGATTGATAAAGCTGAAATTCATTTGAAGTTCATTTTCCAGTCAATATAAAGCAGTCTGTGGTAATAAGATGTTCATGTTTTGCTTTTTCAATGTAAGGCAGCAAATAGCAGGAAATACAGACTGCAGAGTAATCTAAACTACCAGCTGTTTACTTTTAGTCCCTTTTTAAATTAGAATTTAGTTAAAATCAATAGTGATGAAGCTGCAGATTATCTCTCAAACTGGAAAAACTTGTTTTAAGCAGTTAGACCCTCTAATCAAATATTGGCAGATGAAATCTTCTGAGTCATAAAAACCTAGAGTAAGATTATTTGATGAAAATTGTAGTATAAAATTAAGGTAAACAAGGTACATAGAAACAAACATTTACATATTTAATTTTGAAGATATTACTAATCCTCTATAACTTAATTTTTAATTTAACTTTCTTTTATTTACATATGTACTAAAAACTTAGATCATTTTCTTTCTGCATAACTAAGATAGTACATATATAGGTTTAATGAAATATAAATCAATATTTTATTATATAAATAAAAATTCTGTCATAGAAGTAATATTAAATCAAATTTTAAATGATAAAATTCTTAAATCCTACTATCTTATTCTGAGTCATATGAAGTCACTACCTGGAACTCTGTACTTAAAAAATTTGGTAAGATAAAATTAGGTAGCTAATTGTAAAATATATAACAATCTAGATTCCAGGAAATCTCTAACATTTTTCACTATAAAAATCTTTAAATCTAATCTTTGTGCAAGTATGTTAGCTAAAGTGGTGTCCCTTAGATACACTAGCGTCTTGGTACATTTTTACGGTGTCCTTCAATTTTGCAAAGTCATAAACAGATCTTAGAGTGCTATGTCAGAGATTATATTTAAACTGGAGAGATCATATTTAAACTAGAAAGATTATATTTAAACCCAGAATAAACATCCATGTAGGATACACATAGCCATTTTCTTCTAAAATATTTTGTCAGTAACTTTTTTATAAAAACAGTAATATTGTATTCATTGTTTAGAAATTAAATATTAAAGGGGAAACGAGGGTTCCAGGACCAAACAGATATGAGATCACTAATAGTAAGCCAGACAAGGAGGGGTCCACCTACTCTAGCTGCCCGGGGGGTGATGGAGGGGTATATGGGTTATAGAAGGGGAACTGGAATGGGGGGAGGACATAGTTGGTGATGGGTATTCCCCTGACTCAATGTTAATATGTATCTAAAATACTCCTGTGAAAGATATGTAAGCCATTATGGAAAAAAATATGTTTTTAATCAGAAACTTTCTTTGACTTACATGTATTATTATTATATTAATTATATTATATGTTATGTTATGTCACTATATTATGTTATGTTAGCTTACCTCATTATGATAATCAATTTTGTCTCTTGAATAAATTCTTACAATAAAAAATAAAATAAAAAAATTAAATATTAATAAATTATTCAAATGTGTGATACATTGCATGAAGGAAGTGATAAACTACCCGTATATTAATAATATATGGCAATAAGTGATAATTGCTAAAAGATTTAAACTTGGAGTCAGACATAGTTTTAAATCATTGTTTTGTAATATGTAAAAGACCCTAATCACACTTGAATCTTAAGTTTTACTATTCTAATTGCTGGTTAAAATCAGTACCTTTAATATTACTAACCTCTTTGTACTACAAAAACTGACTATTTTACTTAATCAAGATAATGTCTTTCAAAAATGAAAATATTCTAAGCCAGAGAGACAGTACAGTAGGTAGGGTATTTGCCTTGCACTAGACCATAGTACATTCAATCCTCAGCACTATATATGGTTTACCCAACCACTACTAGGAGGGATTACTGAGCACAAAGCGAGGAGCACACCAGAGTACAATCACTGTAGCTTCAAACCCAACAAAAAGTCAAAGACACTTTAGGAGAAACTAATGGGGGTACATATCTGGCTGTGCTCAGGAGTTAAATTGGCTCTGCACTTAGGAATCTTACAGGAAGTTTTGGGGAACCATATGGATGCAGTAGATCACAAACAAAAGAACTAAAAAGTGAATCTTTATTCTATAAATAAGAAGACTCACTTTTATTTATAATGAATAGATCAGATAGAATATTTGAACTATATTAGTAGAAATATAAGACATAGTTTCAGGAGGCATAAGTTTAAAAAAAAAGTAGTACTTACATTCCTCTGTGGTACTCATAATGCATCAGAAATGTTAAATATGCTAACTAGATTATTCAATGAGCTTTAAAATGTGTGATTATTATAGGAAATGAGACCATATAAAGCTTCTTATTACTATTTGTGCATGACAACTGGGTTTCTGTAATCTATGAGTTCCATGACAAACTAACAAAACAAATGTTTTTTTAAAGCATTAATTCTTGCCATGAATTAAATCAGCATGTAAAACTACTATCAGAGAAACACCTTAACTATATATTAATTATTCGGTAAATCATAATTCAAAGGAGGATAGAAGGCAGAGGAAAAAGTCAAAATCAAAGTCCTCTTAATTTAACTCCTGCTGACTGTGATTTCCATATAGTGAATGGAGAGCTTGGCATATTTTGTTCAAAAACCGATAAAGATTGCTTGTCTATTTTGTACCATCTTCTCCATCACATGATATGCTTAATGAAAGTTAAAGTCACTGAACATAATAATATGGACATAAATGAATAACAGCGTTTGAGCACTTAATGTGCCAAAATAATTCTGCTACAATTTGTGTGCCATAAGCACAAAAAGATTCCAAGCTGACTACAAAGTCCCATTATCACTATCCTTTTAGAATTGTCAGGGTTCATATATATTAATTAGGGTGGCATAATTGAAAAGTGTTAGAGGCAAGACAGTGCCAAGTAACAAGACTTCACATAAAGATATTGATACTCTGGGCTCAACTGGGTATCTATGTGTGATATTAATCTTGGTCTCCACAGAACGGGCTGGGGTAGATTGTTTGCCATGAACGTAAAACATTTTGCCACAATTTTGTCTTTAGAGTAGTGAGGCTCATATCCAAAGAAACACAAAGGGCACATAATTATTAGTTCTAAAGGGTATATATATATATATATATATATATATATATATATATATATATATATTAATCTTTTAAATAAAAATGTTTTGTGGCATTTTGATATGTAATCAAAGGTATCCAACCCATGGCACATGCAATAAGGATCTCAATACTAATTTCTACCTATTAATGTTTTTTTTTTTTTTTTTTGTGGTTTTTGGGTCACACCCGGCAGTGCTCAGGGGTTATTCCTGGCTCCAGGCTCAGAAATTGATCCTGGCAGGCACAGGGGGACCATATGGGGCACCGGGATTCTAACCGATGACCTCCTGCATGAAAGGCAAACGCCTTACCTCCATGCTATCTCTCCGGCCCCTCTACCTATTAATGTAAAAGTAGTATTTTATAAACTCTATTTAAGGATTGTAGCATTATATACATATGCAAATCAGTTTCAGTCTTCTAGGAAATTATTTTTTAAAAACTATTTTAAGCTAGTAACCTCCTTCTTATTTCAATAAGAAATATGCTCATGTTAAGTGCAGCTTAATCATTTTAATTGCATGACTTTAAAATGGAAAAATGTTAAATTCACTTGCTAAAATATACAATATAATGGAATATATAGTAAATTTTATAGTCTCTATAACAAACTTTTCAGTTAACTCTGTAAAATGCTGTTTTGTGCAATATGAACTTATTTAATGACATATTGCCCTCCAATGGAATTGTGTGTCTTCATTCAACATAGCATAACGTATCTACATTTGTTGATAACATTTTAAATAAATATCAAATTAAGAAAATATGAGACAAAAAGAGTTAAGCAAAAGTGAAGACAATAGGTGCCATATTATGAATAAAATTTCCATACCTTGGTTTTGATTAATCAAGGGGCGATGTGGTTTAAATTTATTAAAACATACAATAGCAAGGTATATTTGTTTATGATTCATAGATATCAATCAATGCTCCGAAGCTACTATGGTTCTGTTACTGGAATTTTTTCCAATCAGTGTCCAGTGGATCATGCCATACCTGGGCTCAAACCCAGGTCTACTCCAAAGCATTCACAGTCCATTAATCTCTCAGTCTCCACTCTCATAAATTGATTAGAGACAGCACTACAATGATAGTACTGCATCATGAGGACGGTACTACAATTTGTATTAATTAAACCACATTCCACTGTAGCCACTGGTGGCATTTCCCAGCATCACCATTTTAAAGTTGTAGTACACACCAGATATTTTTGGAATTTAAAAAACCTAATTTTTGTGCAAGCTTTTATTTCCTCTCAAAAGAGTATTTGTAAAATAGAACATGACTAACTATATAGTCATAGAAACAGGTGTGAAAAATACTATAGATGTTAAATAAACCCTTATATTCTTCAATGTTTAGTTTTCTTGAATAATGTGTATAGAATTGATCCACTCAGTGGTACTTAATAAGGTGAGAAATCACTGTCTTCTTTTCATATTCGAGAATTAAATCACAAATCTAATCTAGAAGTATTATGTATGATTCTTATTATTGAGACAAGCCATTTATTGAAATGGAAAAGCCAGATAGTTAAAATTATTTAAATAAATTACTTAAATCTTTATGAAAGCAGTATATCATCTTAACATTATTCACTTAGCGCCGGCGAGATAGCATGGAGGTAAGGCGTTTTCCTTCCATGCAGAAGAATGGTGGTTCAAATTCCTGCATCCCATATGGTCCCCTCTGCCTGCCAGGGGCAATTTCTGAGCATAGAGCCAGGAGTAACCCCTGAGTGCTGCCAGGTGTGACCTCAAAACCAAAACCAAACCAAAACAAAAAAAACCATCATTAGTTTATTAGTCATTTAGCAAGGCCTTCTTTTTTTATACAGAAGGTGGTTTCATGACTGGAGAGATAGTACAAGAGTTGCTTTGCATATGGTCAACCCCAGTTCAGTTCTCTGCTTCACATTTAGTTCTCTGAGTACAACCAGGAGTAAACCCTAAACACGGAGCTAGAAGTAAGGCCCAAATATAATTGAAAGTGCCATTTCTTCCAAAAAATAAAAACACAAACCAAAAGGAGGTGGTTTCAACTGTTGTTTAGAAAAGGCTTGAACTATCAATATAAAGCTAGGAAAATGTCAAAATATCACAACATCTTGATTTTTTCATGCTATATTATAGTTTTCTGGACTGCTTAGGCTTTTAAAACAATAAATGGAAGGGAGATAAAAGTAATTTCTCTCAGATACACAAATAAGTGCTGTATATATTCTGGAATCATAGGAAATAAAAAAATCAGATTAGCTAATTTCAACAATTTCATGGAATAATTTCTACACATGAATTATATAATGAAAAAGAGAAGTGTTTTTTGATATCTTTAAGAACTATGAATACAAACATGTTGGTAGTTGGCTTTCAGTCATCAAAAGAACACACCCTATCACCAGTGCAACAGTTCCACTACCAATGCCACCAATGTCACCTCAAATATCACTATCTCCCTCCTCCCTCACACTCTGCTTGCATTTGAGACAGGCATTCTCCATTTCTCACTCATTATCACTGACATGATTGTTGTTAGTGTAGTTGTTTCTCTAACTGCACTCACCACTCTTTGTGGCAAGCCCTTCCAGCCCTCATATCTATATGGTCCCTGGGTATTATCAAAATCATGTCTTTGATTTTTCTTAGTTTCCATAGATGAGTGAGACTATTCTTGTCTATCTCACTACCTTTAACCTATTTAACTCAGCATAATAATTTCCATTTTTATCCATGTATATGAAAATTTCATGACTTCACCTATCCTGACTCCTACATAGTATTCCATTGTATATATGTACCACAGTTTCTTTAGCCAATCATCTGTTGAAGGACATCTGGGTTGTTTCAGATTCTGGCTATTGTAAATAGTGCTTCAATGAATATTGACATTTTTGTATTGTGTTTTTGTGTTCCTTAGGGCATATCCCTAAAAATAGTATAGCTGAATCATATGGGAGCTCAATTTTCAGTTTTATGAGGAACCTTCAATATTGTTTTTCATAAAAACAATGCTGAACTAGACAGCATTCCACTAGCAGAGAATGATATTTCCTTTCTCTGTACTGATTATTCTTTCTGTCATGTGCCATTTTTTGTTCGTGAAATGGTATGTCATTGTTGTTTTCATTTGCATCTCCCCGATAATTAATGACATGGAGCACGTTTTTATATGTCTTTTGGTCATTTGTGTTTCTTATTTGAGAAATTGTCTGTTCATTTCTTCTCCCCATTTTTTGATGTTCTTAGATGTTTTTCTCTTGTTAATTACTATCAGTACCTTGTATATCTTAGATATTAGCCCTTATCTGATGGTCTTGGGTAATAGTTTCTCTTATTCTAAAACATTCTGTTTCAAGAATAAAAGAGGGCACAAGGAAATGAAAACACGTATCTCGTTCATGGATTTGGAGGATTAACATCATTAAAATGGCAATACTCCCCAAATCATTTTACAAATTTAATTCAATTTCTCTAAAGATATCTATGACATTCTCAAAGAAGTGTATCAAACAGTTCTGAAATTCATTTGAACATATGTCATATGGTCCCAACTTAAACTCCATGTGTTTAGACAGCGACCATCCAACCCTGAGCCCTAGATCTCAGACAAAAAACTGACATAGTTCTCTGCAACAGCTCCAGGTACCAAACTCCCTCTGGAATATTATTAAAACTTCTCTGACACCAACACGTGCCAATTTAGATATGACATCCTGACAATGAGGAAATGGCAACAACTTGATCTAAGAGCAGGTTGTCTTACCTCACCACCTAATCATAAGATGAAATCAGAAGACATGTCATCCTTTGATCTGTGCAAAAGCCAAGATCACTAACTACAGAAGACTGACTGTGACAACCATGACTGGGCAGAACTTATCCTGGGACCAATGAAAACAACCCTAGTCTAAGCTTTGGCCTATGTACAACTAAGATCTCTAATTCCAGAGGTCTGACTGAGACAACTGCAACCAAGCAGAACTTCTGGAAACATAATATAATGAAAGACTCCATCCTAGGCTTTGTCCTATGAATGGTGCAAAAACCAAGACCACCAACTACAGAAGACTGATTAAAACAACAGTGATGGAACAGAACTTCTAGAACCATAAAGAAAGACTCCATCCTAGCTCCATCCTATGACCTGTGCAAATACCAAGATCTTTATTTACAGAGGCCTGATCTTATCACCCATGACTGAGTGGATAGTTTCCAGACATCACAAAAGGACCTAGGGGAGAGTAAAAGAACAGGTATGAAGCCTGGAGTTATGCCCATAACAGTATACTTCAAGGGTGGAGAAACTGTGTATCTCTTAGAGCAAAGGAATTCCCTTTTTAATCTCCCCAATATTTAATGTGCCTATGCAAAGGGAAAAAAAGAAGATGCACAAATTAATTTTTAGTTATTGTTATTGTGTTTTTTTTGTTTTGTTTTATGTTTTTATGCTCTGTTTTGTTTTTATTTCGGAACGTGATCATTGTTTAGTTGTTGTCTTTATTGCTGTGGTGCTTTTTGGGATTATTGTTTGATTTTTTTGTATTGTTGTTATGTTTTTCTTCCTTTTCCCTTTCTTCTCTTAAATCAATATTTATAGTCTCTAAAAGGACTCCTCCAGTTTTTTTCTCATATAGGTTTTGTGCCCCCTCTTTTTTTTTTCTTCAAACAGAGCCACATAAATTGAACCATCTTGTTTTGCCTCACAAATTGAGGTGAAAATAATAGAGGGTACCAAGATCAAAAGTCATATGAACATTAAGTAGAAATAAAAATGATCAGACTTAAACACCAAATCCAAAGTCAACAACAACAGAATAGATACCCAATCTACAACATGCTAGACACAGAGGGGACCACGTATACTAGCATCCTGAAGGCGCAAAGGAGAGGGATATGGGATGCATGCTGGGAAAAGGGGTGGAGGGATGACAACATTGGTGTTGGGAATGCCCCTGATTCAATGTCACTATGTATCTAAAATATTATTGAGAATGATTTGTAATCCACTTTGGTCAAAATAAAAATTATTTAAAAAATAAAAATAAAGTAAAAATTTTTTATTTATTAGTTTTGTTATAAAAATAAATGTTTAAAACTTTTTTGTATTGATTAAGTGGTTTATTTTGTTTTCTTTAATAAATACTTTTCTGAATAACATGTTACAATTATACCAGGTAAGGTTTCTGTTTAAAATATGCTTTTATATTCTGAATATTGCTCCATTTATGTTATTATAAATGACTGGAGATGTTCAGTTGATAAGGTATGATTTTTCTTAGTTATAGTTTTGAAGTATTTAATCTCTGTTTTACAGAACAAAATATATTCTATTTGATAAAATTTCATTAATGGATTTAAATTGCCCATATCTCCATATAAAAGTCATTTTTTCATGCACTACCAAAGACTCATATTCAGCAACTCATATATATTTGGCGTGTAGACATTTAAATTAAGCTAATGAAATAAAATAATAGCAGAATAATTTCAACCATTCCATAATACTGACTTTGCATTTTGAACTATAAAAATTTAAAAAAACACATGTAATATTATTCTTCAATTTAAAGTACTTATGATTTTTATAAGTTAGCTAAGAAGGTACCTCCAAGAACTAGAAAAAAAATTGGATACAGGGATCCTGGGATTGTTGCCTAGCACTAAATGGTTCTGCCAGGGGTCTCAAACTCGCAGCCGCGGGCCACAAAAGGCCCTCCATACAACATTTTGTGGCCCTGCCCTAGAGGAATCTTTTTTTGTTTTGTTTTGTTTTAGTTGTTTGGGTCACACCCTCCAATGTTCAAGGCTTACTACTGACTTTGCACTCAAAGATCACCCCAAATTTGTCTCCTGTGGCCACCAGGTAAATTGAGTTTGAAACCCCTGCCTGCAGCAACTCTTAAAACTGCAAGGCAACTATGAGGTACCACCTCACACCCCAGAGATTGTCACACATCACAAAGAATGAGAACAAGCAGTGTTGGCGGGGATGTGGAGAGAAAGGAACTCTTATCCACTGCTGGTGGGAATGCCGCCTAGTTCAACCTTTATGGAAAGCTATATGGAGATTCCTCCAAAAACTGGAAATCGAGCTCCCATACTATCTAGCTATACCTCTCCTAGGAATATACCCTAGGAACACAAAAATACAATACAAAAATCCCTTCCTTACATCTATATTCATCGCAGCACTATTTACCATAGCAAGACTCTGGAAACAACCAAGATGCCCTTCAACAGATGAATGGCTAAAGAAACTGTGGTACATATACACAATGGAATATTATGCCACTGTCAGGAGAGATGAAGTCATGAAATTTTCCTATACATGGATGTGCATGGAATCTATTATGCTGAGTGAAATGTCAGAGAGAGAAAGAGAGAAATGCAGAATGGTCTCACTCATCTATGGGTTTTAAGAAAAATGAAAGACATTCTTGCAATAATATTTTTCAGACACAAAAGAAAAAAGAGCTGGAAGTTCCAGCTCACCTCATGAAGCTCACCACAAAGAGTGAGGAGTTTAGTCAAAGAAATAACTATATTCTGAACTGTCCTAATAATGAGAATGTATGAGGGAAATGGAAAGCCTGTCTAGAGTACAGGCGGGGGTTGGGTGGGGAGGAGGGAGATTTGGGATATTGGTAAAGGGAATGTTGCACTGGTGATGGGTGGTGTTCTTTACATGACTGAAACCCAAACACAATCATGTATGTAGTCAAGGTGTTTAAAGAAAAAAAAATATTAAAAATAATAAAACAACTGCAAAAAAACAACTAAAGACAAATGAAAATTATACGTGAATTTGTGTAAATTTACATTAATTCACATGTATGAAAATAAAAATATTTACTTATGTTTATTTAAAAAAATAATTCATATAAAAGCTAAATTTTTAAACTTATATTGTGATTTGAATACCTTTAATTGTTCTGAGAAACCAACACATTAGTTTATTCTTGTTGTAAAAGGCATAAACTAAGGTATTATTTACCTCCCCTTCAAAAATAAACTGTTTAGGAAAATTATGGTGGTACAAAACAATATGGTGGATGAGTGCATGAGAAATCCAACATAGATGGAACAAAATTAGTGGATTAGACACAAAGTATATAGAATAAGAAGGAAATAATCATAATTATATTAGAAAATACCTTGCAAGTCAGACCACGTGATGATGGAATTTAATGAGGGAAATTCTGTAACTTTACCAACCAAAAGCAAGTCCAAATATTTTCTATCTATGTGGATGGATAAATTAATTAGAGATATAAAGTGAAGTATGTAGGTACTGTGTGTACATTTTCAGATAACTTTAGGTGGTATGTGTTACAGTAAATCTTAATCAGAGTTATGAAATTTGTCTACTCTTGATAAGTTTTTTCACTACAGTTTCTGATCTTTAGAGAACACAATAAACCCTCCATCACTGATTTGAGATATATATGTGAATTTAGACATTTGATGAGGATGATACAAATATTAAAACCACATTCCATAAGTCCATTTGCTGAACAGAATGATATTGCACTTTATTTATTTACAAAGTTGCAGAAGACTTCATTGCAATATATATTTCATTGTAATCTATAATGCATTATAATAATTTGCTTCAAGAAAATTCTATCTGTAAATATAGTACCTATCCAAAGTAAACTATAAAACTCTGCTCCAAGAAATAAGAGAGGACACGCGGAAATGGAAACACATACCCTGCTCATGGATTGGCAGGATTAACATCATCAAAATGGCAATACTCCCCAAGGCGTTATACAGATTCAACGCTATCCCTTTAAAGAAACCTATGACATTCTTCAAAGAGGTAGATCAGGCACTTTTGAAATTTGTTTGGAACAATAAACACCCTAGAATAGCTAAAGCAATCATTGGGAAAAAAGAATATAGGAGGAATTACTTTCCCAAACTTTAAACTTTACTACAAAGCAATAGTTATCAAAACAGCATGGTATTGGAATAAGGACAGACCCTCAGATCAGTGGAATAGGCTTGAATACTCAGAAAATGTTCCCCAGACATACAATCACCTAATTTTTGATAAAGGAGCAGGAAATCCTAAATGGAGCAAGGAAAGCCTCTTCAACAAGTGGTGTTGGCACAACTGGCTAGCCACTTGCAAAAAATTGAACTTAGACCCCCAGCTAACATCATGTACGAAGGTAAAATCCAAATGGATTAAAGACCTCGAAATCCGACCCCAAACAATAAGATATATAGAACAACACATAGGCAAAACTCTCCAGGACATTGAGACTTCAGGCATCTTCAAGGAGGAAACTGCACTCTCCAAGCAAGTGAAAACAGAGATTAACAGATGGGAATATATTAAGTTGAGAAGCTTCTGCACCTCAAAGGAAATAGTGCCCAGGATACAAGAGCCACCCACTGAGTGGGAGAATCTATTCACCCAATACCCATCAGACAAGGGGCTAATCTCCAAAATATACAAGGCACTGACAGAAATTTACAAGAAAAAAACATCTAATCCCATCAAAAAAATGGGGAGAAGAAATGAACAGACACTTTGACAAAGAAGAAATACAAATGGCCAAAAGATACATGAAGAAATGCTCCACATCACTAATCATCAGAGAGATGCAAATCAAAACAACAATGAGATACCACCTCACACCACAGAGAATGGCACACATCACAAAGAATGAGAACAAACAGTGCTGGCGGGGATGTGGAGAGAAAGGAACCCTTATCCCCTGCTGGTGGGAATGCCGTCTAGTTCAACCTTTATGGAAAGCAATATGGAGATTCCTCCAAAAACTGGAAATCGAGCTCCCATACGATCCAGCTATACCACTCCTAGGAATATACCCTAAGAACACAAAAATACAATACAAAAATCCCTTCCTTACACCTATATTCATTGCAGCACTATTTACCATAGCAAGACTCTGGAAACAACCAAGATGCCCTTCAACAGACGAATGGCTAAAGAAACTGTGGTACATATACACAATGGAATATTATGCAGCTGTCAGGAGGGATGAAGTCATGAAATTTTCCTATACATGGATGTACATGGAATCTATTATGCTGAGTGAAATAAGTCAGAGAGAGAGAGAAAGACGCGGAATGGTCTCACTCATCTATGGGTTTTAAGAAAAATGAAAGACATTCTTGCAATAATAAATTTCAGACACAAAAGAGAAAAGAGCTGGAAGTTCCAGATCACCTCAGGAAGCTCACTACAAAGAGTGATGAGTTTAGTTAGAGAAATAACTACATTTTGAACTGTCCTAATATTGAGAATGTGTGAGGGAAATGTAGAGCCTGTTTAGAGTACAGGCGGGGGTTGGGTGGGGAGGAGGGAGATTTGGGACTTGGGTGATGGGAATGTTGCACTGGTGATGGGTGGTGTTCCTTTTATGACTGAAACCCAAACACAATCATGTATGTAATCAAGGTGTTTAAATAAAAAAAAGAGAGAAAAAAAGTTTTAAATTATCTTTATAAATTCAGAGGTTTATAAAATAACCAGAAAAGTGAAGAATATAAGAATATTTATCTAGATATTTGTGAGGAGAAACAATAAATAAGACTATCAATTCCTTTATTGAGAAAAAAATTGTATAAGCATCTTTTTTTACTACATCAATATACTTTTATTCTAATTTGTACAGTGAATTACAATAACACAGTGATTTTCCAAGCTTTTCATATTACAGGTGTTTAAGGCACTAAATGTTCAAACACTTCAAGCACCAATCCAACCACCAGTGAAACCTTTCTTTCATCAGTGATCCCATCACCTACCCACCACAATAACCTACCTTGCCTCCATGCAGGCATGAAACAAATTTACTTAATTTTGCTTTTTACAACAAAAAGGCAAATGGAATTATCAAAACTAAGATTAAGACAAATCAATTCAAAATCCCACAGTTGAGTGAAACTATTCTGTATCTCTCTCTGACTAATTTTACATAACATTATTCTCTATATTCATCCATGTATAAGCAAATTTTGTAACTTCATTTTTTCTAACAACTGCATAGTATTCCATTGTGTAGATAAGCCACATATATTTAGCCACTCATCTGTTGTAGAGCACCTGAATTATTTACAGATTTTGGCTATTGTAAAAAGCACTGCTATGAATATGAATATAGGAGGGTAGAGCGCATTATTGTACTGTGTGTTTTTTTTTTATCCTGGGGTATATCCCTAGGAGGGGTCCTACAGGGTTATATGGGAGATCAATGTACATTTTTTAAGGAATATTTATAATGTTTTCCAGATTGGATGGACCAGAAGTCATTTCCACCAGTAGTCAATGAGAGCACCTACTTTTAAAATTATAATTAATAAATAAATTCTATCTAAAGTCATATGAGAGCTAAAAACTCAATGGAAAAATGAATGTGTAAATATATCAAACACATGAAGCAATATTTCACTAAATAAAAAAACAGATGGCAGAAAATATATGAAGATAAATTTGACAGCAAAAGTATTTAAGTATATGCATCTTAAAACCATAAACTATCACTGAATACATTTTAGGACCTAATTCTCAATGACTGAAAACAGAATAATGAGAATGAGTAATAGAAACTCACATACATTGTTGGTAACTAAGCAAATCAGTGTGAAGATGATTTTTAAAGATGATTTTAAAGATGATTTCTTGGTTGCTTGTGAAACTAATCCACTTTTTCTCAGAAAATATAATGTCATATTTTTAAAAAGTTGAATTTTTATAGATACTCAAAATATTATTAAGTCAATAGACTAAACTGTGATATATATTTTTCATCCAATAACTTTTAAAAATGAACTACCAAGTTATGAAGACATATGTAGGAAACTTAAATGTGCATTTTTATGTGAAAGCAAAGCATCTGAATATAGCCACTATTGTATTTATTCAATTATAACGCATTATGGAAAAGGCAAAACTATAGAGAAAGTTAAAAAGTTTAGGAATATCAGGGAAAGAAGGAATGTATGAGTACATATTATGTTTTAGTGGAGGAAATTTATTGTATGACTTATATAATAGAAATATACCATTATACTTTTGTCAATACCACCAGTTTCACAAGCTGTGATTCTGAATGTAACTATGTCTTTGTGAGATAATAACATGCTAATGTAAGTTCATGAATTATATCATTTTATTCTAAATTTATCTATAATTATATTCACCCTAATGTGGACAGTAATACTTATTTGTCTTGTTTAACTCATCTTATATGTAGCACTAGGCAATATTTAGAAAATAAGGAAATTGTTTGAATTAAAAGAAATGTTGGTGGGGATGCGGTATGAAAGGAACTCTCATCCACTGATGGTGGGAATGCCCCCTAGTCCAACACCTATGGAGAACAGTCTGGAGAGTACTCAAAGAACTCAGAATTGAGTTGCCATTTGATCCAGCAATTGCTCTCCTAGGTATATACCCCCAACTTGAAAGGACATTCATTCCAAAATACGTGTGCACCCCACTATTTATAGCAGCACTCAGTATAATAGCAAGGTCTTGGAACCAACCTCGATGTCCAACAACAGATGAATGGATCATTAAGATGTGGTATCTATACACAATGGAATATTACATGGCAGTCAGAAATGATACAATCCCAGACTTTGCAGCAACATGGATGGATCTAGAACATGTTATGTTAAACGAAGTAAGTCAGAAGACCAAAGACAAACAGAATGATAGCACTATTCTGAAGCACCCAGATCATACATCTTATACACAACTAACACTCAACAATCAAATACTAGGGTTTAATAGGGTAGAAACTCTAAACACTGTAATAGCCAACATATACTCGAGTGCACCGCCCAAAATACATGAAAAAAGGAACAACGCAAACTCTTGACCGCATTATACCACAAAGAAAACAGCAGCACCAGAAATAACAGCATAGGGAGAACAGGAGATGCTGTGATCCCCTGGAAAGTAGATAGCTCATCATTTCCTGGTCTTCATTCTCTTGAGTTCTTCATATTAAAAGTGCTCCAGAGAGTTTGAAATAGTGAAAAACTAGATCCAGCATATGTAACATGTAATATGGAAAGTTCTGTGAAGTTATTTATAACTGGTCCTCCTGACTATATGATAAAGGGGTAATCCATGTATCCAAAGAATGAACTCTTTAAAGAGCGAATAAAAACAGTGGACACCAAATGTAGAAGATGTGAAGAAGAGATAACAACTAATAAAATACTGAAAATGGTAAAAAAAAAAGAAATGAATAATCATCAGATTGATTATTGTCCATTGGTAGTTAATATTTCCTAATTAGTTAAAATCATTTTTTCCAATATATTTAACCTGGTAAGCAGTGCGAAAAGCATCAGTTCTAGTCATAAGATATTATTTGTCTGATATCTCTTCTTTCATTCCTATATATTTTCTTTAATCAACAAGTTTTTTAAAATAACTTTTATTTTGACCAAAGTGGATTACAAATCTTTTACAGTAATATTTTAGGTACATAGTGACATTGAATCAGGGGCATTCCCAACACCAATGTTGTCCTCCCTTCACCCTTGTTCCCATCATGCATCCCATATCCCCCTCTTTTGCCCCCCAAGCTGCTAGTATAAGTGGAAATCAACAAGTTTTTTAATCCAGTTCCTAAACATTCACTACTTTTATTTTCTGAATTAATTCAAATGCATTCAATGTATTACTAAGGTTACCTTTTCAGAGAAATGAGGTACACAGAAGTCAGACAGTTGATAGGATTTACAGGTTATTCCATGAAAATGTAATGAGAAAAAGAAAAAAATTATGTTCTATTCTCCTTACCCTCTTTGAAAAGGGCTATAACTACACGAGAGAGGTACAAATATATGAATGACTTAAGTATAAAGCTAAATAAGTCAAACAACTTGATGTCTAGAATTCTCTCTTTTATGCTATATTTCATTTTAGCAAGAGTTCTATGCTTAATAAATTACAACCTTCATTTATTGGAAAAATTAATGAGCAATATAAAGTAATTAATGCCACATGCAAAATAAATATGTATATAAAGATATGTGTGGAATTGGGAACTGGCATATATAAATTTCTGTGAAATATTTATATCTAAATAATTTAAATTTAAATATAAATCAATTTGCTTTAAAAAAATAACAACTTGTACCAAAATTTTAATTGACACTTAAGTATCCCAAAAACAGAATTCAACAATTTTGAGTGTTCTTTTTATTTTACCATAGTTTTGATAGTATGGTTACATTAGAATTAAAGTTTATGGTATTGATGTACAAAGTTATTCACCCCCACTACCTCAATAGAACCCCGTTCCCTCCAACACTTTTAGTTACTTCTTGAAATTAGCAAATATAGTTTTAGAACAATATATTTTCCATCAAGTGATATTTGACCTTAGAATTCCTGTTTTAGTAAAATCATTACATCAAAGAATATTTTCTTGGTTACTAAGCTACACAATAATTCTTACTTGGCATGCTATTCAATATTGATTCTAGTGAATAAAATTTTGTGAAGTGAATATAAATAAAATGGTTGTTATTTCTTAGTGTTCGATTTTTGCCTAAGATGTTAAACAATATATTTTTAATAGTTTACTATTTATTATAACATGACTGTTCATTTAATTGTAACTTTCCCATTTCTCATATTTTTAGAAAATTTTGATCTTAATCTAAAAATTAAATCTTAAAAGTATTTTTTCTAAGTGGTATCAAACACAGTAGAGTAGTTTTCTATTGTCTACAATAGTGAAGTGTAGTGGTAAAGAATCAAAATATAAACCTCAACACATTAGAGCTTCTTTTTGTCAACGAATACTAATATCATTGAACTCATAAACAATTTTCTTCCTATTAAGACACAATATTAGTTCCTGACTATCTAAAATATAGTGATGATGCTAGAAATTTTTCATTTTTAAATTTAATGGAACACCATGAAACTTTATGCCTATCATATTTAAAAATATTTGTGTAGCTAAACTATATTTTTTCTTTTGATAGAGAAGCCATCAAATTCAAATTACAATGCAGAGTTTTTGTAAACATAAAGTAGAACTAGATCTGCTTAAATAAATTCCAAGTTTTCTTAGATTTTCAAAATAAATATTGGGTAAATCAGAACAAATATTATATTTCATCTCAGTTGACAGAATATTATAAAAGCAGCATTAATGTTATTTAAAATATAGAGCTTATAATAGTTTAAAGAGAAAATACTGGAGATATCTAATATTTTATATAGAACATTTTTTCTTGAAAATAATTCTACATTTTAATAAATATTTCCTTATATGAACAAGCAACTAGCTACTTCTTTGAAAGGTAAATTCATATAATTAGTTTCTTCAATATTATATATATATATATATATACAGACACATATATGTATACAAACATAGTCTTAAACTACAATAGACATTACAGGAGATAAGGCACTTGCATTTCTTGGTACACAAATCTAGTTTGAATTTCAGCACCACATATCTTCTCCTGAGCAATGCTTGAAGTCACTTCAAAGTAGAGAGCAAGAGCACTTGAAATAATGGCACTCAAACCAAAACCAAACCAAACAAATAAGCAGCAATATATTACAACAATTATATATATATGTATATATATACTTATATCTTACAGTTACCAACCACCATATTAACATAAAATAACAATATTGAAGAACACGATAAAATTTCATTTGTTATTATTATTTTGTCCTCAGATATATGATACACATTACTGATATTCTTCAAATATTCCCCCCCAAATATCCATAATTTATGTATTCGTATACTCATGTCTAATTAAATCTCAATAATGTACTTAAATAGCAACAGTGTGGACTCATTGTATGTCCGAAATGATTAATACTTCTAAAATTAAATGGTGTTTTGAAATGTAAAGAATAATAAAAAGGCAAATCAGAATTTACATATTGAAATTGATCAAAATATTTGCTAAGATGAAAAATCATAGAATTTCAGGAAGAAACTGTATGCATAGTCTATAGTTAAATGTTCTCCTGTTTAATTGCATTATTATAATATTGTTGCATTGCTTCTTTGTTACGATATTCTAGAAACCATGCTTTATGTTCTTCCATAAAGTTTTATAATACGAAGTTAGAGAAAAATCTAAAAACATTACACAATTTTTATTATATCTTTTATAAACTATTCCCTAATTGAAAATGAAGTGGTTAGTGGTTTGAAAGAGTTAATGTGCCACTAAAACCTCACTTATTATCTCAGAATAACTATAGGCAGTGGGCTCATTGAACAATATATTGACCTTTTTCTACAAGTAAAGAAACTTCATATTTTTTCTGTTTCATATTTATTTCCTTACCTTTTGTTATTTTTGATTTGACTCATTTCAATTATATCAGTGTGCATATCAGTATAGAATGTCATTTAACATTGTTTTCATATACATATGTGATTTTGATCAAAGACATTTTGAAACTATTGAATAATAGATTTTTTGGGGGGGCCACACCCATTGGATGCTCAGGGGATACTCCTGGCTAAGAGCTCAAAAATCGCTACTGGCTTGGGGGGATCATATGGGACGCCGGGGGTTGAACCGGGGTCCTTCCTTGGCTAGCGCTTGCAAGGCAGACACCTTACCTCTAGCGCCACCTCACCGGCCCCTGAATGATAGACTTTTATGAATATATGTTGCTCCACATCACCAATGGTCTCATCAAGTGGCAAATAAAAGAAAACATTTATAACCATAGTACCATTTAATTGTGTTTTATAAAGATTCATTGGGTCTTGATCACCTTATTATAATACATTTATTATAATATACTTTCTAGTATTTTTGAAGGAAATGTGGCTCTCTATCAGCAAAGATATTACTTCATAACTTTTAATAAGTAATGCTCTAATCATTGTATTTAATCTAACTTTCTATGCTTCTTTTTGTGGCTGTTGTATTGTGTAAAACCAACAAGAAATATTCTTTTATTCTTTGTAGAATTTTCCATGAATAAGCTAAATTAATATTTTCTTTCAACCATTGTTCACAGGACTAAAAAGTAGGACTGCCTTTAGAGATGAACAATTCAGAGTAATTTGTGATTCCATTCTTTCCTTTTGGTTCCTATTCTCTTCATTATAAGGCTGTTTTATTATTTTCTCAACTTGCTTGTTGCAATTTTCTCAGTATATATCAGTCAGAATTTTCCTTTTGTAGATGTTGCAGGCATATATTTTTCGGGTTTTGGGCCACACCAGCTGTCATGAATAATCGATATGATTAAACTGACTTAAAAAGATAAAGTCAGATAGACTAAGGAGTGGAGCTGGAGAGAACAGTTTACAGAATGTTTACTTCTTTGAAAGTTGGCACAGAAGAGGCATAGTTCTCTCAGTGGGGGACCCTGTAACTGCTTCTATCTCTGTTCCCACTCTTAGAGAAGATTCCTAAGAGATAAATCCGTTTTTAGAGTTCATCAGTCACGTATTTCTTGCTGAATGTTAAAGTTTAGCTTGGTTAGTTAGGTTAGTATTAAAAATGTTTGCAAATGATGTTCCTTGCTCATAATTCTGATTTAAGACAGTAATATTAAATGTGATGGAGAATAAAAACTCACAATTGTGGGGCTCTGACCTCTTTGCTCTCTTATATCTGTCTTGTTTTCTTAATCTTCATAGCAGCTCTGTTTCAGAACCATTTACCCAAGGGTTTTCCTGGACCTGTGCTTCAGATTCACTCATGATAGAACTCAGGGGTCTATATGCAGTGCTGAAGATCACATCTACTTCTACAAAACAACTGCCTTGATCCCTGTACTATCTCTAAACCCAGAGATCTTGATTCTGCTTGATTGTTCTGTATATGTTTCAATCACTGTAGTTTGGGAATACATTCTGACCCAGAAATACAGTTACATATTTTAATGTGTAGATCTATATTTATTTATATATAAAATATGTAACATATAGGCAATATATGATGAAATTCTTAATGCAACTCTGAAAAAATATTGGAGAGTTCAGTGCTCCCTTATATAATAATCTGCAATTCACCCTAAACTTACACACTCTCACAAAACTCTTAAAGAGATAGCTATTATCAATAGAATTAATAATAACCTGTTCTTGACTATTTACATGCCTAAAAATTTTAGCTAGTTACTGTGAATTATAAAGTTATTCATGCTTGGGTTTCAGGCATACAATCTTCCAACACCAATCTTTTCCCTCTGTATACTTCACTGCACCAGTTAAACCAGTTTTCCTCCCAGTGTCATACTGCTTCCACAAAAGATACTTTTTAAAAATAAATTTCTGGCTCTATAGTTTATAAGAGTATTACTAATATGGCTTCACACATAACACATTACCACCTTCAAGCACTCTGTCCTACTCCTGGTTGACTATTCTCCTCTGTCACTGCAGTGTTCTCTCCCCTGACCTACTGCAATCTCATGTCCCCTACTGAAAACCAATTCTCATACTCCTTATTTCTAGTGGTTTGGGCTATCATGTCTCTTTATATGCCAAATATGAGAATATTTATATTACATCAAAATACAAATTCTTAACATATTTTCCATATAAAACTATGTATATCACTATCCATCATTATTCCTCTATTGCAAACATTACATTAGAATTTATTTAAATCTATTTAATTTATTTTTGTTTGGGAGCCACACCTGATGATATTTAGGAGTACTCTGGGCTCTAAGTTCAAGATTTATTCCCAATATTTCTTGGGGTAATCAAATGGGATGCCAGGAATTGAGACTAAGTTAGTCATTTGCAGAGCCAGAGCCTTATCTACTGTACAATTGCTCTGGCCTTTCAGTTTAACATTTATTTGAAAACATTGAAGATCATTGCCTTCTAAACTATTTTTATTGATGTAAATATAACAAAGATAATTAAGTCTCATGATTTTTTATAACTTAGATTAATTGTAGTATATATATATTTTTATTTTCTAAAATTATATTAAAATTTTTTGTTGAATTTTTGGACAACACCTGATAATGCACAGGATTTATTTTTGGCACTCCACACTGGACTTATATCAGGAAATTTGTATATGGGATGCAGAGGATCAAATCCAGATCAGCTACATGCAATGCATGTACCCTACCTACCTTTTGTACTATCACTTATTCCATAATACATGCTTTGACAAAAATGTTATGCAAATCTTTCTTTTTATACCTATCTTTGAGCCATCAAAAACATTCCCCTCCAGGTATTTATTGGCTAAAACTGAAGGGAAAATAGAAGTAAAATTTTGTATCACTACTTTTTCTTTCTTTCCTTTATTCTTTTCTCTCTTTCTCTTTTTTGTTTGTTTTTATTTGTTTGTTTGTTTGTTTAGGGGCTACACTTAACTGTGCTCTGGGGTTACTCATAGCTCTGCACTCAGAAATCATTCCTGGAGAGCTCATTACCTTAAGGGAATTCAGAAATGGAACTCAGCTCTGATATATGTGAGGCAAGAACCCTACTCACTATGCTATTGCTGCAGTTGCTTTTTCTCTGTATGAAATACGAACAATTTTAAATTCTGCTTTGGAAGAAAGATCTAAAAGTAAACTCACCTAAAAGAGGAAACAAAGCCACATCTACCAAAACTCAAGTTCACCAACCTGGAAAGAGAAAGGGAGCTACTATCCTTTCCATTACTTGAGTTAGTCAGGGAGTCGGAAACCTCTTGTTTTATATTTCCAAATGAAATTAGACTTAAAAATTTGCTTTCTGGTTAAGGCTCAGAAACCCTACAGAGTAATATACCATAATTAATAGATTTAATGCCTTTTTAAATTAATATTTAAGAAATAAGCATATAACAAAAATGTTATTTAACACACTACCTTTCCATAAGAAAAAGTAGCAGAAAAATACAGGTTTGTAGAAACTGTTCATAGATTTATTCAAGTGTTGACTTGAAGAAATAACATACAATATAAATTTATATATATTTGTTTTGAGGCCACACATGACTGAGCTCAAGGGTTAGTCCTAGCTCTGTGCTCAGAAATCACTCCTGACAGGCTCAGGGGAACTTATGGGATGCTGGGAATTGAACTGGGGCTGGCAGTGTGCACAACAAATGCCCTACTAGTTTTGCTATCTCTCTAGCCCTTACATGACTGAAACCCAAACACAATCATATATGTAATAAAGTTGTTTAAATAAAAATTTTTTATTAAAATTTGTGTTAAAAATATTAGCTATATAATGAAAATAAAACAATTTATTCTATACAATAATTTTAAAGAATTATAATGAGCATAATTCTATAGATAGGGTATATAGAACTCAATTTGATTCAGAATTAAATTATTAATAAAATATAATGTAAAGAATCACTGCAAAATTTGCAGAAAATGTTGGGGCTACACATAGAAATGCTTAAGGGACCATATGTCATGCTAGGGATCAAATTAGAGTTGGCTGCTTTCAATGCAAATACTTTAAGTCTCATACTATCTCTTCAAACCAATAATTACTTATTTTTAAATTAAAAAGTCATATAAATAAATGTGAACATTTGCACATTGTGTTAATGACCAAATATCATCTTAAAAACGACTAAGACCTCAAGTGATATAATTAAAACAAGTGGTATTATAAGGACCCAAATATTATCTTTTTAACCATTTAATATAGATGTAAGAATATGGGATCTCAGCAACATACTTTGAAAAATATCAAGCCAACATTTTGACATTATTTTTTCTCCTAAGTCAGAATCTATAGCTACTACTGTTTATAGTGGAGTTTTAACATTTAGTAGAACTTACACTAAAAATACTTTTTATGGAAATGGGCATTATTGAGAACAAAATATACTAAAACCTATAACTGAAAGAAAACTCTCATTTAAAATTCCTCATAATAGTTTTTAAAGTTTTTTTGTTTTGTTTTTGTTTATTGGGCCAAACCTGGTAGTGCTTGGTAAATACTACTGGCTCTGTGCTCAGAAATTGCTTGGGGAACCATGTGGGATGCCTAGGATCAAACCCTGGTTAATCCCAGTAAGCCACATGCAAGGCAAATGCCCTACCACTGTGTTATCACTCCAGACCTCAGAGTTATTTTTATTTTATTTTTGTTTTGTTTTGAGGCCAAACTTGAAAATACTCAGAGTTTACTCCTGACTCTATGCTTACAGATCAACAGTGGAGATGCTGGGACATTGTAAATGATTCTGAGGACATGCACCATGCAAGGCAAAGTGTCCCACATTCTGTATTGTGTCTCTAGCCAATAAAGTTTGGTTTTTGTCAAAAAATGTATAACTCATAAACAAATAAGGATATACTTCACAAAAGATAAATGGATAACATCTATTTTCTTAAGAAATCCAGCATTTCTTCTACCTATGGCTTCACCTTTTCTTTAATATTGATTTCAGTAGAAATGGTCTGAGTCCTTTGCACTACCCTATGATTTGTCATTGATACTGGAGCCATAGCCTCTATGTACAGGTGGGCTTAAATTGCATTGGCTACTAATATTTCAAATATTACAAATTGATCAGGTGATGTTAAACAACACAAAACTGAATGTGTTAAACATTAATAAAAATAATCTGGATAAACAGTAATTTAATTATCAAGAAGGTACTAAATTATTGTTTATATTTTTCAAGAAAGAAAAATATAAACTAGTAGTAAAGATTGTAAAAATATTTATGAAATCATGTGTGAACATTTATAAAGTGATTCTTGAATAAATTCTACACACAATTTTAAGTACACTGAAGAATAGATACCTTTAAGTGAACCACCAAGAAAAAATTCAAGTTCATGCGCCTTCACAATTAAAATTAAATGTGATGAAAAAATTATATAACTCAAACAAAAATATTTATAGCATAAATTGAAATTGAGATATATAAATTATAGTCATTTTCCCATTACTACTTATTTACCCTCAAGCATTTTATAGTATTTTTAAAACATTTACTATGAAATTTAGAATAAAGATAAACATGGTCATATATAAATAACAAATGTGTTTTATAGTTTGTAAATAATGAGAGAAGACTCTCTTTTTGTATTTTGGTTGTTGGGTCACACCCGGCAGCTCTCAGGGGTAATTCCTGGCTCTATGCTCAGAAATCGCTCCTGACAGGTTCGGAGGACCATATGGGATGCCAGGATTTGAACCACTGTCCTTCTGCATGCAAGGAAAATCCCCCACCTCCATGCTATCTCTCCAGCCTGAGAAGACACTTCTTTTTTTTTTTTTTTTTTTTTTTGGTTTTTGGGCCACACCCTGTGACGCTCAGGGGTTACTCCTGGCTATGCGCTCAGAAATTGCTCCTGGTTTCTTGGGGGACCATATGGGACACCTGGGGATCGAACCGCGGTCCATCCTAGGCTAGCGCCGGCAAGGCAGGCACCTTACCTCCAGCGCCACCGCCCGGCCCCGAGAAGACACTTCTTAAACTATTTCATTTTAAATATATCTGTTCCAACATATTTTGCAATATTAATTAATATTATATTGATTATATTTTGGATAGAATACAACAAAATTATAATTTTGTTTTGCTGCTTTCACACATTCTGTTTATTATAAATATATAACTATGTGAAACAACTATGAACTGAATTATATTAATGAATGAAAATTATATAAATATGTCTTTCATTAATACAATTTTAGAAAATACTATGAATAGTGAATTCATCTTGCAAGAAACATTAACAGCTCTATATCAAATAGCAAAGAAATTGGAATTTCCTCGTGGTAGAGCCATGATATGTGGCATAGTAACAGCTTTTTTTCCAACAGAAATAAACTTTTTTCTTAAGTATTTTGTTACATCCTTTACATGTTCTTCAAGGGGATGAAGCTGATTGTAAAGCTGGTGGAGCTCTTATCTTGCATGCAGGAAATCTGGATTCAATCTCTGGAACCCAATATGGTTACTTACACCCAGCACGAGTGATCCCTGAGCACAGAGCCAGGAGTAAACTCTGAGAACTGCAAGGTATGGCTTCAAGACCAATATAATAAAATGACCTTCATTAATAAGCAAGCACCACATTACAAAGGTGTTGCTTAAAAATCAACAATACAGCTCAAATTTAAATTTTAAGAAATTTTAAATTTTAAGAAACTTCTATGGTCTTTATTCAGCTTTGGGCATAGAACATGTATTCTTAAAATGCTTAAGCAATAACCACCCACAACTCCAAACCTAAAAATAGCCTGTGTGTTTGCATGCCTAGATGTGAAGCTCATTTAAACTTAAGGTTAGTAAAATGTTCAACACTTAGAAAAATAAATAAATATATAAATATATATGTATATATATACATCAATTTGCCACATGGATGATACTCGGGTGAAAGCTAACACCAGTAATGTTGGTTGTGATGCAGAACAGGTATATGCAAACTTCTACGTGTCATTGCAAATCACTACCTCAGTAAAAATAAAGAACAAAAATTCTAAAAAATTAAAAAGATATATTTGGGGTAGTATTTGAGGGCATTCCTAGTCAAATACCCCCTTGAGATGCTAATTGGCCATTATTTTTCTTAGTAGCTAATCTAAGGAAAGTATTTTCAGAAATAAAATTTTCCATAAAAAAACTCTTAGATTTGAGAAAGAAAAGTGAAATAACAATTTAAAACCAACAAGGAACCTTCTCTGGAGTCCTGAAGAATTTTCAGAGAAAATTAGCTAAGAAAAACTTTTACATTTGATAAGAGTGACTATAGATGATTAATATTGATAGAAATGTCTTTTTTTTGTTGTTTAATTGTATTGTCAAAGGCTAAGAGGGAGAAATCAATTAGATCCACAAAATGGTAAATTTAATGTTCAAACGTATGTACCTAAGGCCTCTAGCTTGTAGTATTATTCATTTTATGTTCTTCCTTGCCCTTTTATAATGAGTGCCAGAGAATGTATCTCTAATATGCCAAGGTTTTGCCCTATACTTCAGGGACGAAAAATCTGCTTTAATTCAAGAACTAAGCAATTCCATTAAAATTCCATACTTGCCAAAGGATTTTGATTAACACTTGACATCAATTTTGAGCTCTGAAGCATTTTGGTAGAGGTTACACAAGATTTAATATTGTGGAACATATAGTTAAGTATATTACCTAAGAAGGCCATGAGGACCTTGCAGTACAAAGTCATATTTTGATATATTAATTTGGTTTAATGTCTTAGAGGTAGTTTTAGAAAGAGTTCCTAATAAGAGAAGATAGGAGGGATAGATGAGATGCATTTTCTCTCCTACTATATTATTTAATTACTATCATTGAGTTGCCCAACTCACTGGATAACAATCAAATCCTCCATCTAATTATAGTTATTTGATGTGATTTGTAGCTCAGCAATAGAATTCAAAATTAGGCAATACATTTTCATCTATCTTTGTCTCTATAAAAAAGTCTAGTTAAATGTTCTAGCTGAATTTTCTACTTGTAGTCATATTTCTAAATAAACAGAATCATTTAAAATAACAACTCACTGAGTTATGTTCATTTTCACTTGCATGAGTTATTGAATGACCTCATAAAAATAATTCTGGTCAAAAATAACAAAGTTTAATAAAATTTGACTGAATTGCT
The DNA here is from genome assembly GCF_024139225.1 of Suncus etruscus. Taxonomy (NCBI): domain Eukaryota; kingdom Metazoa; phylum Chordata; class Mammalia; order Eulipotyphla; family Soricidae; genus Suncus; species Suncus etruscus. The sequence goes on from NC_064851.1 coordinate 116,571,772, forward strand.
TTAGGTAATGAATCACTTTAATTTCTATTCAGTGCATATCAGAATTAATGTGATTTACTCCTTACTGTCAAAAGTTTTAAATTCTCTGAGGCATTAAACATCAAAAGGATGGAAGCATAAGATAACTATTTTAGGAAAAAATATCAGAGAAGTAAAATATAACTCATTCAAAATAAAAAAATTGTTTTTTAACCACTAAAATATTTATATAGTAAAGTATTCAAATTACAAAAATATTGCCAATCATGTCTTTTTCTTATATCAGTTACCAATCACTTACCACTCTTAGTTGAAGCTAAACGTTCCTAGTAGATAATTCTAAATTACATTTATATAAATATTTAATCAAGTCAAAGACAAATAGCTCTATTTTCAAACCTACATGCTAGCAATGTTTTGATTTATGCATTAGTTTTACTTAATATAATTGATAAATTGCTCAGTATTCACATTCAATTACCACCTTCATTTATCTCTTGAAAAAATATACCACAGGAAATGGACATAACATTTTCCAGAGTGAAGCAATATCTTTATTTTAAACCTTATAGAATATATAACTGAAAATGGAATATGTCATCATATTGGATTGATCATTAATTATCATGTAAATATAATTTATTAACTTGAATCACCATGAACTATGAAGTTACAAGATTATTCCTGATTGTGTTCCAGGCTTACAACGTTCCATCACCAATCCTTTAACCAGTGTCCACTTCCCTCTACAAATGTCCATGATCCCCCCCAGCCTACCACTATGTGTCTCTGGTAACAGGTTTTACTTCTCTCCCTCCTCTTTCCTTTTAAATGTAAACAACTATGTAAATAATTATACTGTCACTGATCACTGATAGAGATTCATGCATCTCACTTTACCCCCACTTCACACCCTAGTCTTCTACCTGCTTACCACTTTTCTGAGTGTTCTCTTACTAGGAATTTCTCCACCTCACTACCCATAATCACAAACTTTGTATTGAAGACCAGTTCTCCTGCTCTTCTTTCTACTAGCTTTGCATATTTGTCATTCCTTAACTATTTCTTTATACCCAATATATGAGAGACCATCTATAATTATAATTTCTATAATAAATTTCCCCAAAAAAACAGTCAGTGATGGGAATACAAAGTTATGGAAAATCTTGTGTAAACTTCTGATTACTGTTTCAGCATGTGAAGACTTGGAGATCATCTCTCCATAATTTTTATAAAAAGTATAAAAATTGAACTAATTGAAGAAAAAATTCACAACTATTTAATCTGTCAGTGAAGTGAGGTCAGAGAGCAAACTGGAGAAACAGGTAAGTAAATACAGAGAGTCATGAACCAGTCACTGAAAATCAGGTATCAAAAACATCCATGGGAATCCTTTCTCACCTAACATTGAAGAATTGTTGGGGACTATATAAGCCAAGACAAAGTCATAAATAATTCAATGAATCCAGCCATTGAACAATACATTTTTGGTGAGTTTTTACCTCACCAAAAATGATGCCAGTTTCTCATAAGTCAACATTTGAGAATGTTCCCTGATATTATAATAGAGGCAGGGAAGGCTCTGCAGAGGAACCATTTTTGAAGCAAGTCATAGCATTCTGTTCATCTCCAGACTATCTGTCCTCAGGCTCTATTTTTTTATAAATAATTTTTATTTTGACCAAAGTGGATTACAAATCATTCACAGTAGTATTTTAGGTACATAGTGACATTGAATCAGGGGCATTGTCACCATCAATGTTGTCCTCCCTCCATCCCTGTTCCCAGCATGCATCTCATATCGCCTCTTCTTTGCCCCCCGGACTGCTAGTATAAGTGGTCCCTCTATTTTTTAACCTAGAATTTAACTATCTAGGTCTAGTTCATGTTCTAGTCGAACTCACTTGGGGGAGAACCAACTCTAGGCCCTTTAGTGGCTTTTCCCATGAAACAGGAAGTGAGTGAAGTTCACAGTCCAAAGACAAAGTACTCTAAGACTTAGACCTAAATAAAACCTGAAGTTTTCCTCCTTATAGGCCAACAATTATTAATAAAGATCAGAATCCCTCTGGTTATGTTCAGGAAGTTACTTTCTAAATAGAACATGGCAACACAATAATAGCTCAGTAGCAGATCCCATACCTTGCAGGTATGAGGCTACAAATTCCTTTCTTAAAGCCTCCCTACATGCCAACTTTAATTCTAGCAGGACTGTCACCTGTGATTCCTGGTGCCACAACTGAATGTGCAGTTCAGTGTTAGGTAGGAGTGTTTGAGCTCCAAGGCTACTGTACAGCCCTCCTCTTGCCATGCATGTGTGCAAACCAGCACTGCAAACTAATATGTGCAGAGAGTATCCAGATATGTATCATCACATAAAAACAATGAAAAGGGAAGGGGGGGTTAAGAATATCTGTAAACCCTAATAAAGCAAGATAATCATTACAGTAGCAATTTCAAATGAATTAAGTGACTGAAAAAAGGTAGAATAGTCTAACAGTGACAAACAGGAAAGGATATAAATACTGATCAGAATAGGACAGATCAATTTCATTATTGTTATTCTTTTTGTTTGAAACCAACATCTGAACTCTCCTGAATCATGTAAATGCTTGAGCAAGGTTTATTATTAACAATGGAATCAGGCAAGTGCTTGAGTGAGGTTTATTATCAACAACGTTATTTTAAATTCACGTCAAAGGACAGAAATTCTGGAGACATAGATCACTAGACCTGGTTCTAGGTTTGTCACTACTTATGTTAAAAGTAATTAACATTTTTTGAGAAAAATAAAAGACATTTGTGTAATGATTCTCAGAGACAAAATAGAGGAGGACTGGAAAGTCCAGCTCACGACATGAAGCTTACCACATAGATGATGGGTGCAGTCACAGAAAGAATTACATGAGAATTATTATGAGAGCCATCATAACAAAATGTGACTGCATGCGGGAAGTAGAAAGCCTGTCTAAAGTACAGGCTGGTGTGGGGTGGGTTGGAGAGACACTTGGGACATTGGTGATGAGAATGTTGCACAGGTGAAGAGTCTTAAAAAAATCAAATAGTAAAAAAGTGATTAACATAAACATAAATATGGTATATGTTTCAATACTTTTTGCTTTCTTCTTTTTGTGTAACACATGGGAGGGCTTAGAATCTGTACAAAGATCACTTCTGGAGTTACTTTGGAAAATATATGCGGTTTTGGACATCAAATCCAGACAGGCTACATGCAAGAAAATTACATTTCTCACTGTACTATCTTTCACACTCAGTTTAATATATTTCATGACTTAAGTAGGATAATGATATTGTCTCATCTCTGTCCCAAAAAATACTCATAGATAAGTCTTACTATTGATTATCATACAAACTATCATATGTGAGTAACAGTATTATTTATAATCTTTTACATTTCATTATTAGTTGAATAATTTTGTGCTAACTAAGATGATTAGGAAATTTTTTACTTATCAATCACATGTTACTCATATTTTTCTCTAAAATGCATTCTGGATGCCGAGGAAGTATTAGATAAAATTTAATATTGAACAATTTCTTGTGAGTCTAACTATTATATGTTATCTCTAGGTCTTTCTGCCAACTCCACAGAACTATATATATATATATATATATATATATAATATATATATCTTCTCCACATTTCCTCATTTCTATGTTGTATAATCTTGCTTTATTTAATATTGCTGCTGTATAACCTGCTTTTGGCAGGTGGTTCCTTACACAAATCTTTATGCAGAAATACAAAAAAGGAGGTCTCACATAACTGACAAATTGACTTAACACCTTTTTGTGTAAGTATAGATACATATTACTAGTTACCTATGCCTCATATATGTAAATTTTAATATATCAACATGAAATTAATAAATCTAAAATTTATATGTATCTTCTATTTAGAAAAATTCCTTTTCTATTTTCTTGCAAGAGTCAGGGTGAAGGGTGTGTATGCGAAGCTGAGGGTATATATGGGAGGAAGTGGACACTGATGAATAAATTGCGTTGGGGCATTTTATGCTTAAACCTTAAGAAAAATATGCTCTCTATAATTCATTGTATTGAATGTCCTAGTCTATAATTATCCAGAAAACAAAATATAAGACAAAAAGAATTTGTGCTGATGTTTTACTGAATATAATATAATATAAATCAAAGTCAAGATAAGCAGCAGTGAATAGAAAAGGAAAGCTGTGGAGAGAAAAGGCAAGAGCAAATGAAAAGCATGTTTAATGAAGCTCACCCAAGATTCGTACACATATACAATGCAACCAATTTTGACTGTAGTAACTAAATTATTGGTTTTGATTCTTTTCTCTGTAGTTATGTATATTTCTTTTGGCTCAGAATTTTGTAATTTTCACTGAAGTCAATGAGTTTGTGCTTGAGCTCATGCTTTCCCTTGACCATGAGGAAAGTAACAGACATGAGGTAAGCAGAGACTTCTGTGAATCCCTTCAAATGTTTGTAATATTTAATACTTTGCATATAATGATGTTGGTTCCAGTCAGGAGACAAACATGACAATGATCTGCTTCCTATACAGGAATTAGAGGAAAGTCTACCAATGGTTAAAAGCAGGTCAGGGTTAAACCCAATATATGCTATGGGTTTTGAGTAAAAATAAAATGGTAGTTGTACAATACTGCATGTCCTGAGTGCTTGGAATATAGCGTTACAGTAGTACATAGACAATATATAAAGATTTGTGAGGCTTTTTCAGCAAAGCCACATGAAACTTAAATTCCAGGCTGTATGATGGTGTACAAATGAATATTTCTGTTAAATCTCTTTTCTCCAAATAACATGTTGACTGTCTGATTAGTTCATTGAACTTCAATTTATCTAAAGCTACAAAGGTTGTGTTTTAGAAGTTCTCAGAGCTATCAATTTTTATCAAATTTGATAGCTATTTTGCTGGCTTAATTTACAAAAGTTCAGAAGCTAGAATGTATAAATAGAAGAACATTGTGAGCTTCATTTCAGCTCTCCAACTTGTATTCAAAATAACTGGTAAGAATTTAGAAAAAGCAGGTAATTTCAAGGTGATTTGGGATAAAAATAAACTATATAAAGAACATATAAATGTAATAAATTACTGACTGCATAAAGGCAAGGTTTCCACAGTTGCTAACTCTATAAAAACAATGGCCTACTTTTAGTGAGGCAAACATTTTATGTAAGGAATATGAGAGAGGATGGAAAGAAAAGGTTTAAAGGGAAGAGAGTAAGGGTTACAAAAGGAGACAAAGAGAACCATAAGTTAAAGGAACAGAAATCACACTGCTTTTGAACATTTATTCACACCACAGTGTCAGGAAAACATTATTTTGGGGACAGAGCAATAGTGTGTGGGTAGGGCATTTGCCTTGGGTGTAGCTGACCTGGGTTCAGCCCTCAGTATCCTTATGGTCCCCTTAGTACCACCAGGAGTGAGCCAGGAATAACCCCTTAATATTGCCAACTATGACCCAAAACCAAAAAAAAAAAATGAAAAGCATTATTTTTTAACTTCTATATTGGTAGTTTGACAAATATCACTGACAAAGAAATACTTTTAAATGTGTTTCAAACATGATTACAGTGGCAATGTCCTATAGTATGTAGTTTGCTCTAATAAAATTATAAGTATTCCATATAGTTCCATTATTTTCCTTGTTATAATTTAATGTTAAAAATAAAAGTTTTCAATCCAATTTTAAGATGATTCTGAAAGAATTATGAATTGTTTTAATTCATATAGATACAAAATTTTGCTTAACCTGTCAAATCACTATATTAACCAATTATAAGTAGTACACTTAGAAAATATTTTCTTGAAAAACAATCTTTGATAACTAAATAATTTATTTGTTTTTCAATCATCAGTTTAGCACTTGGTAATCTAGATGTAATTGCTTCATTATCTGAAATTATGAAAAGAAAATTATAAGACATAAATAAAAACATGAGTTTAAGATATATTTTATAAAACTTTGCTTATGAAAACAAGAATAGATAAAATGCAGTTTGCTGATAAATGGATGGACCTGGAACGTATCATACTGAGTGAAGTTAGAGGGAAAAGACCAGTACAGAATGAACTTGTTCATATGTGGGATATAAAGAAACATAATGGTGGGCCAAAGATGTCCAAAGACAATGGAAACTTAAAAACATGAAATGTTTTTAAGTGGCATAGCAAACATGCCACTTGAAGGCAGGAGGCTAGTGGATGGGACAGATAGAGGCAACAGCTATGGTAGAGGGAAATTTCAACCAGGAGGAAGAGAGGGTACTGAAAAAAGAAAAGGTTGATTATGAAATTCTCTCAGCAACAGCACTATAAAAGACAGTGTAAATATTCATACAATGTGCCCCTCATAGAGGCAGACAGGTGGGTTTGGGAAATTGTTAAATGGAAAGGGACACTAGGAAAGGAACTGGTATTGAAACATCTTATGCCTGAAATTGAATCATGAACACATTTGCAATCTCACAGGAAATAAATTGGAAAAATTAAAAAATAAATGCAGAAAGTACAAAAATAAATAAGCACTTAATATGGTGAATTTTAAACAGCTTTTAATATATTTTATATTTACATAGATTTTATTATTCATATCAAGCTATCATTTCTGTGGGTAGTTTTCATTTTGATATCCAGTTCACTTGTTTTTGGAGGTGTGTTCCTGTGTTTGTATATTTGTCATATACAAGAATATGTAGCTATGGTTTCCTTTGGAATCAAGAAAACTAATACTTCATCTGCTTTTGGCAGGTGGTTCCTTACATAAATCTTTATACAGAAATAGGAAAAAGGAGGTCTCACATAATAAATAAATACATCTGGGTCTCAATTCCTCTGTAAATAAAATTGAAATGCATCATTTTATATAGCACAATTTTGAGACCCTGAGATAAAAAATAAAAAGTCACAATATAAATATATTTATATATTTTATATTGTTTCCATGACAATTCACTGCATCAGCCTCATTTCTATTGTTATTTGGAGTTCATTTTTCTTTTCAAAATTTCCAGCCATATTTTATTTAAAAAAATCACACTGAACAAATTTTAACATCAGCTATCTAAGTCCTATCAGGTGTCTTATCCATGAGTATACAGAAGCTTTTCTATAATCACCAATAGCTATCCTATGACCAACATCCTTCAAAGTGAAAAAAATTACAATATCCTTAAATTTATCCCTTATGTAATGAAAAGAGGTAAATACAGAAAAAAAAAAACAAGTTCTTTATAAATAAGTAATTTTGGATTATTTGTGATATAGAGAAAAAGAGCACATCAGTGTCCTCTATCATATTCTGGCTGGTTCCCATGTGGAAATGACCAGTCATAGAAAATAAACTGCAGAGTAATGTTGTGAAAAATTGTTTCTTATCATATCACTTTGGTTAAAAATGTATGGATTTCATTTCAAAGATGACAAGATTGACTTATTTCTTGGCTTTCAAAGTCAAGTTATTAGATATAATTTGAGAGAATCCTACCTAATACTTCATTTATTTATATATTTAGTGGCTTGATGATTATCATTTATAAAAATATTGTAAATAAAACTTAGTTACATTTTTTCATCATAATAAATTACTTTATATGTATAATATTACTCTATACTTTTATAAATCTGAATTATGTAATAGGTAAGGTTAATAGAAGATTTCTAAAACATTATATCCTGGAAAATATTAGAGATTTTTTTTACCTATAGATGAAATTAAGGTACTAGAATTAAAGGACTTAATTCAACTGTCCATAAGATACTTATGATAGAAAAAATATGGTAAAACTACAGATTGAGAAAGTAAGAAGTCAATTTTCTAAACCATAATAGATGTTGATATACCAGCCTTTGAACTACATCAAACATAAAAGTAATTTTAACAATATAATTTATATTTATATTTATTAAAATATAGCTAAAATGATCATGAGACTTATATTTTATAATAAAAGATACATTTAAGTAAATATGTTTTATATAAAGTACTTTTATAATTCATTTTACTGTCATTCATATGTGATACATATGGTTTATTTATATATGTGAAGAAACTAAAGTGTGAACTTTCATATAGCTCACAATAATACATCATAAAATTCTGGCTATTAAAATTATAGGTCAAGGCTGGAGCAATAGCAGTATGGCTTGCACACAGACAACCTAGGTTTGATTTTCTGCATCCTGTTTGGTCCCCCATGCTTATAGGACTTATTTCTGAGTGCAGAGCCAGGAATTAATGAGTACCACCCAATGTGGCCCCCAAACAAACAAATAAATACATAAAATAAAATGATAGCTAATTTAAAAAATAGTAAAAGTGTATTCAAGTCATTCCTTTGGAAACTTATAAAGATTAAGAGATGTATTCAAATATTTAAGAATATTCAGTGAGAAATTATATAGAATACATTGTACTTAATTAAATAGCATTTTAATTATACCATTTGTATAAAAATTATTATAAAAGCACAAAGTACAAAAGAGGGTCCTAAATGTGGACCTCCCAAATACTATTTTTATGTTCTTGAATTTTAAGCAGAATGAAATGTTCAACTTGATTTAGAGTAGGTAATTTAATTTTGCTGGAGTTCCTTGCAGATGCTTAGGGTAACTGTGGATACCTCAAAGAAATTATTGACCAACTGTAATTGTTCAAGTTCCCACGGGTGTAAGGATTATTTGCTCTTCTGGCCACCACCCTGGCATTCTCAGGGTCTCCAGAACTGTACCTAGCCATGCATAGTGGACCATCTACTCAAATCAGAGTAACCCACATACCAGCCATGCACATTATGTCTTGCACTGACTCTCCCCCACCTCTAAGAAAAACATATTAAAGTGTTCCCCTTTCATGAAACTTTATTCAGTTCTTGCTTTATTGATTCAGCATATTTCAGTGAATACAGCTAGAATGTTTATACACTACAAATTAGTTTTTTAATTTACTTGACCCCGCATCATAAAAATGGTCAAAATTCTCTGTTCTACATGTTAAAAATAGCCGAATAATGTAAATATGATAGTTAATAGTCAAAGCAATATATTGCAGTACACAGTACTTAAGATATTACTGAGTAAAAGTGGTTTGTAAATTACTGGTTTATGACACACAGCATAAAGAATTTAGAGTAAACTTCATCATAAAATGTCATGCTATTTTATTTCACATATTTGTCTTTAGTAAGGCAAAGTTGGGTTTAAACTGGGTCTTCAGTTTGATTTGACATTTAATTTAGAATTATATATACTTAGAATATCTCATGCAGAACTCTAAGATTAGAACTAGTGCTTGAAACATCATAAATTATCGTTTTTATTTTATATTATGATATGCAAAAGCATAATTTCAAAATTATTAAAGATTGGCAACATTTATATTTAAATATGATTAAATTTTAAATTTTTATCTGTTTATTTATAGTTGTAAGGTTAACCAATAAAATACACAATTTTAAACAATATTTGCTTTTATACATTAAAAATGAAAAGAATAAATTTAAGCAAATTTAATTTTCATTATAAAACAAAAATAGAATTATATAAGCACAAATTATGAGGGCAAAAAAGTTTCTATATGTGACTTTTAATATTAATTTTAAACTTTCAATTTCTTCAACTTGAGAAATATAATTTGCCCCTAATCTTTGAAATCATGTTTATTTATATATAAAGCTGTTTTTCTTTTCAGAAGACTTTCTCAATCTTACAGCTAATTATCTCAATCTTACAGCCATTTAAGAAAGTAGGTCAGTATGCAGGGCTCACATCTTTTACAAAGGTTTGATTTCAGGTACCTCCAGGAATCCCTGAGTGAAAACATAGCTTTGAGAATCACTGGCCAAGGCCCCCAAAAACAAAAATAACAAGCAAAAGTAAATACGTTTTGAAAGTTTCAGGTGTCAAGAATTAGGTTGGCACTATAAAAGCAGTGTGAAAAAAGCTACATTTATTACTGGTTACTCTTTAGTCAAGAGGTTAATTAAATGATCTTTAACTTGGACACTAATTCTGGGTAGTTCCAAGGTATTTAATTCTCAATATTGATAGAGAAAGCACGAACTTTTCTTGTAAGTCATTGGAACAGATCAGTGATAATAAAATGATGGTTCATCAGAGGAACAATCAAGTATGAGTCTTTTTTAAACAGGCAAGAATTTAAAATATATTTATTGTGTAAAAATTAAATCTAAATGGAATTTTATTTTAATAAATGCTTTAAAAAGTATCAATCAGACAAATTGGACTGAACCTTAGGTTTTTCGAAGGTAGATGGATTAACAATTAGCCATAATTATTAGTTTCGTGTTTTTAATTTTATAGTTAAGTATATTTATAAACTGCAAACCTCAATTTTAAAGTATGCTAATGAACTATATTTAAAAATAAAAAATTTAAGTTACTAGTTTTTAGAATGGAGATGATTTCATAAGTAAATTTAGAATAATTAGCAAAAATATGCATGTTTCTAACCATAGGAATAAAGGAAAATGTTTTATTGTGATAACAAATTGGTCTTTGCTATTTTAATCTTCAGCTATGTTACTCCTACACAATTTTGTACATTGGCATGACATTTACATATGCAGTAATGCAGGAAGATTTTAAACGCCTCTTGTCTTATGTAGACCGTTTCTATGAAAAAATTATTTTCAGGCAATGGTCAAACTAATAACATTCTTCGAGGATTAAAGTGTATTTGCCATAAATAATAAAATTCAACTTAAAAATGTTACATAACATATCTAGAGACAGAGATAAGGCTCGTTCCATACAAGAGACCAAAAAGGTTCCATCCTCAGCACCACACATGGTCCGCTGAGAATTTCCTAAGTATAGAGGCCAACCAGGCATTTTCCTTCATCCACCCTCACAAAGCATCATGTTTCAATATGCTTTAAAAATGTTCACTTGCCCAGATAGTATCTTTAGTATATGTAACCGCTATATTGCACTCTATTTTACTATATAAGTGAAATGTACACAAAAGGTTTTTCAGGTGACTACTAATAAAATTAAAGTAATTTTTCTCTTTTTTCATATTTACAAAGAGGTCATCTTTTCCCAAATCTACTTTTTTTAGCACAGGACCAGAGACTCACATGATTTGGAGACAAGAAAATTTAGTCTTTTCAAAATTAATGCTTGCAGCTGTATTCATATGAGTCAGAGTGACTATGTGCAGAATAGGTAGCAATTTCAATCAACCTTTATGCAAAATGCTGGCTACTTATAATATGTTTTTAGTGAAAATTGCTATTTCAAACGTATGTGCAATTATAGAACTGTATGCAAGTGTGGAGATGGTGCTTATATGTTGTATATATTTTATACACAAAAAGTTTCTAAAAACAATATAAAATCATCAGCAAATGTTCAAGATATAGGAAAAACAAAAGGTTTTGCCATTGGGAGCTACATTATCTTTATAAATCTTTACAATTACCATTAGAAGATGACAGTAAAAATAGTAAGATTATTTTAAGTCATTTGTAATATAGTTCAAATCATAGCAGAGAATAGCCCCAGCCATTTTTAGGGATTCACTTATTGTCAAATGTAAATTTTATGCAATATTGTTAAATAAAATTGTGAGTTAAATAATTGGCTATCTGTACTTGAAATTTTGTTAAATAGCTGTTAGCATATGAAACATGATATTCAAATCAGAATGATTAGTAAAATAATAATATTAGCTGCTGGATGTTAGTAACAGCAATGACTGGTATGTATAAAATGTAAGTGATTTATTAGATTTTATTAACTTGAGACATTTATTATCAGAATAAAATATAACTTTTGAACTTCCAGCATCTCTGCTAAGAATGTTATCACAGCTGACTTAATTTTGTTTATTATTTGTAACAAAGCCATTCTACTAATGCCTCCATCTTTAAGGCTATTTTTTGCCCTACGTTAGTTTTTAAATAAAAATAATACAATCATTTAGAGTTCTTAGTGTCCCTGTTACAGTGGAAGCCTAAACAGAAGTTCTTAAATTTCATTCTAATCATTATCTATAATGTTGCTACTATAAGTAGTTTCTCAGTGATACATTTTTTCATATGGGAACGTTTATAGGATTCTGAGTTAAAATCACATTGAGGTTGGCAATTATTTAAAGGTGTTTTTTTTTTAACTTGGCAGTTGTTTTTCAATTACACAGGAACAAACAGTTTCTAGAAATAATACTTATGGAAAACAGGAATACTACTTAGTGACTATAAATGAGTATATTTGAGTACTGTCACATTCTCGTCAGGGTAACTCAATATAACATAACTCACCAGCTTCCCTAATAACATTTTTATTTTTCTTTCTTTCTAAAATAACTACTGTGGCTCCAAACATTGCAGTAACAATCAAGGGCAGTATGCTGAGTGGAAAAGAATAAAACTATACATTAATTCATAGCACGATGCTCATAAATCATTTATACAACTTAGTACTTAGTCAAGAATAGCTACTCACTCTAAATAAATAACATTCACATTTCACTTTTAATAACATACACAGATATTCTTCAAAGGTGTGGGAAAAATAGAAACGGAACAAAACTTTAAAGGATCATAAAAACAAACTCAAAGGATTTAATAGGAAATTCTCTGTAATATGAATTTATGTTTAACAAACAAAACTGATTACCGTCATAGTTTCAAAGTTACCTAAGTTCTTTTTCTGAATTCTCTGACTTTGTATGTTTTAACTACTGGTTTAGAAGGTTTTATTTAACCTTTAATGGATGGTGCACATTCTTTAGCTTGTTTACTTCCAATAGCTTATAGGTCCATCTAAATATAAGTTGAACACTGATTATATTACAAAATAGAAAATTAGATTAGCACAGTACAGTCTATAAAATTATTTTATGAAATTAAGTAAAAATGTTTTGTGATTAAATTTTTGAGTCCTGATACTGGTTGGCATATGGCTGCTTTTAAAACAAAATAATTTCAACTTAACTCAGTAAATAAAGATTGTTTTCAGTCTTATCCAATTAAGGTAACACTATTTTTCCTATACACTTTTCCTGATATTCAAGATTTTTTAATATAATGGAAGCAATATCAGATTTCTTATAATATCTTTAAATAAAGAAATAATAAATATTAATAGGCTTTGAGACATCCTTTTGAACTAGTAATAAGTATAAAATCTGAAAAAATATAAGTATATCTTATGCCTTGATATTATTATGAAAATATTCAAATCTAAACACACCGTTAACATATAACAATTAAACATATAGGTAAACCAGATAGCCTACTACATTTCTGTGAATGTAAACTTAAAAGCTAATTTTTTTTATTTTATAATTATATGAATTATTCTACTTTAGTAATATTAATATTTCTTCTCTATGGTTTTATGATTAATTGCAAAGTAGAAAAGTCTTTAACAGTCAGTGAGGATGAAAGAAATATTTTTTCTAAAATCCTCAGAGGCATAAACGAATAGTCAATTTTTATATAATTATATGTGTGCAGCCATAGCAATGTGTTCATTATGAAGATAAGAGAACTATTTTTCTGTGTCTTTCTTTTCACATTTAACTACATGATAGAAAATTTTCCTTGCAATTATAAATTTAGAAGTGATTTTAATCATGGCTATGATAAATTTGGGTTAATAAATGTTAAAGTTTTTAATCAGATATCTGAGTTATATATCAATTATTCTCTAAATATTATAATTATATTTGTTTTATGATTTTATATATATACATATATATGTTATAATTGGGTATATCTATAGATAATTATATATCTATGAGCATCAGCTGAGCTATTTTTCAGACTAAAATGGGGTATAATCACCAAATAAAAAAGTATTTATATTTATGATTTTTTGAGTTGCTATAAAATGCCCCTCTGATGTTTATCATTATCACCCATATGGCATATATTAATACTCTGTTATCAATAAGCCCTTAACTATTCTCTAGAATCTCCTTCACTTGTTTCTACCTCCTGCCCTTCCTCCATTTATATGTTAAGTCCTCTTACATTTTTTGGCACTAAAGACATTCTCCCAGTTCTCCCAATTCTTCTCTGCATTTGAGTTTATTTTGTTATTTTAGTATAAATAACAGTCACTGTATCACTTAACTTATCCAATGAGTACTAATGCTTTATTTCTGGGGGAATGATGACTATAGTGGCCATATTTACTTGGTTTTTCAAGCAGAAATTTGGCTAGAGTACTACTCATGAGAAGGGCAACCTAGATAGGGCCTTCACTGAGGCTGTATTCTCCATGTGTCTAACAGGCTATCTACCAATAGGTGCAATGTCAATGAGCCAGTAATCTCACTGCTGTGTAAGCACAAAGAAGTGCCTCTAGGAATAAGATTGTTAATATTTAACAGTATCTCCAGTTCAACTTTATAATCTGAATCACAACTTGAGCTAGTTGAGCAATGTCCTTTATAATTGTGTCAGATGCCTCCTTTGGAACTCAAAGCCTGCCAGTGTTCAATGAACATGTCAAAGGGTCTGGGCAAACACAAATTAAAAGAGGCTTAGTAAGAGTTAATCTGATGTTCCAGTCTTTCCTCCTTAGAAGAACAAATTTGCTACCCAATATAACACATTCTTTAAAGTTCTTCTAATTTAAATCTACCAAGTTTCTAGCTGATTGTAAACTATTTCTAACTATACCAATTTCATTTCCCCTATTGAACGATAGCACGATAGAAACCCAACTGTGAATCAATGGAACAGGGTGTCTGGGTGACAAGTTTTGAGAATAAGTATTCCTTAAAAGGAATATCTCTGAAATTTTGTTTGATTTTTTTTTCTTGATCTGCAACTGACCCTACTCAAGGGTTACTCCTGGCTCTGCACCCAGGAAACCCTCCTGGATTGGAGGACCATATGTGATGTGAGGAACTGAACTTGGGTCAGCTACATGCAAGCCTGTACTATGGCTCTGGCCCATCTCTGAAACTTTTTTATGATGTTGTAATTATTAGTGTTCTAATAAAAATAAAGATGAATGTGTATAATTCAAATGTCATACCAAATGTCCTAACTCAAAAATTTAGGATGATACTTCCAACTACAATTTTTAGAGAAGATTTGGTAAACAATTGGATTAAATTTTTTTAAATTCTGTAACAAATTAATTTACATTTGAAAAGACTGTTCAGCATTAGGCACAGAGACGTTAATTGATAAAGGAAGTTTCTGGAAATGCACATGGAGTTCTCTGTAATCCAAAGTGTAAAGCCTTCAAGATTGACTTATTCTTGCCATCTCTTGACAGTGTTGAAAAGAACATGACCCACAGTCAGTCACTGTCTCAGTCCTGCCACTGACATAAATGGTGGAATGTAGTCCTTTCCTGGGTCTCCAAGGCTTTCTAGAAAGACTGCATTAGAGTCTACAACAAAGGAAAACTGACGCTCAATATTTCTCTTAGAAAAAGCAGACAAGTGGCCATGACCCTGGCTGGAATTGCTGTGGAAGCTGTAGACAGGCAGATAGGGAATCCTGACAGGAAAATATCTCTCTTGCTCCTTTAAACAAAGAGAAACCAGTGGGTTTTCAACCTTCATGCCACCTAAGATCCTGCTCGATTCTTAGCCAGAAATTGAAAGACACAGCACGGTTTTTTTTTTTTTTTGAGATAAAGTGATTGCAATTCATGGTGCACAGATTCAGGCAGAAAACCTAAAATATCTACACTGTAAAGGTAAATTCAGGGCACATCATGGGGAGAAAAGAAGATGCTATAAGTCGTTTAAGTTTTATGGTTAAAGGTGTGTACTGACATTGGGCTGTACTTACTAATAGGTTTCTGATTGTCTAGAGAGGATGGAAAGAGAACTTGCATGTTTGCATCCTGCAGCTATTCTATCAAGATTACTTTTCAAACAGTTGTTTGCTTAATTGTTTCTTAAATCTATAGTTCTTGACTTAGTCCAAAGGTCTTTGGCCTCATTCAGGGATTGAGGTCATGCAATTTCCCTATAATGATTGTCCACTCCATTTTTAAAATTGCTTAATAGAAATCAACTTCTTTATGGCCCTGCACAAAAGATAGGAAAAAATGGGAATATTTATGGGTCATTGCCTAAGAATGAGGAAAGCAGAGAAAAGAAGAATGGCTTTAAAGCTATAGGAGCATACACTAATCAATCATATTTGTTTATATTTTCCACAAAAAAGAATATTTTTTTCTTCACAAGGATAAAAACAGGGAACTGTGTCTTTGAATGTTTTTGTCGTGGTCACTGTACGATATACACCATGAAAATCAATATGTGTGTACCTGAAACAAAAGTAAAAATAAATGCTAATTATATCTCAATTTAAGAAATGTGAGTTTTAGGAAATCAGTTAATAAATATCACTGTCACATATCTTTACTTGCAATTATCATTATTACTAACTTATAAAGTGACTACAATAAGAATGCATTTGATTTACAGAAGTCCTAAAATTATTATCACCTACTTCAAGACCTCACTATCAATAAGAAAGATTTTTAAAAGTAATAACTTGAAGTTTCAATTCTGATCTCCTTCATCAGTAATTTCTCAGATATTGTTGAATTCTTAACAGGTTAATGAATCTGAGTTTGTTTAAGAACTAAAAATTTCTCAGCTATACATTATATGAAACTATGTTGCATAAGATTTTGAAATTTTTTGCAGCCTCTGGTAAGTTCTACAGTTGTATAAATAGAATGATTAAGAAATATGGGGAGAAAATAATTATAAATTACAATTTGTTTTTTGGGCCACACCTGGTGACGCTCAGCTGTTATTCTTGGCTATGCACTCAGAAATCGCTCCTAGCTTGGGGGATCATATGGGATGCCAGGGGACTAAACCTCGGTCCATTCTAGGTTAGTGTGTGCAAGGCAAACACCCTATTGGTTGCGTCACAGCTCTGGCCCTAAATTACAATTTTCATTTGCAATTACAAAGCATAATAACAAAATACTAAATTTATGTTATCTTACATATAACAAAATGACAGAAAAGTAAGAAGGGATATATCATCCTTAAATCATTATTTAAATAGAAATTGATAAAAGCCTCCATATTGAAAATATCTTGGGAATAATATTTAAAGTTAATTAGTGCTCATAATAGAAATTAGTAGCATTTGAGAACATATAACTTCCTTTTATTCGATCTGAGTCAAGAAGATTAAGTCTTAAAGATTATTATTGAGATATGTTTATATTCAAAACATAAATTAAGTATATTTATTATATATCAAAGCCTTGTTATACTTATATGATTATTTTATAAATGTTATAAATTTTAGAAACAATACCTCTTCTATCTCTATAGGTCATTGTTAATTTTTTGTGCTAAAATACAAAAATGTGATTTTATATAATCTATTTTTAATTTATCAAACCAAACATATTAAAGTCATTAAATAATTTTCATGAGAATGACAAAGTTGGCATTTTTTATATTTTTTTGTTTTTTAAATATATTTATATTTAAGTTCACATGATCATAGTTGGGTTACAGTCACAAACAGAACATTCCCCTTCATCAGTGTAACATTCCCCCCTCCCCTCTTCCCATCCCCTGCCTGTATTCGAGACAGGCATTCTACTACAGTTATTTTTTTTTTCACAGAATTATATATGGTACATAGTGACAAGGAATGAGGGGCACTCCCACCCCCAGTGCTGTCCTCCCTCCATCCCCGTTTCCAGCATGCATCTCATATCTCCCTCCCTTTCCCCCCAGAATACTAGTGCAACTGGTCTCCACTTTACAGCTTGTTGTAGTTTATCTATTCTGTTGTCATTTGCGATAAAAAGGATAAGAATAAAAAAGAAGAAGAGAAAAAAAAAATTGGCTGCAACTACCAAAAAAAGAAAGAGAAAAAAAAATGCACCTGACTAATAAGAAAGAAAAAAAATAAAATAAAAAGATAAAAAATTAAATAAATAAATAAATAAGATAAATAATAAAATAAAATAATCACCAAATAATAACCACAGGAGTGAAAGGGAAGAGAAAAGTGGAGGAAAGAAGAGAAGGAAAATAAAGTCAAAAACTAACAAATCAAAACAAAACAAGAAAAAGAAGGGGTGCTGGAGTGGCAGGGTTTGGCATTCCCTCCACTTTTTTTTTTTTTTTTTTGCATAGGCACAGTAAGCATTGGGGGAGAATGGGAATTCCCGTGGCCTAAGAGATTCAGGGCTTCTCCATCCTTGAAGCATACCATATGGAATCAACCCCTGGCTCCATAGATACTCGTTACCTCATCCCAAGGGCTTTTTATGTGGTGCCAGGAAATTTTCCTCTCAGTTGTGGTTGAGAAAATGAAGCCACGGTAGCCAGCGGCCTTGGCATTTGTGACAGGTCCTAGGGCAGTGTCTAGGTTAGAGTCTTTACGGCTTTACGGTTCATCATTTTTGTTGTGGTTCGTCTTCTGTAGCAGATGCTCCCTGTTTTTATTCAGTCCCTAAGCTGAAGTATGGAATATTATGGATCTAAGGGTTTTGCTCAGCCTCTGGTGTCCAAGTTGGGCCTCTGCAATAAGAAATCCTTTTTTTTTTTTTTTAATAAGAACATAGGTCAGGGAAGTAAAAGAATGCCAACATTGGTGCATATCTTGTATGTAGCCAGTCATCTTTTGGTTCAAGCACTGCATATAGTCCCACAAGAGCAAACAAGAATGATTTCTTAGTCAGTTCCTCTTCTTTCTCTCTCTCTCTCACACACATACACACACACACAACCACACACACACAGATATATATATATATATATATATATGTATATATATATATAAGTATATATAAGTATATATACATATTGGCCATTACTGGTAATTTCCATCCCATTGATACAAGTTAGATCAGTTAGTATCTTCCTCAGTAACAACAGACCACCATTGTACAAATCGATTTAAAAAGCACTGTAACTGATTATAATCAAAATATAATAAAGAATGTTTTTACACACATATCTCACACTCCCCTCATGAAATCCCAATAACGAATGTTCTTATCCAAGCACTGGGAGAGACAAAGTACAATGATCACTCACTGTCCAATTATTAAACCTGAGAGTCTCTGAGAATGTTCTCTGTAGAATAGCCACATCTCATCACAGTGAGATCTTCCTCTGTCTTTAACAAAATGGTATATAAAAACCTAGACTATCAGTGATTGTAGTTAATATATCCACAAGACCTGGGGTCAAATGTGCTCCACTTTTTTTCATACAAAATTTAATTAAAGCTACTATCACCCATTTTCAAGTTGCAAAGTAAAACCACAGTGCATTATTTAAGTTAGCCGTGGCTTTAAGATTCACAGAAATGAAGCAGAGGGCCTAGGGGATTCTAGAACCTACATGGGTTTATGTCCATCCGGAGAAGCACACTGACAATATGTAATAATGTAACACTCAAATATAAAATTGCACTAAGAATTTATAATCCTTATTCTTTTCCTTCAGTAAGGTATACTAATTAAGTGCTGAAGAAGTTACACTCTCCTTTTCATAACTCACAAAGCATAAAGTCAGAGGAGTATAACATGATTTCATTCAATTTATTTTTGTCACTTCAAACTCTGATGAAGATAAAAGTTCATTGCCCACAGAAACTACAAAGGGGAATGGGGTTGGCCTTAAAAAAAATGGAATCATAAAGGCCTCTTAAATTCTATTATAACAATGTAAATAGACATTATGCAAAACAGCTGCTGCCCTTGCAGAACAGCTGTTTTATATAATGAAATAATGCAGCTGCTTCAATGAACAGAACAAGGCAAGAACATAACAACTGCAACAAGAGTCAGCAATCAAGGCTCTCTGATGCATCCACAGAGTCAGCTTTGAAAATTCAGGGAACCATTAATTTCCAGAAATCTGTTCATCTTCCTTTCCTGTGTGCTCATGGCCTAAATTCTCAAAATAGTATCACTGCATCTCAAGTCAGATGAAAAGTGCAAAAAGAAAATGACAAAATGGACACTGGAAATCTCAAACATAACAGCACTTTGATTCTAGGATATAAAACACCCACTTTCTGGTTCACCAGGAGCTGTTAGCATGATCTCTGAAGGGTCCTTGGGCAGCAATGTGGCCAAAGGCACTAATATATGATGCTTGAAAGGAATCTGAAAAGTGATTAAACACAGGAGGGTAGCAGACTTGTACCTCTGTTTCCTATTTAAGTGCTTGCATTTTAATGGACACATTGGTTATTCCCATCTTAACTCGGAAGAGCCTTTCAATGGGCAACAGAGATTAGCTGCTCTGTTAAAAGGACTGGTGTGAATCTGTTAAAATCAAAACGTAAATTCACATAATGAATGTGTCTTTTCAGTTTCTGCATACTACTGCTACATAGTTAATATTGGTTGTGGTGTGTTTGAAAATGGGAAAACGATAGAGTAATTTAATCTCATCCAGAATCCATGTGAAAATTTCAATAAATATTCTAAGGGTACAATGGCTCTGAAACACATTAGAAACCAGTATCATATTTTTCTTCATTTAACTGCAATTACAGTGTCCGCAACATGCATAGAAACTCAGATAAATGAGGAGATACATATTGTTTGTTTTGTACTTATGGTAGTTATGACTTAAGGAATTGTATTTCTAGTTCTACATGTTTAACTCTCAAACAGGCAAAACCATGCACATATACTTTAAACATGCACATCTTTCCTCTTTAAATTAAAATTTAATTAAATTAAATGAATTAAATGAAATTAAAACTTAGAAATTATAGTGTCTAATGTCATAAAGATTATTTGTTTTAATTTCTTCAAACTTATTAAGAGATACTTACATCTTTCTAGTAAGATCAGATTATTAGACAGAATAATTTTAAGGTAAATTTTAATTTATATAATAACATTGATTACTATATTTTCCAAATTTTTACATGTATGGTATATTAATTTGATAAATGTATACATTTTGGGGCTGGCATGGTAGTGCTAGAGGTAAGGTGCCTGCCTTGCCTGCACTAGCCTTGGACGAACCACAGTTCGATTCCCCTGGCGTCCCATATGGCACCCCAAGCCAGGCGCGATTAACCAGGAGTAACCCCTGAGCATCACTGGGTGTGGCCCAAAAACCAAAAAAAATAAAGTATACATTTTAATATCATTACTACATAAGATATAGTTGTATGTCTACTATACATTAGGTAGGCATGTCCTTTATCACGTCTTTTTATGGAAAATATTTAAGTTCTAGTATTATAAACATCAAATTCTAACATTACAATATTATTTATTATAATCACTATGATTTGTATTGTTCAATAGTATTTATTATGCTTCATGGCAAATTTATATCTTTTAATATCATCATAATTAATTTTACGGTATTTGTTTATTTTTTTAATGATGCTTAATTTCATCCCTATTGAAATAAAGACATTATCCACATAAATAGGATGAAAGCTACTGATATAAATATGAAGATAACAAAATATTCCCACAAAATAATCAGAGCAATCCAGAGACAAGTGTGTGAAAGCATTGACCTTCTTAATACAAACTGTACTACAAGGACACAGTCATTAAACTAGAAAGTAATATGAACCAAATTAGACACACCGATAAATGGAATAGAGGTCAGGTTTAGAAATAATTTATCACACATATGGGAATTTATTTTATGATATATATAAGAGCATAAAATCAAGAAAGAATTTTTTGTTTCATAAATTAGAGTTTTGGTCTAGCAAAATATTTTAAAATTATGTTCAGAAATTGGAATAAATAACATTGTTTTTTATTTATTTGTTCTTTTGCTTTTCTGCCACATTTGGTGGTTCTCAGAGGTTACTCCTGGCTCTTCATGACTTGGGGGACCATATGGGATGCCAGGAATTAAACCTGGGTCTATCCTGAGTCAGCCTCATGCAAGGCAAATATCCTCTAGCTGTGCTATGACTCAGGTGATATACTATCTTCTCTTATATTGTTTTTATAAACACAAAAATAATTTAGATTTAATGTATCTATTCAAATTCCAGTTGCATTTTCTAAATTTTCTAAATTCACATATTGAATGTGAATTTAATAGAAATATAAACAGAAAAATGATGGAAGCCTTTCCACTCCAGGTTGTAACCTATACTGTGAAGATATAGAAATCAAAACTGTGGTACTAGAATAAACTTTTTGAGAAATTTGCAATCGAAATAATTGGATATAACCTCAAATTGATAAGAAATAACACGTATCATGATAACAGAAATAAACTATGTTGATAGGCATGTGGAAAGAAAGAGAACCTCAACTAATAATGCTTTAAAGTCTTCTATCTCAGTCTCACTGGATAAAGATAGGGTGATGCCTCAAAATATTAAAAGTAGAACTATCAGATGACTCAGTAATTCTACTCTTGGCATTTACCTCCAAAACACAAAAACATTCATTTGACATATATACTCATATCTATTTATTATTTAAGAAAAAATAATGGGATTACATCAAACTAGAAATCTCCTGCCCTGTGAAAGAAACTATCATAAAAACAACATGATTTCTGCTGAAAAAGAAAAAAGATTTTTATTCCATACATCTGAAACAAGTGTTTAGTGTTCCTGTAAAACCGTAAATGTAACTTATTTGGAGAACACTATTATAGGGGATTAGGGATCATATGTGGTGCCAGGACTTGGGCCCTAGTCAGCCATGTGCTGTACAAGAGCCCTGAAAGAAAAACTGAAGAGAAAGAAACTTTCAATTTCTCTCTTTTAAGTTTCTGCTCAGAAACAGTTTTCACATGTTAATTGGAGAAAAGTAGGAAATGAAACCACAGGACAATAAAAACTAACTTCATGGACATTTCTTATTATGTTGATAGTGCTCATTTGACAGAAACAATCTATTAACAGAGAAGTGACAATCTACCAAGACTTCCAAAGAGCTGATGCTATCCCCTCACTCTGATTCATTCTTTCATACTACAGGGAATTTTAGAAAACTTACTATTTACTTCCCAAAGTACTTACCAAAGAAAGCTAAATATAATTATCTTTTCACACTGCCAAGAAGCTAACAAACTACCTATCTTTGAATGCTGTTATAAAGAGTTTTTTTTTTTTAACAAGACTAAGTTCCTAGGTAAGAAGCATCACCACTAAAGATGCCAGACATGTCTTATCCTGCTCTCCTTCTCTTAGTTCTCTTCTGCACTAGCCTTGTTTTCTTCCCTAAAGCCAAACCACTTCACTGTGTCACATCTTTACAACCTCGAGAAATCAGTCAAAATGACTAATTTGGCTCTCTTTTGGGGGACTAGAGGGTGTGAAAGGGAAGTACACCCAATTGTGCTTAGGGATCATTCCAGGCAGAGCTCAGGGCATCATATGTGATGGCAGGGTTTGAACCTGGGTCATCCATTTTCAAGGTCCACACTCCTTCCTTGCTGTCTTCTCAGTGCCAAAGTGATTTGTATAAAGAGTGTTTGATGGTTAGATAGGTGCTATGGAGAGAAGGTAGGTAAAAGGGAAAAGGAGAAAGCATATGAGAAAACATCTGTAAGAAACAAATGAGATTTTTTTAAATGAGCAACAAAGAACCTTAATTTGTACAAAGAAGACATAACTTTCTTTTTCTTTCTTTCTTTCTTTCTTTCTTTCTTTCTTTCTTTCTTTCTTTCTTTCTTTCTTTCTTTCTTTCTTTCTTTCTTTTCTTTCTTTCTTTCTTTTTTTCTTTCTTTCTTTTCTTTCTTTCTTTCTTTCTTTCCTTCTTCCTTCCTTCCTTCCTTTCTCCTTTCTTTCTTTCCTTCTTCCTTCCTTCCTTCCTTCCTTCCTTCCTTCCTTCCTTCCTTCCTTCCTTCCTTTCTTCTTTCTTTCTTTCTTCTTTCTTCTTTCTTTCTTTCTTTCTTTCTTCCTTCTTTTCTTTCTTTCTTTCTTTATTTCTTTTCTTTTTCTTTCTTTCTTTCTTTTACTTTCTTCTTTCTTTATTTCTTTCTTTCTTCTTTCTTTCTTTCTTTTTCTTTCTTTCTTTCTTCTTTCTTTCTTTCTTCCTTCTTTTCTTTCTTTCTTTCTTTATTTCTTTTCTTTCTTTCTTTCTTTCTTTATTTCTTTCTTTCTTTCTTTCTTTTCTTTTTTCTTTCTTTCTTTCTTTCTTTCTTTCTTTCTTCTTTCTTTCTTTCTTTCTTTTTGGGTCACAGCCAGCAGCACTCAGAGGTTACTCCTGACTTTACACTCAGATATCACTCCTGGCAGGCTCGGGGAACTATATGGGATGCTGAGATACCACTGTCCTTCTGCATGCAAAGCAAACTCACTATCTCTATGCTATCTCTCTGGCCCCAAGACTTATCTTTCTAACTCAAACAACTGTGCATCCATATTTCTGATAGAAAACTTCAGAAAATCATAGAGCCATGACCTGATTTCACTTTTTCTCATCATCAAGCCCTAAGTACATATTAACTTACATGGCCCCTAATGCATAATTAGAAGTTAACCATGCATACAGCATCTGAGTAAACATGTAGTCATTATACATAAATGCCAACTTTGGCAACCTCCACTGTGCCCAGTATGTCTGAAGCATAATGTGTACCCATCTCTAAAGAAAGCCTCAGTACTCAAACCCAGTCTTGCTCTCTGTCTTGAGAGTGCCAGGACCCCTGTCTTGGCTGTGTACTCTCATTAGTAACCTATCTGCTTGTCTTTATCATGCCTGCTCTTAGAATTCTTTCTCTGACAAGGACAAAGAACCTTCAGGGCCCGAACCTGCAGGTAACATCCCTTCAACTCTCTGACAGTAGAGTGGCCATCACTGCCTCTATTTCACGTTGCCCTTTAGTTAAAGAAAATCATCACATTCTGAGTCATAAGAAGTTAGGGGCTCTGAAGTTATCCTTCATAAATATTTTTCCATTCACTCATTCCTAGCCTAACACCAACTTGATCCAGTGAAATCAGTCCAATCATCTCAAATAGGGACGCTAAGATTTGAGCTCCACTGGGTAGTGGATATGACCCTTGTCACATGGATGATCTGCAATGTGCTGCTGGAACCATAGATAATTATAGCTTTTTGCTCATTTTTCATGATATTCTGTTATTTCACATACAGACACAACAAACAACTAGGTAGCTTGGGTCCAAATACTACATTCAGGAGAAACATGATCAGCATATATAAATATGTTCTATATTTATATATGCTATGTTATATATTTAATATGCTTTTTATTAAATATATAAATATTCATTAGATACCACAACAATATGTAGCAACAGTATCTCCAGGTCATGCTAAGTGGCTGCAAGTAGGCTGCCAAAATGTGTTATGTCTCTATTTTGCTCCAGAGGTAGTTGAGTCTTTGAAAACACACATAGAACATTACAACCCTCCTGTTCTTAAGAAACTGTAGTCAAATGGAGACTCAACAATTCAAATCCACAGTATTTTATGTAACAGATTCTTTTGTAAATGATAGTTTGATCACCATTATTAATTGACTCAGTTCCCTATAGAATCTAAAGTCAAATAAGAGCCTGCTAGCCACTGCATCAGAGCTCTGATCACTATTATGCGTCACTTTGGCAGGAAGGGGAGGCCTTTTCTGTAGTCCAGGCTACAATAAAGGTAGGAATGATGCTCTGATCTACCTCATTTCTTTTGTTTCAGATTATATGTTATATAGGAGAGTAATAGAGTACTGAAGCTTCTAACTTATTTCTTGAAAAGCAATAGGTGAGTTTCAGCAAAAACAGAATGGATGTGAAGATAAAAAAAAAAAACAACAGGTCTTAGAATACACCAACAGCTCTGAATTCTGAACCCTTTCTCCTAAAGTAAAACTTGTCATAGATCTTGGAATCATCTAGCTATTTTAAAGGAAAAAGACACAAGAATATTATTGTGATTGAGTGAATTCTCCTTGTTCCTGCAAACAATGTGAGAGAACAGGTACAGTTTTTAGAACACAATTTACTCTTACCTGTGTTGCTACCAGAATTCTGTCCCTTCAATTGAAGGATATATTTTTTTAATTCTTCATCTAGCAAAAAAAATCGCTTAAAATAACCACAGAAGGCCATTGTTTGATATAAATTTCCTTTGCTTTTTCTTTCAAATGTCATGAATTTATAGGGACAGATCCCACAACAAATTGAATGACCCATCTGGAATTACTCCGCATGGGGAGAGTGTAGCACCATCTAATTGACTTTTAAACATAATGTGTGGATTCTAAAGTTAAATAGACACAATAGGGACAGAGATAGAAAAAAGTCACAAGTTCACCATTAAGACTGAGGGTGAGTCTAGCTACTAAATATCAATAAGTACTGGTAAAAAATGGTGATTCAGATCATTTTACTTTGGCTGGGATATGACTCAACTGGAGATCACATGTCATGCATGTACTGGGCCCTATGTTTAATCACTGGCACCAAACAATTCCCTCAGCACTGTGAAATAAGTCCCTCACTAAAACAGAAAAATAATAAAAAAAAAACTATTTACTAAGCACAATCTTTAATTATTCAATAACAAATTTGCTGGAGGAACAGTGCTGAGGTAACAGTTATATATGTTCCCTGGAAGATTTTTTTTTCACTTTTTTATGTTTTAAGTTGCTTTACTTAAACAACATGGCTACAAGGTTGTTCATCATATAGTTATTTATTTTTTTCACAATTGCAAAGTTATTCATGACTGAGCTTCAGTCATAAATGAACACCTTTCACTATTTCACATTTCCCGCCACCAATATATTTTAAGTAGATACTAAAGATAGAGCTTCTTAGGGATCTTTTTAAAATATTCATTATTTACTTATTTATTTATGTTTTGGGCCACACTTGGCACTCAGGAGTTACTCCTGGTTCAGTACTCAGAAATCACTTCTGTCAGGCTTGGGGGAACCAGGTGGGATGTCGGGAATTGATCCCAAGTCTGTCCCAGGAAAGGCAGGTGCAAAACAAACGCCCTACTGCTATGCTGTCACTCTAGGCTAGATAGCTAATAACGTAGAATTCATTTGATGAATCAAAAGAGAAATTTACAGTTAAAGGAAATTAATTGAACCAATGTTTCCAATTTTTTCTAGATGAAGGAGGAACTTTGTTATATATTGGTGATAATGAGATTGTTTTATTATTTGGTAGTTAATCAAATTAGTGAAGAAATCAGAATGTCTAGTATCAAGCAGTCATTCATTCTTGAGAAAAGAGAATTATCATCAGGGAAAAAAACTCATATGTGGGCCCCTTTAGAGAGATATTTCTCCCTATTCTTGATTCCCTAGGTAATAGAAAGAAGGCAAATAAATGCATTTTGGGGTCCAGCGTGATAGCACAGCATTTAGAGCATTTGCCTTGCATGCGGCTGCCCAGGAGGAACCTGGGTTTGATCCCCGATGTCCCATATGGTCCCTAGAGTCAGGAGCAATTTCTGATCGAATAGCCAGGAGTAACTCCTGAGCATCTCCCCCCAAAATGAATAAATGTATATTCTGTGTATCTTTGTCTATAAATGTTAAAATTATTTTTTCATAATATTTATATATATATGTCTTTTAAGATATCTAGTGAAAAAAAGATATCTAGTGGAAAAAATAAAGATCAAACTGTCTATAAATGTTAAAGTTATTTTTTCATAACTTATATATATATGTATATATATCTTTTAAGATATCTAGTGAAAAGAAAGATATCTAGTGGAAAAAAAATAAAGATCAAACTACCAGAAGCCTTGTGGGGTTTTTTTGTTGTTGTTGCTTGTTTCATTTTTGTTATTGAAACTGATTTGGATTAGAAAATGGCATTTTCCACAGCGCCCAGTCTAACTCATTTTGTTATTCACTAGGGTCTATTATAGCACCAGATCCAAACAAATTGCTTTTCTCTTATTTTCAGTTCTGTTTTGCTTGTAAAATACTCATAGATTTTGAAGGGATGAGTTACCTAGGGAAATAATTAGTTTATGTTTTATTACCCTAACTTATATCCATTTAATAAGAGAAATTGCTTTAAAACTTCTGTAGATAATGTTTTCTCATTTTTCAAAATAGATAAAAGCAACCAGAGAATACAGTTTTGAGTATGCAGTGGGACAACTGTTTTCAGTTGTCTGGTCATTCATATTATAATTCTTTATTCAGTAAGTATAATAATATAGTCATAACAATACAGTATAATAACAGCAAGTATCAACATGCCTTCACAGCATAATTTTCATCAAAAATAGAAGGGGCCCGAGTGGAACAACAGCAAGTAGTGCATTTCTCATGTTTAATCCATCATCCCATATGGTCTCCTGAGCTTGACAAATATAATTTTTTTTTGTTTGTTTTGGGGCCACACCCAGCGGTGCTTAGGGGTTACTCCTGGCTGTCTGCTCAGAAATAGCTCCTGGCAGGCACGGGGGACCATATGGGACACACCGGCATTCGAACCAACCACCTTTGGTCCTGGATCGGCTGCTTGCAAGGCAAACGCCACTGTGCTATCTCTCCGGGCCCTGACAAATGTAATTTCTTAGTGAAGTGCCAGGAGTAAACCCTGACCACTTCTGGGTGTGCTCCAAAGACAAAACAAAATTATTTTAAAGTTTGTGGCAAAACTATTCTGACTAGCTACTGGTAAATTAATATATCTTAAGTTAACCTAACTGTGTAATTGCAACAAATGAAGCTAGGAACTCAAGCAATAGTACAGCAGTTAAGATGTTGTTTTGCATGCAGCTGACCCATATTCAATCCCTGACATCCCCTCAGCATCTTTGTGAGTGATTCCTAAGCACAGAGGCAGGAGTATTCCCTGAATACTGCTGGCCATTTCCAAATAAAATAAAATAAAATAAATCCAGTAGAGGATTGTTTAGTAGACATTTATTTAGTAAACATTTTCTATGCTGTTAAAATATGTCATAATCCTGTTTATTAGACACAGATTTCCCATGAATTGCTTCTTTACATTTGAAAGATACAACTTAATTTCTTGTTTATCTTTTGAGGGACTATTTAGATACTTAATAGTGATTAGATATTTTTATCATACAAAATTTAGCTCAATTTGAGTCACAAAATAGCTTTATGAAAAATGTGACAATTTTTTATAATATAGGACAATAACTCAAACAGCTTGAGCACATGCCTTTTCCAATCAGAGGCCCTAGTTTAATCTTGTGATATTCTGAGCACTATAGAATATAGTAGTGTGTACTCCTGGGTTTTGCCAGAGTATCCAGATTGTCCAGCACAAACAGGCCTGACTGCACAGCGTTACCATTCGACAAATGAATCTGTTCTGCCTGGCAGAAAATCGCTGGGAATTGTTAGTTCCTAAACTTAACTTCATTATTAAGTTAATTATTAAACTTAATTATTAGTTACTAAACTTAACTAAGGAATCTAACAGTTCCTAAACTGTTAGAGAGGTCAAAAATCTACAAAAGATATAATTTTGCATTGTTATAAAACACATCTGATTAAAAAGTAAAATACACTATTAATATGTAAGATAGTTTTGATATTAAAAATTACTATTATCTAGTGAATAATAAATATATCCATTAAAATAGATATCATTAAATTTAGTACTAAATGGTCATAGGTTAAAAACATAAATACTAGCTTCCAGTAATCAATATACATATTTATATATATATTATATATATTGGTTCTTTGTTATTTTAGGCTGGGTATTTATCTAAACAATATTAAACAATTATAAATTTATTTTGGAGAGTAATTATATGTGCATAATGTAAAAAATATTTGCTTAGAGTACAAAATCTTTTAAAGAATTCTAATAATTCAGTTTCTAATATAATCATGTCCAGGTATATCTTAATCAATGTAAAAGGTATTACAAACTATGAATAATGAACTAAATAAAAATCATTATTTTCTTTAGTATATATATATATGTGTATATATATATAGCTTCATTATTGAACTCCTATTTTATATCCTACTCGAGTGTTATACCTATAAGTGCATTGGTTTAGAATGGCTAAAGTTTGATCCACTATATCATTATTATTATCTGGCTTATAGATTATTATCTTAGCAAAATTCTGGGTAGGTATTTTGGACTTCAGTTTCATCAGAATTGTCATTATAGATAATATAAAAGTGACTCTGAACTCCCGTTTAGTACTTTAATTTAGATGCCTTGCCTGCTGGAGGCAAATGTATCCAGTAATATTCTCTTATTATCCTCAAGACATCTTTTTATTACTCCTATTCCTTAGCCTATATGGATTTTAATAAAGTGAAGTGATAACAGTCACCAAGTGTACCACAATATAGTTCAGTTAAGGCTGGTTCTTTGTAGAATTTTACCAATATCAATACTGGATCATTTTATATCATTAGTTTTCTAGTAAAACTACTTTTTAGTTTAAAAGTAGGTCAGAGAAAGGCCAATAAAAATCAGAAGAAAGAAGATATTAAAAATGTTCTGTGGCATGTTGAAATCATTGAATTTTATACTTTAAATGGGTGAGTTATATAGTATTCAAGTTTTTAGTTATAAGGATAGTAAAAATAATTTCAAAAGTAGTTAATATACACTAATATTTTACTTTTTCAACATTTCAGCATTCTCTACTTAAACTATAGAATAGTGTAGTGAAAAATATTAATTCATATCATATATTTATTTGATCCATGATTTAACAAATAGTTTCCTCTTATACATTTGCAAGGCAACTTTTATTCACAATCAATCCTTTTAAATATATTTAATATATATAAATATTATATTTATATAAATACTTTTGTAATATTTAAATATATAGAATTAATTAAATCACCATTACTTGAGGTAATTATAAATAAAATAAATATATGATGGAATTTAAAGGATAAATAGTTATCATTAAATTCAATGTAAGTGAATCATTATAATAAGTATTTTAATCTAAGAAATGATACATGAGCTAAGAATGTCATTTTGAGATTAAGTTCTTATTTTCCCTAACCAAGAATTTTATGTAATTATTTTTCCTGTAGACATATATTTTGATTATTGTGAAGAATATCATTTGAATATTTTACTTGTTTAGAGATGACTCAGAAATTTAATCTTATATTTAAGATCATCGGCATTAATAAAATCTTTCTTTTACCTTATGAACACAAGCTATTCACTTTATTTTTTTATATTTTATATGTGATAATTATTTCAATTTATTTTTGCTCTATTTTTATTATTTTTATTCCTTTTTTATTTTTAAAATGCAGAGATAAAATTCAGGACTAAGTACATGTAATGCAAGTGCTTTGCTACTTAGTTAAAATTCCAGCCCCATAATAAGGTTTTGCTTTTTTCCAGACTAACTTGTTATTTTACTTATTGCCATTTTTATATATAGTCACTAAAATGTGAGAATAGATTTATTTAAAGTTGTTCTTGTTTCCTAATATAAGTGTAAATTTCTATGAGCTTCACTTTAGGTACTACCTTTTGCAATGCCCCATATGCTATAGTTTGATTCATCTTCAATTTTGTTCTTTGCTGAATTTTTTATACTTTCTAACTGAAAAGTTATTAAATAGCATGCTATCTGATCTCCAGATATTTTAGACTTTTATAGAACTCATCTTATTATTGATTTGTAGTATCATTGTATTGTTATCTGAAAATATATTTTATTTAATATTAAAATGATGGTTTAATTAACAGGTCTGTGTCTCATTTTTATTTCCTCTATAATGAACTATGAGTTCTACAAAAGAGTATATATTTAGCATTTGGAGTAGAAACCTCTGTAAAAGTCTAGTAACTCCAACTCTTTTGAATCCTCATTTAAAGATATTTTAATTTTTTATATTTTTATGAAAGAAAGTCTGTCTAATAGTGAGAGTAAAGTGTTAAAATTTTCACAATGCTTTTATGTTTTTGTCATTGTCTCTAAGTCTATATTTTCTGATGTTCCCTTAAATGCTGCATATTTATAGATACAAAATTACTTCAATAAACTGATACCTTATAGTATATCTGTTTATATTTTAAAAATTTTATTTTATAATTTAATAAAGTTAATACATTAAAGTTAACAAATTTTTAAAAATTAATAAAACTTAAAAATTTGGAAAAGGTAAGTTTGATGTAAACTGGACCTGCTTGATATTTTAACCCAACAATTTTCCTTAATTATTATTATTAACTATTATTATTATTTTGAAGGTGCCACACCTGATGACACTCAGGAGTTACTTTTGGCTGTATGTTCAGAAATGGTCCCTGGCTTTGGGGGACCATATGGGGTGCGGGCGATCGAACCTCAAACCTAGGTCCGTCCTAGGTCAGTTGCTTGCAAGGCAAGCGCCCAACTGTCATGCTATCACTTTGGCCCTTCCTTTATTTTTATTAGCCAAGCTTCTACTTTAGAATCTATGATTATTACTGAATTCAAGCACTAAAGTAAGAAAATAGAAGGTTGAGATTTGTTTATATCTATCTGTGGCAACTGCATATTTTTAATCGGTATGTTCCCGTTATTAAATTTAGTGAAATTACTGATATAAGTAATTTGTTGTTCTTTTTCTTTTGTATTGGGTGTTGGTGAATTATTTCTCTCTCTTTCTAAATTTATTTTTTAACCCTTTTTCTGATGTGGTTACCAAGTTTGTTACCTGTTTGTTTCAACTATTTTAAGTTTATCATGAAGTTTACATTAAGAGTTAATATACCATATACCATTATATATTTAAAACAAGTAGTGTCACATCTATTCTGAGAGATCAATGCTAAAAAGATCAATTCCTAAAAATTTTTTTTTTTGGTTTTTTGCACCATACCCGGTGATGCTTAAGGGTTGTTACTCCTGGCTATGTACTCAGAAATCTCTCTTGGGGGACCATATGGGATGCCTGGGAATCAAATGTCAGTCAGTCCTAGGTTAGATCATGCAAGACAAAACACCTTACGACTTACACAATCGCTCTGGCCTCTTTTGTAATTTTTTTTTGTAAATATTTATTTTAGGTTTCTTATTATATCTATTTGGATATTCTTTTGTTTAAATAAAACCCTTCTTTTTTCCTCAAACCTGTTTAATGCCTATGCATACCTGGATCTGTTGTTCATATATTGCTTTATATCACCTGTTGAATAGGAGGGTTAATTTACTGGATAGAGAATTAATAGATGAAAGTTTTTCTTTATGTTATATTTTACATCCTCTGTTATACCTCAAAAATGGACTGTGGACCTAAGAGAGGGAGTTCCCTTATATCTGAGTATTTGCTTTTGACTTGCTACTTTTAGTACCTCCATTACTATTTTTGACATTTGCATTTTTTTCACTGTTTTTAAGATAATTTTTATTTAATTATAGGGCTTACATATCATTCACAGTAATATTCCAGGTACATATTTACATTGAGTCAGGTGAATTCCCACCACCACAACTATTTGTCCTCCCACATCCACTCCCATCCTGCCTCCCCCCCAGAGGCTGCTATTACTTAGTGGTCTTATAACTGTTTTGGTCTTGTGCCTCCATTACTGCCCCCCTCTAATTGAGAGATGGACTAGAAAGTTCAAGTTATGTGGTTTTGTTTTGAGGAAGAGAAAAGTAATATAAATGGGGTAAAAATCGACTATGTCGACCATGAACAGAGTCATTCTAGAGGCTCTCATCCTTGATTTGAGGGATGAAGGGGAAAAAAAGAAGATGAAATGCGGCTCCCTGTGGGGGATCCCCGTGAGGGGTTCCTAGCTCTAGCTGACCGGCAGTCAGAGCTGTCCCAAAGGTGGCCACACAACGTGGTGGGTGATTCTCCTGAGTACCTGTGGAAGCAAAAGGTTAGTAATGACTCATGACTCAGTGAGAGACTAAGAGCACTTTATTCGGCAGCATACAATTATATACTATCAGCCAAAAGGGGGAACTGGGAAGTGGGGAACATGAGTTGCACCAATCATCATCTGCCAAGACAGTCTTTACTCACTGCCCAGGAGGAGAAGGGGTGGAAAACCACAAGGCGCGGATGTCACGTACACAGCCAGATGGAATGTTAGATAAAGAGGAACATATGAAAACATAAGTTGAACATTTGCGTACACAAAGTTTTGGTAAATGTTAAACCTTTCAGTGAACCTTAAAGAGAATGTTCTGTATATGTCTAACTTTTCTCATGGCCATGGAATGTATTGGTCAGAGTGAGAGCAGGCTCAGAACCGCCAGTCCCTATTATTTTTTTGCTGCACACATCTTGTTGGCCTTGCCTCAGCAGTTATCTGGTTTCTGTTATTCTTCTGTAGCAAGCTGCGGTCAGCCAAGGTTCGACTGTAGAAGTGGGGGGGATGTCCAGGGACATCTCCCTGCTGCTCCCCACAATGAAACACCACAACAGTTCAAAAAGAGGAATCAAATAAGATATCCAGTGAGCACTGCAGCAATAAAAATATGCACCATATAGTTGCCATGGCCATGAGATAGGAAATACGACAAGGCGCAAAAAGGAAGAAGAGAAAAGAAGAAAAAGTAATATATATATAAATAAAAAATGGACAACTACTTCAATATCCACCCCAAAACAAAGAAATCTACAAAAATTAGATTAAAAAAAAAAGAATTATTTAGTGTTTTTTGTCTCTCCCCCCACCCCCCGCATAGGGCACAGCAAATATTGGGGTCATCTGAAACCGGAATTTCCATGGCCTAAGAGATACAGGGTTTCTCTACCCTTGGAATATATTGTCATGGGATTATCTATAGACTCCTTTCACGTTTATTTACTCTCCCCTTGGTGTTTTTGTGGCATATGGAAGACTTCTGCTCTGATCTGGATGATAAAAACAGACCTCTAAATGTAGAGGTCTCAGTCTGTGCACAGGTCAAGGAGTGGAACTTATGATGAAGACTTTCTTTGTGATTTTAGAAGTTTTGTTTCCTCAAAGTCATTTTAATCTGTCTTTGTGGTTAGTGGTCTTGGCCCTTGCACTGAAACTCAGATGGAGCCTGGGATATCGTCTTTCATTATGTTTCCAGAAGACCCATTCAGTTGCAATTGCCTCAGTCAGGTCTCTGAAATTAGAGGTCATGATTGTTGTGCAGGACGTAGACCGAACCCTAGACTAGGGCTTTCTTGTTGGTCTCAGAATACATACTGCCCGGTCATGATTCTATCAGCCAGTCATCTGTAGATCACATTCTTGGCTTTTGCACGGCCCATAGTGTGATAGGTCTTCCGATTTTGTTTTATCATTGGTTGGTAAGATAGAATAACCTGTTCTTATGTGCATTTGTTCCCAATTTCATCGTTGTCAGAATATCATATTAGAACTGACACATGTTGGAGTTCAAGTAGTATTCAGGATGTCCCAGATGGACTTTGCTTCCTGTAGCTGTTATGAAGAACTGTGTCGTTTCTATGCCTGGGGTTCAGGATTCAAGTCTAGACTGTCGGTGTCTAATCTCCTGGAGTCTAAGATGGATCCATATGACATATTTTCAAGATGGGAGATTCCCCTGTATTGTAAATAAATATGAGTTTTTATCCCTAGTAGATAAGAGCTCGTTTATATACATGAGATTTCCCCTTTTTTAGTGTGCCTTTGCAGGAAAAAATGGTGCTTCATTATATTGCTGGTGCATTTTGGGGGTGAAAAGAACAGAGAAACAAGTCACACACCCAAAAACATAAAAATAGAAATAAAAAAGTTAAAATTGCTCACATATGTATAGTGAAAAAATGATTTTAAGTAAAAATAAAATAGAAATAAAGAGGTAGTGTTATACAGGTCTTATACTTATGATGGAAGTATAGGTTTCCCCCATTGCCTTTTGAGATTTTCTTCTGGGGGTGTGGGGTTCCCAGGCGCCTTTTCATCACACATCCTGCCCTTCTTGAGATTAGTAAAAGATTTGAGGAAGGGGGGTCTTGTGTAAAGTTCTTGCATTGGGAATTCTTTTAGGGCTAAGTCCAGTATCCAGCAACAGTCCACATTAGGATAAGTTGGTAGGGAGGGCCACACAGCATGAGTCAGCAGGGGTGTTGGTTGTCTTTTCCTGCCAGGGACGAGGTGTGGGTTTGAGTGGATATCTCTTTGCTTGGGTGCTGGGTACTGGTTCGTTGGGGTAGGAGGTTAGTCTTGATGCCTAATAGATTAAGAACTGAGGGTGAAGAGTTTTAAAAAATGGGAAAATCTGGATGGGATTGAGGGGGAGAAGGGGTAGTTGGGATTCCTGGAAGGGGGATAGGGGAGAGTATTTGGAACTGGCAGAAAGGAAGAAAGGGAAAATAAGATTAAATAGGAAAAAAATGCAAGAAGGAGTAGTGAGAAGAGAGGTGAAAAGAGCAGGGGAATGTTATTTTGCTTGAATATGTTCAATGTGTAGGCCCTGTAGTATAAGTCTGCAGGTCACATTTGCTGCTTCGGTGGTCTGGCTGGTCACATGCTTCAGGTCCTAAAAGAAGTTATACCCTAAGAGATAAAGGGTATTGTTAAAAAGTTTTATCAAGACAATTTTGTAACACAACCTGGTTATGGTATCTCATGTGGCTTAGCTCTGAGATCCCATCTTATGTTGTCCATCCTTTGTATACAGTAATGCCTGTGGACAGAAAAGCTGAGAGATTACTTTAAATATATTAAGCTTAAGGCATTAACACCTATTATTTTGAAATACTTCCGTTGGAGTCAGTGATTTCTCATGGTATTATTTACCTGTAACCTTGTATAAGATCCCTAGGAGATTATTATGAGCCTTTGCAGTACCAGGCTGATTACATATCTGTTGTCTCTACGCTGCTGTTTTCTGCAGTTTGCTGGTTTCTTTGTTTTTATTTTTGTTTTTAGTTTTTGGTTTTTGGGTCACACCCGACAGTGCTCAGGGGTTACTCCTGGCTGTCTTCTCAGAAATAGCTCCTGGCAGGCACGGGGAACCATATGGGACACCGGGATTCGAACCAACCACCTTTGGTCCTGGATCAGCTGCTTGCAAGGCAAATGCCACTGTGCTATCTCTCTGGGCCCAGTTGCTGGTTTCTTTATGGTTTAATGTGTGGTAGAGTTTATGATGTTTCCTTTTTCATGTGTTTTGGGCACTTCTGCCCAGTATATGTGTGAATGTTACAGTGTTTGGAGTTTCTACCCTATTAAGTCCTGTTATTTGATCTTTGAATATAGTTGTATATATGGTGTAGTTTCTAGGTGCTTCAAAATAGTGCTATCATTCTGTGTTTATCTTTCATCTTCTGGCTTACTTTGTTTAACATAATATGTTCTAGGTCCATCCATGTTGCTGCAAAGTCTGAGATTGAATCATTTCTTACTGCCATGTAGTATTCCATTGTGTATAGATACCACATCTTAATGATACACTCATCTGTTGTTGGGCATCGAGGTTGTTTCCAAGACTTGGCTATTATACTGAGTGCTGTGATAAATAGTGGGGTGCACACATATTTTGAGATGAATGTACTTCCAACTTGGGGGTAGACACCCAGGAGAGCAATTGCTAGATCAAATGGCAGTTCGATTCTGAGTTCCTTGAGCACTCTCCAGACTGTTCTCCATAGGGGTTGGACTAGGGGGGCATTCCCACCAGCAGTGGATGAGAGTGCCTTTCATACCACAATCCCGCCAACAGAGATTGTTTCCATTATTTTTGATGTGAGCCATCCTCACTGGTGTAAGGTGATACCTCATTGTTGTCTTGATTTGTATTTCCCTAATGATGAGTGAAAGTGAACATGTTTTCATGTGTTTGTTGGCCATCTTTCGATCTTCTTCGGTGAAGTGTCTTTTTATTTCATCTCCCCATTTTTCTATGGCTTTATTTGGTTTTGTGGAGCTCATCTTTCTGAGTGCTTTGTATATTCTGGATATCAGTCCTTTATTGGACATGTTGAGTGAAAAGATTTTTTCCCATTCAGTTAACTGTCTTATTGTGTTAAGTATGGTTTCTTTTGCCATGCAGAAGCTTTTTAGTTTGGTTAGTCACATTTATTTATGTTTGATGCTAAAGTTCTTGCCATTGGCAATCTATCATCATAGACGTTTTTGATATATAGGTTTCGAGAGTTCTGCCTATTTTTTTCTTAATAAACTTTGTGGTTTTGGTTCTGATTTAGAGGTCTTTCATCCATCTTGAGTTGACTTTTGTATATGGGATAAGGTATGGGTCAATTTTCAATTTCTAACAGGTGGTTTTCCAGTTGCACCAACACCATTTGTTGAAAAGACTTTCTTTTCCTATTTCAAGTTCTTGGCTCTTTTGTCAAATATTAGTTGACTATATGTCTGGGGGCTTATATCTGAAATTCTGTTCTAACCCACTGTCTGAGGTTCTTCCTTGTACCAGTACCATGCCATTTTGATCACTATGGCTTTATAGTATAGCTTCAGGTAAGGTAGCGAGATGCCACCCAGCTTCTTGTTTTTTTAGTATGTGTTTGGCTATCCTAGGTCTTTTGTGGTTCCAGATAAATTTTATGATTGATTGTTCTAAGTCTTTGAAGAATGATGTCTGAATTTGGATGGGGATTGCATTAAATATATATAGGAGTTTGGGTAGTATAGTCATTTCGACTATGTTGATTCTACCTACTCATGAGCATGGGATGTTCTTACGTTTCCTTAGATCCTCTTCAATTTCTTTCTGAAGTGTTTTGAAGTTTCCCTGGTATAAGTCCTTCACTTCCCTTGTAAGGTTGATCCCTAGGTATTTAATGTTTTTTGTTAGTATTTTAAATGGAATTGAATTCTGAATCTCTCTCTCCTCTACTTCATTATTTGTATAGAGAAATGCTACTGTCTTTTGTGTATTCATTTTTTAGCCAGCCACTTTGCTGTATTGGTTAATTATTTCTAGAAGTTTTACTGTGAACTCTTTAGGGTTTTCTATGTATATCATCATGTCATCTGCAAAGAGGGATAGTTTGAGTTCCTCTTTCTAATTTGGATTCCTTTGATTCCCTTCTGTTCTCGGATTGCTATTGCTAGGACTTCTAAGATTATATTGAATAATAGTGGAGAGAGTGGACAACCTTGCCTAGTTCCTGAGCTTAGTGGAAATGCTTTCAGTTTTTGGCCATTGAGGATAATGTTGGCTGTGGGCTTTTCATAGATAGCTGTAACTATCTTGAGAAAGGTTCCTTCTAACCCTATTTTGCTGAGTGTTTTCAACATGAATGGGTGTTGAATTTTGTCAAACGCCTTCTCTGCATCGATTGATATGATCATGTGTTTTTTTTTTTCTTGCTGTTGATGTGGTGTATGATGTTGATTATTTACATATGTTGAACCAACCTTGCATCCCTGGGATGAAACCCACTTGGTCATGGTGTATAATCTTTCTGATGTAGTACTGGATTCGGTTTGCTAAAATTTTGTTGAGAATTTTTTCATCTATGTTCATTAATGAGATTGGTCTGTAGTTTTCTTTCTTGGTGCTGTCTTTGCCGTCTTTGGGAATGAGTGTGATATTAGCCTCATAAAAGGAGTTGGGGAGGGTTCCTGTCTTTTCTATGGTTTGGAAGAGCCTGTGAATCAATGGTAGTAAATCTTGTTGGATAGAATTCACCTGTAAAACCATCTGGACCTGGACTTTTGTCCTTAGGGAGTTTCTTAATTACATCTTCGATATCCCCTGAAATGATTGGCCTGTTTAGGTTTTCTAGATCTTCAGATTCCAGTCTCGGTAGCTGGTATTTTTCCAAGAATCTGTCGATTTCTACTGGGTTCTCTAGCCTAACTGAGTATAGTTGTTCATAATATGACCTCATGATATGTCGTATTTCTTGGGGGTTCTGTTGTAGTCTCTCCCCTTTCTTTTGTGATCCTATTAATTTGGGTGTTCCAACCCCCCTTTTTTTATTGGTGAGTCTTGCCAGTGGTTTTTCTATCTTGTTTATTTTTTCAAAAAACCAACTCCTGGACTCATTGATTTTTTTGTGTTGTTTTCTTGGTTTCTATGTTGTTTATTTCTGCTCTGGTTTTTATTATTTCTTGACTTCTCGTTGTGGTTGGATTTCTTTGCTGCAGTTGTTCCAGTTCCTTAAGGTGATTCTTTAAATTGTTGATTTTGTTATTTTCCTCTTTTCTGACACAATCCTGTATTGCTATGAGTTTCCCCCTAATTACTGCTTTTGCTGTGTCCCACAAGTTTTGACAAGTTGTCTCTTCATTATCGTTTGTCTCAAGGAATCTTTTTATTTCTTCCTTGAGTTGCTCTTTGATCCAACTGCTGTTGAGTAGAATGTTGTTTAATATCCAGGTTTTTGATTTTCTCCATTGTTTCTTCATACAATCAATTTTGACCTCTGTTGCATAGTGATCTGATAGGGTGCTTCTGATGATCCTTACACTTGTGGTTTTATATAAGTTAGATTTATATCCTAAGGCATGGTCTATTCTGGAGAAGGTTCCATGTTGGATTGAGAAGAATGTGTATTCTGCTTTTTGAGGATGGAGTCTACTAGTGCTAGATCTTCTAATTTTTCAATTAGGGCTCTTATTACTTTGCTATTTTTCTGCCTGTTAGATCTATTCAGTGGTGATAGTGGAGTATTGAGATCCCCTACTACTATCACATTTCCCTTCATGTGTTTCTCCAGGTTTGTGAGTAATTGCCTCACATATTTCACTGAGTCTACATTAGGTGCAAAAATATTGACCAGGGTTAGTACTTTTTGATCTATTATTCCCCTGATCAGTATGTAGTGACCTTCTGTGTCTCTGATCACTTTCTTGAGGTTGAATGCAATTTGGTCTGATATTAAGATGGCTGTCCCTGCTCTATTTTGTTTTCCATTGGCCTGAATAATTGATTTACATCCTTTTATTCTAAGTCTGTGCCTGTCCTGTATTAGTAGATGTGTTTCTTGCAAGCAGAAGTCCGGTTTATGTTTTCTAATCCAGTTCTCTAGTATATTCTTTTAATGGGAGAGTTTAGACCATTAACATTTAGGAAGATTA
The DNA here is from genome assembly GCF_024139225.1 of Suncus etruscus. Lineage (NCBI taxonomy): Eukaryota > Metazoa > Chordata > Mammalia > Eulipotyphla > Soricidae > Suncus > Suncus etruscus. The sequence goes on from NC_064851.1 coordinate 116,612,653, forward strand.
TTTACAAAGAGGGTTATTGTGCAGTTGTGTTGCATAGGGTTGTTGTTGTTACAATCGGGTATTTGGATTGTGTAATTCGTCTTTGAGTAGGTCATTTAAGATTGGTTTTGTTTGCGCAAATATTACAAGATCATTTTTGAGAATGTTTTTAGTCTTCCTTCCAATATTAATGAGAGTTTTGCTGGGTATTGGACCCTAGGTTGGAAATTTCTTTCATTCAGTCGTTTAAATATGTCATTCCACTGTCTTCTTGCTTGAATTGTTTCAAATGGGAGATTTGGTTTGATTCATATGTCCCTTTCTTTGTATTTGAGGTTTTTTTCTCCCTTAAGGCTTTTAAGAATTCATCTTTCTCTTGTTTTTTGGCATTTGGATTACTATATGTCTTGGGGTTGGCTTATAAGGGTCTATTTTATTAGCGACTCTTTTTACTTCCTGGAATTGCATAGGGGTCTCTTTCCAGATGATTGGAAAATTTTTTGCTATTATTTCCCTGACCTCTTGTTCTTCCCCTTTCCCTATTTCCTCCCCTTCTGGTATACCTACAATTCTTATATTATTTTTTTTGTCTTTGTTTATTAAGTACTGGACTTTCTCTTCCAGTGCTTTGCTTTTTATTTCATTGTTGGTTTCCTCTATATGCTTTTCCAACTGTGAGATTCTGCTCATATGGCTTTTTACATTATTTATTATTTCCTTAAATTCCATTTGTATGGAATTTCTCATATTCTGTAGCAGTTCTTCTCTTATTTGTTTGATTTTTTTCATCCATGGTTTTTTTTGTACTCGCTGGCTAGTGCTTCTTTCATTTCTTTTACCATTATTTGCATTTCTTTTTTCATGGCTGTTTTCAGATCTTTATCTCTTGGATCTGTTCGTTTTGGTAGACTTGGAAACTTGTTTGGGTTTCCTTCCATATCTCCAGATGTTAGGGTCTTCCTTGGTTTACCCATATTTTTTTTGCAATTCTTGGTGTTGCCTGGTTTGCAGGGCCTTTTGATTAGAGCTCACTTTTGCCACTTGTCCAGTTTGATATAGGTATTTCTGGCTTGCTTAGCATTTTGCTTCCAATTTTATGGGCTCTTAATTATTTAAGAAATTTGGGTGTTAGGTCTGAGCTGACTAGACCTATATGTTGTGTTAGGCGGTCAGCATGGGTGGGAGGGACGTTCCTACCTGGAGCAGGCAGGGGAAACTAAGCAGGAGGGGGCTGGCGCCATTGCGTGGTCAGCATGGGTGGGTGGGGCTTCCCTACCTGGAGCAGGCGGGGGAAACCAAGCAGAAGGGGGCTCGACATTTGCATTTTATTACAATGTGTTTTGGTGTTTATCTGCTTAAGTTTTCTATTTGCAATTCATTTAACTTTTTGAAGCTAGATTTCTATCTCCATCCTATTTTGAGAAATTTTATGCTATTTTAATTAAGAATTCTGAATCTTTCTTCTCTCTGTAACCCCAATGATGAAATGCTTTTTCTCTTGATACTTGATTTCTATTATAAGTTCTTTTTTATGTTATATTTTGAAGGTTTTATTTACCCTATTATTGAGCTCACTGATTCAGTATGTTTCTGTCATTTTACTCCTGATCCTATTATATTATTTTTAATTTAACTCCCATTTTCTTCTTTTAATGATTTATGTTTAGATAATATCAGAGTTTCTTTTTCTTTTTTCTAAAGATCTCTTTAATTTATTTACAAATTTCTATTAGCTTCATTTCTTTTTTGTTTTGTTTTGTTTTGTTTTGCAGGCCACACCCATTTGATGCTCAGGGGTTACTCCTGGCTAAGTGCTCAGAAATTTTCCCTGGCTTGGGAGAACCATATGGGATGCCAGGGGATCGAACTGCGGTCCTTCCTTGGCTAGCGCTTGCAAGACAGACACCTTACCTCTAGTGCCACCTCACCGGCTGCATTTCAATAACTGATCTTCAGGTCTTTAGCAGTGAGTTTAGTTCAGATATGCTGAAGATTCTTCTTAGGGATTAATGTTATCACTATGCAGATGATTTTTTATCTACTATAGATATAGTAGAGTGGATAGATAGTAAAAACAAGTAGAGACCAAGGAGAATGTACTGAAAGTGGCATTAGACCAATCATTGTTCAATGCATATTAAGTTATTGTATATTTCTCGCTTTTTTTTTTGAAAAAATATTTTATTTTTAAATTTGGGCCACACCTGGTGGTGGCTTTACCACTGTGTCATCTGCTCCAGCCCCTATATTTATTTCTGATGGAAGAAGCTTGACAACACTATCACAATGGTAGGTCATCAAAGTTTATGAAAAGAAAATAGAAGTTGGGCTGCGGAATTAGTATAAGAGTTTTCAAAGTGGTTGGTTTGCCTTAATATAGGAGAACCTGGTTCAATTACTGTAATTAAAAACCTTCACCAACCACTGGCAGATATCACCTCTGATCACAGAGCCAGGAATAAGATCTGATGGTTCCAATAAAAACAAAAAAATATAAATCAAGGTGTAAAACTATTTTAAATTTCTGAAATGGTACACTAGATGTGTTATTATTAATTTCTTAATATATACATATAACTATTAACAATTTAAACAAAACATAATTTATAAAGTGCCATTTCAAGAATGTGGTTAAGACTTGGAAGTATAATTAATTATTTGGGGTTATATTAATGTTATAAAACTGCTTAAGAAATAAAGTTAATAATTGCTAAAAGAACAAAAAATGTTCTAAATCTTTAGGCTTTGATTTAAAACGCAGAAGACTAAACCATAGGGGAAGTGTTAATCGAAAATAAATTAAAACATATAAACAGAAGCTACTTTAAATGATTAAATCCTTGTATGGACAAAGATAATTGAACATGTTTGTACCTCTCTCCTAAAACCTGTCCCTGTAGGAAAGCACTATGGAGTGATATATATGTTTAATACATATATTTAAATATATTAAATGTAATATATTTAAGCATATGTACTATATTTAAATGTATATTTAGATAGTAATATTTATATTGCTATATAGTAATATATATTTTATATATATTTCTATATATTAAGTAGTAAATGTATATTTACTATATTTAAAGTATATTTATATATACTTTTATGAGACAAAATTATAAGAAATCTATAAAAGATGATATAATTAAGATATAAAGATTAAAGGTACAAAATTCTACAAAATATTGAATTACACAAATCAAATCTATTTGAAAATGACTTATTAAATTTTAGTGAGATTAGTTTATTAAATTCGATGTTTGCAAAATTTAGCTGCCAATAATTGCAAAATATTAGCAATATTTCAATTTTAATTATTATTGTAAGAAAATAAACATAAATGAGTGAAGTTAATTAGAAAATTTATATATATGCCACAGTGGTAAATTAGTTAAGCCTTATGCATCTACAGGTACTAAATCATTATCTGTGTTAGTTTTTTTTTTTTTTTAACATCTATTTTATCTGAATTAGGTGCCAACGCTTTGCCGGCAGACTTGTATCTTGTGATAAAGAATTACTCTGACCACTTTAGCATGCAAGGCAAATGATAAATGTAAACATATTTACATTCTTCAATTTCAACATTTTTAAGCAACCTTGAATACAATGTTTAATATGTCCTTTTTATTATTTTTTAAATAAAAAACAATTAAAAACTAAAATGAGTAGGGGTAAATTTATACTGTACAGTAAAATTTAAAGTCTCCTTGGCAGAAAAATTCAGACATTTTTATATTACAAGAACTTTATATTATAAAAACTCAGTGTCTATCACAAACATTTTCACAACCATGTTTTTTTTTTTGCTATTGTTTTTTTGCTATTGTTATTGCTGAGCCCACTGAATGGTCAACAGGAAGTCACATAGATCTCAGTTTCAATTCTAATCATGTGATAATTGACTACATAAGCTCTAATAACATCTGTTCAACTTAGACTAGAAGAAACTAGGTTTCCTGGACTCTTGAATCTAATATGGAATCAAATATTCTTGCAAGGAAAGGAGGATGAACACATTTCTATGGCAGGAGGCAAAGTCGGGGTGAGGCAGGACCGCATAAGGGATTTCGCTTACCGAATATTTGCAATAAAAAAAATCGCATTAGTAAGAAAAAAATCGCAAAATATCGCATTAAACATTTGCATACCCTGAAAGGAACTCCTGGGGTATGCCAATGTTTAATGCGACTTTTTTTTTTTTTTTTTTTTTGGTTTTTGGTTTTTGAGTCACATCCAGCAGTGCTCAGGGGTTCCTCCTGGCTCTATGCTCAGAAATCTCTCCTGGCAGGTGCGGGGGGACCATTTGGGATGCCGGGATTTGAACCAATGACTTTCTGCATTAAAGGCAAACGCCCTACCTCCTTGCTATCTCTGTGGTCCCTACTAATGCAATTTTTATTGTGATTATTCCGTAAGCGAATAATCGCGAATACTGCAATATTTGAAGGCTGGCCATGGGCCACAAAATGTTGTAGGAAGGGCTGCAAACGGCCCATGGGCCGCGAGTTTGAGACCCCTGTTCTATGGTAAGGTATGGAAAAAGAATAATTTATAATTATTCATCTTAGGTATGCTTTCATTATGAAATAAATGATATACAATTCACACATTAATAGATGAGAAAAAAGAAAAAGTTATAAATATCAATCTACTACAAATATGGTGACTAATTTTAATATATTGAAAATTTTTATATTAAGCAACACATAACCAAGAACAGTACTAGTAGACATGATAAATATGTTAAAGCATAAAATAATTATATTAAAATATGCCAGTGCATATGTTAATAAAATACGGGTATTTAAGTAGAGTTTTACTCAATTATTTAAAAATATTTAATTAAATATTTAATTAAACAAACAGTGTTTATTTACATGGTTTATATGTGTATGATTTGTGGTACAATTTAACACATCTTCAAATTATGTCCTAATTGTCACATCACCAAAAGTATTACACATAATTAAATAATCTCATAGATATTTACTTATTAACAATAATATCAAAAATGCAAATCCACAATTTACCAATGAGAAAGCTTCTTAGATGTCAGGCATCATTTAATGAAGGCATCATAGATTATAGTACTTTCTCACTCTGGCAACGATTTGGAATTTATTTTGATGATATTTTCAGGAATCTTTCCACCCATTATATATATATATATATAACTGAGAATGAGTGAAAATAAAAAGCAAAAGTAAAAACTATGCTTTATTCAACTCTTACTATCTTTTATATATGTTAACTAAATGATATACATTTTAGATTATAACTCAAAGAGTTTTGCAGCAATAACAATAAAGAATAGCTTTTAACTGCCCTTTGAATCAAACAGCTAATTTAAACCAGATGTGGTTATTGGGCCTTATACCTTCCTAAAGATTTAACATCATGTATCAACATAGAAAATTAAATAAATGGGAAGCCATAGGTATTATGCCTAGAAATGTATTTAGATTGTCAACAAATATATTTCTCTCAGCAATATTCTATAAAATACTTTTAATGGTGCATATCTAGGTATGAATAAATGTTTACAATTTTTAAACTCATCTATCTAAAATATATATATTGTCACTAGATACAGAGACATTCTCCAGAATAAAGAAACCATTCTCTAGTATCAAATTTTTATAGGGAATTTAGAATTTATATATTTCCCAATTATAATGTTTTCTATTTTGAAAGATTAAACTGCTTAAGCCATTCATCTTTTAGTGTTTTGCATAGTTTTTCCTTGTCAGTAGCACTTGATGGAAGCAGGAGCTTGTTGGCAACAAAAAACAAAATTATTAGAGAAAATACTTTATTTCTCATCATTTGAAGATGTTTTACCAACATACTATTTTAAAATCCTTCTTGCAGTGTAGGTTTTTCCCATTTTAATCACTTTCTTATCACATTTTACATTGTAGAAGTGTTAGTTTTGTGTTTGTTCAGATTTATTTATTTTCAACCTAGAAGTATTCATACTTAAAATTTATAAAATATTTTCTTTATACTTAGCATTTAAAGTGTTTACATAATGTCTGAAACAAGATTATAAGTAAAAGTCAGCATATAATAACAAATCAATTATGTATAACTACAGTAAAAATATAGCAGCACTTAAACTATAAACTTTTTCTCATAGAAAAATTACCATTGATATACACAAAAATTATAATTAGACACTATTCAATGGCATCTTAATGATATAAGACATTCTTAAAACACTAACATTTCATATCTAATACTATCAGACACATATTTGTCACTTGTCTTACCATACTTCTGTCTCACAAAATATTATAATAGAAATTTCAGATTATTACCGGTTAATAAATTCTCTGAATGGTTTTAATTTCACAGTTTCATATTTTTCTTATGTAGATATTTCCATCATAGTAATTTTGAGATGATTTAGTGTTAAAGTTGCTCTGTGATCCTCCCCCTACATCCCCACACTTTTGTCTTTTCTCTTTTCCCCTTTCATTTTATCTAGACTAATAACTATATAGTAAATTTTCTTTGACTTAGAACACACAAAAATTAATTTTATAGCTTTATTTTTATTTTTTCAAACTAGTTTTAATTTATTTTATTCTTAACTGTGTGTCATTTATTAACTGCACTCTTGGCCAGGTTTTACCACTGAAAGCTGCTCAAGAGGAATTAAAATATTTGGACTAAAAATGAAAACTAATTGGATTTTAAAACTCCCCTAGGCTTGTACTATTGAGATTATACAGAAAGCTTTCTAATCTCCCTCTGAATTCTGAATAAAAAGAAATTCTAGACATTGGCCCCATAGATAGAAACTTTTTTTTTTTTAGATTTCCAAATATATTTGCAAATATCTCAGAGCACAAGTCCACAAGGAAGAATTTTGATTTCTTGGTACACACCAATATTCTTCCTGCTCTTTTGAAAAATGGACATTTCTGTTTTGCTAACAAGATGCTTCTTTTTAAAATAGAGACCAGATGCTTCTCAAGGGCATAAGCTGCATCCTCCAACTTGTTTGCTTCTAAAGTCATTCTTGACTTGTCGGTCACCTTGCTTCTGGTTTCTCTTTGCTTCTGTGAAGCATCAGTGAGGTCTATGATATGAGCACCTCTAATTTTAGTCTTCACCATATCTAGAATACTATTTATTATGACATGCAAATTATTTCTTTGGTTGCATTTTTTAATTCTCTCTCATACTTACTGATGCTCTTCATTGATGAAGAATGCAGTTCTATTGTATCCTATTTGACCCTCGTTAGGGGTAAAATGAGACATGCCTATTTGTCTATGAAAAGCAATATTTCTCTATCCAGATCTTAGAATCTATATTAGTGGCTTTTCAATCGGTTTAAACCTTAGAACCAGCATTAGTCTGAGAATCCAAAGTATTTCGAAAGGCAGCAGTTAGTACCTACAAAAAAATTGGTTCGTTTGTTAAACTATATATATATATATATATATATATATATATATATATATATATATATATATATATATATATATATTTTTTTTAAAGCCTTTCTTCCTTCTTTCTGCCTTCCTTTCTCTACTATTGCATTAAATGCATGAAAACTCTTATTCTGGGTATTGTGACCTTACTTATTTTTAAGAAGGTATAATATTTTTTGAGAAGGTATAATATTTTTAAAAATATTTGTAAAGATAAATATTTATTTTAAACTTTCTTTTAGACCCTGTTTGTATGAGTGCATGTGTGTATTTGGTGTGTGTGTGTGTGTGTGCGTGAGTCAAAGCCAGGATTTCACATATGCAAAGCAAATGTTCTACTATTAACTTCTATCAAAAACCCATTGTACTTGATTTTTTTTTCTTGTTTTATTGGTTTTGGGCCACACCTGGTGATGCTCAGAGGTTACTCCTGGCTCTGAGCTCAGAAATCACTCCTGGCTTGGGGGACTATATTGGATGCTGGGGAATTGAACCGCAATCCACCCTAGGCTAGTGCGCACCAGGCAGATGCCTTAAGGCTTGTGCCACTGGTCCAGCTCCTGAACTTTATGTTTTAATATTAAAATTTTAGCAGATAGTTTAAAATAAAAATGTTTTGCTAAAAGAGATTTTATAAATTTATACAATTACACAACATTCTTTCAGAAATTTTCATTCATTTTGTTTGACCCTATTGCAATTTACATTCTTTTATTTTCTGTGATGCCTCCTTTCTCTCCTCAAGCATTTTTTTATATATTGGTATTCTTCCATTCTACTGAACTTTAAAAAATTATATTTATATGACTTTGCCATTTTAATGGTTTTCCTAATGGTTTTCTTCATCCTTTTGTTTAAAGGTTCATGTATATTTAAAAACTATCTCTATTTTGTGAGGGGTCCATCCAAGGCTCAGTTTTGGCAGTTCTCAGGAGGCCAAGTATGTTAGAGAACATTAAACCTGGTTTTTCTCACAAAAAAACATAACCTTAGTCCTTTGAGCTTTTTCTTTGCCCCTTAGTAAACTTTAGACTTCTAAAGTATATTAACTTCTTTAGAGTATGTTTTGGGTCTCAATTTTTGAATGAACTTTCACATTAGAAGTGGTTCTATAGAAGCTCAATTCTTTGAAAAAATGCTTGTAGTCTAAGGATTGCTATCTCCTCAACTTTCTGATTTGAAAAAATTGTGTTGATAGGAAGTTTACTTATGCCACAAGAAATGTACAATTGAAGTAGTTTTCATGACAAGCTATTTTTATCTGCAGACATAAATGGACTTTCAGATATCTGATGGTGCAGTTTTTCAGGGCCCAACAGAGTCATCAATCCTAATCTACTCAATGTGAGGTGTCTACTGCAAAATGCAAGTAGTTCAGAGGATAGTTGTGCGTGTGAAGGGTCCCTGATATGTGATGCACTTGAAAATATCTGTCTGAAACAAGATAAGAAAAGTTTCTGCCCACATGTGGCCTAATATACTGATATCCTCAGGACAGTACATAAATTCTAGTTTGCTACAATTTTATAGGCAATTTAAATGTCTCTGTGAATGGATCGGGCTATGGGAGATGTGGCTAGAACCAGACAATTCCCTCACCTGTAGAAAAGAGAATGCCTGGAAGATGGATGGGCCACCTTAACACAACTGCATGACACAAATGAACCACTTTCCACATTTTCTAAGTATATCTACTTTGTTAGTGCCAGTATAAACACAAATGGCCAGAGGAGCTTCTCTAGCATTCAGAATTTTTTCAGAAGATTTGAGGTAGTTGGCTGTTCTAATGCTAATACTTAGTATTTCCCTAATGCTAATTTAATTATTTCCCCCTTGATTGCAACAAAATGCTGAACTAATATGTTAATTTAAGTCAATTTAAATAATTATCATAATTGGGGCTAGAGCAAATTTTGCTTGCTTGTACATGGTCAACCCCAGCTTGATTCCTGGACCTACATATGATAATGTGAGAGAGTCAGGGATGAGCTCTGAGCACCGGGTAAGAGTACACTTCGAGGGGCCTGAGCAGTGGCGCAAGCCTTAAGGTGTCTGCCTTGCTTGCACTAGCTTAGGACTGACCGCTGTTTGATCCCCCTTGTGTCCCATATGGTCTCCCAAGTCAGGAGCAATTTCCAGCGCATAACCAGGAGAACCCCTGAGCATCACTGGGTGTGGACCAAAAACCAAAACCAAAAACAAACAAACAAAAAAACAAACATAAGAAGCACACTTTGAGCAAGCCAGGTATGGCCCAAGAAAACAAAAGTTCTTCAAAATCAATGACTGTAAGCCAGAAAAGTGTGAGGCATTTGGCTTCCACAAAGTGGACCCTTGTTAAAACACTGGCACATCTGGTCCTCAGAGTACTGCTAAGAATGATCCTCGTATTCACAATCAGAATATGCCCTGAACACCATAATCTGTGGTCCCAAAACAAACCAAGAAAAAATTTAAAAATATTAATGTAATGTTTATTTCCCAGTGAGTTAAAGTTTCACTGAAGTTCATCTGCCTTATTTTCTAATGGCTTTTCTGTGCCTGTGCAGTTCCTCCATGGGCTGCCTAAACTGTGTCTTTTCCAGTGGAGATTTCTCTCCTTTATCCCCAGGCAGACTCTTTTCTTTATTATCCAGAACCCCACCCACCAGGGATGGGGAAGCACCTTGTAATCCAGGTGGGTGTTTACATACCAAAAGAGGTTAGGGAAAGAAAAGAAAGTTAAGGGGAAGGGTTCATTTTATAGACTAAATTTGCTGAGATGCCTGGACAATTCCTGTTACACAGCATTTCTTAAGAGGGGCATCTCAGCAAATTTAGTCTATAAAATGAACCCTTCCCCTGGATTACAAGGTGCAGATGAACTTCAGTGAAACTTTAACTCACTGGCTTGGTGTTTTACTTCTCCCTGCTACCCTGCTGATGTCATCAGACTTGTCTGCCTGAGGGGGTAGAAACAGAGTGTCTGGGGTGGCCTCACCCAACACTTGTACTTTATATTATATATTTTAATTCATTAATATATAACTAATCACCATATTTTTCTTCACTGGGGTAAAACTTCTGTGAAATATTCCTCCTTTAGTATTTGGGTTACTAATAAAAACATTTTAAAATACTGTTTGAATTTTTGCACCCCCCCTTTTTTTTTCTTTTCTTTTCTTTACTTTTGTTTTGTTTTGTTTTTACCTTCAAATGGAACCACATAACTTGAATCATCTTGTTCTACCTCACAAATTGAGGGAGAAATAATGGAGGGCACCAAAACCAAACAGTTGTATGAACATTGACTAGAAATAAAAAAATAATCAGAGTTAAACACCAAATCCAAAGCCAACTACAACAGAATTGATACCCAATCTACAAGCTAGACACAGAAGGAAACCACTTATCCTAGCAGCCCGAGGGGGCAAAGGAGGGACAATATGGGATGCATGCTGAAAACAGGTGTGGAGGAAGGACAATATTGGTGATGGGAATGCCCCTGATTCAATGTCGCTATGTACCTAAAATACTACTGTGAATGATTTGTAATCCAATTTGGTCCAAATAAAAATTATTAATAAAAATACTTCCAGTATTTAAGTTCAGTAAGAAAATAAAAGTTCATTAATTATTGCTCCATTGAGAAACATATCACCATCTAGACATTTAGGCATCAATCATGTATAATTAAAAATAATTTATAATGAACTGATAAATAGATACTTCCATTTTGACAGCATCTAGAAATTGAAATGCTTAAATTAGAATTAAGAAGAAGCTTCCACTGCAGACAGAAGAGACCTAAGAATAAGATTCTAACTCTTAGAATTTTAAGATATAAATAAATTGCCTAATACCTAGCTTTAAAATATCTAGACTAGGCTAGAGTTATAAAATCACAAGAAGGGCGTATATCTTGTACAGGGTAAGGAAAATTGTTCAATCTCGAACCCCATATGGTTCCCTGGGTCCACCAGGAATGATTCTTAAATGCAAAGACAAGAGTAAGCCTTTACACCACTGGGCATAGCCCCAAAGCTAAAAATAACTAAATAATTTAAAAAACCTTAAAATAAAAGGGCCGTATCTGGGGAGCCAGAGCAATATGATAACAGGTAAGTTGCTGGTCTTGCATGTGGTCTATGTAGGTTCAATTCCTGGCACCAAAATGGTATCCATCAGGAGTGATCTTTGATGGTTGACAGGGTTTTCTAACCCTGTGCACTGCCATGTGTAGATCCAAATATTGTAAAATCACCCCACATGCCATATACCCAACACTAGGTAAAGTAGTGAGGCAGCTATCCTGAGCCTGTCCTGCCCAGGTTTACATATAAGACAATCTTTGTTTTGGGTTAAACTAAATTGTAATCAAACAAATACAAAGAAAACAAGGATGAACTTTGTTTTAGGTAAAATAAGGTGTAACTCAACAATCACTATGACAAATACTTTCTTATGTGGCAGAGACAGTGACAGAAGGGAAGTCAGAGGGAAAAAAAGAGAGAGATGGCTAGGAAAGGAAACCGTAGCAGTATTCCAATAAGTGATTTTAGAAATGGAAGAAGGGTCTAAGGCCAAATGATGTGGGCAGTCATTAAAAGCTGGATACAGCTAGCAATGAATTTGCTCCTAGGGCCTGCAGCAAAGGAATATACACTGCCAAGACTTGATTTAGCCCAGTAAAATCACTGTGAAGTTTATAATCTAAAGAGTTGCCAAATAATTAATTTGTTGTTAATTAAATGCACTATTTGTGTAATTTGTCACAGTGCTCATAGAGAACTAATTCAGTTATGAATAATGAAATAATACTAAATAAAACCATGAGCTCCAGGAAATGAATGTCATTACCCTCTTGCTTTAAATGGTCTTAATTTTTTCTAGAGATTCTTCTTTTTCACAGGGAGTCATGTTTTGAACATGACTTTAAAAATCTTTAATTTTTATGTATTCTGCCCCTTTTCAGGCAAATGCATTTTTTAAAGCTATCAATATATAATATATTAACAACATTTTGGGATTGGAGAGAGACCTCACAGGGCTAAAAGACATGTTTGGGTGTTGGAGAACCGTTATCCATTCAGTGAATAGCACTGTATGAGGAGAGTCAAGCCACCAAGCTGCAAGTATCTCCTTAAATTTACTATGCACTTCCAGATTAAGAACAAGAAAAAACAAAACAAACAAACAAAAAAAAAGTGTAAGGAGCCTGTAGTGGTTCTCATGACAGTGTACTTCAAGGGTGGAGAAACCTGAAATCTCTTAGGCCAAGGGAATTACCTTTCTAACTTCCCCAATTCTTACTATGCCTTCAAAAAAAAAAAAAAAAAAAAAAAAAAAAAAAAAAAAAAAAAAAAGGAAGGAAGAAGCACAAACCTTTTTCTGTAGTTGATGGTTGGGGTTTTTTGACTGTTTTCTTTTTTTGTTTGTTTGTTTTGGGGGGGGTCACACTAGGAAGCACTCAGGGGTTTTCCTGGCTCAGAAATCGCTCCTGGCAGGCTCGGGGGACCATATGGGATGCCAGGATTCGAACCACCGTCCTTCTGCATGTATGGCAAAAGCCCTACCTCCATGCTATCTCTCCAGCCCCTTTTGACTGTTTTTATTTGTTTGTTTGTTTTTGTTTAGTTTTGTCTTTTTCATAGTTGCTGGCTTTGTTTTTTGTTTGTTCTTTTTGTTTGTTTTTGTTTGTTTGTTTTTGTTATTGCTTTGTTTGTTTTTATTGTTTTTTGTTTTGTTACCTTTTTCTTCTTTTTACCTTTCTCTCTTCTAAATTGATATTTATAACACCTAGAAGGACCCCTCCGAGTTTTGTTTTGTTTTTCCTTCCTTCTTTCCCTTTTTCTTTTTCTATATCTCCAACAGAACTACATTGCTTGAATCATCTCATTTAGCCTCATCAATTGAGGGGGGAAAATGAATGGTACCAGGTCCAGACACTCACATGAGCATCTAGTGAAAATAAAAAATGATCAGACCTGAATATCAAACCCAAAGCAAACCCAAAGTCAGAGACAACAGAATCTATTTCTAATCCACAACAAGCTGTACAAGTAGAGACTGTAGTATTCTGGGGGTGGGGGGTAAAGGAGGGCGATATGGGTTGCATGCTGGGAACAGGGATGGAAGAAGGACAACCCTGGTAGTGGGAATGCCCCTGATTCATTGTGACTATGTACTATAAATATTACTGTGAAAGATTTGTAATTCACTTCCGTCACAATAAATGAAAAAGAACAAGAAAAAAAAAAACAAATTAAAAGGCTCTATCACAATCATTTGAAAAACAGATACAATAGTACCAACTGCAGTATCACAAAACAAAAGGAAGAGAGAGAAATGGAGGGAGAGAAACAATTTGCCTTAATCAAGGAGGTGGTGGTGGTGGTAGTGGCAGGATAGAAGGTAGGAGGGAACTGTTGGTGGGAAGTTACACTGGTGGAGAATAGTGTACATTGCATGATTGAAACCCAACCATGGACAATTTTGTAACCACAGTGCTTAAATAAAGCAATTAAAAGAATACTATTAAATAGATATGTAAGAGATTTTAAATAACTTAAAAATTTCATCTTGGTTGGTCACTAGTGATTAGGTAACAGAACTTATGGAAGTAATTTAAGTTATAGCACTTATACTGTATTTCAAAATGTTTTTCTAACATCACTGAGGTGAAAATAACCTGCAAGTGTAAGTGATTTTTCTCACTTATTAGAATAAACCAAAGGAGGGTAAAGGTATATATTTCTCATTACCTAAGATTCTCATAACAACACAATCTTTAATTAGTTCTAAGGTAAAGCTGGATGTAATGAATATTTTATTTAAAATATGTGAAATTTAAATAACAGGAAATGTACTTTTTATAGCTCTTAGCTCTCAAATGTCCATGGAGAGGTTAAATTATATGAACCATTATGGATATATATAATTGGGTGATGTTGTGCTTTAACTTCATCATCAATGGAAAATTGGGGTATTTTGTGACCATAGAGCAGAGAGATTAGGACTAAAACTCAGAAATGACATGGCCTTATTTTTAAGCCTTTCTTTTACATAGTGCAAGTGACTTGACAACCTTAATCACTTAGTTTTCTCATGCAGTTCATTTATGCTCATATACTCTGAAATGTTTGTGACACAAGTAGTCTGTTTAAGCAACCAAGGATTTAAAAAAGCCTACGAAAATGAATAGACACTACATTTTTTACCTGAATAAAACTACTCCTCTGTGCTTATGTATGTTATGTTATGTAATGTATGCAAAAGTGCATATAGAGAAAATTAAAGATATGTAATTTGCACTAATTGGCCAAATGAAGAGCTGCGGAGATAATTCAAAGGGCTGAGCATGTGCTTTGCTAACAGGCAGGAGACCTAAATTTAATCTGAGCACTTAAAGGCCTCCTGTGCACACTAGGTATGACCCCTAAGCACAAAGCTAAAAATACCCCCCCAAAATTATGCAAATATAGATATTACTCAATTACATAGTTATTTTTTTATAAATTGTATTTGCTTTATATCCATAGTGGATCTATAAAACAATTTATTTGTATGTATACAGTTCTGTATCACAACAATTTGGAAATACTAAAAATACCAAAAATGCATGTCATTTTAATAGATTTTCTTTCCACTTCTTTCCAACTTTTAATTTACATGCATTCAGAATCTACTTGTTTCTCACATAATCCATTGAATTCCAATTTATTGCACCCCGTCTCTTACCATTTGTTTTTCTCATTAGTCTAAATGCCTCAAGTATAAACCATATGCCTCTTTCATCTTTTATGCTAGTCATTCTCTCTTCACATATGGACATTAGTTGAAAGATAGGAACTATTTTATATCATTTTAAATTTTAGCTAAAATATTTCATTTTTGTCCCATTTTAGTTCATATTCAGCTATTCTAATTTATATTCAAGAAAACCATTCTACCCCAATTGAGTGACTCAATTATTTAACCACATAGCTAAATTGGAATAAATAAGGATTAATTACATGAAAAATGTCATATGAAAATAGATAATAATTCAAGATTTTCATAAAGAAGAGGAAATTTTGGAAGTCACTGAATATCTAATCATAACTGTGTTTAAGCACTATCAAAGAAAAATATCCCAGTTCTTTCTTTGCAAACACAATTATGTGATAGAATTGAGATTTCTAAAAATGCTTAACTGTGAGGAAAAACAGTAATTAGAAATAGAGGCCAAGGTAAAAATGAAATGGCATATTACTTTTAACTAACTA
The DNA here is from genome assembly GCF_024139225.1 of Suncus etruscus. Classification (NCBI taxonomy): domain Eukaryota; kingdom Metazoa; phylum Chordata; class Mammalia; order Eulipotyphla; family Soricidae; genus Suncus; species Suncus etruscus. The sequence goes on from NC_064851.1 coordinate 116,628,329, forward strand.
CTATAAGCATTCAAGATGAGGTACCGTATTTTCCAGCATATAAGACGATTTTTGAAACAAAAAAATGTCAACCGAAAATCGGGGGTTGTCTTATATGCCGAGTATATCCCGAAAAATGTTTCAATATGCCGCTAAATGAAAATTGTCTGAATATTGCCATAAAATGAATTTTCCAACTCAATCCTGCACCAATCACTGCCAGGCTGCTCGGACGGCAGCAGGCTTTTTATGCATGCAAATTATACAGTGTTTTGTACCCGAATTACACTGTAAAATGCCTGCTCAGATTGGCCAGAGTCAGAGAGGACGTCTATTACAGTATAACCTTTGGACCTTTGCTTATTGTGATTGACTCACTGTGGAAGATACAGTTGTGGCACAGGAACATTCTGTCTTATACAGCAAATATAGGCCTAAACCTATGCTTTAACTGTAAAATTAGGGGGTCCTCTTATACGCCCGGTCATCTTAAACGCTGGAAAATACGGTATTTGGAGCTATTCCTTAAGTAATTAAAAAGGCTGGTCAGAGGAATACTTTAATTTTTATGTTTTTAATCAAATTTTTCTATACTAAAAAATATTATTACCCCCATAAAAATCCTTGGTAAGCCTTGAGTTCCTGGTAAGGCTTAAACTTTCAGTAAGCCTTATTTAAATAGAAAACTTTCATGAACATCAGTAATTGGCTTCTTCCCATCTCAAATCACTAGAATCTTTCAAAGATAATATATCGGGAATTATTTGAATAATATTGTCAGTTTGTCTTCATATAGCTATCAGATACAAGTAAATTTACTATCTAAAAATTATCTCAACTAATTCTTATTATCTCAAATGTTTATTCTAGATTTAAAATCACTACCTTAAATATGTATTACTCAACATTAGTTGTTTTATCAAGATACAAAATGTCAAGCCCGCCAGAAACAGAATATGAGCTTTCATTGTAAAGCGCTGTGTTCACTGTTTTTTGTTTTTCTTTGTGATATGTTCAATAAGGAATTCTGGTAGAAGAGTCTCTCTGTTTAGAGTTCATGTTAGAACTAAGTTACGGGGATTGTTGTACTTGTTCTCTAGGCTCCCAGATGCACTAATAAAACCTTGTAGCGTGGTTCCTCTTTTGCATAGGCATGTTAAAATGGGAAAATATTATATATGCAAACAAGTTCTTATCTAATAGAGATAGTAATGCAAATTTTGTCATGCAGTTAAGCCTTATACCCTGAACATTGGCATAATGACTTGGCTCAGGCCTCAGAAAAATGGGCATTGTCCATACACCCCTACATCACCAGGAAGCAAACCTCTACCAGGGAAGACCTTACCGCTGCCCTGACACTGACTTACTCCAAAGCTTGTTCTCTTAACACCCAGACGACTTAGCAACAGCCAACAACCTGCTTGCAGGGCAGGGCTCTCTGTATATAATGGTGAGGTAAAATTAAAGGACGCTCCACATAATCCTGACTTTGATGAAGGAGATGCACAGAAACCAGAATCTTTAGCTACAAGAACCTGACACCAGTAACAGCTAATATGCGAAAAAAATTTCACCGGGACCAAAAAGAATGACTCAGGGGTTGCCTGGAGCCCAGAGTCGGTCTTATGCCAAAAAAATTCAGAGGTAAGGTCTCCTTATATAAAGGGCCAAGGCTTTTTTACCCCCCATTTTCCCCATATTTTGCTGGGCCTATGCAAGCAACAACAATTGACACGCTCACACAGTTATTATTGTATTTTTTTTTAACTTTTATCCTTTAAAAAAATAAGAGCTTACTAAACTTAAAAAAAAAAAAAGGAATTGTAGTAAAATGCCTGTCTCGAATACAGGCAGGGGATGGGAAGGGGGGGGCATTGGTGGTGGGAATTTTGCACTGGTGAAGGAGGGTGTTCTTTTAATGACTGTAATCCAACTACAATCATGTTTGTAATTACGGTGCTTAAATAGTTTATTTAAAAAAAATGAAGTGCTGTCTTGCTCACATATTTTTTAATGCCAGAACTGCTTAAAACATCTGGATCTAGGTAGATATTGGCTAATTCCTTCTTTGAAGGAATAAAAGGTAAATATTATAGGCTTTGTGGGTCACACAGTACGCTACCTGCTACATGGTTGCTATAGTAACAACAACCAGATGACAATAAATAAATAAACAAGAATGGTGTTGTGTTGTATGTATGTGTTTGTGTGCACATGTGTATATGTGTACATGTATAAGAAAGGGATGGAATGTTTTAGAAAACTGTTCCTAGACAGTGAAATTTGATTTTTATACAAATTTTACATTTCAGAAATAATTATTCTTTGGATAGATTTTAAGCATCTTAAAAACCAGAAGGAGGATATTACAGGGTCTAAGGACGTTTCTTTACATATTACTAATCCTAGTTTAATCACTGGCACCTCATATGGTTCCTTCCATTTCATCAGGAATGATCTCAAGCACAAATTAAGCCATAAACCTGCAGATGTATCCCATGAAAAAATGAATGAATAAACAGATATGTAAAACTCAATTTTCTTGGGCTACATCACAAGATAGTTGCAGTCTGCAATACTTTAGCCTGAAAATTCAACTTTGCAAAAGCTTATCTAGATGCTATACCAATATATTATATTTATAGTTTTAGTAATTACCAAATTCATTCTGTATCATTTTACCTCAAGAAACTCCTCAATAGTAATAATTTTTCAAGCATTTTGTAAATCATAAATAGACAGGGTGAGCATTTCAAACACTGGAACTGGTTATATCATTTTTCTTTATAGAAAAGAATAATTTAACTAGTATTTTAATTTTTTGGAATTTCACACATTGTAAATCAGTATTGGATCATCATTGGGAGAATGACAAAATGAGATTCCAATATACAAGCATAGTGGATTAATATTAACATTATTGACTGATACTAAGAAAAGTTAAGAGAAAAACTCTCATTTCAAAATTCATGTATATCAGTCATAATTCTTTCTTCCTTAAATGTACATGGTAATACCATTAATTATTTTTTTATTTTTGTCTTTTCATCAATTAATTTTCAAAACTTTGAAGAAATAAATTGAAATAAATATTTTCCAAAGAATTAAGTAAAACTTCATAGTCTTTACTTTTATTCATAAATATTTAATTATAGATTTGTCAGAATTTTATGATATTCTAATTTTTGTTCTGCTTTAGTTTTGTTTTCTTTTTTCATTCTCTCTAACTTTCTTAAATATTAATATCTTTATTTAGACACCTTACAAACATAATTGTGGTTGGGTTTCAGTCATATAAAGAACACCCCCTTCACCACTGCAACATTCCCATCACCAATGTTCCAAATCTCCCTCCTCCTCACCCTCCCTGCCCGTACTCTAGACAAGCTTTCTACTTCAAACTTCAAAATATTAACACATATTTTTATTCAAAATATTTTCTGATTGAAACCAATACATCATGATTCTCTATATGTTAACTAAATTTTTTGTGGCCTGAGATAAGATACAAAACTCAGGCTCTTGCCTTGCATATGACTAATCACTATTTAATCCACAGCAGTGCATGTGGTCCCCTAAACCTCAAGAGGAGTGATTCCTGACCACAAAATTAGGAGTAAGCTCTAAACACTTCCAGATGTGTTTAATTTTTTCAATAACTTTGAAAACACAAATATTCTATAAAACATTTGATTACATACCTTAAATCGAGTATATTTTATAAAAATTAAAATATTATTTATAAAATTAGTGAACCAAATTAATTCAGAAATATGTATTGCAATTTCTAAGACTTATTGCTAATTTGGAATATAAATTATCCCATATTTTTTGGATGCAAATCAAAAAATGGGGAGATCCTATAATTAACATTAAGATGATTGCTGTCCCATAAATGGAGAGGTTGTAGAAGTGGCAAACAAATAAAGAGAAAGTGTTGGTGCTAGAAGGTACTACAGTCTTGCATATGGCTAACCTTGGTTTATATCCAGAATCCCATGTAGTTCCCCAAGCACTAAAGTAGTGACTCTTTACTTATAACTAGAAAAAAGCCCTGAGCATCACTAGATGTAGTTGTTTACCCTCCAAATATTTTATATTCATTTAGTAAAATTTCTAATTGGTTAAAGTCAAAGAAAATGTTGCCAGATACCATTTTATTAAATTTGGCAAAGCTTATTTAAATGTTGAATATATAATAGGCATTCAAAAAGGCTTAAATTCAAAACTGGAGGATTGCAAGTAAAAATGCACTACCCGTTTTTTAATATGATTTGCAAATGTAAATGCAGGTGCTTTACTTCTGAATTTTATGAAGTTTGTCTTTTCAGTGGCATTCCCAATAGGGCTTAGGAATAGAATACTGTGGTTATAAATTTTTTATGAAATAATAGAATGATTTATATGTGTATAAAAATGGACTTACATTGCAATGTATTGAAAATTTTCCATACTCTGATAGCAATAAAAACTATGTCAGCTAACGAATAACCTTACCTAGATGTTTCGTTACTATTTTATAATAATTTGTTTTTTTAATTTTTTATTCATAATATTTAATCATGAAATTTTGATCTCTCATACAAAGGTTAAACTTATACATTTTCTTTTTACATAGAAAAGTCATCAATACAATCTAATGAAGAAACTTTTAAGGATTCTAGATATTCTGTTACAAATAAAGAACCCAATTACATTGCCTTCTTTTCCCCTGATTAAATGTTCAACTTTCATTATTATTGTAATGGGACTTAGTCATTTATGAAAATAGATTTAGATTGAATGGTAATGGCAGTTGTTGCATTAACTTTCTGTGTGTTCTTTCAAAATAATCTGGGTTACTCTTTGTCTTAGTAGTGACTATAGATTTTATTCTAGGAGTCTGAAGTTCCTATAGTTGTACAATGATGCAGTGTAGAGCTTTATGAGATTTTTTGGTTTTATTTGATGTTTCCATGTTTTGTATGAAGGTAATGTAATAGTTAAGTGTCCATTTTCTTGTCCTGGTTCCGATGGTAAAAAAAAAAATAAAACAACTTCTATAACTTCTATGTAATAAGTTCCACTTTTAAGGCACAGAACTCATGTCTTCTATTATTTAAAAATATGATAATGACTTCCAATAAATTAAAGCTTTTTGGAACATGGATGGCTTGTTGTGCCACAGTAGACTCATGTGGGGTACATATAGAGGCCAGTGGAACACAACAAAAATAATGTACCTGTCATAAAGAGAGAGATGTATTATCTTGAGAATGTTGAGCAATATTTATGTTTTCAAATTAAAATAAAAATCTTTAATTTTAAATAAGTGGAGATATTAAAAACATCGAATGAGGGGTAAAATAGTATTGTTAGGAGCTTATTAGATAGCTTTCTAATGTATTCAGTAGCTGCATTATTATTTCTTTTTTTTTAAACCACACCCTGTGACGCTCAGGAGTTACTCATAGCTATGTGCTCAGAAATCCCTCCTGGCTTGGGGGACATTATGGGATGCCAGGAATCGAACTGAGGTCCATCCTGGATTAGCCACTTGAAAGGCAAATGCCTTACTGATGCGCTATCGTTCCAGTCCTTGTATTATTATTATTATTTCTAATGGAGAGTTCCGATGTGCCACAAACATATTATGGAAGCTACAAGATATTATAGAACATATTATATTTCACACATACAACATATTATGGAAATATAGGTTAGTATGAACAATATTCAGGTTTCAAGCAGATGAATGTCTGGATCAATGAATGTATTGTTTACAAATTAGTATAAACTTACCAACTAGGAAGACAAAAAAAAACTTATTCCATACTGATTAGTCTTACTGAAAAATACATAAGCCTACATTTCTCACGTAAAAGATTCATTTTACTGCTATTTTATTAAAAAATTCTATACAGGAATGTTTGGAGGGTCATATCTACCTAAAATTCAGTAGTTTTTAATTCTAGGTAAAAAAAAAGATAGCACCAGTGCTGAAGACACTTACCTTTCATGACGCTACCTTGCATTCAATCCTAATGCCACCATATGGTGTTCTGAGACCTGATAGAAAAGTTCTCTGAATGCAGATCCAGGAGTAATTTCTGAGATTCATTAGGTTTGGCCCAATAAGGAATAAATAAATTAAAATTGCTAACTTTGATCTTACAGTTTAATTTTAAACATGATACAGGCTTTAAAAGTAAACAAACTTGGGGCTGGAGTGATAGCACAGCATTGGGGCATTTGCTTTGCATGTAGCAGAGGAGAGACAGACCAGGCATCTCATATGGTCCCCTGAGCCTGCCAGGAGCAATTTCTGAGCACAGAACCAGGAGTAATCCCTAAAGGCCACCGGGTGTGGCCCCAAAACCAAAACAAATAAGAAAATAAAAGTAAACAAACTTTACTTTCAAGATTTACAACATCCTTAATACTTAATAAAAGTTATATTAAAACATCTTTGATTAAAGCATTTATTCTTGATAACACCTCTTACATGAATACTATGCAGAAAAATATTAGGGCTAATGTAATTATTTACATAAAAGAGGATTTTCCTATATATCATATAATGTTCTATTTAAAATATACATTCAGGGTTCAAGAATGTATATTATTAATCAAAAGAGTGAGTCAGATAGAATGTAAATATAATAAATAAAAAATAAGATAGAGTAATTAGTGTGTTCTTTTTGCTTTTTTGTTTTGAAATTTCTCCTGGTGGGGCTCCAGATTTATTCCTGCCTTGGTCACTCCAAGATCATTCCTAGAGGCTCTGAGGAAATCCTATGGGGTGTCATGGATAAACATCTGTTTGTTTGTCACATGCCCAAGGTACAATTTCCCTGGCTCCATTAATCATATGTTCTTATTAGAACAATGTGTCTAAGACTTAAAGAGTAAATAATATTTTAATAGTAATTTGAGAGTGATGTAGACTGCTTAGGAGTGCAGTAGAAGAAAAATTCTCTTGCAGAACCAGAGTAGATGGGAACTACTAAAGAAGTCTCACAAAGTTGCAAATTTTCTAAAAAGTTAGAGAAATGAAATCTAAATGGATACCGATCCATTTCTAGCTAACTAAGCATTGCAGCATCCAAATGGTTGGTAAGGGACACAGCAAGTTGTAAGGCAGCAATTTAAATAGACATTTTTTAAACTAGGACCAAGTCCTTCACTAATTCCATATGGTCATAGATGAGAATGGGATGTGTTAAAATTAGAATGTTCTGTATCTTTGGAACACGATACTATCAAAACCATACAACACCCCTGTGAGACAGGTAAGCATTACTGCCTCTTTGCAGAGGAAAAAGATGTTCCACAGATGTTAAGTGACTCACCATAATCCGTAGTGCATTTCAACTGCCAAGTGGGGATGAGTTGATGATCTTCTAGCTGAGAATATGTTCACAGTCTACTGACAGTGGAACCAGGGGAACAGTTGTATAAACTATAATACTATCTATTTTGTGATTACAATTAAGGACAGTGTTTTAGAAGATATATTTTAGGCAATAATGCTAAGAAATAAAGGAATATAAAAAAGAGTAGAAGACATCTCAAAGGAAGAAAATTTCCCTACAATGTATAAAATATCTCAGAATGGTTGATGAAAATGATAGTGAGCAATTTCTTTCCAGGCAATTAATGCTGCATAACAGATTATGACCAAAGTTTATTGGCATAAAGCAATGGCTTTATTCTCATTGAAATTTTCTTACTTTTAGTAACTCAGGTTGGATTGGACTGAGTAGGTTTGGTTTTGGGTTTCATATGCAATTACTCTCATGTGTGGCTGAAATGAAAACAGCTGAGGACTGGCCCTACATTTGCCTCTCTTCATGAGGTCCCAGTATCTTTCCAGGAGATATTCCCAAATAAACTGTTTGGCTTGTTGGCCTTGACAACCTTCTAGAATTTATCAGAGCTCCTCAAAATGTTCCATCAAGCAAGTCTCATTGTCTTTGCTAACCCATTCCTCAAAGATATATAGAAGAGGTTTCCTAGGAATATCATATTTTTGTACCATCAATAAGGCAAAATTTATGATGAATATATTTGGGAGACACTTACTTGTGGACATAGAAGACTTGAGGAGAGAAAATTAGATGATTATTTAAAGATAAAAGTAATATGGAATTGTTTTCTAAAGATATTGGTTCAAACAGGATGATGACATGGGGAAAAAGTGAAGGATATAAAAGTCATGGGAAATAAATTTATTTTAGCTTCCTATAATGGTATTTGATGGATTTGAAGTTATGTTTACAACTGAGAGAGAGAAAAAAGGCAGAAAGTTGACCAAGATTAGTCTCATTCTTTAACATGCAAGTGGCTGGGTGAGTATTTGCAAGATTATTTCACAGCATGGCAGGTTCTGGATATAATCTGCTATGAAATGTATTTGTATTGGGTTCTGCAACTCAGTCTGAAGAAAACAGTGGAAGAGACAATTCTTATTATTAAATGGTATCAGATATTCAATTCTAAATTTAACATGTGTTTTTATATTCTTTAAGTATGCATGCTCTGTGGTCAGAGAGATTGTAAAGTTGGTTGGGTACTTGCTTTGCAGGTAGTTAACCCAATTTAAGTCCCTAGCACCTCATATGGTTTATGAACTCTGAGTAGAGTGCTCCCTGAGTGCATAGTTCAGGAGTAAGCCCTGAATACTATTGGGTGTGGTCAAAACTATAACAATAAAAATATTTATGTTTTAGAATAATCTTAACTGTACACTCAATTTGGTGTTATCTTATTAATAAGTTAAATAAGTAAATGTATTGTGTATCTTTTCAAATCATACATATATTTATGCAGGCCAATTCTGGAAAAATTAGGTGTGACAAGTTTGATTTATAAAGCATTGTATCTGATGGTGAAGTTGTAATGTCCAATGTTTTAGTTACCCACATTTTACAGAGGATTTTATATGACTACAGAAATGGCTTAAATAACCTTTTGATTTTTCAAGTCATAAAAACACATTCTGTCCCTGCAAATGTAAATTATACAAATTTACTGTGATTCAGTGGGACAACAATCTTTTCAGGTCACTCCACTCAAAATTACAACTAATTAAAATGTGCCAAAGAAAGGATAGAAATTTATCACTGCTCATTAAACCTGTAAAGACTGTGTTAATTAGATGCCAGGCTCAGTAACTCACATAAATGTTTGCTGCCAGTCTAATTTTAGAGAAAAAAAGAAAGTGAACTACAGGATATGCTAACTGGAAATGTAAAATAATATTAAAACTGCAGCTTTAGGTGAAAACTTGCAGCTTTTAAAAACTGATATTATTGTGGGAGACTGGTCTAGCTATAAATCCAAAGCAAAAGTCAAATATGAAAAAATGATATTTAACTGCAACCATAGAACTTTGTAATGTAATGTAATGTAATGTAATGTAATGATCAAGGTGTTTGATCGGGATGGGGAAGATGGGGCTGGGGATGGGAGTGACAGAGTATGAGAGCACTGGTGATTTGACACTAGTGGTGGATTTGGTGTTGAAAATATGCCTAAATCTCAATTATCAATAACACTGTAAATTATGTTTTTTCATTAAAATTTAAAAATTCATATTATTGTCATCATGCATTGGTCTAAGCACACATAATAAATTGTTAAATTAAGTAAAATAAACTAAATGGTTTAAGTTAGTAGGAGCTAACAAGGAGGGAAATAAAAAAAACGATTCATTTAAAAAGCTGGAGAATTTTAAATCAATGATTATTCAATATCATTTTATTAAACAAAGCAAAATATTTGCTGGCCATTTCATAACATAATGTTGCTAGTATTGAAATAAAGTTAGACTCTGAGATAAATAAAATTCAATCTTAGAAAAAATAAGATCAGAGGAATAGAAATTTCTTCAAAAAAGAAATACAAATTTTCAAATGATATATAAAAATTTTTATGTCACCAATTATCAGGAAAATACAAACCAAAGTAGCAAAGTGATATCAACTCACACTTGAGAGAGTAGCACTCAGCCAGAAGAATAACAACTGATGTTGTTTAGGATGTGTGGAAAAGGGACCCTCTAATAAGTCCATTCCTCAAAAACTCAGAATTTTGCTTCCATTTAATCAGCAACTCTATTTGGAAAAATATTCCAATATACAAAAGCACAATGCAGAAAATTTATATATGTGGTACTATGTTTATTGAACAATTGTTCACAATTGTCAAAACTTGGCAACCATCCACATGTCTGAGAACAGATGACTGGATGAAGAAATGGTGTTGCATAGTCACAATGGAATACTAGTCATCCATAAGAAAAGATAAAATATTACAATTTACAATTTACTGCTCTGTGGATGGATCTGGAGTGTGTCCAATTGAAAGAAATCAGTTAGAATCGTAGATGGAGAGAGATAGGCTAAGAGTGATCTCTCTCATATGTGGGCTATCAAGAAACTTTGAAGGAGGATATCAAATGCCCGAATACAAAAAGAAACAAAGAGCAATGGAGCTGGAGTAATAGCACAAAAGTTTGGGCATTTGCCTTACACTTGGCCAAACCTGGCTTGACCCCCCTTGCATCCCATATGGTCCTCTGATCCTGCTAGGAGTGTTTTCCCTGAACCCCTCCCTGTGTGCTCCCCCACCAAAAAAGAAATAAAGAGCAGAAGATTTGATCTTCAGTATGAAGTTTGCCACTTGGGCAGTGGTCCAGGGAGGATTAGTTAGGGAGAGGAACACTAGACATATGTAGAGGGGAAACATGCCTGTCACAGAGGCAGGTAAGAGGATGGAAAAGAAACTGAAGACATTGGTGGATGGAAGTGGCTAAGGGTAAAGTGAATGATATCAAAACATTGTAACCCTGATACAAGACCACAAATATCTTTATAACATTGAACTCACATTGATGCAATGAAAATAAATCAATGTCTTGGGGCCAGAGCAGTGGCCCAGCAGTAGGGCTTTTGCCTTGCTCGCAGCTGACCTAGGATGGACCATGGTTCGATCCCCCGCCGTCCAATGTGGTACTGCAAGCTAGGAATGATTTCTGAGTGCATAGCCAGGAGTAAGCCCTGAAAAACACCTACTATGGCCCAAAAATCAAAAACAAAAAAAGATAAAGTAATGTCTTAAATTATTTTAATCAAGTAAAATAAACATGTTAATTTAACATGTAGAAAGCAGTGCTGATTTTTTCCATAAAGTGTATTTTATGTAACAAAATACTTAAAGAGAGTACTTTCTTCATACATAGGATCATCCACATGCATAGGAAAAATTGTCTCCAAACATGAGGTCACCTAATTTTCAAAGTCTGAGTACCACATTGTTCATGAGCACATGGACTGTATGGTGTCAGTTAGTTTCAATACAGCTTTAACATTAGAATTTCCTAAAACCTAATTTATGCTTATAGATTGTTTAGCACAATTTCCCTCTCTTTGGATGATGCAGACTCTAGAAACAAAGAAGATAGAGTGTGAAAAGAGGGTAATCAACCACTAATTTGGTGAAGTTTTTAATCTCAATTTTTGGACTAACTCAAAAATGCCTACCTTTTAAAATGATGGCTTTAGTTCAACTCATTTTTCTCACATAATAATTATCTCTTCAGAGATGTTTTGAGCACATATTATGATCTAAGAATCAATTAATTTGTTTTAAAATCTGCTGTCATTTGAAATAATACTTCCTGAAAAACAAACTGATGGCAAAGTAGGTATTAACAGGACAGAATGAAACTTTTGTTGAAGGCCAAGAAACCCATCTGTGTTCTGGAGTCTCAAGGACACCACAAGGACATTTGGAACAACTAAGCTATTTTGTTTAGTGGCAGATCCCTGAAGATGTAGAGCTGCCCTAGCTGTGCAGTGCTAGAAACATGAATGTACCCTGGCAGGCTGCTATATTGGAGTATTCATTGGGGTAGAGTTGGAGGGTTCTCCAAGTACTATGTGGTGCTAAAATTGAATTTAGGTTGGATAAAGCCATGTACTAACCTCTGTACTATTTCTCCAGCCCCTTTTGTAATGAACCTTAACAGAACTGTATAATCATATAATCATATAAAATTCATTTTATTCCAGATATATAGCTACTGTTTTTTGTTTTCTTATTGGCTTTGGCTTTCTGATTTACAATTGTCCTTAGATAGATTACAGTTAGTTCCTATATGATATACTTGATGTGCCCTTAAATGATTCTACTCATTATGTCACTTACCTGCTGCAGTATTTTATTGCTAGGAATGTTTCATTTCTTGTAAAAAAAATTCTGACATTAAAAAACAGAGCCTTCACTGTGCGCTCTTTTCTTGGACACTTTTTTTTTTCAGTCACAATGGCAGGTTTCTTAAAGAAATATCAAGATATCATCAGTAATATCTTAGTAACTCAAAAAAAGCACTGGAAATATTTTTTCTGAAGGTAGTCTTGTTCATCTCACTATTAGACACAAATTCAATGATCTGTTCTAGTAAGTTAAAGATAGTCCTTCAGCTGAACAACTAAAATCCTTCAAAATATATATGGTAGACAATATATATATATACATATACATATACATATACATATATGCAAACGTATGTTTGGGTTGGCACATCTGGTGATTTTCATGACTTACTCTGGGTTGTGTGCTCAGAGATTATCCTAGCAGAGCTTGGAGGACCATATGCAATGTAGGGATTAAACTCAGGTTGCTGACATGCAAATCAAGCACCCTACTTGCTTTCCCATCTTTCCAGCCCAAATATATATACTTAAAATTAAAATAAGGGTGATTCCAAACATTACTCAGGGGGAAGTCTTCATGGCATTCAGTCAACCTGGTCAGACTGTTTAATGTTCATATAAGAAAGGCATTGTTACTCAGGTACAGTAGTGCTGAATGCCTATGCCACCCTGGTAGTGTTTAGAGTCCGAAGAATCTATTTGATCACTTATGGGCCAATATGTTACTAGGAATCAAACTGCTATTCTAATTCTTTGAGTTAATTTTATGGCTCCTAATACTTTTGTGGTTCCTTAAATTCTTCCTATGTTTTCCTTAAAATTGAAGTTGAACAAACCCTTTAATTCTTTAACTGTGTGCTTTAACATGAGATTTTTATAAAAATATGATAGAAAATTCTTATTATTTATAATGAATTTCTTCTAAATCTGGCCGACTACTAGATTAAATGCATTTATATTTTCCTAGTTAACTATGGAAAATATTTTATCAACCATTTATTTATATAATGTAAATAAATATCTCTCTCCATTTCTCAAAAGTTACACCTGTTTGTAACTCATCTACAGACTCTTCCTCATATTTATTTGTTGTTGGTGGTGGTGGTTTTTGGGCCACACAGAGTGGTGCTCAGGGGTTACTTCTGGCTTTGTGCTCAGAAATCGCTCCTAGCTCAGGGGACCATATGGGATGCTTGGGGAGCGAACCACTGTCTGTCCTAGGTCAGCCAAGTTCAAAGCAAACACCCTACTGCTTTGCCACTGCTCTGGCCTCTCCTCTTTACATTTGCTCTAGATCTTGACCAAACCAAACCACAACAAAAGAAAAATCATGCTCAGTTTTTTGTGTGAATATAATAACAGAATACATATTACATTGTATAGTTCTGTAGGTTAGACAGGTTTCTATCTCAGCTTCCTTAACTTCAGTACTACTTAACTGAATGATACTCTAGACTAGACATCTCTAAAAGTCTGCTTATATCCAGAATCTTTCAAATTGCATTTGAATAATAAAATCAGGAATCAGAGAGCAAGGATAGCAGGCAAGGCACATGGGTTCAATTCCTGATATTCTATATGGCCTCCAAGCACAGAGGTAACAATAATGTCTATGTACTATCAGGAATGGTCCAAAGGGGGAAAAAACATCCAAAAGCACACATACAAATTTGTAAGGATAAAAACTTCCTTGTTTTTAATATTCAAACATCATGAGAATGAGGAGGGAAAGCAAGAAATAGAGTACATGTTTATGTATATTTAAGCAAGGAGTAGAGGACATGCTTATGTATATTTGAAAAAGAGAGAGATACTGGAAAGTCTTTAAAGTGTATAGTAACAATTAAAGAAAAAAGTTGTGGAGCTGTATGTATTAAAAAATTTACTTCTGTAAAATAACATATGTTTTTTTGTTTCATCTTGTTATGGGGCACCCCCAGGGATAACTCCTAATCTGCCTCAGGGATCATATTGGGTATCAGCGATTGAACCCGAATTGACTACATGCAAGGCAAGCACCTTTCCTACTATAAAACACACTGGTGAAAGGAAGGTCACACATGTTAGGACTGATACTTTATCATTGAATGCCTGATGTGACTGTATTATGAACAATTTGAAAATCCTGGTGTTATAATTAAAAATTAGAACAAAATAATTTGTCAGATATTATTTTATATTAATTTAGGTAGCCCAATGATCTACTGTTTTTCTGGTGCCTGACTAAGTACTAATAAAAGATGCTCTAAATTGCACATTTTTAAAAAGTGTATATATATGAGAAGATTGAATAAAATCTTGTTAGAATTTCACATTCAATAAATTTTACCTTTGGAAAAAGATCATATTTATCAGAAAATATACATATAAAAAAGCTAAGATAAAATGTTTTTATATTCTGATTCAAGTTTAATTAAAAAGAAATAAAATTATATGTTTGTAATGTGTGGCCCCTGAAATACATAAGCTCACATTTCATTTAGATATTACATTCAATTTCAGGATTGCCTGGCCTCTGGACAAACTAGTTTTTGATGACATTCTTTGAAGGTCCTGATTTCTCTCTTCCCATAGGGTGATGTCAGGTAGAGCAGTATTTGTAATGGGATGCATTAATACTAAGGAATTTAAATTGATACATTCAACCACTAAGGGGGACAATTTAAACAACTTTTCTCATTTCTCCCTATTTGATTTGAGAAAATAAATGTCTAAATAGATATTCCCTTGCACATATCAGAGATATTTAAGGGATGCTGCTTTGCAAATAAATGCTTCATATTATTTCCTTCTTATCCTTGAAATCCATGAAAAAATATAGAAGAAAGAAAAGAGGTAGAACAATGAGGATTTCCTGTGTCATGAAAGCAACAACCACATGTGTTTGAGGCTGTGTGAGGATACTTCTCATTCAAAGGCTACGAATGTCTTATTTGTTCTGTCTGTTTTGAAAGGAAAATTTGCCAAGAAATCTGATATGGTCTTAATGATAACATATTCTGGAGTCTTTTCTAATATAAGGGAACTCCAACAAAAAACTGGCAATTTTAGAGGCATAATGTCCTATGATTCTTTAACCTCTAGGATTATATAGCAATTTATTCCTAACAGCTGTGAATACAAAGGCAGGCTCTGGATACAAGCCTTCATTCAAGACTTTGAAAGTGAGGCTAAGACTATTGTAATTGGGAAGACACATTGGACTCAGATCCTTTGAAACAAAAAGCAGAACATTTTTATGTACTGCAGTGAGTCAAGGAAGAGTAAGGTCATCTGTTTTTACTAATTGGTACAATCTGAAGCTTGAATCTTGATTCTACTCTTCCTCAGGGACTCAGAGATGGGCTCCATGTCTTTCTTAATGATGATTTTTCAAAGTAAATGGCCCCAGGTTCTCTAGAAAGGCATTTTAGGTTGTTAAACCTGCAAGAAACTTGAAGCAATACATCTCAAAGGGGCAGATCTGAAAGAATTTACAATTGCAGGTTTCCTGAAAACAAATACTCTTGAGTTTTTCTTTTATTCAAGGAAAGGAAGCTCCTGGACCAATAATTGGAAAGAAGGTTAAACTCAAATTAATAGAACTAAAAGAATAACACAGTCATTGGCCAAGAGTTATATTAAATTCCATACAAATACATGCATATGCATATATTTGGTAATAAGATAACAGAATTTCAAGTAATCTACATATCATTATCTTTAAACTAAATTTATTTTAATAAAAAGAAGTCTTTTCCTGAATGTTTTACCAATACTCCAAATTCTTGATTAAAGCTGAACATATATATCACCTTTATTTTCTTTCTAGCTTTTTTTAACTAAGTAAATATCAATGCTACTTTTTACACTCAAAAGCTCAAAGATTTTTAATGATTTTTAACTTAAAAATATAGTTTTCAATCTAGAAATATTTGTAACTAGACAGTTACTGAATGGGAAAAATAATAAGTGATTAGAATTATCTACTAAATAAAGGTCAGATAGTGGAAACTTTTCAGTTCTTACATATCTTAACAATTTCAGTTCTTAATTAATTTTTTTATTCTTTAGTTTCTATATTATTAGAGTGTCTCACACATAAGTTCCTTTCTTTCCATTTTATGCCATATTTTTATCCATGTACAATTTCCTCTCATAGGCTCTAGGAAAAAGCCTCCTTTATTTATTTATTATTTCTTTTTTGTTTTTGGGCCATACCCTGTGATGTTCAGGGGTTACTCCTGGCTATCTGCTAAGAAATCGCTCCTGGTTTTGGGGGGACATATGAGACTCTAGGGATCAAAACCAGGTCCGTCCTGGGTCAGCCACATGCAAGGTAAATGCCCTACCACTGCACTATCGCTCAGGCCCCAAGCCTCCCTTATTTTTATCAATAAGATTATTCGCTGTCACTGTTTTAAAGACAGCTGCTATTTTTGCCCAGTGATTAACAATTAGGAAATTCACTCTGCTCTTTGCCAGAGGAATATCTTTTTTTATTTGTTTTGTTTTGTTTTTCGGGCCACACTCGTTTGATGCTCAGGGGTTACTCCTGGCTAAGCACTCAGAAATTGGCCGTGACTTGGGGGGACCATATGGGATGCCAGGGGATCGAACCATGGTCCTTCCTTGGCTAGTGCTTGCAAGGCAGACACCTTACCTCTAGCCCCAACTTGCCGGCCCCAGGAATATCTTTTAAATTTATCTTCTTTCCCTCCCTCTTCTCGCTTTTCTTTTCTTCTTTTTCCCTACATCCTTCCTGAATTATTTTTTACAGTTATGCCTGTATTACATACTGTACTGTCTGAAATAAATATCAAAACAGAGAAGACAAACCAATAAGCCAGGACCTAATAAAACATGTGGTAAGTGTTAAGATTGTGAAGCTTAATTAAATATGGCATTTAACGCAGATATCCTGGTAAACTGATTTGGAAAGAGCTGAAGAAAAATAAAGTTTAGCCATTTAATGAGGAAGAGGAATAAGAGAGATGATGCTAGTGAAAGGCATATTAATCATAAGTGATTGGTCACAGAGAAAAGAGAAAAATGAAATGTATTTTTAATCTAGAAATATCTGTGACTAGATTGTGATTGAATGGTAAAAATAATGAGTGATGAGGATTATGTGCTATATAGGGGTTAAATAACAGAGACTTTTTAGTTCTTAACTATCTTTGAGAATTTTTACTGCTATCAGAAAAGGAAAACACATTATATGAAATAAAAAGCTGAATGATAATGTCTGTACCACTGAAAGAGAGTAATGATGAAAGTATTTGTGGTAAATTAATATGTTTTGTAAACAACTTACCAAAAAAAACCCAGCTAGTAGTCTGTTAGAATTGTAGAAAAGAGTAGAAAAGAGGGGCCTAGTGATTGTGGTAGGGCACTGCCTTGCAAGCGGCTAACCAGGACAGACTTGGGTTCAATCCTCGGTGTCCCATATGGTCCATATGGTTCCCCAAGCTAGGAGCGATTTCTGTGATTTCTGAGCACATAGCCAGGAGTAACCCCTGAGAGTCACTCAAAAGCAAAAAAAAAAAAAAAAAAAAAAAGAATACCAAGATATTGATAGAAGTCACAAGAATCTAGAGAAGACAAATATGGAAAAGCTTTTTTAAGGGGTAATTGAGAGGGCTTGCAAATCTTTGGTTGCCTGGAAAAAAAAGGGAATAAACATTGATTTTAGAACACTTGTAGAAAAGCTGTATTTCTGTGATATGGTATACTCAGAAGGCAATCATAAGAGAATATCTAGGTAATAAAAAGATGATGATTCATTTTGCATTTTTTTTTGAGTCACATCTAGCAGTGCTCAGGGGTTCCTCCTGGCTCTACGCTCAGAAATCGCTCCTGGCAGGCTCGGATTTGAATCACAGTCCTTCTGCATGCAAGGTAAATGCACTACCTCCATGCTATCTCTCTGGCCCCTCATTTTGCATTTTATGGGGATTATAAGCTGATTACAAATACAAATTTAGACATGATGTATACATATAATGCTTAAATTATAGATAAAAGTTGGCTGTGCTCATGATAAACTATTAGTAAAGGTTTAGTATCTGCACACTAAAAGCAGAAACGTTTATGGTGGTTAAACCATGTTAACTCAAAGAAATAAAATGTATAGTAGAATAAAAGTTAAATGATTCTTATTTGAAGCAAAAGCAGAAGGTGAGATCTATAGAAATTAAGAGGAGAAAACCATGTTCTTAAAAAGCATAGACAGAATAATCAGCAGTGGCAAAGGTTGTTGAAGGCACAAAAGTTCAGTTCACTTTCAAAACACTCCAGCAACACTTTTGATCTCACAGTTTGGGGACACAAAGGAGCCTATACAAAATAGATATTACTTATAACCTAATTTAAACGATAGTATATAAGTTTATTATTAGAAATAAATTCATCTTCCAGACTTGACATTTGTACACTTTACTACACATAAACTTAATCAGTAAAATAAAAAAGCATTTTCTGCAACAAGTTTTACATATATTATCTTTCAGTTACAGCTCTGGCTTATTCAAGATATAATAGAAATTTTCTAAATTCGCCAATTATGCTGCTCTTTGTTGGTCCAGATTCTTTCTTTCATGTTTCTTAATCCCTTTTATTTCTGCAAAATCACACTGGGGAGGTATTGTTTGTTACTCAACTAGGCTACACCAATAAAAGGGAGGGATGATTATTATGAATTATACCCAAGATGTTGGTTCACAACTTACATCTTAGTTTCACCCAAATGAAAAGTCATTCGTGATTTCTTTGTGTCCTCTTTATTAATAACTTGGTTTCAACATAAACAGAGATTTCTTACCATTTTATTTTATATATCTTAAGCATACCTGAGTGGGACTGGCTCAGTATAGACATTTTTGCCCTTACTCTCCTGCCCAGGGCATAGTCTTATATTCAATAAAATTGCAGTTCTGGCAGGCAGCTCACTCTCTTTCTCTCTTTCTTTTTCTCTCTTTCTTTTTCTCTTCTTTCTTTCTTTCTTTCTTTCTTTCTTTTCTTTCTTCTTTCTTTCTTTCTTTCTTTCTTTCTTTCTTTCTTTCTTTCTTTCTTTCTTTCTTTCTTTCTTTCTTTCTTTCTCTCTCTTTCTTTCTCTCTCTTTCTTTCTTTCTTCTCTTTCTTATTCTTTCTTTCTTTCTTTCTTTCTTTCTTCTTTTTTCTTTCTTCTTTCTTTCTTTCTTTCTTCATTCTTTCTTTTTCTTTCTTCTTTCTTTCTTTCTTTTTCTTTCTTTTTCTTTCTTTCTTTCTTTCTTTCTTTCTTTCTTCTTCTTTCTTTCTTTCTTTCTTCTTTCTTTCTTCTTTCTTTCTTTCTTCTTTCTTTCTTTTCTTCTTTCTTTCTTCTTTCTTCTTTCTTTCTTTTCCTTCTTTTTCTTTTTCTTTCTTTTCTTTCTTTCTTCCTTCCTTTCCCTTCCTTCCTTCCTTCCTTCCTTCCTTCCTTCCTTCCTTCCTTCCTTCCTTCCTTCCTTCCTTCCTTTCCTTCCTTCCTTCCTTCCTTCCTTCCTTCCTTCCTTCCTTCCTTCCTTCCTTCCTTCCTTCCTTCCTTCCTTCCTTCCTTCCTTCCTTCCTTCCTTCCTTCCTTCCTTCCTTCCTTCCTTCTTTCTTTCTTTCTTTCTTTCCTCTCTCCTCTAACTCTCTCCCCCTCTCCCTCCCTCTTTCTCTTTCTCTACCCATCTCTCTCATTCTCCCTCTCCCCCTCTCTTCCTCTCTCATTTGTCTCTCATTTTCTCACTCAACAAGACTGAAGTTACCTGGTTCTATTTCACTCTTTTTTTTTTTACAGCAACCCCAGCTTCAGACCCATTTCCTTGAGGTAGGATTACAGTATGTTGAGCCTTTACAAAATACCAAAGATAAAGAACAAAAAATAATTTTCTAATTTAAGAAATTTCTCAATTCCTTCGTTTGAATTATCCTAAATAATTCTTCAAAGTATACTTTTAACCTTTACTTTGAACTCTTCAAGCTGCAGATGTGTACTAAAAAAATCACAGCAGAATAATCACAGTGTATATTTGTGCTTTTTACAGAACTAATTGCATTTAATTAATTAATTTATTTATTTTTTGTTTTTTTTGTTTTTGGGCCACACCTGGCAGTGCTCAGGAGTTACTCCTGGCTGTCTGCTCAGAAATAGCTCCTGGACAGGCATGGGGGACCATATGGGACACTGGGATTCGAACCAACCCACCTTGGTCCTGGATCGGCTGCTTGCAAGGCAAACGCCGCTGTGCTATCTCTCCGATGCATTTAATTTATTAATATTATCCCAGAATATATATATATTAAATGAATTTTATAAATATTACTTTTTTTTGTTCCACACCCAGTGATGCTCAGGGGTTGCTCTTGGCTATTCTCTGAGAAGAACTGCTCCTGACTTGGGACCATATGGGACCAAATGCCCTATTGCTGTGCTATTTGCTCTGGCTCCTAAAATGATATTTTTATTTATGGTTCTTTACTCATAATACCATAATTTCTTGAAGTATAAGTTATTTAACCTCCATAGACATCAATAAATAAGTAATCTTAAAAAGAGATTATAACAGCTACAGCAAATATAATTTTCTTTCTCCATTTAGAATGTATTTACTTTTACAAATTTGGGTAAAATAATTGCTTTCATTCAATTTTCTGTTGGTATATATATTTGGCCACCTCTGACAGTGCTCAGGAGTTACCCTGGCTCTGGGCTCAGAGATCACTCCTGTTAGGCCTAGGATCACTCGTGTGTATGACAGAAGTCAAACCCAGGTTAGCTGCATGTAAGGCAAATGCCCTACCTGCTATGCTATTGCACCAGACCCAGAATATGCTTTATTTACATTAAAAGTATTGTTTATAAGGAAAAAAATACCTCAGGTTTAAAGTAATTTAAATGCTTCTGTTTTCCGTAATACATATCAATGAACATTAACAGAGATCTGGAAATACCATACTGGAATTTCCCATTTTTAGCAAATAATGTCAGGCATTAAAATATGGGAAATTAATATTTCAAAGACTATTTTATAACATTATCTCAGAAAAGACTAAATATTTATGGCTATAAATTTATCCCTAGCTATATTTACAATGCACATTTTTTACTTTATTTAAAGATACACAATTTAGTTCTGATGAATCTTTCCACTGAATTCAATCATTCCCATTTTTAATAGTTGTACAGCCAGTCCCAGGACTCAAAATGCACCAACTTGATTTTTAATTCCTTTTATATCTTTTCATACACCACATATATCTTAACTGTCAATGTGTCTTCAAATATAAAAGTCTTGAAATTCCTGGTGTGTGCAGGTTACAAAATTTACAATGATTTCTTCTCGTCCTGTAGGTGAAAGTCCCAGTTCATTCTCCCATTTTCCTTTTCTATAACCTATGGTTTTTATGGAATGAATTTGCAGAAGCTGATAGCAACTCTTTAAGACAGGGCAAGCCATGAATAAATTGGACAATGTAGCTATATTTTGCTAGATACTGGCTTCATACAATTATCGCTAGGAGTCTGAAAAGAAAACTCTGAGTTGAAAAGATTTAGTTTCCTTGTGCATTGAGCCCCTAAATTACAGAGACTCTGAAGATAAATAGTTTTTTATTTAGTCAAGAAAAGAAATATAGAATTAATTGTGTACATAACTACAGAAAAAATAACACAGACATTTAGATAAGTTTTCTTTAATTAGGTAAAATTATATAACTGTCAAATTTTACTATATTGTGCATTTTATTGTGGGAGAGGGATCTAAAATGGTTTAGTAAAAATATAACATTGTCAAGTAAATGAAGAACCATATCGGTAACAATTAGGCTTAAACCTGCTTTATATTTTATCCTGAATCAAATTCTGCTGATTTGCATCCTTCTATGAGGTTTAAGAGTCAGCACGGCCCATTCTGTGAAAGATCACTAACCATAATGAAAGTGCAGCCTAAGTGCTTTCTAATAGGTTCATTCTCATAGCACAGGTGTACAAGCTATTCACTTCAAATTTAATTTGTGTTTTCAATAAGAAAATGGAATATTTTTTCAGGACTTCTAGATTATTCTGGAGAGTTTGGGCTCATCATGCCAAACCAATGACTAACAATCTCATTTATCTTAATTAAAGCTCATCTTAATCAAGACACTCTGTCAGATAAAATTTCTCCTGAAGACAGGTCTCAGTCTCATCATCATATCAGTCTCAAGGGAAGCACCCTAAGGAATATAAGTTTGGATATACAGTCAGGAAACTCTTCAATTACTATTAGTTCTAAAAATGTTAAATAATGACCCTCACTCTGGAATAAAATGTAATCCTAATTTCATTAAAATATGTGCAATTTGTTGTATAAGCTTTTAAAAATATTAATAGGTGACTATATATTAAAAAAAAACTTTAGATTTAGTTAATATATCTTGTAACATTGCAGGGTTGGCGATGTGTTTTATTTATTTATTTTATTTATTTATTTTTGTTTGTTTTTAGGGCCACACCCGTTTGATGCTCAGGGGTTACTCCCGGCTAAGCACACAGAAATTGCCGCTGGCTTGGGGGGACCATATGGGACGCCAGGGGATCGAACCGCGATCCCTTCTTGGCTAGTGCTTGCAAGGCAGACACCTTACCTCTAGTGCCACCTCGCCGGCCCTGTGTTTTATTTCTTTTAAAGGACTTACTAAAAATAAAGTAAATTTAAAAAGTGTGGCCATAAAAACTAGCAAAATTATTGCAACTAATACTTTGAGCTCTGACCTACATAATTATCTGACTCTTCACTCTGCCTCATAGAAAGAAATATGTACTTTTTCATGTAAATTTCCATGACATAGCCACTTAGACTTCTAACTTTATTGAGAAATGGAACATTCTCTGCCATATACGCAGGTGGTTGAAGAATTCTCCATTTAGATTTTTTCTCCAGTGAATCTACAATAGTGATCAAAAATACATTTTAAGCAACTCACTGGTCCCAGAAGGACCATAAAAGACACATGGAGCATAACACTACCTAGTATTGTTACTTCCACATGGACTCAGAATTAAGAGCAACAGACACATTCATAGAGATTCAGACTCAAGCTCTCATTTGTACACAGCCAGCCAACTTGCAGCTTGGTGAGGTGGTAAGTATGCTTGTATTTTGCAAGCCACTAAGATTCTGTAATTTATTACATAGCAATGTTATAACAGCCATTTAACTCTTTTAAAATCCATTTTAAATATAAATCATAAGAGTAAATTAAGAATCGTTGTTGAGGGGCTCCCATGGTTTTCGTAGAACTTTGAAACATGAATTACTTTATATATTTTACTTTATATATTTATATTTATATATTTATATTATATAATATTATTCATATATTGCTTTATATATTTTATAAATTATATTTTGGTTTATTTGCTTAATACATGGTTACACTATTTTTTTCATGTTTTCTTTTTTTATAATTAGATAATTTTTATTTGACCAAAGTGGATTACAAATATTTCACAGTAATATTTTAGGTAAATAGTGACATTGAATCAGGGGCATTCACACCACCAGTATTGTCCTCCCTCCACCCCTGTTCCCAGCATGCATTTCATCTACTTTATATTTATGCATTTTTCTATAAAATTAAGAATGGGGTAAATAAAAGAAAGGATAGGGGCCAGGAACCAAGTGGTCTCAGGTGCATTGATGGAGATAAAAAAAAAAACACAGATCTAAATATTCAAGAAAGTCAACAACAATAAAATCAAAAGACCCAGAATTTAAAAATCTAGACTTAAAATGGTCCTGTTATACTGACAGGTAAGGGTGCAAAGGGTGATGGTATGGATACACTTTGGGAACATTGGTGGAGGGAGGTTGACATTGATGGTGAATTGACCCTGATTCATGACATGTCTAAAATCTAACTATGAAGAAATTTGTAAATAATAATGGTTTCAATAAAATAAATAAATAAATAACCCAGTTAAAATCTAGGTATGCATCGCCAAGTGTTTTTAGAATATTGCATCTGTTTCCTGTGATTAATTAATTATAATTAATTGTCAGGATTGATTGCTAAGAATTTTATTTAATTTAATTCAATTTAAAATAAAATGTACTCAGACAATGGTGAAGGAAGATTTTTGGTGTGGGTTTTGTGTTGGACATTTATATACATAAACTCCTATTGCTAACAGTATTGTAAATCATAACACTTTAATAAAACAAAATATTTTTAAAATGTTAAAAAAGAACCATTAAATTATATATTGTCTTTCTTCCAATGTTATTTAATATAATAAACATACAAAACTACCTTTATCTGTGTATATACGTTCCAGAAAATTAAGCTTACTCTTTATTTTCACTTAGATTGTATTCTGATCTTTGCTTAAGAGTCTAAGTTTAAATTTCATTATTTTTGTTTTATTTCTTGAATCTAAAATAATAGAGCTTCTCTGCTATATATAAGTAGCTCTCTGCTACCATGTGTCACATTTAAACCTTGTCAAAAGTTGCTGTAGAAATAATATAGTAGGTAGAAAGAAATTTGCTATCATGTGACCATCCCAGGTTTAATCCCTGCATCCTATATAGTCACTTAAACATGCCAGGAGTTATCCCTAAGTGCAAAGCCAGAAATTAAAACTGATAACCATGAGATATGATAAAGACAAAATGTCAAAAGTGTAAATTAATGATGGTGATGAAATATTTCAATATAATAAATAAAATAATGATTCTTAGTAAAATGCTAAGTTTATTAAATTTAAGGGTAAATTTTTCTGTCAGGAAAAGACACTTAATAGAGTTTTTGAAAACCTAGTAACTAAGACAAGCATTTGCAAAAATCCAAGTCTAATGTACAATTTGAATTTAAAGCATAATAGTAAGACATATATGTTGGAACACTGCAACCTGAAACTCAATTATGAATAACTTTGTAAACCATAGTAACTTAAAAAAAAACACCAAAACTAATCTTAAAAACAACTAAGTCCTGCTAAAAGCAGGGTAAATAATCACAAAAGAATTGCATACATGGAAAAACACATGAATTGTATATTTCATTTATAATTAAAACAATTGAACAAAACAGCATCACGCATGAATCTGAATCTATTAAACTTTCAAAAAATAACCTGAGAATTTGAAGGATGCCAAAGGGAATTAAAACTGACAAAAAGACTGAACTATAAATACATAGATTGTACTCCTAAAATGGATTGAGGTTAAATGTTACCAACATAAGTAACTTTGAAATGAGTCTATAAGTTGGGGCTGGAGTGGTGTTGCAAATTATAGGGCATTGCTTTTCCTTGCATGTACTAGCCTAGGTCGGACTGTAGTTCGTTCCCCCAGCATCCCATATAGTCCCCCAAGCCATGAGTGATTTCTGAGCACATATCTAAAAGTAACCTCTGAGTGTTACCAGGTGTGGCCCAAAAACCAAATAAAAAAAAAGAAATGAGTCTATAAATAAATAAATACATGTATAGAAAAATTAGTATATATTATAACTTATTTAGTGAATAAAATTATTTTCTACAAAACTGGAAATTGAGCTCCCATACGATCCAGCAATACCACTCATAGGGATATACCCTAGGAACACAAGAATACAATACAAAAATCCCTTCATCACATCTATATTCATTGCAGCTCTATTTACAATAGCCAGACTCTGGAAACAACCAAGATGCCCTTCAACAGATGAATGGCTAAAGAAACTGTGGTACATATACACTATAGAATACTATGCAGCCATCAGGAGAGATGAAGTCATGAAATTTTCCTATACATGGATGTACATGGAATCTATCATGTTGAGTGAAATAAGTCAGAGGGAGAGAGATAAATGCAGAATAGTCTCATCTATAGGTTTTAAGAAAAATAAAAGACATTTTTGCAAAATCCTCAGAGATAAAGAGAGGAGGGCTGGAAGGTCCAGCTCACAACATGAAGCTCACCACAAAGAATGGCGAGTGCAGTTAGAGAAATAACTACACTGAGAACTATCATAATAATGTAAATGAATGAGGGAAGTGGAAAGCCTGTCTAGAGTACAGGTGGGGGTGGGGTGGGGAAGAGGGAAATTTGGGACATTGGTGGTGGGAATGTGGCACTGGTGAAGTGGGGTGTTCTTTACATGACTGAAACCTAACCATAATCATGTTTGTAATCAAGGTGTTTAAATAAAGATTTAAATAAAAATTAACAAGAACATGGTTAATACAATAGAATATATAACACTAGATTTATAAAAATCTAAATGTATGGAGAAAATTGGGACTTTTTCTTAGAGTTAGAGGGGATAATTAAGCAAGGAGTAGGAATTAAAAATGAGTTTGATTCCTATTATAATGATTTTTTTTTTTTTTTGGTTTTCAGGCCACATCCATTTGATGCTCATGGGGTATTCCTGGCTAAGCGCTGGCTTGGGGGGACCATATGGGACTCCAGGGATCGAACCGTGGTCCTTCCTTGGCTCGTGCTTGTAAGGCAGACACCTTACCTCTAGCGCCACCTCGCCGGCCCCTATTATAATAATTTGATTTAGTGAACTTATTGTTTATATTAATAGAGGAAAATGGTAGTATATTAATAGATATGTATCAGAGCATACACTAAACATAGCTTTTGGTTGTAAATATCTATCATTAATAAAATTAATCATAGTTCTTGGAAGTAATGTCAAATCATAGGACTAAGCCACAGAATTTACACTATACACTGGGATATATTATAGTTCTAAAAAGTAGAATTATACTAAGAAAATTAATGGGGTTGGCTGTCAAAAGGCACGGGAACTAAGTGAAATGTCCAATATTAAAACAAACTGACCAAATAAAATTAATAGAGTGGTATTGAATTTTAAATCAAATGATAGAGAAAAAAATCCATGTGTCCTTACTGGCATTCATTGATTGCATAAATAATTAAGTGGGAAGAGAAGCAACAAATCTCCCTAGTAAATTTCAAAATTTATCTAGCTCCTCCAGGATATAAATCATAAATTTCTATACTTAAATGGGGATCATATAATGTGACTTTTTCCAAACAAATATAAATTGAATGTGAGGGAAGTTGATCTAATAGTCCAAAGCCTGAAAAAAATAAACTACTATATTAGCCAAAGATCTATCTCAATATAATTAGGAATAATCATGTTGATAATATGTGATATATGGTAGAATAGACATTTTCACTTTATGATCTTGTTGCTAAGAATATAGCCACAAACTAATCCTAAAAATACCAAGCAAATTTAAATGGTGGAACATGCTACAAATCATCAATGGGGTACACATTAAAATAGTTAACTCACAAACAATTGGAAATTCTAAAAAAAATTGTCAAAGCTACAAATAGTCCAAGGAGACCTAACAATTAAATGGGATTCCATCCTGAAGATTCCCCACCCAAGTTTGGACTATGTAATTTATCTAATTTATTGGTCTTTCTCTTCTCCCTTCACACCCTTTGCCCCTCTCTCTACCACTTCTTTCTCTTTCTTCCCTTCTCATTTTACTAAAACTTCTGCTGACAATGTTTCCTTCTTCAAGTCTCTAACTTGCATATTCTAGATGCTTTGTTTTCTTGAACACTCAACGAAAAGGTGAGCTTCTGGAATTCAATTGGGTGGTGTTAGGTCCACACTTAGTGTTGTGAAGTTCTTACTCATGACTTGGTACTCAGGAATCATTACTATATGTGTCCAGAAATTATATGCCATACAAAGATCAAGAATTGCTCAGAAGATGTATAGTAAATGTTGTAAGCCCTGTACTATTACTGCTCTGCCTCCAAACTTCTGGTCTTGATCATTTTGTTTTGGGCCCACACCATGTGGTGCTCAGAGGTTACTCCTAGATCCACATTCAGGATAGATCTTATCAGGCTCAAAGACCATGTGGGATGCCAGGGGTCAAACTCAGGTCAACCAGTGAAAGACCAGTACACTCTCTGGCCACCATGCTTCCAAATTTGAATTGAGTCCCTTCATCTGTGTTACTCCCAGTAAACTCTTCTCTAGCTATAACAGTACAATTGTAGAACTGCTCTCATTTAAGGCTTAACAACCATGTGCTATATTACCCACTGTCAAAAAAAAAAAAAACTTATTTCCTATGTTTTTTCATGTACTTTACTTTTTTAAAGCAGAAAATCTCAATTGGAGTATAACTCTATCATCTGTATACAGAGACTTATCTCCCTAATCCAGTAAATCTTTACATTTTTATTATAGTAGTTTTTTAAAATATACTTGAGATAACAGCATAGCTTATTGAGTCTAAGATGCAACTTATTTTTAAATGTGCTACCATTTTATGTGCCACCAAGAAAGAATAACACTTCTAATTGTATTTCACATACTGATATTTTATCCAGATTGCTGACATAATAAATATAAAAAAACACCATCAAGTTAATGAAACATAATATTGACAATATAAGGATAAAGAAAAGACTAAAAGTTATATAAGATAATTTTAACTCACCTCATATTTTATAGTTATAATAAATATGATGTGAATAACCATTTAATTTGTTTATAATTAGCCTCATTACATGTATGTTTTTATGGATGGGGTTTATTTCAAAAGCTGAAATAATACAGGGTGAGTATTCTAATGTAAATTGAACTCATGGGGGATTTATATGTTTCTTTAATTATAATAAATAGATTAAATCTTGCAAATTTAAACAAGAATTAGTTCTCACATATCTGTGCAAGGGAGAAAGAAGGAAGGTGGAGGAGGAAGGAAAGATAGAAAGAAGGGAAAAAGAAAGGGAGGAAGAAAAGGGAGGGAGGAAGAAAACAAGGGAGGGAGAAAGTGAGAAGGGGAGGAAGTGAGAAATGGAGGAAGGAAGGAAGGAAGGAAGGAAGGAAGGAAGGAAGGAAGGAAGGAAGGAAGGAAGGAAGGAAGGAAGGAAGGAAGGAAGGAAGGGAAAGTTCACCAGTTGAAGAAAGAAAGAAAAGGAGGGAGTGAGTATGGGAGGGAGGAATGAAGAGTGGATAAAGAGGGAGGAAGGAAGAGAAAAGAAAGAAAGAAGACAAAGAAAATAAAGAATCTCACAGTGGTCCTCAAACTATGGCCCGCGGGCCACATATTGTATTTGTATCTGTATTCTTTCTTCATTGCAAAATAAGATATATGCAGTATGCATAAGAATTCGTTCATAAGTTTTGTTTTTTACTATAGTCAGACCCTCCAATGGTCTGAGGACAGTGAACTGGTACCCTGTTTTAAAAAGTTAAAGAAAGAAGAAAGAAAGAAAAGAAAGAAAGAAAGAAAGAAAGAAAGAAAGAAAGAAAGAAAGAAAGAAAGAAAGAAAGAAAGAAAGAAAGAAAGAAAGAAAGAAAGAAAGAAAGAAAGAAAGAAAGAAAGAAAGAAAGAAAGAAAGAAAGAAAGAAAGAAAGAAAGAAAGAAAAAGAAAGAAAAAGAAAGAAAAACAAAGAAAGAAAGAAAGAAAGAAAGAAAGAAAGAAAGAAAGAAAGAAAGAGAGAGAGAGAGAGAGAGAAAAAGAAAGAAAGAAAAAGAAAGAAAGAAAGAAAGAAAGAAAGAAAGAAAGAAAGAAAGAAAGAAAGAAAGAAAGAAAGAAAGAAAGAAAGAAAGAGAAAAAGAAAGAAAAAGAGGAAGAGGAAGAGGAAGAGAAAAAAAATAATAAGAGAAACAGATTAGCCCTTGCAATAAACTTCAGCTTTAAGCTTGGGGATCAGTTTTGGCAGGTTTAGTGATCCATATGTGTTCTGGGAATCGAACCCAGGTCAATGTCCTGCAATACAAGCAATCACCACTCTATCTTCACCCTTGACCAACATTGTTGTTTTAATGTTCATTTTTTCTAATTTTGAGTGACAATGATCACTTGTGAATTCTGAGTTAAGTCCCTTGATTTTTGGACAGATGATCTATGACAAATGAATTAATTATGTGAAGTAGAAGAAATAAATATCTCTTCAATAAATTAGATGACCATAATGAAATATAAAATATGAACTGTTTCTCAATCCTCCACAAAATTAAACTCAAAAAGCATCAAAAATCTCAAAAATTAGATCAGAATCCCTAAAATAAATTTAAGAAATCAGCTCCAGAAAATCAAATGCTGAGGAACTGTCAATGAGTTGAGTGAGCTCAGTGGCAAAAATAACCAAAAAAATAAAATGGGATTACATCAAATTAAATAACAAAAGAAATTTAAGCCCTATTAAATAGATATTCTACTGAATGGGAGAAAAAATCGCACACATTACTTCTGATAATGTGATCTATACTTCATTCACTAAAGTCACCAACAAAAAATATTCAATGGCACCTTCACAAATGGAATAAGAAGTTGAACAGATTTTTTTTCAAAGACATATATATGCCTAAGGTATATAAATTATTATATTACTATTTTGAAAATGAGTGATCAATATGCTATATTTCCAACTCAATAGTCCCTCATGTAAATGAGGCCATTCTAAATTGCAGTTAAAATTTGAAAGCCAAGAGGCAGATAGAGAGGAATATTAATAGATTAGTTAAATTAACACACATATTTATGACATATGACTGATTTAAAGCATATTAATCCTAGAACAAAGAAAATCAAGGATATCATGCAGAAACTGGATGTGTAAGCCCAGAGAGAGAAACCTTTTATAGAGTAGAAAATATTATCACAATCATGATAGGCTAATTTGACCCAGTTATTAATATTTCCTTAAATAATTACATATGAAAGATCTGAGATAGCACCTCACACTTTTTGTATGTAAATTTAAAAAAAACATAGAACAAATTTTATTTGTTCTTTAAGCTCCTCTTATGATATATGAAACTTTATACTCAGATATTTGTTATTGAATTTTAAATGTACAATTAGAAAAGAAAGCATATTTATCTAAGCTACTAATATTTCTTTTCTTATTTTTCTTTCTTTTTTTTTTTTGGTTTTTGGGGCTAAACTCGTTTGATGCTCAGGGGTTACTCCTGGCTAAGAGCTCAGAAATTGCCCCTGGCTTGGGGGGACCATATGAGATGCTGGGGGATCAAACCGTGGTCCTTCCTTGGCTAGCGCTTGTAAGGCAGACACCTCACGTCTAGCGCCACCTCGCCGGCCCCAGAAAGCATATTTATCTAAGCTACTAATATTTCTTAGCCACAATAAATTCAATATTTGCTAAGTGAAGATTGCATTATCATGACTCAAATTTATCTGGATCTCTATATTCTGATGAAATGTTGAAGTGAACAAACAGTTCACCATCATAAATATGTGTGATGAGACTTTTTATCATTGTGAAACTTCATTACTAATCACTCATAAATGTGGAAAAATGAAAAACCTTTTATTACAGTTTTTTAAAGGTCAGAATGAACACATTTGTAAGTATCATAAAATAGAGATTACGAGTAATTAATTTTATGATCCATAACTATGCAATTAAAAATGTAAAGTCATAAAATTACCAGAAAATTTAAAGTGTGTATCCCCAGGGTCCACTAAAATTAGTCACATTACTATATATTTCTCTCTTATGACTAAATGACAGTGTGGGTTTATGTTCTACATACACTGACTAACCTATATGTGTCCCATTTTACTGACTAACCTATATACCTCCCTATCATGTCTATAAATATCAATATGTGTTTTCTATTAAAAACAAAAAATTAATAGGGTTATACACAGATAGTTTAGGATTATTACTTGAGATGAAGAAAATAGTAGTTTCAAAACAACTAGTTTATGTTACATAGACTTAATTAGCTGATTTATGATATTATTAAAGAGAGAATAAAGATATCAAATAATCTGTAATAATCTCTAACACTTGAAAATCTGTGAACAACTTGGATATAAATTTCAACTATCTATTAAGAATGATATTTATGTTAAATGACAGTATAACCAAAACATTTTACTATTTTTTCAAAATATTTATAGTTTTTTTATTTCAATATTGAGTAGAATATCTCATCATTTTTTCAGTTAAAAAGAGAAACCAAATTTCATTCTTTTGAAGTTTAGTAGATTTAAATGATAGTGAAACAATACCTTAATATTTCTGACTTAAAACTAACCGTCATAATATAAACTTATTAAGGAATATATCATACCAGAAGACTAAAAGTTAGTGAAGCTTCTCTTGTTGATCATTTCCAAATATATCAAAAAGTAAGAGAATAAAATACTCAGTGCTAACAGTGACATTTTGGACATTACTAAATTGACTAATGACCATGAATCATAAAGTATAATACAGTTCAAGTTAGTATTGTATATTTTATTCTAGAATATTTACTCTATGTGCTCTGTGATATTTACTAAATTATGTGTAATCAATGAAGTATTATTAAACATTTCAGAAGGCATAAAACAGCTATTGAAAACCTTATTTATAGATTTTTAAAAATAAAAATTCCAGATGTTCTTATTTTTATATACTACATGACCTTGAAAATTAATAATTACTGGGGCCGGAGAGATAGCACAGTGGTGTTTGCCTTGAAACAGCTGACCCAGGACCCAAGGTGGTTGGTTCAAATCCTGGCGTCCCATATGGTCCCCTGTGCCTGCCAGGAGCTATTTCTGAGCAGATAGCCAGGAGTAACCCCTGAGCGCCACTGGGTATGGCCCAAAAACAAAAAATAATTAATAATTTCTATTATAAACTGTGAAGCCTAAATTAAATAAAATTATTAATCATATATTAATATTTAATAATAAAAATTCAAGGAGAGTTTGTGCATACATTTGTTAAATTCATTTGACTTCAAATTCATGGAGGCACATTATAAAGTAGTAGCTATTGTAAATGAATTAAGGATGAGGTTAGAAAAACTTTTGAAAATAAGACACTAAAAATGGAAAAAATAGTATCTAATGTAGAAAGCAGAAAATATTCTTACTTCACATGACATTTTTCTATTTAATACAGTTGAATTTTTATATAAGCAAAATACATTTAAATTCAGTAATTTTGTAAAGAGTAAAAGTTATTATAATTATTTGAAACATACAAATTACTCAACTACAAATATGTTTGTAACTATGATGCTTATATAAAGATATTCATTAAAAAATAAAGAACTCATTAAGTTCAATAAAATTACATTAAGAATTAGGAGATCAGGTACCAGAGCAGTGGCACAAGATATAAGGTGCCTTGCAAGCACTAGCCTAGGACGGACCATGGTTCGATCCCCCAACATCCCATATGATCTCCCAAGCCTAGAGCAATTTCTGAGTGCATATCGGAGTAACCCCTGAGCGTCACCGGGCATGCCCCTCCAAAGGAAAATAAATTAGGAGATGAGATGATAAGGGCATACATATGGCAGCCATTATATGAAAATACATTTATCATCACTCAATATTAGGAAAATGCAATTAAAATGATGAAATAATATCACACCAGTGATAATGGAATATATCAAAAATAACAGAAAAATGCAGGTAGGGATTTAGTAAAAATGGGACCTTTATACAATGTTGGTAGAAATATCATCTATCTTGACTTGAAATTTACTAACAGAATAATAGATACATCCTCCATATTACCCAGTGAGCCCATTCTTGGCAATACCCAAAATTTTAAATAATCTATGCATATTTATATGTGCTGAATGTTAAATACAATAACCAGGACATATATGTCAAATTGCAGATGAGTGAAAAAAGTACTCAATCTGCTCTTTCTATTTCTCTCTCTCACACACGCCTCCATTATACACAGTGGCAGCATTCAGTGATCAAGACTTACTCCTTGCTTTGTACAAAAAAAATCACTCCTAAGGGTCAGAGCGGTGGCCCAAGCGGTAGGGCGTTTGTCTTGTACGTGCTAACCTAGTCTGACTGCGGTTCGACCTCCACCCCACTCCGGCACCCCATATGGTCCCCAAGCCAGGAGAGATTTCTAAGGGAATAGCCAGGAGTAACCCCTGAGCATCACCATGTGTTGCCCAAAATCAAACAAACCAAAAAGTCACTCCTAAAAGTATTCAGGGTGCTGAGGATTAAAGCCAAGTAGGCAGCAAAGTATTCAATCAATACAGAACCTAAGTGCTATTCTCTCTCTACCCCGATCTGAGGCACTTTGATGGTGTTGAAGCAGCACTTGCACATTAAAAGTATAAATGCCACTATTATAAACATTTTATCTAAATAGCATATAATGCTGAAAAAGCAACAATCAAAATAAAATTTAAATGTTGTTAAAATGCGTTTTTACTTTGTCTAAAATATTCCTGAAACGTGTAGGGTTTTTAGCTGTAATTTTGAGGGGCTGCATATAGTGAAACTTTGCACTCAGGGATCATTTCTGATGGGTTTGGGAAAGTACATAGGATGGTGAGATCTAACCTGGGTTGATCTTGTATAAGGAAATGCCATACATTCTGTACTATTTCTCTTCAAAAAATGTGCCAGTTTTGTTTCGGGCTTTGTTTTTATAGTGAGGGAACTAATCAGTTAATTTGGGGATATGTATGAAACAAATAAATAATTTTCTTGTAAAACAACCTCAAGAGAAAGATGGGTGATTTGGAAGAAAAGATGTTTTGCTAATTTATCATCAAATGTGACTTGTGACTTTTGGTTTGTTTACAGTTTTTGACCTTTTTTTTTTTTTTTTTTTGGTTTTTGGGCCACATCTGGTGATGCTGAGGGGGCATCAAATGGGACTCCGGGGGAATCCTAGATTAGGCAAATGTCTACCACTTGCGCCACCACTCTGGCCCCACTTTTTTTTTTTTTTTTACATTTTTACTATTTTACTTTTCTACTTATTCTTTGACTAAAGTAAATATCAGAGTTATTTTATTCTCAGTGAAGTATCTTTGTGACTATATTGTTGGAAGCAAACACAAATAATTCTGAAAACAGTTGATCTTTGCTAAAGAAAAACTAGAAAAATACACAAACATCATGATATATATTAATTTTTGTCTACATAGATGTATGCTTCTAATGTGTATAAATTCACATTATTTTCTTTGCTCTAGAGATAATTTTATTTTAATGTTTACAAAAATATTTGTGTTTTGCGTAGTTATACCTTCTCAGAATGTTTATCAAGAAAGCACATTTTCTGTTTTCATGGCATTTGAACTATTTTTTCTTGAACTATCTGGACTTGAGATGGCACATTACAATTACAAATATAACAACAATGAATTTAAAATATATTATAAACATAGAGGTAATATACTATCTAAACCCAATATTTATATTTAGGTACTATAAAATTGTAATATAGTTTATTGTTATTTTAAATATGATATATGATTAGTATTTTTTTTTTTCAAAAAAATCGCACTCAAGATATTTGAGGAATATATTTAAAATAATAGTGAGGGGGTTTCAAAGAGATATAAAGCAATGAAGAAGCTTGCACTGCAAATGGCCAACCAAGTCTCAATTCCTGGTATGCCATATGGTTCCCTGAGTTCTCTGAGTACAAAACCAAGAGTAAGCCCTGAATACCCCTTGATGTGACCCTAAAAAAAAATATTGTGTATGTGTATGCAAAATTGAGGCTTATATTATTATTGGCAGCTGGAGAAAAACAGATCAGATAATCTTCAACCAACATGGGTATGTGATCTCTTATACCCAAGTGGATATTTTCTAGAACAATCCTGAGAAACTCCCACTGTGACATAAGCTACCATTAATACCAATGTGGTTTTTAGTTGACAATCCAAACACTGCTCATAAATCACTCTGTCTGGTGATTTCCACATCACTCCCAAAGCTGCCACAGATGAGTAATGGCTTCTCTTTCCCATCATCCCAGTCTTCCTTTGCCCATCACTGATGGGATATGATAAGAATTCTCCTAGCAGCATAGCTGAAAGACAAATTTAACAGACTCATATTTGAATGGGTTGAAAAAAAAAACCCAAAAATACAATGATGGAACCAAACAAACACCAGACTAATAATAACCATCCTTCATGTTTACTTCGTGGAAAATAAATACCTTGATTCTTCAAGAGTGAATACATGCTTTTACAACCCAATTTACTTAGTTTTGTTTCATAACATAAATTTTAACATTTCAGGTATAAATTATAAATTGATTAATTTTTTCTTTGTACTTATTTTTACTAGTCATTTGGGATTTGGAGGGTTAGGGCCACAGGAGGTAGTGCTCAGGGTTTACTCCTGGCTTGGTGTTCAAGGATCTCTCCTGGCTATTCTTTATACTATTCCACATGCAGGAGATTAAAACAGAAATGGTTGTATGCAAGGGAAGTGTTCTATCACGCTGGTCCCAAGTTTCTTGAAATAATAGGATCACTTTCTTTATGAGAAAATATCTG
Organism: Suncus etruscus; assembly: GCF_024139225.1. Taxonomy (NCBI): domain Eukaryota; kingdom Metazoa; phylum Chordata; class Mammalia; order Eulipotyphla; family Soricidae; genus Suncus; species Suncus etruscus. The sequence goes on from NC_064851.1 coordinate 116,664,797, forward strand.
GAAATAACTCATTATGGATCACTACTTTCTGTTCCCTTAAAATATGTTAAAGAAATAATTATATTTTATAAAACAAGAATTGTCTTTAACTTAAAATCAAAGAGTAACACAAAAACTTTTTATTATGTAAACCACTTTTATTGTGTCTTGATGCTTTGATTCTTTTCATCCATACATTTATACATAATAACATTTTATTATAAACATATTACATAACTATATTATACATAATTACCATATATAATCTTATACACAATCCTCTTATAGCATTAAACTTATCTTCAGTTGTCAAGATTTTATAAAATGAGTAACTTTTACTGCTTTATCAATGTATTGGTACAGCTCCAAAGAGAAATAGAAATCAAGGTAATACTGATGTTCAGGAAATATATGGAGAAAATAATGACTGTGAAAGAAAACATGAATTCTCATGAGTCAGACCACCATGAAAGGCTGGCCCTGAATCACCTAGAGAGAAAAGAGGAGAAAGTGTGTAAAATCATGTTAAATTCAATAACATTTTAGCAAAGCTACCAGGTGTCCTCCAGCCAAGGTTTTCTGGGAGAACAGTCTCAATCTCTCAAGGACATGTTGCCTTGGTATCCTGAAATCCTTTTAGCCAATGACTTGTTAGGATTCAAAGGATATCAACCATTTAATAGCTTTGGCTTTACAGTTAGCAATCTGAGAGACATGTTTTTATGTCTATCACAATCAAGACCATTTTATGGCAGACTTTTATATATATAATTTCATTCTGTAATGGTCACAAATAAAATGTTTATTATAGGACTTTGATACTACTGCCATGATTTGCAACAAAGCACAATTTATTTTATGAAATAAGCATAAGTGAAACATAATTAAAACGGAAAACTATTTCCTAATATATAATTGTGTTTTATTTTGAATTTTTAAATTGTTAAAATTGTTTAAAATTAAAATTGTTTTGAATTTCATAAACTAGTCTTGGAATTCCAATTTTCATGTCTTGAAAACAACTGTGTAGAGCAAGTTATAAAATATATCACAATTTTAAAGTTGACTTGCTTTCATTTTTATGCTATTATTCTTTAGATAGATATACCATAGGTTGCTTATCCATTCTCCTGCTGCATAATACATGACTTTTCTTACTATCAGGCAGTTATTCATACTGTCACAGTAAAAATTTCATGTGCCATAAATTTATGTCTCTCAATTCTAGGAAAGGTATAGATTTAAGTGCACATTTATCCTTACAGCAACACCAAATTCCCACTAACAATGAACGAAAACTATCAGAAATGAGAATGGATCAGCTTTTGTCAGGGGCTGGAGTGTAGAAGACATAATGAGAAGCAAATTATAGTATTTTGACTGACAATCTGGTCTATATTTATTTTATTACTAACACTGCACACATTTATAGGTCTGTTAAATCATTATATAAAAAAAAGCATTATGTGTAAGTGTATGCTGGTTGAGAATAGAAAACAAAAGCAAATATCAGGAGTGAAAAACCTGAACCTTTTTCCACTTTGGCATACCAGCTAGCCATTGTGAATTGTGACAGAATATAACTTAACCTTACAAATATAAAAATGCAATTAAACTTCTGGCTAAATAAACTAGGCCATTGGCAACAATGTCTCAGAGCACTGTGGCTTCAAGAAAGAAAGTGAAGATACTTAGTGGTAATATAACACTCCTCATAAATGTGTTTTTTTGAACTTAAACATAGAGAACTGGAAAGATTCACAAGCCAATTAAACACACACGCTAGAGTCACTATCGTGCAGGCACGTAGGTGGATGAATATAGCAGAATATATATTATGCTTCTCTAAAAATATCTAAAACTCAGAATTTGTGAATCTTTAACTTTATTCACTTACTTTTGGGGCATGTGTTACCATTGTGTGTATCAAAATAAAACAATATTATGATGTTATCCGATGGTTAACTTCTCTGGAGAAAAGAAGTATTTCCTGTTTCTGATTTCCTGATTCAATTGCTGCACTAAAACTTTCTCTTTTAAAGCAATCTAGAGATATACTCTAGTTCATATTTTGTGAATTATAAGTGTCCTTTATCAATATATTCTTACAACAACTTTCTGGGAATAAGAAATAATGCATAATTGTGTGATAAAACACTGTACTATAAAAAGCTGTATGAATCATAGCATTGAAATCAATTTATGTAATGATCCAAGTATAAAGAGAGAATATTTTATATAATAAAGAGAAATACACGAGATGGGAGCAATAGAATTGATTTTGCTATAGTAAATTATACCTTTATTGACTACACAAAGCTTTCTCCAAAATTATCTCATTTGCACCTAATGACGTGCTATGAAAATAAGCAGCAAAAATGTTCTTTTCCTAATTCTAAAAAGATGATGTAGTACACACATACATATAACCTGGCCTCCTAACAAAAGGAACTAAAGTCCTTATTTATAGCTTTTGTCTTATGCTGTATAGTGAATGGGACTTTGTAGATGGGATGAATTTCAGTGCACTAATTTGGTCCACCATCGTTACATATTTTTTGTTTTGAATTTTGGGTATCACTAATTTTTGACTTCTATCCTTATTCTAATGAATCATTTCTATCAGGGCTCAAGGAACCACACAGGGCTGATGGATTGAACCTGAGATGACCGTATGAAAGAGATGAGATTGTAAGTGTTGAGTTAGAAGTGATGAGAGAACAGACACAAGCTAGAGCATGAAGGCAACCTCTAGAAATTGAAAAATCAAGGGAAGAGTCTCTCTCCTGATACTTCCATAAATAGTAAATTTTGGTCCACTCTCACATTTTATGTGAGGACTTTAGACCACCAGAACTGTGAGTTGTAAAAGTTGCCAAGCTTTTTGGAAATAGACTAGAGTGGAAATAAAGTTAATAAAGGTTAAATATACATTTAGAAATTATAATTTTCACACAATCTCAGTGTAAATTAACTATTGAGCATTGATCCAATCATCCTATCAATATATGATCAAGCCTTCATCAATATAGCAAACAAAAGATAAGAGATACAAATTTATAAAATGTGGGTCATTATAAGTCTGTAGCACATAAAAAACAGACAACAGAATTAAGTATTTTAAGAATCCCTTGAAACAATAAAATGATGATTACTGAACTTAAAAAAGTGTGACTCAAAATACTCAACTGAGTATTTTAGACAATGTATAGATTCAAAATTACCTTAAAGGGTCCTTAAATTACCAACAGGGTCAAACTAAGACAGATATGATATATTCTGCTCTGTGTATGCATGTCTGTGTGCATGCATTTGTGTGTGTGTGTGTGTGTGTGTGTGTGCATGATTGCATATTAAGAAGAAAGAGTCTAGGGAGAACAAAGAAATTAGGGGCTCAGTGCACCTCCAGGAGCTGGGGAAGGAAAATGGTATTCTGGGGGAAGATAAAGAAGTTAGTGAAAAGCCTTAGACCAGAGTCCTTATTGGGTTTCTGTGTGGAAATCTAAGAAAAGCAAAATATGCTACTTGTAGTTAGTTCAATTTTGGATGTATTTGGCATTTATGGGTGTCCTGAGTTTCTTGATATCATTCCCTTGGGTTGACAAATGCCATGGAAAACTGCCTCATGGGGTACTCAGAATTGACACAAGAAGTCCTATTAAGGAGGATCTTGTGTGCAAATCAAATATATGCTGCAAGTGCAGTGGGTGATTTCAGGTGTCTAACCATGAGGTGTTAGAGAATAGAGAAGAAAGTTAAACATAGATGTTATAACACACTAATACATAGAAAAATTAATATATATGTATATATACAACACATTGACAGATAATCTAATTAGATGGTTTTCTGGGTTCTTTTCTGCAATTAAAAATGATCTTTACATTTAAAAGATATCTTGAAAATGAGAGTTATGAACTGACTGGCCTTGTATAAATCACTCTCAATCTAGAATAAATTCTAGAAGAGTCAATTGCCTATAAGGCAGATTGGTAGAAGTTTTTTTGTTTGTTTGTTTGTTTTTGTTTGGGGGCTATACTCAGTGACACTCAGGGGTTATTCCTGGCTAGGTGCTCAGAAATCGCTCCTGGCTGGGGGAACCATTTAGGACACCTGGGAATAGAACCGTGGTTGGTCTTAGGTAAGCAGTGTGCAAGGCAAAAGGCCTACTGCTGCGCCACCACTCCGGCCCCAGATTGGCAATTTTAAAGTTAATCACTCACTCTAATTTTCCTGTATATAGAATTGAAATGAGGTTGGTTGGCTATTTCTGTCTTTCTACAAGTAGAAAAGGCACTAGGTGGGTAAGGCAAGAAGGTGTCTGTAGGCTCTGTTAAGAGGAGAGTATAATCATCATAACACCTGGGCTTTTTGTGGAGCAGCAAATATGGTCCATGGCTTCCGGGAAGACTCGGACAAGTTATCTGGGCTTGTAATTTATCTTCACTGGTACTTCTTCTTTTTTATTGAAATGCACTAAAATGAAGCTATGTTACAAAATAAATCTCCTTAGATATATTTTTAATTGTTTAATTTCTTAAAGATAGCAAAGGTGAAAATTTCTGATTTCCTAAAGTAGAAGACTAGATATGAAGTCACACAACCTTGACTCCTCTAATCTAATTAATCTAAACTAATCCATTATCCATAGCCATATATACTTCACTGATAGAAAAAATCTGATATTCTCTACATCTCCTTGACCCCCATCACTCTCTATTCCATAAGTTTCCAGGATCAATCTTTCAGCCAACAGGATATTTCCTAGCATTAAGAGATTCATTCAATTTTTCTGTGAAAAATCTTATTATATTATTCAAATTTTGAGCATTCACACTTGTAAGTCTTAAAAACTCAACTCTCTTCCTATTTCTATTCCATAGTGATATACACTGTAGACTAGTAAATTTAAACTAATTCAAAATTTAAAACTAGTTGAAATAACATTCTAACATTTTCTTTTTTTTTTTTCCGGCCACACCCGTTTGATGCTCAGGAGTTACTCCTGGCTAAGCGCTCAGAAATTGCCCCTGGCTTGGGGGGACCACATGGGATGCCGGGGGATCAAACCGAGGTTCTTCCTTGGCTAGCGCTTGCAAGGCAGACACCTTACCTCTAGCGCCACCTCACCGGCAAATGATCTTCTCCTTCAGAATTCTCAGCTCAGAATTCTTTAGCCATATTTGTCTGAGCCTCAGCAAGGACACTGGATTTTTCTATTTTGTTTCAGAACTCAGCCTGTTAATTTAAAAAAAGAACAAAAACAAAACAAAAATAACAACCCTAAACAAAACAATCCAATATCCACTTGTTCAAACAGTTCAATTTCCGTATTATAACACAACAGCTTTTTGAGGGTACATCTCTTTCCAAAGAAAACTATCTTGTTCATTAGTCAATCTGTTATTGTTGTTTGTATGTTTGTTTGTGGTATTTTTGGAAAGAAATTGGTTTGTTTTCCCACTAACTTCTACTTTTCACTTAAGTTGAAATTGGCAAAATTGCCACAGGGAAGCAGTGACATTTCCCATCAATTTCTGGAAAGTGCAGTAGTACCAAATGTCATCAGGCTGAGTTATAGTGGGAATTATTTTGAACTGCTCATGTACATGCTTGCAAAGTTTAATGTCAATCTTAGTGGTGTAACAAGTTGGACAATCCAGTGTCTGGAGCACAAGTTGCCTTTAAGGTTACTGAGTACTCTATTTGGTTCAATCAATCAAATAGTTGCTTTTAGACACTTTCTATGCCCCTGATATTGGACTAAACCTCTGTGCAACTCAAAAATGTGTAGAAGATATGAAATTTACTCACAATATTATTCAGCCCCTCTGAGGGGCAACTTGTCCAAGTATACCAACTAATATAAGGTTATTCTATTTTACAGCTAAAGAAATAAACACTTTTATTTCAAAGACAGACATCATAAAAAGTTAAATCCTAAATGGATTGACTAGTCACTAAAGGAAAGACCATGTTCCCTTTCCAACCTTACATTTTTCCTGTAGCCCAATCCACTGAATTAGTAATTTAGTCTCATGCCTTTTCCCCCACTTAGAAAATTTTAACTGGAATAAACTAGAGATCTACAATGAGGCATAGGTCAAAAAACTGATAAATGTGGCTTAGACGATAAGATCTGGAAGAATTTGATATCCAGGTAGTTTGGAAAATTCTGGAAGATTTTTTTTAACAGGAAACCTTAGGACAGATGAAGATCTGAAGCACTTTGAAGGGAAAGAAAGCAACAAACAATTGTAACTGAAGAAGAGAACAGAGTTGGTGTGAAAGAATTAGATAACAATGTAATAAAAGTTTTAAGTTTCTCCTTTTCTTCACTATTATCAGATGAAATGTTCCCATGCCACTAGTTCAATTTTTTAGGGGCTCTTTTTTGGTTTGTTTTCTTGTTTGTTTATGGCCACATCCACTTGGACTCAGGATTTACTTGTTCTTCATTAAGGATTGGGCAGGCAGGGTTGGACTGGGGAACATATAGGGTGCCAGAAAGAAAACACAAAATGGCTTTGTGTAATACAAGTGTCATACTAGTGTTCTACTAGATCTACTAGTGTAGTAGTGCTTTGTTACTCTTCACATGCTTTTGAACACCAACAAATTAGCAGATTATGGACTATACCTGTGAAATTCTGGTTTTGTTGTTTTATTCCTTCTTATACCACCAGATACCTAAGACCATTTTGTCTATAGGTGGAAATAATATGTGCCAGGAATTTATTGTATTGTAGGATTGTTTAAAGAACAAAATAACACATAAAAACCTTACTATATCTTTTGCTTAGCAGGAAGTAACCATTAGCTTTAGTTTTTTGAGAGAGCAGAAAAAACAAAAATAGTCCCATAAGGAATCTCAACATGAATAGATTAGCACTAAGCTAAATGAACAGAAATAGTTTTTTTCCAAATCCTTTTTATTGGCATAAAAGATGGTATTATTAATATGGAAAAGATGATATGAAATATGTAAATATAAAGGTGTGAAACACACTCTACGGGTCTGCAATGAAACAATCCAAAATATGAGATACATGCCATATCTAAGAAGGATATTTTCTGAGTGACTAATATTTTAGAAATGCCAGTATTAACATTTTTAAAATATTAGTCACTCTGAAAAATTTTTTTATTTCCTAGTTTTCATGTGATATCATATCCAATTATGATATGTTTCTTTCTTAGGAACAGCTATTTCCTATAAAAATCTAAGACTTCCAATTCCCAAGCAAATACTATGATAAGTGCCTCTTCACACGTCATTGGGACAGTACACAAAAATCCCACCACCTAATTTACTCTGACAGCAGCAAGCCAGTAGGATAACACTGAGCATTCTCAGACAAAGAAAAGGATTGGGGGGTCGAGAGGGGGAGGGAACAACAGTTTTTAAAGGCTTTCAAGATTGGAAGCTGAATAGAATAGAGCTACAGCATGTCAAAGCACAACTTAAACACATTGTGAAACTGTGTCAAGCACAAACGGTTAGCAAAACCTCACAAAAAAGCAAACTTAACCTGCAGACAATATTCCTGAAGATTTTGTTTTGAAAGGTTATGTGAGAAAGGTTTAGGACTACTTAGAACTTGCTTCTTATTTAAAGATACGCTGGGTTTGCTTTTACAAAAGAACTAGAGGGCATATTTTGTAAAACTCCCTGATACAAAACAATAAAACTGCACCGCAGACTATGTAAATGCATAAAGGGTCATTTTTTAAAATAGTATGATAGATTATACATGCCTTATGCCATATCAGTTTACCAATGATAACATAGTATTTATCTTAATTAATAAAAATGGTTGTTTGGCACTGTTGAGCACTGTTTTAAAATTTTGGAAGATATATCAAATAATAGTGATTTCTCAGAAAAATACTAGTTAGTAATTGTGCCTAAGCTAATATCAGCAAGGAAAATTATGGCATGCATTTATTTTAAAAATCACATATTAAATACCAAATATTATTATTAATTCACCCTATATAAAAATAATAACTTTTGGTAGTTTTCATTTATTTAACAAAATTCCAGTGCAGGATTTGTTACAAATGATGAATAGAAACTGAGTTATTATAGGGTTATCATAGGTCTAGATAATTATATAATAATAATAGCAGTTAATACAAAAAGTGTGCACAAATATTTCAGAACTAAAATTAAGACAATATATTATTTATAATTAATATTTTATTTATATATTTATATGCTATTGTTGAATTATATAACAACAATTATTTACCAGTTATGCAGTGTACCACAATATTTTCCAGATATGGCACCAAAACAAAATAAGCAAACAAACAAAAAAGAATTAATGAGCAGTAACAATAATCAGTCATTAGTATTTTGCCAAATTTTTACTGGCAAGATATATATGAAAAATCCAAGTTTATGGTAAAGATAAGAGTTTGAACAGATGATAATGGATCATTATATGCCATATTCATCTAATGCTCAAACATTTGATACTTTACTCTCATGAGTGATAGTTCTTATGTTTACTTGTCCTTTTATCATTTTCCTAGTCAAACCACCTGGAAGGTGCTAATTACAGTCAGTATCAAATAGAACTCCCAAATGGAATAGGAATATGGATGTTTGTCTTAATTCTTAAAATTGGTGCTTATAAAATATAACTGAGAGAAATATAACCTTGATTAAATTTCATCACTAAAACATCTGTCACTAAAATAATTTATTAAGTTTTAGCTAATAAAATTTATCCAAAGCACCCGCCAGTTCTGAAACACAATTGCTTGGGATAGTGTACATATGTAATTAAAATTGATCACCGGAAAAACTAAATAAAAATTGGCACAATAATCCAACAAAATCAATAGTAAGATCAAAATTCACAGGCAATGCCTACATTAAAACACTTCATAATAATAATCTTAGATTTACCCTGAAACAAACAAAGTTATAATACTCCTTAGGGGGAAGTAAATAATAAAAATCACAAAAAATGAACCTAGAGAATTAGTCCAAGAGGAGGAACATGAAACTGGCATTGTGCAAAGCTCATGTTGTACCAGGCACTGCATGCCCCGACTTCTACTCCTGCACATGTGTGCACAAATCCACACCCATCCACATACAAACACGCACACCCATACCAGCATCACTTGCCATAAAACTGTTGATCTAAGAAATGCTGCATATGATCCTGGTGGGTCTCACATTCTCCAGATATTGAAACTCTATGAATCACTGAATGACCTACATTTAATCAAAGAAAACAAGGAAGAGTGAAGAGAAAGGTTTCGGAAAGGGAATGAAAAAAGGTATGGAAAAAGAGCAAAGAAAGAAAGAAAAAGGAAAGAAAAGAAGGAAAGAGAGGAGAGGAAGGCAGAAAGGAAAAAAGAAAATAAAGTAAGGAATACAAAAAAAAAGAGATAAAGAGGAAAAACAGGAAAATAAAGTGAAGAACAAATGTAGGAGCCTGAGTGATAGTTCAGTGGGTAGAGCATTTGACTTGCACGCTGCCAACTTAAGTTCTATCCCTGGTACCCCATATGGGCTTCTGAGATTGCCAAAAAATATATTTGAGTGTGGAGAAAAGGGTAATGTCTGAACACTGATAGGTGTGGCCAAAGTTTTGAAAAAAGAAAAATAGAAAATTAGACTATAAAATTAATAAAAATTTATAGAAAATCAATAAAATTTATTTAGTTAGTGCTCCATTCTCAAAGACCTTTTTGATATATAGGTCTTCGAGTGTTCTGCTGGAGCACCAATGGCAAGAACTTTAGCATCTAATATAAACAAATGGGACTACCTCAAACTAAAAAGCTTCTGCATGGCAAAAGAAACCCTACTTAACGCAAGAAGAAAGCTAACAGAATGGGAAAAAATCTTTTCACTCGACATATCAGATAAAGGCCTGATATCTAGAACATACAAAGCACTCAGAAAGCTGAGATCCTCAAAACCAAATAAAGCCATAAAAAATGGGGAGATGAAATGAATAGACACTTCTCTGAGGAAGACAGAAGGATGGCCAACAAACACATGAAAATATGCTCACCTTCACTCATCATCAGGGAGATCCAAATCAAGACAACAATGAGATACCACCTTACACCAGTGAGAATGGCTCACATCAAAAATAATGGAAACAACCTTTGTTGGCGGGGATGCGGTATGAAAGGAACTCTCATCCACTGCTGGTGGGAATGCCCCCTAGTCCAACATCTATGGAGAAAAGTCTGGAGAGTGCTCAAAGAACTCAGAATTGAGCTGCCATTTGACCCAGCAATTGCTCTCCTAGGTATATACCCCCAAGATGGAAGGGCATTCACTCCAAAATACGTATGCACCCCACTATTTATCGCAGCACTCAGTATAATAGCCAAATCGTGGAACCAACCTCGATGTCCAACAACAGATGAATGGATCATTAAGATGTGGTACATATACTCAATGGAATATTACATGGCAGTCAGAAATGATACAATCACAGACTTTGCAGCCACATGGATGGACTTAGATCATGTTATGTTAAATGAAGTAAGTCAGAAGACAAAAGAAAAACACAGAATGGTGGCACTATTCTGAAACACCTAGAACATATAGTTTAAACACAATTAATACCTAACAATCAAATAACAGGGTTTAACAGGGTAGAAACTTCGAACACTGTAATACTCAACATATACTTGGGAGCAGTGTCCAAAATTCATGAAAAAGGAGCAACACAAACACTTGACAACACATTATACCACAAAGAAAATAGCAACAACAGAAACAACAGCATTAAGAGAACAGGTATGTAATCAGACTTCCAAAACAAAGGCCCACAATAATCCCTTAGAGTTTGTATACAGGAACACAAATATAGAACACCAAGGGACATCACGACTGCAATGGCAACATACCATAACACTATGTTTTAATGCCTTTATCTTACTATATTTTAAATAACCTCTCAGCTTTTCTGTCCACAGGCGCCCTTGGATACAAAGGGCGGACAAACTAAGATGGCAACTCGGGATACCATGCGAGATACTATACATAGCATGCACTACGAGAGGGCCACGAGAAAACTCTCTAACATATACTTTATCTCTAGGTTATACCTTCTTTTAGGAATTGAAGCACGTGACCAGTCAGACCACCGAAGCAGTGCCTGCGATGTACAGACTTAAACTACAGGCTCTATTCTTCGAACACATTCAACCTAATCAGCATTCCCTTGCTATTCTCTCCTCTCTTCTCACTACTTTTTTTTTTAATTCTATTCTTCTCTTTACTTTTTCCCCCTTCTCTTCTCCTTTTCTTTCTAAGGTATTTTCTCTTTTCTCTCCCTGCATACCCCTCCCATATACCTTCCCCTGTCTCCTCTCTGGAAATCCAACTATCCCTTCACCCCTCAATTCCATCCAGATCTCCCACCATATTAAAACTCTTCACCCTCAGTCCTTAATCTATTAGGCATCAAGACCGACCTCCTACCCAGCACCCAGGCGAGGGGACACCCAGTCAAACCCACACCTCGTCTCCTGCAAGAAAAGATAGCCAACTCCCTGCGGACTCATGCTGTGCGGCCTTCCCTACCAACTCCCCCTAACGTGGACTGTTTCTTGAAACCGGACCTAGGTCCAAAAGTATCCCCAACGCAAGAACTCTTCCAAGACCTCCCTGCCGCAAATTTTTACCAATCTGAAGAAGGTCAGGGGGTGTGATAGGAAGATGCCTGGGAACCCACACACCACAAGAAAAACCCAAAAGACATTGGGAAAAACTGTACCTCCAACATAGGCATAAGACTGGTAATACACAACCTCTTTACCTGCTCTCCCCCAAATGTAAGGTAGTCTTTTGCACCACTTTGGTCCTTTAAAAACCTCACTAACTCACCTTAAATTTTTTTTATTTTTTTAATTAATTAATTTATTTTTTAAATGTTTGTCCTACATATACATTTGTGAGCGCATACATTTTTATTTCCTTTTTTTTTTCTTTTTTTCCTCGCTTTTGGGTATGTGACCTGTTTCTGTTATCCCCTCTGTCCACCCACAAATACACCAACATTATAATGTAGCACCACTTCCCCCTGCAAAGGCACACCAAATAAAGGGGAAATCTTACATATATAAAAAAAAAAAAGGAGCTCTTATCTACTAGAGATGGGAACTCATAGTTGTTTACAATACAGGGATATCTCCTACCTTGAAAATATGTCATGTGGAATCAACTTAGACCTCAGGTGATTAGATACCATTCATCCAGCCTTGAACCCTGGATCCCAGACATAGAAACAGCACAGTTCTTCACAACAGCGGCAAGAAACAAATCCCAGCCGGGACAGCCTTAATACTGCGGGGTCAACAACAAGGGCCAACTCTAACATGATATCCTGACAATGAGGAAAATGCGAACATCCTGACCTTAGAGCAGATTAACCTACCTTACCAGCTAACGACAAGACAAAACCAGAAGTCTTGGCACCCTTTGGTAGGTCCAAAAGCCAAGATCGTGATTTATAGGTGACTGGCTGCTAGAACTACGACCAGACGGTATACATCTTGGGACCAAAAAAAAAAAAAAAAGCCCTAGTTTAGGGTTTGAACTATGACCTGCACAATAATCAGGATCCCCAGTCCCAAAGGTCCGGCAGAGAAAATTGTAACGGAACGGGGCTTTTGGAAGCACAAAGAAAGACGCTATCCTAGGTGCCACCCTAGGATCAGTGCAAAGACCAAGATCACCAACCACAGAAGATGGATTAAAATGACACAGAGGTAACAGAACCTCTAGAACCACAAAGACTGACTTCATCATAAGTCCCACCTCAGGATCTGTGCAGATACTGAGACCTCTAAACACAGAACAGAAGTCTCCCACACACCAAAAAAAAAAAAAAAAAAAAAAAAAACACCACCGGGAGTGTAAAGTTTCCTGAGCAAAGTCTAGTGTTGATCCCATGACAGTATGTTCCAAGGACGGAAAAACCCCATATCTCTTAGGCCAAGTGAATTCCTTTTCGAATGACCCCAATATTTACTGTGCCAGGGCAGGAGGGAAAAAATAAAAATACAAAAAGCACAAAACCTTGGTTATTATCTATATATTTTTTTTACCTCCATTTATTATTGTTATTATTATTTTTATTCACCTATCTATTTTGGTCGATTTCTCTGTTTGGGAATGAGTATTGAAATTGTCCCCAATCATACTTATATTTTCTCTTCCTTTCTTTTCTTTCGTTATGTGCTATGCCATGTTTCTCATTTCAAGACCATGGCGTGTTTTTTTGTTTGTTTGTTTTTTGTTTGTTTTGCTTTTTGTTGTTTGTTGGTTTGCCTGTTTTTTTTTTTTTTTTTGTGGTGCTTATCGATATAGCTCGAGCCCTCACTGGATATTTGACACTTCTTTTGGTACTGGTGGAGTATTTCACCTTCTTTTTCTCCATCTCTCAAATCGTTGATGAGAGCCTCTAGAAGGATTCCGCCCAGTTTCGGGGTATTAGACCCTTACCCCAGTTTATTACTTTTCTCTTTTTCAAACAAAACCACGCAACTTGAACTAGCTAGTCCTGCCTCCAGTTAGAGGGGGAACTAAGGGAGGCATCAAGACCAAACAGGTGCAAGACTACTAAGTTGTGGGTTAGATACAGAGGGGACCACATATTCTAGCTGACCTGGGGTGAGGGTAGAGGAAATGGGAGGTAGGACAGAAACGGAGGTGTAGGGAGGACAATTTGGTGATGGGAATCCCCCCTGATTTTATGTAAATATGTACCTAAAATATTATTGTCAACACTATGTAAACCACTATGATCAAAATAAAAATTAAAAAAAAATTTATTTAGTTAAAATAGTTTGATATAGATATACCAAATTATTAATTTCATCAAAATTTTATATATGTATATCAAATTATTGTCTGTTATTAATCATAAATATCAATAATCAACAGTAATATTGATTATTCATAAATAATTATAAATTAATTCCAATTTGTTAATAATATAATGTAGGCCAACAGAAAATGTATTAAAATTTAAAATATCCAAAATAAAAAGATACCAAAGGAAAAGGATTAATTAGTTTGATACCAATAGACAAAAATTATTTTAAAGAAGATAAATGACAAATGAGAGAAATGTAGAATCGATAATATACAAAAGCTGAATCAAGTAGAAATAGAAACAGAATGACAGTAACATGTAGGAAATAGTAACATATATAGAAAGTAGGAGAAAAACATATAGGAAAGTCAGATAGAGTAATCATGAATGACCCAGAAACAAGAGTCAGAAATAAGTCTTGAAAAATCTATATTTGGCTCTAACATACACAAATAAAATAAAAAATAAATACAATAGAACTACCAAGTAATTTATCAATTTTTTCTGGGTATAAATTTAAGTATTAATAAATTAGTAAAATTATATCGAAGGATATAATTCACAGTGTGGATATATATTAAAGCATGTAAGCTTTAAATTAATATATCTGTTATATGGGAACACTAAAACCAAAATTTTAAAGTCCTAAAAGTTATTTCCATTCTAAGGGATTCTACTATAGTTTTGTTAACTTCATATGAGCTAAGAAGCATTAATTAGCAAAGTATATTTTTCTATAACTTTTTAGTTAAAATATTCACAGGTATATTGATTACTAAAGTATTGTCCTACAGAGAAAATATTTAAATAACAAATTATTTCTTATGGAATAATATATGTTAGCAAGAAGGCAATTAAAAGATCACCTGATTCCAACTGATAACATTGCAAAAATGATTTGAGAAGCTTATAAAAGATAAATGTCTCATTTAAATAACATACAAATTAAATTAAGATTCAAGGCTGTAGCATAGTGTTCAGTTGAGAATATAAGTGCTGCATTTAGAATTGACATAGCTTGAGCTGCATAAACAATAAAATTGGATTTAGCCATACCAATGTTTATATTTTATATTTATCACTTTCAAGATTTTGATGAACTACATTCTTGAAATTCACTGTGTTTTATTTTTCTCAATGTAAAGGGAAAATTATATTGATTTATTTAGGCTGTTGCAAATATTAAGTGTGGGTAGGTAGATCCTATATCATCATTCTTAACTATCCTAACAAGCAAAAATTTTAATTAACTGAATGAAATTTTAGCATATTTTATATAATATGCAATAATTGCTTGCATCACATAAAAATTAAGGGAAATAAAAATGTTTTAAAATCTGTGCTTCTTGTATTTTTTCTTACTTTTTTTATAAATATAATTTTTATTTTGATCATAGTGGCTTACATATTGTTGACAATAATATTTTAGGTACATATTTACGTAAAATCAGGGGGGATTCCCATCACCAAATTGTCCTCCTTACACCTCTGCTTTTGTCCTACCTTCTTGTATTATTTTATAATATGAGAACGCATATAAACTAGTCACAAATAAATAAGTTAGAATTAATCTTTCCTGCTTTTACATCTAATAAGTGGAAGAGTGAACTGTGTTCCTCATTTTATCTGATTCTCAAGTGTCACATATTGTATTATACAAACCTATATTAAGATGAATTAAAGCAAAAGTCATCATGATTATAGATATGATTAAAAATACAGGTATTATTTATATAATTATCCACCAAAAAATAAAAACAAGAAACAAGCACCTGAATAGAACAGCTAACAGATTTCACTTGCATATTATTTTGCTTTGGATGGTTATAGTTATCTAAATCTTATTATCCAAAACAACATTGACCAAAGATAAGAAGAAAACTCAATTTTGCATACTACATAATTCTTTTCGTTCAATGCCTAAGGAGATGAAAGTTTTTTCTCATATAAGTAATGAAACTGTCAAGATTTTTAAAAATCCTAAAGGCCACTGGTTTTGAAGTATAAATACTGGCTTTTATACTGAACATAAAAGCAAATACCATTGAATCATTAATCTGAAATGAATTTCTAAATAACATTTAATCCATCTCCTTTTTTTTTTTAAAGAAATAATATCACTGAACCAATTTCTATGAAGAGGCTAAATGCCTTCAGTGACTATTTCCTAATATCTTAAATATTTCAAAACTTTAATTTATCTCACAAAATACTACACAGTAGGTACTGATTAAAAAAACCTTTGGTCTATAAATTCAAACATACAAAAATGATAACCTATTTCTCTCTGTAACATAATTTTTATGTTCAGTCTAAACCCTCTGTTAACAGTATTTTCAGGTCAAAACTTATTATAAGATTTGAAATGGAACTGGGTCCTAGAAAACCTTTATTAAAAGTAGATAATTTTTGACATGTTACCTTGATTTTGATTCTCTTCATTTTTTTCAATTAACAACTTTATTTTCTGATCTTTATCAAACTAGACATAGCATAGATGCTCCCTGCTCTCTGAATCTTACTTCATGTCTATACCATGCTTTAAGCAAAAATTAATAGAAGGTATAAGTAAAACACTGGATAATCTCACCCATGTGTAGTATATAAAGAAACAATGCAAGGAAGTGGTATACAAAAGAAGTTCTTAGACAATAGAACTGAGTTTACTAATAGAGTTAGGGGGAGGTGATCCAAAATCAAAAATGACCTAAGATCTTTGGTGGAGGGTTTTGGTACGGAAGATGTGTACATAAGGGTTGGAGCAGTGGCGCAAGTGTAAGACATCTGCCTTGCCTGAACTAGTTTAGGACAGATTATGGTTTGATCCCCTGGCATCTCTTATGGTCCCCCAAGCCAGGAGCAATTTCTGAGCGTATAGCTAGGAGTAACCCCTGAGCATCACCGGTGTGGCCCAAATACACACACACACACATACACACACACACACACAAACACATGAATAAGAAGATGTGTATATATACAAAGTGGTATAAAGATAAAAATGGAAAAAAAAGTTGAGATAATCTATATCCTTTCAAATGATATATAAGTAAGCAAGCACTAGGGACTTCATTTTGTTCCTCAAAAAATTTATTTCTTAGAAGCTCACCCCTACTTGGCTCTTAGCCTGCCTCCCAATCTTAAAATATGTTTTCATGCTTTATCTGTTTTATAGGGGGGGTGAGAAACAATGACAGTTTCCCTGAAAACTCACCTAAAGCTTATCATAGCCAAGGGTTCCTCTTGAAGGGTCCACAAAAAGTCCACTGTAATGATTCATAAAACTTATCCTGAAGCTCATATTGACACAATTCATCTAATTGCTACCAATTCACTTTCTCAGCCAACCTTATTTAAAACTAACTCCACCTTAGGTGCAAGAAAAATTTGGGGGACAACTCCATCTTTTCAGGTTGCTAGCATAAACCTGTTTTATATTAAATAAATATCTGTTGCTTGGACACCCAAGTATCTTAGAAAAGATGAGTGTGTGCACACGCACGCACACACGCGCACACACACACACACACACACACACACACACACACACAAAACCCCTTGGTACATCTACAAAGTGGAACACTATGCAGCTATCCTGAAGTCATGGAAAATGAAATCATAAAAGTTTTTATACATGGTTGAATATGGAGAATATTAATATCAATGAAAAAAGTCTCAGGGACAGGGATAAACATTTAATGGTTGCACTAATTTTGGGATATAAAAATGATAGAATTGTAATAATACCCAAAAACAATAGAAATGAAGGCCAAGAGGATTTATCTATAGTAGAAAAGTTGTCACAGAACTGGATAGTACAGTTAGGATAAAAAATAGATCACTATGCCAATGATAGTTGGAAATGATCCCTCTGGACAACAACTGGGTGCTAAAATTAGATAAAGTAAACACGATAGCCCTTCAATAACTATACTGCGAAATTCAATGTATAAAAGAAAGACTTGAGAGAGAAATAGAGAAAAAATGAAAGAGAGAAATAGAGAAAAAATGAAAGAGAGAAATAGAGAAGAGTGCTAAAGAGAGCAGGTAAACTAATGCGCAGCAAACTGGGGACAATGGTGGTGGAAGTGTGCACGGGTGGTGGGAAGTGTGCACTAGTGAAAGGTTGGATTGAAACTCAACCAAGAAAAAAATTTTAACTGCATCTCACAAGGACTCAATTAAAATTTAGTTTTAAAAAGAAAAAAAAGGAGGGGGCAGAGTGATAGCACAGTGGTAGGGCAATAGGGCATTTGCCTTGCACGCAACCAACCTGGATGGACCCCAATTCGAATCCCAGCATTCTATATGATCCCCTGAGCCTGCCAGGAGAGACTTCTGAGACTTCTTGAATATAGAGCCAGGAGTAACCTCTAAGAGCTGCTGGTTGTGATCCAAAAACTAAGTTAAAATAAAAAGAAAAAGGAGATAAATAGTCGTTAATAGACATTTTTTTTAATATACCAACTATGTTATCAGCGTGTTAACCTTCAAAAATTAGTACCTAAACTTGGTTCTGTGTCAGATATCCTTTCATCTCACTCTTCATCTGTATGCCTCAAATTCTTAGAGTTTCCCTCACCTTCTTATGCTATATACCTTAATTTCATACTTAGGAACTTTTGATCCTACTTAGAAGATTCAATGGAAATATCCTAAAACTCTAATGTTAGGTTTGCATAACTCTGTGTGATCTTCTTATATGTTGCATATCCTACAACTTAGTTTCAAAAATAGATTTTAAGCCAAGATGCTTATCATAGGCATAATTTCTCCGTTTTGTATGTTTAAGTTCTTTTTCATCTCAGTCTGATTTTGGGTTAACATATAAATATTAAACATTTTATACTAGTTATAAGTGGTTTGAGTAAAAATCAATCAAAAATAACTTTATAATTGAAAAAAGTATATTATGAACAACCTTGTAAACTACAGTTCAAATAAAGTAAAATTTAAAAATCTAAAAAAATTATCCTAATCTTTTTAATAACCTCCTAGCCTTTTTGAAGAAGTATTCATTTTTCTTATTTGCTACATAAAACATTCACGCTTTGTTCCATGCATCCCTATGGTAGGATGTTATATCATTTCTATCTTTTTTCTGGTGGATACAGCACTTAGATTTTTATTTTTGTCATTTTTAAAGGTACCTTGTCAAATTCTTGCAATAATAATTTTCAGACACAAAAGAGAGAAGTCCTGGAAGTTACAGCTCACCTCATGAAGCTCACCACAAACAGGGATGAGTTTAGTTAGAGAAATAACTACATTTTGAACAATCCTAATAATGAGAACTCATGAGGGTTATAGAAAGCCTGTGTAGAGTACAGGCGGTGTTTGGGTGGGGAGGAGGGAAATTTGGGATATTGGTTATGGGAATGTTGCACTGGTGATGGGTGGTGTTCTTTACATGACTGAAACCCAAACACAATCATGTATGTAATCAAGGTGTTTAAATAAAATATATAAAAAAGGTACCTTGTCAAAAGATAACTCCAAGTTCATATACCCCAGACTCACAGCCCCTTTAAGTGTTGGCAAAATTCTCTGTAGTCCAATTGCAAAGTCTTTCTCAAAACCACTAAACATGAGCTTTTTGTAGAGATTTCAATTTTTTTTTTTAAATTTTGGTATGTTTGCCTTCACTTTTATTTGGGAAGGTGCAGTTATTAGGCAATGAATGTACTGCTTTATCTCGCATTTTTAAAAGAATATACTGTACTATGAATAAAACATGACTACTTTCTTTCCTGGGTTTTATTTTGTTTGGGCTAGCTCAGATTTATTTCGGCATGTTCTCATTTTGCATGATTCCTTCAATTTATTTTCAAGAAAATTAGTTTTCTTCTACTTTCAGATCAAGTGTTCTGCCTGATGTCTTGCTTTTGAGCAAGGAAACATACATTCGATCACTTCTTTCACTCATAGATTCTGGAAAGGTGGAACGACTTGCCTTTGTCCCTCTTTTGAAGAAGGAGTCTGATGTAATAATTTACATGTTCTTCCCCTAAAATAGTGATGTGTTTTAAACTTTAAATAATTGTACTGATCATCATATCATAATTTCTTGTTAGAATTAGAATAATCTGACCATACCTAAAATTCAGCCATGAGTAGAGAGTAATGTCTGAAAATGCTTACATTTTTATATTAGATTCAATTAAATCATGTCAATTTTTTCTTTAGGCAATCCTGAATGATCAATGAACTTCTCTTAATCTTCATAGTTCAAATTTAATAATCTGAAATATATTTAAACATTTTCTTTTACACATTTAAACATATCATGTCTAATACTGACCTTGTAATTACAATGTACATGCTTTCAAAGAATATTTTAAACGTGCTCACGAAGAGGTAAAGAGAAAAATAGTAAGTGGAATCTTTATTTACAAACATGGTTCTTTTTTATTTTTTCAGAATTTAATATTGGAATTAGGTAAAATATATTATTTAGGTATTATTTGTAACAAAAATATTTCAACACAAAAATACATGTAGTTTTGGGATATTAAAAAATTTATCAAAACATAAAATATGGGCCAGAGCGGTGTAGCAGCGGTAAGGCCTTGCATGTGGCTGACGTAGGACAGACCGTGGTTTGATCCCACTGTGACCCATATTGACCCCCAAGCCAGAAGTGATTTGTGAGTGCATAGCCAGAAGTAACCCCTGCACAATAGAGCATGTGATCCAAAAACAAAAATAAAAAACAAAACATAAAGTATACTATAAATATTAAAAAATGTATCAAAACATAAAATATATTAATCCAATGAAGGACATGGTTTATCAGTATTTACTGACCTAAATGATATAGGGACTAGCTTGATAAATATACAGCACATAATTCTATAGATCATGCTTTTTTAATTTTAACATAAATGATGTATGTGAGTATTCATAAAAACATAAATATGCATATTGAATTATTAACAAGTTTTCTCTAGATAGATGCATTAAGATTGTTATTTATTTTATAGATATGCATAGTTTACTTCCTTCTTTAATCCACATATATGATATGTGATAAAAATTAAATAAGCTACAGATTAGGTTGATTTTATAGCTGAATGCCTTAAGCAACCTTTTACAGCTTAATTTGAAGGCACAAGAACACTACTTCAAAACAAAATGCTCTTTACCTTGCTTTAGTGTTCAAATTATGTCACTGAATTTCTATACACTTATGTATTTAAAATCCCTCAGTAAACCTCAAAAAGACTAATAAATGACAGAAATAAAATAAGGAGTAGGTTAAGGAATCAAACTCTCAAGATATAGTCAAGACATAAAAGAAATGAGATAAAAAAGACTAACTTGATTTTTAGCTAAATCTATCAGAAAGTGTTGTAAAGTGGACATAATAAACACACAAATAACTTTTCAACTTAATTTGATATTAAATATTTTACATTTCTAAGAAATTTTAAATATTGCATTTCAATTGGAGGTTTTAAATTGTGGTTTTATAAAGACTAAATAGGTGAACAGGATACTTCATTGAGAAAATAACCAACAGAAATGAATCAGTTTTTCTGTTTCTTTGCTGGATATAGATTAAAAGAAAAAAATTTCTTCTTTTAATGGAAATACATATGCTCATCCAAAAGCAAAGTAAAATGAATTGTCAAAACCTACATGTCCATGCAAATAAAAACTTACATGAAAACCAAGCATTATGATTATAGATATTTTAAAGTGCTTCTTTTGCTAAGATACCTGTATATGAACATTATATTGAAATATTGGTCTGAAGTGATCTGTTTTATACTAATTTAGTTTCCTAACTATATTCATGCAGATAGCCAGGTTCTACTCTGCTTTTCAAATTGTTTGTACAGATATCTCTATACTACTGAGAGCATTTTAATCTTAAATGGACTTAGATGAAAATTTTCATCAGGCTTATATTTGATTGAAATCAAATTAATACAAATATGAGTGGGTCTACAGGACAACACTAGCATATTTTACTTATAATAAAGAAATATAATTCAAAAATTGAAATGTGTAAGCTGAACTGGTTATACATAATTACATTTTTATTAGATAACACTAACAAAGCCAATGTAAAATTAAGTTTTTATGTATATGGTAATAACTACAAGTCATTTTAAATATTATATGCATATTTTAATAACTACATAATGATATGCCAGTCTAATACCTTAGCTTGATATTTTGGGGCCACCCCAGGCAATGTTCATAGTTACTTCTGAATTTGTAGTACAAAATTTCTCCCAGTAGTGCTCAGGGACTGTAAGGAATACCAGGAAATGAATCTGGGTTGGCCCCTTGTAAGGCAAGTATATTACTCATGGTGCTATTTCTTTAAAATCTCATAGCTTGCCATTTTAAAGATGGCAACTCTCTTTGTAATATTATTTTGCTTTTTCTAGTAAAGAATATATAATAGATTAATTAATTAATTTTTAGAATTGACAGTCAGCATTTCTTTTGGTAATGTTGAATTCTTTCTCAACATGGTCTTGACTTTTTTACATTCTACCAGATTTATTGTTTATATTACTGAAAGTTTTATTTTATTAAAATCATTGTGATCTACAAAGTTCTTTATAGTTGAATTTTAGATATATAATGATTCAAGGCCATTCCCACCACCAGTGTTAAACTTCCTCTACCAATGATTCCAGAGTACATCCTATATCACCACCCTTACATCCTGGCCTGCCAATATAACAGGGCTCATTTAAGTTTATATTGTTAAAGATTAGATCTCTTTATTCTATTGTTTATTTTGGCTTGGATATTTAATTTTGTCCTTTTTTTCCTCCACTAATACATCTGAGACCATTTGTCCCCTGGCCCTCATCCTTTCTTTTATTTTTTTTTTTTCTCTTTCTTCTTAGTTTTATAGAAAAATGCAGAAATCTGTGCTAAAAAAAGTAATCCTTGTCTCAAAGTTCTATGAAAAAGGTGAGAGCCCCTATTTAAAAGATTAAAAAAATAGAAAAAAGGTGTGTGTGTGTGTGTGTGTGTGTGTGTGTGTGTGTGTGTGTGTGGCAGGTTTTTGTTTGTTTGTTTGTTTGTTTTGAACAGGCACAGCAAAAGTTGGGGAAAATAGAAGGATAAAACCTTTGGCCTAAAAACAGAAAAACCCTGCCCATGAATCATCCTGTCATAGACTAACAATAGCTTCACACCCAACAGTGCTTAGGGATTACTCCTGGCTCTATGCTAAGGGATCAATATTGGAGGAACTCAGGGAATCACATGCAATGCTGGCTAAAATCATGTTGATAGCATGCAAGGCAAATGACCCACTTGCTGTACTATCTTTCCAGCCCAAATTTAGTTTAGTGTCCAGTTTGATTAAAATTATTTAAATTTTTGGCCTGAGCGGTGGTGCTAGAGGTAAGGCATCTGTCTTGCAAGCACTAGCCTAGGATAGACCCTGGTTAGATGCGCAGGCATCCCATATGATCCCCCGAAGCCAGGAGCAATTCCTGAGTGCATAGCCAGGAGTAACCCCTGAGCGTAAACGGGTGTGGCCCCAAAACAAACAAACAAAAATTATTTGTATTTTTTTGGTCAGAATCCTCCATCATCAATGAGACTTTTTTTATAAAACTACCATACCTTCAATGAAACAATGAAACCCATTTCTATCCACTGAACCCCATAAATCTACTTTTGCTTGTTATATTCAATATTTAGTCCAATTGTTCCATCCCTACTACAAAACTAAATTTTGCAATGGTCCTTAAAATCAGTTGGCTTGGGGCTGGAGCAATAGCACAGTGGTAGGGCTTTTGTCTTGCATGCGACTGACCTGGAAAGGACTCGGGTTCGATCCCCAGAATCCCATATGGTTCCCCCGAGCTTTCCAGGAGTGATTTATGAGCACAGAGCCAGGAGTAACCCCTAAGTGCCACTGGGTGTAGCTCCCAAACAAACAAACAAACAAATAAACAAACAAACAATAACAGTGGGCTTGTGGCCAGAGAGAGATAGTACATTGAATAGGGCACATAATTTGCAGACAGCTGATCCTAATTGGAACCCTGGCATCCCATAGTTCTGTTGAGTTCTGCAAGGAGTGACTCCTCAGAAAAGAACGAAGTGCCAAATCTCCCTCCTCCCCACCCAACATCTGCCTGTACTCTAGACAGGCTTTCTATTTCCCTCATACATTCTCATTATTAGGATAGTTTGAAATGTAGTTATTTCTCTAACTAAACTCATCCCTGTTTGCGGTGAGCTTCATGAGGTGAGCTGTAACTTCCAGCCCTTCTCTCTTTTGTGTCTGAAAATTATTATTGCTAGAATGTCTTTCACTGTTCTTAAAACCCATAGATGAGTGAGACCATTCTGCGTTTTTCTCTCTTGGGACATTGGTGATGAGATATATATATATATATATATATATATATATATATATATATATATATATATATATAAAGTGATTCTTGAGCACTGCAGAGTCTGGACTAAAAACAAGCAATTGAAATTACTTCACAGTGATTTATTTTTTTGTAACCTTTGATATTCAAACACAACTTAAATAGTACCCTAATTAGAATGAAATTATAGAAATGTGTTATTCAAATGTTGATGAATATTAATATCATTACTTTAACATGACAAACCTGCTTGCCCCTTGACTTTCTTGGTTGAGTAAGGAGGATTTCATGTAAGTAGAAATATAATGAAACTTTTTGTTGTAGCATTTTATTTGTGTTTCTGGGTCACATCTGGCATGCTCAAAAGTTATCCTATCTCTTCATTCAAGAATTCCTTCTGGTAGTACTCAAGTTACTAAATGAAATACCATGATTAAACCCAGATAGACAGATTGAAAAGAGTTTCCTAGCCACTGTACTATCACGTAAGCCTGAAACATCTTTTTATATTGGTCATAAGAACTTGGGCCATATAGCACAGAGGTTCAACCTCCGGACTTCATACATATAAGTCATGTTCCTTACTACTTGAGTTACAACAGTTAACCTTTTATTTTTTTAATTTTTTATTTTTAATTATTAGAACAAAGATGCAAAGAAAGAGGACAGGGTAAAGTTACAGTGGAAGGACAATCACCCATAAACAGAATTCTCAGAAATCCCTTTGGTTATATCTGAACTTTGAACTTTCAGCCAAAGAACATTAAGAAAAATAAAACAGAACCCATGTACAATTACTCTGTCCCACAAGTCCCCAGATTGTAATACATAATATTTCTTAGCAGCACACAAAGCAATCTAAAGCCATAGAACTTATGTAACTCCTTAAACATTGAAGGCAAAGTACTTTTTTACATTTCCATGCACATGCATATTAGTTTAAGTTAACCTCAAAAGTTTAAGTGGGTTGTTTTTCTTAAGAATTAGAGTCAAAGGAGCACAGTATAAACGGTGTTAGAGTGGCAATTATTGTTTGCATAGGCACACCAAAATATGAGGGACATGGAAAGGAAAAACCTTGGTCTAAATACAAGGAGACCCTACCCCTGAAGTTTCCTGGCATAAGACTAACTCTAGGCTCCAGGAAAACTAGTTTGTCCAATCCAGGTCATTGTCTGTAGTGCCATTACACTTTTATTTTTCACACAGTCTCTGTTGTTGGTATCATGTTTCTGTATTAAAGATCCTGGAATCTGCATATTCTACATTGCAGTCAGGACGGTGCGGAGTGTCTTCTCATTTCACCTCACAATTAAAGGGCAATGCAGAGAGCTCTGTCCTGTAAGCAGGTCGTTGTTGTTGTCAAGTCTTCTTAATGTTAAGGGAAGTCTCTTTTGAGCAGGTCTATGTCAGAGCAGTGGTGGGTGTCTTCCCTGGTAGAGGATTGCTTCCAGGAAAACAACAGTTAACCTTAAAGAATGAGCTTGATGTCAATTTTTCTCTTACTTTACTATATATTATTTTATTTATATATTACTATATAATTTTATCATATGTACAATATATAAATAGATAGCTGGTAGGTATTGGTACATACTAACTGTGATATGACTTATTCCTGTGTCAGCACTCAAATATCACACTTGTCAATGCTTGAGGTGCTGTGGTTAAAATTCAAATTGGTTCTGTACAAGGAAAATTCTTTAAACTAATGCAAGATCTTTGACCCAAATCATTGTTTTTAATTTTAAAATATATTCTGATTATTGCCTCTGGGTTAAGAACATCATTAAAATATGACTAAATTCTTGGTTACTGGGTCTGTTTCAACATACGGTCAAGTCAGCTTGAATTGAGGGCATGAGCATTACAATTTTAAAACACTATTAAAAGAATATAGTTAATGTCAACATGTTCAATTCCAAAACTGCTGTCAACATAGATATTTAAATTATTCTTATTTTCTTACCCCATTTTAAGAACTAGGTACTAAATTTAAACTAACCAAAGTCCTGAAGTGTCATTTAAGAAAATAATTAAATTTGATAAAACAACTGGCACATCTTTCTTCATAATCAAACGTAGTCAAAATTCTCCATAGCAATCGAACCATCTCTAATGTAAGAAAGGAGCAGTTGGATGGCAAATTAGCTGTCCTGTAGCAATATGGTCTAAGCAACCATGTAAACAAAGAAATCTGCTAATCAAAAGCAATTTTTCAGAAAACAAAGACAGCAGCTAATTGAGAGCATCTGAGGCTAATGTAAGATTAACTTCAAAAATGAAAACCTTTGCAGCTTCTTCTTGAAAAGCTGTTGAGATAAAATAAAGCGAACAGTAGTTGGGAAGTGAAAATTCTAGTAAAAATGGCATTTCTCACTTAGATAGAATTTTATTAAAACCTCCAAACTCCATAATTATCTTACTTTGTAATAAAAGTGACTGGCAAGATGTAAGAACATTACAAAAGTGGATTATCCAGAGTGCAGAATAGGTCAGATGGCAGACTGTTGCTTACTCCTGGGGGGAGGGGTTCTTCTATGTCCTGTTGATATACTTGACTCACCACTGCTGGTGCCTCAAGAGCAGAAAAATACTTACCTATCAAGATACATGTAGAGTTTTCTTTCATTTAAGTCCTCATTTAAGCACTCTCTTCCAGATAACAGTCCTTTGCCTCCCATTCCTTTCCTTACTAGAGATAATCTGAGCCTGTTTGATTTCATGTCAGTGATTCTGTGGAAGAATTGTCAACACTAAGGCTTTCTTCTGCTTTTCAGTGTTGGTAGTTACTTTCTTGTCTATTGTTGGGCTATATAAGCAAGGAAAAGTGAGTGTGAAGAACAGTTGATATGGGGCCTGTGCGGTGGCGCTAGAGGTAAGGTGTCTGCCTTGCCAGCGCTAGCCTAGGACGGAACGCGGTTCGATCCCCGGTGTCCCATATGGTCCCCCAAGCCAGGAGCGACTTCTGAGTGCATAGCCAAGAGTAACTCCTGAGCGTCACCGAGTGTGACCCAAAAAACCAAACAACAACAAAAACAACAACAAAGAACAGTTGATGTCCTCTGCTGACTTATACTTGCATTTGGTCTTATCTGTTCTTGGGAGATTTTCATTTTGAGGGTTAGGTATGAAGTTTATTAGTGGAGCACATACCTGGAATTTGTAAGGCCCTGGGTTCAATCTATGTCCCTTTCAAAGAAGACTATTCATTAGCACACTGGTGTAAACTTCTCATATTATTTATTAATCGGTCTCCTGCTTCATGTTGGGAAAGTATACTCACCTAGTTTGCCTTTTATATAAGTCTACAAAAACACAACAATGTTATTTTATGCACAATAAAGCTAGAGTTGTTATTTAACCCTAATACACATTTCAACCCTGGAATAGGAAGCATCAAAGTTCCTCAGTTGTATTTCTCCTTTCTAAAATTCTTCTAAGTCACTGCTCATGCCCTGTTAAGGAGATGAATTCTATTTTGTGTTTTCACTTGGGGAAGGGGGTTCACACCAAATAATGCTAAGTTCTAAATCTTGGCTCTATACTCAGGAATCACTCCTGGTGGGACTCAGGGGACTATCTGGGGTGTCATGGGTCAAAACTTTGTCAATTGTGTATTTTGCCAGTGCCATATTGGCTGTACTATCTTTCCAGGTTTTGGGGGTGTATGTGTTTTTAAGCAAACATTATACTTACATGATTCATTATAATTCATATGATGAACTTGTGATACATGTATAACCTAGGGTAACACTGATAATTAACTCTTAAATAGTTAGCATTTAAAAGAATACAAAATTGACTATTACTGGGGAATATGACTATTACTGGGGCTTCCTTAGCAAGGATTTTCCTACACAGCTCACATAGGTATCCTGTGAACCAGAAGGACAAGCCATTCTCAGATGACATTTTAAAATAGAGACAATGAATCTTAAGTACTTACAATGATCAAGAAACAGTGAGGAAAATAATAAAACAGCTAATGTTAATCCAACTGCTAACAGAAATTGATTAATGATGATATTACTGGAAGAAAAGCTTATAATTTTCAAAATACCACCTTGTATTCTACAATGATAAACTGTTTTCCTGTATGAGTTTCTTAATATTATGCTTCATTATATGTTAAAATTTCTGAGCAGAAAGAAAATGCCCTCACCTCAATCCATTACTGAAATCAATAAGAAATGCATCATTTTCAAAATTATGACTTTAATTATTTCAATACTTCATGCTGCAGGAGTCTCTGTGGTTTTTGCAAACCACTTGAGGTAATTTTTTAAAAACTTCAGTATGTATGAATAACTTACCTCTATTCTGAATTCACTTTGATGTTTTATTCAATCTGTGTAAGTCAGGCAATTTATACAAAACATCAGTATTTAAAAAAATCAAATAACCTATCGTTTGCCTTATATGTTGGTCACAAACATACGGGGAGGAAAAAGATGTAGTCAAGAAGAGCAGGATAGATAGCATGATGAGAAGAAAGGTTTGTCTTGTATGTGGCTCATGTTAAATTCTTAGTACCCACACATTCCTCAAGCCTGCCTGGAGTGGTCCCTAAGCAGAGTAGGAAGTAAGTCCTGAGCACCGTTAGTTGCTACACACACACACACACACACACACACACACACACACACACAAAATAAAGTACCCTCACCAAAAGGAGTATAAAAATAAAATTAAAATATTAAAATATATATTAAAATATAAAAAATAAATTTTAATGTAAAAGACCCAGCATCCCAAATGGTCCCCCCGAGCCTG
Organism: Suncus etruscus; assembly: GCF_024139225.1. NCBI lineage: Eukaryota > Metazoa > Chordata > Mammalia > Eulipotyphla > Soricidae > Suncus > Suncus etruscus. The sequence goes on from NC_064851.1 coordinate 116,693,787, forward strand.
CCAGGAGCAATTTCTGAGTGTGGAGCCAGGAGTAACCCCTGAGCGCTGCCGAGTGTGACCCAAAAACCAAAAAAATTAAAAAAAAAATTAAAAAAAAAAAAGAAAAGAAATTGGTTCTCATTCTAGAAAAAAAGAAAAAAATATATTTGTGTTAGTAAAGAGAACACAGAGCACAGTAACGATGTTGTATATTGTATTCTAATCAAGCAATCCTTCCCTTGACCCCAAAGGTAGATGAGGTTGGATTTGGCCTGGACACTCAACTTAAATTGGATGGCCTCCATTGTCTCAATACAATAATTCAATGTTGTGAACTCTGTTGAATGAGAGTCTTTTTAACAGAATGCAGTGGGTTAACCTTGATAGTATGTATAAGAAGAACTTCCTGAAAATTAAATATTAATAATAGGTATCCTAGCTTCTACAGTCAGAAAGACCTTGGATAATTTTAATCTATGGATACAGAATGACTGCAAGGGAGAAAGCAGAATTTCAATGATATTCAGTTTCTATTAACACTGGCTGAAGTTTCAAAATCTAAGCAAAGAAAAAAATTAGAAATAGTAAAATTGTATCAGCAATTTCTAAACACAAAGACCACTATTTATTCATGTTATAAAATGGCATTTTTAAGTAGCATTTACATAATTCTCAATTACTTTTTTATATCTTTAACTTATATCTTTTAACTTAAAATAATGTTTTTTTGAAAATTATTTATAAAATAAGTTAAAATTCCATTAAAAAGGACTGCATATTACATACATAGAAATTATATATGTACACATATATTGTATAATTTTATTTACCAAACATAAGAATAGTTGAAATTAAAGAAATAATTTTATCAGCAAGGAAATAACCAAATAGGCTTCTCCAGTGGAACTTTAATTTTATGCCAATTAGTCTAAGAATAATATAATACTATAATTTATTTAAGAGAGTACTAGGGAATATAAAGCATGATTATGAGTGAGAAAGGAGGTTATTCTAAGTAGGAGAACATGCAGATATACACAATCATACATGACACATATATTAAAATGGCAGCAAAGCATCCAGGGTGGTGATAGTATGATAGTGAGGAAGCTGAGTGATTATAGATCAAGATGACACTATTGTGTATTCAAGGTCTCTTCTGCCAGGGGGCAGAGGAAATGATATAAATGGCATTGACTGATCCAAGAAAGTGGAAGTTATTATCACATTAGCTAATCTACAAGCTACACATATCATTTTCTTTATTTCTTCCCATCCTTAATAATGAAGAGAATGTCTTAGTTTTATAACAAAATGAAAAGGTTTATACACCTGTAATGTGTTGATTATAGTATTAAACATGTTTCTTAAAGTATTGTATTCATTTTTAAATCTCTTTTTTTAACTTGTTATTTAATGTATCTGATAATAACTGATAATCAATGGCTAATATATCTAGATTGATTTTATCTAGTTTTAGGATTTAACCACTCAAGTTTTCTTCCTCACTAAATCATATCTGAAAATAGATTCATAATATTCCACCACAGATTCAAAACACAATATGGTATATGTAATGAAAAAACTCTCACCTACAAAAATCTCTGTGGAAAATGTCTCTCATATCAGATTTCCCCCAAATAACATACATAATCAATTGCTAAGAGAGCATCTCCAATATCAAGGACTGCTTTAAGATACTTTAAATCCTATAGGAACAATGTCTTTTTTCTGGATGAAATATTAATGCTGATTTTTCTTTCTTTGAATTTGGAGTACCACTGTTTTTATTGAAATCTCAGAATTTAAGAGGCAAACACAATATAAGAGCAAAATAATCAAACAAAAATTTTTGTTTGTTTTAATAATTTTCAGACATATCAACCTAGCAATGTGACAAGCAGTTAATAAATTTGTCTTTCAAGTTTAATTAAAAATAACTGGCCCAAAATATATTTTATTGAAGACACAGATAGTATAATAGAATCCATCTGTCACTGTTTTTATTTTCTACTGAGACTGAAACATCCTCATTGACACTATGATCTGAATCTCATAACTTTACACAAAAATGATTATAAGACACATAACATCTAATTTGAAAATCAGCACCAACTAAACATTTTCTAAAAAACTATATAAAAAGTTAATGAGTTATATGTAATTAAATCTATTAATATAACCAGATCTAAATTAAAAAGTATTTTAGCATACCTGTTAAAGTACCACACCAGATATGAATCAATATTATTTCCAGTATAGCCACTACCCTCAATTCTGATCCACATATCAGTATTACCTTTGTAGTCAGTTTAGACTTCATAATTTGAGAAAGTATGAGTACTCTTTGAGGTACTATGGGAAAAATCTGGAGCATTTTCATACTCAATGATAATTTCAAGATAGTTATAGTAGAATTTAAGCCAAGTGTTGGTATTTTCTTATAGGACTCATACCTCTGTGTGCATTTCTTTTTTTTCTACTCATTGTGTCTTTCCTCATTGTGTTTGAGAAGTTTGCCATTGATATTGTAAATTCATTTTTATTAATATATTTATTTAAACACCTTGATTACAAATATGATTGTTGTTGGATTTCAGTCATGTAAAGAACTTCCCCCTTCACCAGTGCAATATAGCCATCACTGATGTTCCAAATCTCCTTCTTCCCCACCTCACTCCCACCTATACTCTAGACAGGCTTTCTACTTCCCTCATTCATTCACATTGTTATGATATTGTAAATTCTATGTCCTTATATTTGCATGGCCCTCACATGAAAGTATTTTAATCTCTGTCTCACCTCTTGCTGAAAATTTGTATTTTATTTCAAAGTGGATGGTGGTGGCTATTTCTAATGCTAATAATACTAATTAAAATTACTTAAACAGGAAAGAAATTAAACCAATGTAGCTCTAATTAATTAGCAATCTAAATAAGGAAATTGAAGTCTAACTGAGTTGGGGCCTCTCATGCCCTAGCAGAAGAAGTTAGGATTGGTAAAAGAAGTTACCCCTTAGGATGACACTTCAGCAAGAACAAAAATAGTTGATTAAAATAGTATTCTCTCTAGATGGAGGAGAGCTTTCAGAAGAGGGAAGTCACTCCACCACAGTATCAAGTGACTTATTACTTCTAATCAATTGGGGAAGTTTCGTTTTAGGACTACCATGGATTCATGGTTTCATATGTTAGAAATATATTTTAGGGGCCGGTGTGGTGGCGCTAGAGGTAAGGTGTCTGCCTTGCCAGCGCTAGCCTAGGATGGACCACGGTTCGATCCCCCTGTGTCCGCGGTTCGATTCCCCGGTGTCCCATATGGTCCCCCAAGCCAGGAGAGACTTCTGAGCGCATAGCCAGGAGTAACCCCTGAGCACTACTGGGTGTGGCCCAAAACAAAAAAAAATATTTTAGGGACAATATACATTGTATATATACAATATATATGAATGTGTATATATACAATATATATAAATGTGTATATATAAATATATACAAATGTGTATACATATATAATATTCTAGGGGCTATGCCATTAACCACTAACTAAATTATTATATTCTCATTCCTGGGGTCACTTTCACCTCAGATGTTTTTATTGTCAGCTATTTTTTTAATTAACTATAATTTTTATTCATTATTCATTAAGGAATAATGAGTTTTTACTAAGTTATTCTCTGGGGAATTTGTTTCAAGTTTACTTTTTCCTTTAATGATTATACTACAGGGGTTTGGAACTCACAGTGTTTCATCTTTGTGTATATTGGTAAATTTTATGGACTTCGAGCCAAGCCATTATTGGGCACTTGACTACTCTCTTAACCATGTCAATGTCCCAGGTTTAAGCAGTTGAATCTAAGCAATCATAAAAATTAACTAGTTTTCAAAAAAGAGCAGCCATTTAGACTATATACAATCCAGTGTGTTCCCATTTGCTTCAATATCATTTCTACTATATAATATAGTATTAATAATAACAAAATAATATTGTTAACTAATTATATGCTAACTTCTGTCTGTATTGGGTTATTCACCAGCTCTATTTTGACACTTCCCAATTCCAATCTATCTTTATTCTAATTATACAAATATTTAATATCTTGCATCACAACTTAAAACAACAATCTTACATTTGAGATATTTTCACTCTTTTCCAGTTGAGTTTTACTAAAAAGAAAAATATTTGACCCATACTAAGATGTATTCGATATTTACTAAATTTATATTTAATATAAATTACCATTGATGTTCCCATACCTGTCAATATGTTAAAAGTTTCATTAGAAATTCCTGAGAATTTCCAAAGTTTCATATTATCATTAACATCTGACTTTATTGCTGGAAGAAAAGCAAAATGCATAACTACCTTGAGAGGAAGATTGGTAGCAGGTATTTGGGAAAAAGAACAGAGACGAGAGAAAACTAAACAGAACAGATATTTTGGGGGTCATTGAAATATTTTGAATAATGCCGCAATATCATTACAAATAACCAAATCTCTGTCTTTTCCTCCCTATCTTTCTTCTTCCCTTCCAACCTTTCTCCCATACTAGAAATGTAAAGCTTGCAGGAGTTAAAAAGCAGGCAGTCTCCATCTCTACCAAGGGAAGAGCTGATCAGGACTGAAGACTCCAGAATCTTCAATATGCGATTTTTATTCGGTAAGCAAATAATAGCGAATACTGCGATATTTGAAGGCCGGCCGCGGGCCACAAAATGTTGTGCGGAGGGCCGCAACAATTCGCTGGCTGCGAGTTTGAGACCCCTGCTCCAGATTATGGTTGGAGCCGAGAAAGAAAAACAGGACATTTGCCCAGACCGTAAATCATGTGGACTAAATCCAAGAGAAAATCAGGATATCAGACCATACTATAAATCATAAGTTCTGACCACTGGGGAAACCCCAATTGACCTCTTTGCAAAGTTGCAGGAAAATTTATAACCTCATTAAGGACATTGTCAACACGTACACTTTTCCACACCTATACACTTTCTCACCAGATGCAGCTACATAATCCTGCTATGGGCTGCAATCAGGCACAAGTCTGACAGCCTCTGTGAGCCTGCCAGACTTCGCCTGGGAGCGCCCACCAATATAGACACCAATTGGTCAAATCTGCTTCTGTCTCTTCAATTTTACCATCTTTCATTTTCTTTCTTCTTTCCCTCCTTCCTTCTTTCCACTTCCGTTATTCCCTCCATCCTTCCCCTCTTTCCTTCCCTCCCTCCCTCCCCTCCTTCCTTCCTTCCTTCCTTCCTTCCTTCCTTCCTTCCTTCCTTCCTTCCTTCCTTCCTTCCTTCCTTCCTTCCTTCCTTCCTTCCTTCCTTCCTTCCTTCCTTCCTTCCTTCATTTTTCTTTAGCTTTCTAGAGTGTTCTCTTTAATTACCTATTTCAAATACTTATGTACTTTTTCATGACCTAATTCTAAAATAGATTTTTCATTTCCAATTGATAATTTTATTATTATATATTTTCTATTACATGTGGGATAAGAATATATGTTTTTGAATAAAAGGTAAGTGAGTGTTAAGCATTTAAAACATTATAATTTATAATATTCAGTTAGATAATATCTATAATTTTTGCATTCATGCTGTATCCTTTAAAGTGCTTATCAATGTCCCATAAAGTAAAGTTCTTATAAACCTTTGAAGTGATTTAAGGTTAATTTAATTTTGAACCAGGGATATCTAGTATCAATATTTTCATGGTGTTATATAATGTATGTTATAAGATCAACTTGGGTAACTAATTAATGTGCATTTGAACATAATTGTATAAAAAGGCATTCTAGTTATTATGGAGTAGTTGGTATTATTTTTTAAAATGAATAGTATCTCAGTTTTAATTCTAGGTTAAAAATACATTTAGAGCATGGTAGGTTTGCATATTTGCTATTTGCCTTGCATGTGGCTGACCCGGGTTTGATCCTTGGTATCCCTGGGCCTGCCACCAGTAATTCTTGGAAACCACCATATGTGGCTCCTAAACAAACAAACAAAACAAATACCACTACAGCAATAATAACAAAACATTTTAAAACAATATTTTAAGAAAATGAGAAATTCAAAATGCTTAAATTTGAAAAGGGGATTTTAAATTTTAGAAAAATCACTGCAGCACATTTCAACATTATAGAATTTCCCCATTTCTGTTTATATATTTTAAAGCATCTTTAACATAAAAGAAAGTTGAACCATAGTTTTGCTTTATCAAATTTTTTGAAATTTAGGATTATATACAAGAATGGTTATAAATCGAGGCAAAGTATTTGAATTCTATGAGCTACAGAGGTTTAGGCGTGATATTTACAAGTAAATTTTCATAGACTCCTAACCATTCATAGATCTTGCTTAAAGAAGACACCCAATTGCTTCTCGCCTTTTGGCTAAGATCAAGTGTAGATCTGTTCTTATCAGTTTAATATCTGATACATCTGTCGTCTATCAGACGACAATATATTAGATGGATTTTTGGCACTAGAAACTGGAATAGGAGCTTGCTCCGTCCATTCCACCATTCCACGCATCGACCTGGTATTGCAGTACCTCCTGGAAAGGTGCACACACACACACACACACACACACACACACACACACACACACACACACACAAAAGAAGACACCCAAGTACAGAACTGAAGTTCGTAAGTTTAAAAAAAATAAAACACAAACTGAGCTTTTCCTGAAAATCCCAAAAGACCTATACACAGAGAAAAGAGTAAAAAAAAAAAAAAAAAAAACCAAAAAAACAAACAAACAAACAAAAAAAAACCAGGGGCCTGGAGAGATAGCACAGCGGCGTTTGCCTTGCAAGCAGCCGATCCAGGACCAAAGGTGGTTGGTTCGAATCCCAGTGTCCCATATGGTCCCCCATGCCTGCCAGGAGCTATTTCTGAGCAGACAGCCAGGAGTAACCCCTGAGCACTGCCGGGTGTGGCCCGAAAACCAAAATAAAAAAAAAGAGTGTCCCTGAATTAAAGTACTAATCAGAGACTAAGAGCAGAACTAAAATAGACTTATAAAAATAAATCTAAATGCACAAAATGATATTAATAGCTGAACTGTCTGATAAAACAAGAATAAACTATTTTGAGAGGGCCTGGAGTGATAGCACAGAAGTAGGGCATTTGCCTTGCCTGCTGCTAAACCAAAAATGACCCGGGTTTGATCCCTGGTATCCCATTTGGTCCCCTGAGCCTGCCAGGAGCAAATTCTGGAAAATCAGAACTGTTCAAAATCAAAACAGTCAAAGAAGAAGAGATAGTATATGGATAATCCATGTTTAATCTCAGGAACACTGTATGGTTCCCCAAGTCTACTGGGAGTGATTCCTCTGTTTAGAGCAAGAACTGAGCCCTAAGCACTGCCAGGTTCAGTCCAAAAAATCAAAAAAAGAAAAAAGAAAAAATTCAAAGCAGTCAATCAAAAACAAGCCTAGAAATAATTTTAAATAATACATATGCTGACCTGATATCAGTTACTGTAAACTTAATAAAATATGAAAAAAGGCCTTGTTCAAATAAAATTCAATGGAAATCCTGATGAGTTAATTTTATCAAATTAATTACCTTGAAATGTTGGAAAAGAACAGAAAAATTCTTAAAATAAAAAAATATAATTAGAACACCTTACTCAGAATTGGGAGAGGAAAAATGATCAGTGAATTTATATTGATTAATGTTCAGTCTGCATTCTGAATATCAGAAAGAACATATTTTATGAATGAGATTATAGTGGTTTGATAAATGAAACATAAAGTGATTCAACAATTATGTAATAGATTTCAAGATGTGAATCTATTTAAACAGGCTAATACTATTTACAAAACTATAGTGTAAGAAACAACGAAGTTGAACCCAGAGAGATAGCACAGCGATGTTTGCCTTGCAAGCAGCCAATCCAGGACCAAAGGTGGTTGGTTCGAATCCAGGTGTCCTATATGGTGCCCCGTGCCTGCCAGGAGCTATTTCTGAGCAGACAGCCAGGAGTAACCCCTGAGCACCGCCGGGTGAGGCTCAAAAAAAAAAAAAAAAAAAAAAAAAAAAAAAAAAGAAAGAAAGAAAGAAAAAGAAACAACGAAATTATTTAGTTCAAAAGGCTGGATCAAAAATTTGAGTTTGATACTTGGCTTTATGTGATCCACACTTAGCCCCCACTCCCCCAAGCAGCCCTGTCTATTACTCTGGTGTCCATGAGAATTGCATCTTCGTGTATGCAACTCTTTGGGGGGAGTTTAGGCCCCCCAAATACAATGAAAACCTCTGCTTTAAAAATATTTTTAAGAAAAAACCATTACTGACTTCTTGATCAAGAGAAATGATACAGAGACTAGGGTATTTGCATGCAAGTAGCCAACCTGACTCATTTCCAGAATTCCCTAAGTCAGCTAGGAGTGATTTCTGAGTGCAGAACTAGAAATAACCCCAGAGCATCATCAGGGGTGGCCCAAAACCCCACACCAAAATATAGTTGTTTGTCTTCATTATAAATTGAAAAAAAAAGAAATAATTAAGATATACTTTGGTTCATAGATGAACTGGACTTTATGAAGACAGAAACAAATCTCATGGATCTCATAGTCTGGAAAAATGAAGTGTAACTTGAACAGCACCAAATCAAAAAGATTTCCTTTGATAACAGTTTCTTTATACATTGTGACAATATATAAGTTACCTAAACCAAAGTGTTAAGGTGAGTGCAGAGAATAGTTTCAGTCCCTATAGGGAAGAAATGCACTGTTTTTATTTGTTCTTGTCTGGAAGCTCTTGGATTATTAATATATAATTTGATGATATTTAAAATCTACAATTCGCTGGAATCAACTTTGAGAACTCAATATTTGCATTAACACAATTACTTAGCTTGAAGATCATTAACATCTAGCAGGACTTTCACATGGTGATTATATCTGTCATGACAAAAATAAAATAGAAATTAGAGGTTGAAGAAGTCTAAATTCTTCAATGTAAAATTTTGACTAATTCTGGATGAGAAATCCAGAAACACAATATATGACATTTCACTTGCAGTGAACTATAAGAGCTATTTCCCAAGAAAATATCAAATATAGAATGGCTTTTTTTTACTCCACTTCAAAGATGCCTTTTCCAAATCAAATTCCTATTAATGCTGGTAGTATACTTACTGCCTAGTAGTAAAACTTCTTGAATAAATATTTTGTATTGCTTTGCTAATACTTTAATTTAATTATTAATTTAAATAATTCTGGTTTGTTTTTTTGGGGGACCACATTCAGTTGTATTCAGGGTTCCAGCTTGTTCTGTGCTCAGAGATCACTACTAGTGAGGTTTGGGGGTCAGTATAGGGTGCTGAAAATAAAACCTGAGTAGATCTATGCAAGCAAGGCAAGTATCGTATCCACTGTACTATATCTTCAGTACAATTAGTTGAGTCTGATTTCTTCTTGTTTATCAAAAGGTTTATGAGAGGCATAAAGTGATAGTGTAATGGGTATGGTGCTTTACTGCACACATGACTGAGTTTTATCCTGACAACACCACATATGTCCTCTGAAGCCTAGCCAAGAGTGTTAGTAAGGTGCAAAGCAGGAGTAATCACTGAACATAGTCAGGTGCTTTCCAAAAAAAAGATCATAAATAGAATCTTTATAGCATCATAATATCTGTAGCACACTGAGAAAGTAAACTAACAGATTCTAATAATCACATTTAGGTGGAAATTTGTTTTTTGTTCTTATATTTGTTTGCATGTTTTGGTATCATACCCGGTGATGCTCAGGGGTTACTCCTAGCTATGTGCTCAGAAATCACACCTGGCTTGGGGGACCATATGGTTGCGAGGGTTCTAACTGCACTTTGTTCTAGGTCAGCACATGCAAGGCAAATGTCCCACTGCTGTGCTACGCTCTGTCCCCAATATATTTGTATTTTTATAATTATTTGCTAGGAAATAGTATTTGATATATTTAAATTTGCTTCTATTATGACTATTCTTAAAAATCAATAACTGTATTGATTGTAACTCTACTACACAAATGTTTTCTAATCTACAATTATATATAATACATAAATATATACATATATTTCCCCTTAATCAAGTTCCAAAGTAATAGTAATTGGGATTTTTAAATGACCATTTCATCTTTAGTCATATAGTTTTATATGTAAATCGAAAAACTTAGAAAAGTAAAATAAGTGGAAAATATAGCGTTTGCATAATGTGGTATTCAAAATTTTTTTATTTATTTAATTTCAAGAGTGAAGGTTGAATTTTTCATTCCAAAAATTATATGGTGGTTAAGAAACCTAATTACTAATGTGAACAAGTAATTTCTTATCTAAACCAGGATTGCTTTTAGGGTATAGGAAAATGTTATTAATTATTTTATAATACCATACAAACCCCATGACTATTCCAAATAAATGGAAACAAAGTTCACCATACTATTAGATTAAAGCCCTTTTTTATCCAAAAATATCTGAATTATCATGATTGAAATGTATAACCATAATTTTAAGGAATGTAAACTTTAAAACTGATTTTTTGAATTTCATAACTCATTTTTATGTATGATAATATTTTCTACATATATTTTTATCATCAATATGACATGCTATTATGTTATACAGGAAAAGAATATCACACCACTTTAGGTGGTTATTTAGTAATTTATTATTTAGTAATTTATTTAGTAATATTAATTTGATATTTTCTTCAATATTCAACTTAAAAACTTGATTGACTGACAATTAAATGTTCCACTAGAATAATCCATACATCAAATATGTGCACCCTATTTTTTCAAAAAGCATGTCTCTTCATTACCAGTTTAATTCTCTCTATCCATCCATCCATTTATCCGTCCATAAACTCACATAACATAGACTCTATGCTATTGAACTTTTTATGTTATAAAATTTATGTTATAAAAGTTCATAATATAATTTTCATGAAATTCAACATCAGTATTGTTTTTAAAAAAATAACAAGCCATGGTCAGTGAGAGAGAATTCATGTATCTGAGTTCATAAAAATTTGTAAAAACTAATTGAAGGCCCAAGTCAAATTATCAGCTCTGAATCTAGTAACTGAAGTATCGAAAGGTGTGATCCCTGAGAATCAAGCCAAGGTAAGACCTAAACTCCAAATATAAAACAAAATATTCAAAACAAAACAGCCACAATTTATAGACTATAATACATGTTCGCAATTCCAGACCTGTAACAATACCACTTCTCAGAGCAAACAGTTTGAAGTGAGATTTTTAATGATCAAAGAGAAAATAGTGCACAAATCTTAAAACAAAACAAAAAAAAAACTTTTTTGGTCAGCATACTGATTCTTAGAATAAAAAAATCATGTTTTACATTATAACTATTTTCAAAAGTCTCACACAATTAGCAAAAACATGTAGAAAATTAAATATTTTTTGTTTTATTCTACCCTTTCTCAAATCCTTCTCAATTTTCTTGCAGAAAATTACTACAGTCAATTTTGCAGTGAATATCCTTTTTCTACCTGATAAGAAGGAAAGAAAAACTAATGAAAGTCAATGAAAATCAGAGTGTAATATTTGTATGTGGAAATTACCACAATAAATTACCTCCACTCCATGTGTTCTGCTATTTTTGGGTTTGGGGCTACACCTAACAGTGTACAGGGCTTACTCCTGACTAAGTGCTCTGGGGTGAATTTGGAGATGGAAGGACCATATGAAGGACCATGTCTTTCAACCTGGGGATCAAAAGAGGGTAAGCCTCATTTGAGGTAAGTACCTTATTCCCTGTACTATTTCTCTGGCCCGTATGCTATTTTCTGTTCTAATGTCCTTTTCCCTTTAATTAAATCACAGCAATCACAGAGATAGCAAAGTGGTTATGGCACTTACCTTGCCAGCAAAGATTATAGTTTGCTGCCTGGTACGAATATTTATAGTCTCCAAGCACTGTCAAACCATAAGCACTGGCAGGCATTATCTCTGAGTACAGGGCCAGAATTAAGGTCTGATCACTAGGGTCTAGGCATGAAATAAATAATCATCATCATCAATATCATAATCAATTATCATCATCACAATAATATATATTATGAAACAAAAATAATTGTTGATACATTATTTTCTGTGTAATGATTTTGAATTATTAAGAATTGTCTATGAATAACCTGCATAACAAAAGAAAAGCCTAAACTTATTAGTGTGTTTAATTCAAAACTGTGTGGAAATATCATGTGAAAATATTAGTAATAATTTTCATCTGCCTCCAGACAAACGTCTGATCATGGCATTTACCTGGTTAACAGACAACAGCAATAAAACAGGAGAGAAAGCAGACTGGCTTCCAGAAGGTTGCAGGCTATTGAATCAGACTGACCTTAATAAGAGACCCACGGAGCAGTTCACCTACTGGTAATGAAAATGAAATCTGTTCTTAGCAAGGTTGGCAGCTGTCACCTCACTTTGAGCTTTAACAAGTCTGCTGATATAACATGTGACCCACACTATGAAGAGAAGTCTGCCATCACTGGGAGAAACCCATCTAGAAAATTGTTTAGAGACAGCATTCAAGCAGCCAAGATAGTCACTACTTCCAGGGGATTTAGACTCAATCCACTGGATCTAATGAATGCATCTACATCTATAAATGTATTTTTGGAGCTCATTATCCATAATTCATTTGATTTATAACGTACAGTGTCTTCACATCTATGAAGAAATTCCCAGCTATTTTATTTTATTTATTCTAGATCTATATTTAGGATTGAGTATATTTAGAGTTTCAGTATATACTACATATATATGTGCTATATATTTTCATGTGTACTACAGACATATCTAGATATATAGATATAGATACATATGGTTTTTGAGCTACACCCAGCAGCCCTCAGAGGTTACTCCTGGCTCTGTACTCAGAATGACTCCTGGCAGGCTCGGGGGACCATATAGAATGCCAAGGACAGAACCCAGGTCTGCGTATACAAGGCAAATCTCCTTACCTGCTGTGCTACTGCTCCAACCCCTACGTTCTTTTAATATACTACTTTTAAAATAAAAACAAAGCATCAGAAAAACAATTGATATGAAGTTGTATATATACATATATATGTGAGTACACTTTGTAGAAGCTGTTACACTTTATAGAAGTTGTTATGAAAACAACCAAGAAAGAATAACTTCAGCATCAATATAATCTGAATCTATAATAGGGAAAAAAAATCCGTTCTTAATTTTTTCCAACCTAAAACAATCTTTTCATCCAAAGAAAGTCAGTGTGGGATGGATTTTTCTCTTTTTATTTCTTACATGTTAACAAAAATTGAAAAACATTTTCAAGTAATAAAAATGCCATTTTAAACAAAAGTGCCATTATGGGTTTGAAGCAAAAGAATTACAGCACAATATATGCATACATACATTCATACACAATACTTATGAAGCTTGTTTTTAAATCATATTTTTCTTCAGTTGTGGATTTCTATAAGACCACATATTTTCTTTGATTTAAATCTAGACGCCACTAATTTCAGGCACATAAAGTAATTAAAATCCTCTTTATATGTTTTGAAGTGATCTATATGTTAGACAGAAGTTAAATTACTTTCTTCAATCTACAAGAGAAAAAATGTGACTTCTAAGTTAGAGATATCAGGGAAAAGGATGAAAGTGGTGCATAGTGTCAGAATTTAATAATCATATATGTATATAATTTTATAAATAATAAAATATTGTGAATTAAATATATCTACACACAAACACCTTTATCTATTTTAAATTCCTTGAAATTTATATTAAAAATAAATGTCATTGAATTTTACAGGGAGATATTTAAGGCACACCAGGAAGTACTTTGGGGGATATTCCTAAAGCAGCAAGAATAGGTAGGGAGAGAAATAATGTATTTAATAACTTTGAAAAACTTAAGAGATTCCTATGCCTTTAAAAATGGAGATAGTTGGGTCAACGACATAGTTCAGGAAGTAAAACTGTTGCCTTGCATACAATCAATTCTGGTTGGACCCCTGGTACCATATTTGGTCCTCCTGATACTGTCAAGCATCATTTCAGAGAAAAGAGCCAGGAACAGCTACATAGCAACTCCTGGTGTATTTCAACACCCCTTCTTCCTGAAAGAAATGATAACTTATTTGTAAAGAGATGAAAGCTGAATACACATAAAGATAGGATTGAGAGAAATCTCTGAAGGCGAGACAGTATTCTGCCCAAATTACAAATAAGAAGAGACTTCAGAAGAAAGTAGATTTATCCACTATCACCTGAGAGTAGGTACAAACTTGTGAAGAGGTCAATTCTGTATTATTTTTTAGGCTACCCTATGAACAGGAATGAGGAAAATACTTTGAATCAAAGGTCTAGAAACCAAAACTTAAATATAAGTCCTAATAAATCACAGTGGCATGGGAAAATAATTGCATGTTCATATCAAGAAAACAATAACCTCTTCTCTGGAGCTTGGCCATATTGTTGAGAAACGCTTGGGTACACCTGATCTCAAATACAAATCATTTAAGCAGACTCATGCTTGCTTTGCTGAACAAACGGGAAACCAACAGGAGTGACAGCCTCCACTGACTTATCCATACCCTAAGGTTTATGAATTAGCTGCTCTTGAAGATGAGCAGCAGAGATTTCACACTTCAGGCCCTGTTTTCTTCTCAAACATGCACTGAGCAGGCTGTAGAAAAAGCCTTAAAGGACTCCACAGTTCATTCTCCACAGCCAGTAACCATTCTCAGTTTCTTGAAGCAAGCCTCAGTCCAGGGGACAATGCACCGTGTTGTCTGACTCATTTTTCATCCAGACAACTTTCTGTCAAAATCAATCTATTTCACTGGGCCTCTAGTCACCAGCTTCAATATATTCTATGTGATAAATATATTTTGAAATGGAGAGAGCGATTTCATGTTAACATAAGACTTTTTACTACTGTCAGTAAACCAGGGTTAAAGATTGTCAATGTGACATCTCCCTAATGATAAATTTAGTTAACAATGCAATAGTTGATTCTAGAATGTTTAATTAGAGTTTAGTGGCTGACAGTTTTGGTAGCAAATTTAGGTTGTTTTGAGGAAGAAATATGTTCTTGGGATTTATTATTAGCTTATAATTTTTGAGAGAAATAATAAAATGTGGGGTCTTGTGGCATAATATCTGTACTGTCATTTCATATGTTTTACATTAATATTACACTCTTCAATGAATCTACCATAATGTAGGTAAAATGACAAACTTAACTTTAATATCCTGTGTTAGTTTTCATTAAATATCAATGCAATGTTATTTATTTCTTCTCTGAAAATTTTAAATTAAATAATTTTCGATTACTCATTTTAATTTTTTGTAAAAAATCCTTTTACCGTACTTTCTAGCTTATAAGACTTTTAAAACGAAGAAAAGTCAACCAAAAATTGGGAATCGTCTTATAAGCCGAGTATATCCCGAAAAACATTTCGATATGCCTCTAAAGGAAAACATCTGGATATTGCCCCGAAATGAATTTTCCAACTCGATCCTGCACCAATCACTGCAAGGCTGTTCGGACCGCCTCTCTAACTCAGCCAATCCAAGCAGGCTTTTTATGCATGCAAATTATACGATGTTCAGTACCCGAATCTACATTGTAAAAAGCCTGCTCAGACTGGCCAGTCAGAGAGGAAGTCTATTACAGTATAACCTTTGAACCTTTGCTTGTTGTGATTGTCTCACTGTGGTACATTCAGTTGCAGCACAGGAATGTTCTGTCTTATACAGCGAATACAGTGAATACAGGCGTAAGCCTATGTTTTAACTGTAAAATTAGGGATCGTCTTATATGCTCAGTTGTCTTATATGCCGGAAAATACAGTATATATTATCTATAGAAAATTTAAAGCAGATACATGTTTGAAGTTTAGACATTATTTTACATAGTTATTTATAATATGTTTCCAGGCAATTTTAAGGTAATGCTCTAGCATTGCCTTAAAATTGCCTGGAAACATATTATAAATAACTATGTAAATTATATATATATATTATAACAAATACATATTTAAAGGATTTGAAAGTCAGAGATACTGATGAAGTTTTGGAATAAATTTTGGTGTATGTAAATGAAACATATAAAAGTTAGGAATAGTGGGGAGAAATTAACCCACATTTGTGGTGTCTCTGCAGAAGCAGGGAGGCCACAGGGGAAGTAGAATATTTAGTGTAAATAGGGATTTTGAGAGAAAAGATTTGACTAATGCTAGAATAATAAAGAAATACAGTGGAATATAGGATAACACAGAGTGTAGTTTCCTATAAAAGAACAATACAAAGTAATCCTGAACAGAACTATTAGAGCTTAAATGTGTTCCAGCTAATTTGATAAATCCCCAAGGGGCCAGACTTTATCTTATAAAAGAAGGTATGAAAATTGTGTTTAAGATTCTTCCTTATATGTGCTGTACCTAAGACAAAGGCAGGCTGAGTTCAAAAGTTCAACATATTTAGAAAGACATAGCAAACCTATGTAAGCTTCAAATATGCTAGAAAGTAAATCAAGAAAAACCAATCATACTGCTAATCATATATTTTATATACATATTTTTAATTTCATGGGGAAGCCAATGGAATCTATGCTTTAATGTAGCTAAATACCTTGGAGAATAGTTACTCTAGTATGAGAAAAGAAATAAGTAACTGTGTTAATTTCGCCCCACACATATTGAGGACAAAAGCAATTACAAAGATTTTTAAAATTTTCATGATGAATAATAAATCTAGTTTAGTTTGCTCAACTGTTCATAACCTATGTATATAAATGACTCTCCCTACATTCAAAAGTATCTATTATTTTAGTGAGGGCTATATTCAGGATATTTCAATCAAATGTATTTTCTTAATGTTACACCATTTATGCTCCAAATGGATCTGTTTTAAAGACTTACAGACATGTATAAGATGTTTTATATTCACTGAGAAAATCATTGGTAATACCCTTTAAATATATGAAGAAATAATGTAACACACTAGAAATTAAATACACACAGATCTATAATTAAAAATGTAAATCCTATATACACATATTGAGATAAATATACAAAAATTTTATTTCTTCAAATTAACTTTAATTTAAACTAATAAAGCCATCTAGTTTGTAATATCAAAATGATAGTATACATAAAATTAATTTAACAACATAGTAAATAGACACTAAAACCATAAAATCCTGTGAAGTAATTTAAATATATGTAACTTAAAAATATCCTATATTTACAGCTAAAATAAGTTATTTGATAGGGTGGCAATGCTCCTAAACTGACAAATTCAATAAAATGCCTAATGTAATTGTGACTTTTAATACTTAGAAAATTAAAAAGTTCATCTGAAAATATATAAAGTATTTATTAAAAAATCCAGAATAGTAAATCCAATGTAGGAAAAAGACAAACAAATACAGGTTTCAAATATGATTTAAGAGGACAAGCCTAAAGTAGCTAAAGACTGACTTTGATCATCAGCACCTACATGTATATATACATGTGAAATATGTACATATACATAAGTTTACTGTATGGGTATATATTGCTAATTAGTTTTTTATGGTTACAACTTCCACAAAAAATATTTATTACATTTTATTTAGTCATACTTTTATTGATGGCCTTAGGGGTATTCAAGTCTTTTTAGCTTTATGACCAATGCTACTGAGAATATTTGCACACCAGTTTTCATAGAGATAGATACTTTCATTTATCCTGCATTAATATAGATCAATGCATGCATATTTATGTATATCAGGATATTAGAGTGAAATAGTGGGTTCATATGGAAATATTTTGAGGGACTACAGAACTATTTTCTAAATGACTCAAAATTTCAACCTCCTTCCCAAAATATAAATAGTTACAATTTCTATATATCCTTATCTTTTTGTTTTGTTTTGTTTTGTTTTGTTTTGTTTTGTTTGGGGCCACACCAGGAGGCACTCAGAGATTATTCCTGGATCTCTGCTCAGAAGTTGTTCCTGGCAGGCACGGGGAATCATATGAGATGCGGGGATTCTAATCACTGTTGGTCCTGGGTAGGCTGCTTGCAAGAAATACACCCTACCGCTGTGCTATCTCTCCGGCCCCAAGCATATCTTTTTTTTTTTTTTTTGAGCAATTCTAATTATGGGAAGTGCATTATCTCTCACACTCTCTCATACACTTACTCTCCACACATGTTATCTTATGCCTATTTTATATAGTTACATTTTATATATACACTTTGCAAACATATTTATTAAAATATTTTTTTCTTTTAAGTATGCTACTTTCTGTTTTTAGTTGTCAAACTTGTACAATTTAAATCTGTATAGAGTATTATTTTGACACTATATGAGAAAAATACTAAAATTAAAACCTTAAAATTCAGAATTAGAAAATTATAAAGTACTTAATTTTATAGATATTATGGTATGTATACTGTCATTTAATTCATAATACTATAATATGCACTATAAAATACATGAAAGTCAGAAATTTGGTTTCTATGAATGATGCCATAGGATTGAAGGTGTTTGCCAGAAAAGAAGAGAACCTTACTTATCTAGAGGAAAGAAAATGCGAAATTAAACAAAGTACATTAACATCTTTCATTTCATGTTTTTATCAAATCCAGGTCTCCTCTATTTCCCCAAAGAGTTGAATCCCTCAGTGGTGTTTAATGCTTTTGTTTGCTTTGTCTTATTTTAGTCTCTCTTTATAGCCAAATCTCAAGTGGATTGAGTCTCCAGTATTGAGGCATTTTACTTCAAAAGTACTAATTTCTGTACAATTAATTAAATGCATGTTATATATTCCTAACAATACATGAGTTTAAGATTAAATATTTTTAAAATATATGAAATTAGTTATAAATTCATACATTTTCCATAAAAACACTCTGAGAGAAATCTTTTTTAAATAATCATATATGAAAATATAAGATGTTCTCTTCTAGTTTTAAATCCTTCATTTCTGAGTTCATTTGTAATTTACACATTTTTAACAGAATTTCTAGGGTCAGAGTTAGAGCAATGGAAAGCTTTGAATGTGACAGACCTGGATATAATCCCCAGCATCCCATATGGTCCACTGAGATTTGCCAGGGGTAATTCTTTTTTGGGGGGGAGGGTTTGGGTTTTTGGGTCACATCCAGCAGCGCTCAGGGGTCACTCCTGGCTCCACACTCAGAAATCACTCCTGGCAGGCACGGGGGACCATATGGGATGCCGGGATTCCAACCACTGTCCTTGTGCGTGAAAGGGGAATAATTCTTAACTGCATTACTAGGAGAAACCCTAGAGCATATCTGGGTGTAATCCCAAAACAAAACAAACAAAAAATAATTTCTAGATATAGCATAATTTAAGTGAATTTTTTATTTTCAATGTGAACAAAGCTATAAAGTGGAGGGATTAAAACCAGAATTGGAATGGTAATAGAGTGGCAATAATACCAAAGTTGGAATAGCAATGGTTAGAGTGGCAGTCTGTATTAGAGTAGCAATCAGTATTAAGGAATAAGACACAATTAAAATCTATGAAACTGATACTATATACATTTTCACATGTATATATATACATGTATTAAGATTGTAAAATATGTTTAAAAATATTTTCTTAATTTTTAAGATAGTCCTATTCTTCCTAAAATGTACATAACTTTTTGAATTTTAGAATATATAATTTAGGGCCTGGAGAGATAGCACAGCGGCGTTTGCCTTGCAAGCAGCCGATCCAGGACCAAAGGTGGTTGGTTCGAATCCCGGTGTCCCATATGGTCCCCCGTGCCTGCCAGGAGCTATTTCTGAGCAGACAGCCAGGAGTAACCCCTGTGCACAGCCAGGTATGACCCCCCCCCCAAAAAAAAACAAAAAACAAAAAAAAAAGAATATATAATTTAAGATATTTTTCCAGAGATAACTTTATTTCAACTAAGAAAAACACAGTTTCTATCAATCTCTAAACTCAACATTAGAATCATCTCCTTTTTATGCATTAGATAAAATTATAGGGTAAATGTATATAAAGGTATTTTCATATATACATATATGTATATATGTATATTACATATATATACATATGTATTCATATATACAACTAAATTTGTGGCTCATTATTTAATGATATATGAAGAAATACTTTAATTTATTTAAGCCAAAATGACTAGTACCTTTATAAATATAATTTTAAAAATTGTTCAAAGTACAAAAATTGTATTTTGCTAGTATTATATCTCAGAAACATAAACCAATGGAAATGATTCACTAATGGTGTTCTGATCATCCAATTAGAGAAACTAATTTTAAATTTAATTAACTTGAAAATACTAAATCTTTTAGTAGATTAGGGATCATTATGAATACTAGAAATGCAAATTTAACATCTCTTAATAGTTTTCAATATTGTGAGACAATAGAATTACATTATAGAAGTACATAGAGTTACTTTAGTAAAGCACAAACTATATGTAAATCTAATTATAAAAAGGCTCTAAGACATTTGTAAACTTTTATTTTGTCCTGTTGAAATGACTGAGTATGATGCTAACATGTTTCTAACTTTGGGATGCTTCTATAACAACTAAATGAGAGTCAGATAAATGGGTAGATAGATAAATCAGGCAGTGAAAATTGGGAAGAGAAATATATAAGAAAGTGAAAGATATTATAAGATATTTTAAAGTTGCTTGACTCCTTTAAAATGAATAATCAAAGAAACTTGAGAGCAAACATATTTTTGAAGTTGATGGTGATAATATTCTACAAATAAGAAACTTCAGGTAGGTGAATAATGAATTGGGAAATGGAAGTTTCAGAAAAATCAAAGCAAATCAGTCCTAGTGGACTGGAGGAACAGCACAGAAAAGTAAGATCATAGATAGTTTATTTAGTGGTAATAAGTCACAGAAATAAGGCGTGAATTTCACCATGAGCAAAAATCATTGAGTAGTCTTAAGACAAAGTTTTTTATTACATCAGCCTAGTGCAATAATTAAGGGTTAATTAAGCAAATACTGCCCTCTGCTATGGTCCCCAGCATCAGGCAGGTCACCTACATGCGATGGGCAGCCTCAGAGGCTTTCAAAGAGCATCACATTCTGATGGGTGTGTTTCCACATTGAATCAATTTCCCTGTAAAGAGTCACTGGGAGGAGTCCCTGGGCCTGCTAACACAATTGAGAATTCAACAACAATAAGAAACACAACATCAAAGTTACATGATCTTATTTATGTTTATAAAAGTCAAATTTTTCTAGCTAGCAAACAGATAAAATATAAGAAAAACTAAAGCTATTAAAGGCATTTATAGGGGCCAGAGCAGTGACGCAGCAGTAGGAAGTTTGCCTTGCATGCTGCTGACCTAGCACTGAAGTTCCGTCCCTTGGCATCCCATATGGTCCCCAAGCCAGAAGTGATTTCTGAACACATAGCCAGGAGTAACCCCTGAGCATCTCCGGGTGTGGCCAAAAACCCCCCAATAAAATAAAATAAAATAAAATAAAATAAAAGGCATATAGTAGTATTCAAGGCCAGACATTAAATAAGGTGACAGTAACAAAAACAGATAAAGATAGATATAATTTAAATTTTCTTGTAAATTGAACTATAAAGGTTTCAGGCATCGTGTTACAAATAATGAAAATAGGAAACATGGATAGTTTTATTTTAGTGTTGTTAAAGGCACTATTGATTAATATGGAGTGAATGTGTGAATAATCAAATGAATAATCAAGTGCAGTGTTAGCTACATTAAATTTTAAATTTGTAATCTAAAATAAAATAGGAATGAAAAATATAGTTATGTGAAGATCACCAGCTTTTCTCTCTCTCTTAGCCATACAAGCCTCTGTCTTGTATATCTGTCTACATTCCTTGTGATAATGCTGAGCTTATTTTTATTACTTTATTTAAGCATTGTGGTTACAAAATTGATCATGATTAAGTTTTAATCAAACAATGTGTACCACCCTTCAACAATGAACCAATTTCAACAATTTCCCTCCCATTCTCCCCCCTCCGCCTGCCTTTGGGCAAGTATTTAATTCTCTCTCTCTCTCTCTCTCTCTCTCTCTCTCTCTCTCTCTCTCTCTCTCTCTCTCTCTCTCTCTTTTCCTCTTTCCTTTTTTTTTCCTTTCCCCCTTTTGACACTATGGTTTTCACTACTGTTAATGAAGGGGTACAATATATATCATTTTATCCCTTTTCATTCATTACCCCGTTTTTGTCCAAAGTGATCCATTCCATTTAGCATTGTCATACTACATCTCTCTTAGTGGCAAGCTTTCTGCCACAGTTAGTCCTCCTGGGCTTTATCTTCATTGTCTCTGTATATTATTACTATACTATCTGTTTTCAGGGTCAGAGGTTTCAATGATGTGAGCCCCGAGGTTCAAAAAACGGCTGCAGTTTCTTCTACTTCACCAGATCTTCAATAGCACCTTTGTTAAGCTCAACAAGACTGGAATTAATATGCTTAGAAATGTAGAACCCTACATTGCATGGTTTAACCCAAAACTGCAGTCAGCAAATGAGTTGATCTATAAGCTTGTTTATGACAAAATTTACAAGAAGCGAATTGCCCTAACAGATAATGCATTGATTACACAAACTCTTGGTAAATAGGGCATCGACTGATAGGAAAGATCTGCTTCCTGAGAGCTATACTACTGGGAAATGCTTCAAAGAGGCAAATGACTTTCTCTGACTTTTTAAATTACTTTCTTCCTTTGGGAGGATGAAGAAAAATGCTACCCATTTGTAGAGGATGGAAATGCTGGCAAAAGAAAAGACCAGATAATCGGCTGATTAGACATAAGAACTAAGGTATCTACCATATCTTTGTAATCTGGTCTATTAATAAACAATTGCTTCCAAATTTGGAAAAAAAATAAAGTAAAATTAAATTAAAAAACATATAGTTAGATAAGTTTATCTGGTATTTCTTAAAAAGTGAGAGCAGAAAATGTACATTGAAGATAACATCTTCTCTTACATTTTTAAGGAAATCTCTACAGTGCTCTTTGATTTCTGGATTTATTTCAAATGCTTTCAAATATTTCCCTATAGGTTAGAAAGATAGTACAGGAGGGAGCTTGCCTTGCATATGGTATCAAGGCCTAGGACCCCATACGATCCACCTAGCCCCAGCAAGAGTGATCTCTGAGCACCAAGTCCTTACTACCACTGGCTGTGGCCAAAAATAAGAAAAAATAAATTAAAGAAAAAATTATGTGCATATTTATCTCTATATAGATATTGAAATATATATAGGTATTATAAAGTTTAATTTGTTAATACGTGTAAAATAAAAATCTTAAAACTATATTTTTGTTATTTTAATGACTTTCAGTGTGAAAAACTTAAAGAGAAAAATAACCAACCCTCCACCAAATGTATTGGTTTTCAAACAGATGGTTATGAAAATTTCATTATATTGGAAAGAAAAATGGTGACAAAACTTAAGACCCAAAAGGAAATGGCAATTTTTAATTTGTTCATTCCAGTTAAGTACATGTATGTTTTTTTAGCATTTTTACATATTTTTATTATATTGGAATCGAAAAGTTTAAATTCTAAAATTGGCAAATATTTTGTTACTAAAAACTTTATTGAATGTAGTCATTTTTGTTACATAATACCATCTTATTTCTATAAATAGTACTAGAAATATAATGACTAAATTAAATAAATTCCTTTTGCTGTTTCTAAATATTATATCTCAATTCTGTTCTGCATTTAAATATAACTTCCAAAGCATGATAGAATATGCGCAGTATGAAAATAACATTAATATGATGTTTGCCTTTCCTGGTAAATATGGTCCATTTATAATCTGTCTTATGATTCATTCCCATGAAAGTTACTATGTACTAACATTAAATTTCACAAAACACTACTACAAAATTTTCTATATTAATATCATGTTTCATTCTCTATAATGCTATTAAATATTTTAATACAATATAAAATATATGAAAATAACAATTTCCCTTTTAATTTAGTTTCTGATATACTCAGAATAAAATGCAAACACAACTTAATAAGTTTAAAATTAAAATTTTCTGAGCAGCTTTAATATTGTCACTCGAAACTTAATCCATTATTTATATATTTATATTTAATGCTAACTTATGGGCATATAAACATGTATGTTTTGTGAAATCGTCACTTATAAGGGTGCTGCTATATAATTCATAGTGAGAAAAATTGACTCTCAGTGTTAGATATTATTTCATTTGCTTGCTTTGGGACCACTCCCTGAGGTGCTCAGTGCTGCCTTCTAGATCTGTACTCAGGAATCACTCCAGGCAAGGCTTATGTGACTATATGGCTTGCTAGAGACTTAAACTGGGCAGGCCACATACAAGCAACTGCCTTACACACTACACTATCTATACAGCCTCCAATATGACCTGTTCCATTTTAAAAATATTTTGTATTTTAGCTATTCTGTTGAAAGTTCCAACATGTATATAATTTAGTCATAAAAAATGACTTGCAGAGAGAAGTCAGTTGAATACTTTAAGTGTTGAATTTTAACTATACATAAAGAAAACTTTTAGTAATATGAGTTATAAAAAAGTAGGGCAATGGAGGTTCAAAACATTGTAAAACAGATGGTGTCTATAGAATAACATACAAGAGCACCCTACCTGGCACTCTGAGTCTATATGTAAAAGTTCAACATAGTATTGCTCTATATGAATTGTTTATAGCATCCACATGAAAACAGTGTCTTGTCTGAAAATTGAAAACATATTTATATTATCGTTCTGTTATGTGGTCTTGTGTTATGTTATATTATATTATGTTATAAAATGAATGCTTGCTAAGGAAAGAATCTGGTAACAATTGAAGTCAACCTTGAAGATGGCACAGGCATGGAATAGATAGACTATGCTTTTCAGAATGATTATCCTAATGACTCACTTCAGGAAGCACTCATCCAGAAAATATTTTTTTCCTCTAGCTAATATTTTGCCTGGAGTTACTAAATTCAAGACTACATATATAAAATAAAAAAGCCTGGGAAATTCATACATGATTTAATATTGCATGATTACTAAAACAATTCAAATGCAACATTTCTATCTTCTACCAACCTATGAATTGTCCACAGAAACAGCACTTTAGCTGATTTAGGTTGTTTTTATGATAGGCATTACCATGCTATCATGCTTTAGGATACTAAACTCTGGCTAGGCCTAGCATTTACCCTTATTACTAAGTACAAGAGCACCAAGGCAATTCCAAAGACAATTTCTCAAGTTCACTACATACAATTTCTTCTTTCTATTATGTATAAAAAGCCTTCACCTCTTAGAATAAATTAGGCCAAGTATTAGGAAGTATAATGATCTCTTTTTTTGCAGTATTTCCACTGCCATGACAAGCCAAAATGACATGGTGTATTTTTATTTAATAGTTTCATGTTCAAAGAAAAGTATAATGAATCTATAGTGGAAATTTTTATAGTGTAAATAAGTGCTATGCTAAAAATCAGGTTCTAAGTTTAAAGAAGGGAGAAAAACTTCCTTAACAAAGATGATATTTAGCATGCCAACATTCTAGCTCTGGGTACATCTGGACTCTGGAAGCATGGACCATAGATCAGGGGCCATATGACCTTTAGTAGATCTTCAGGATAATCCAAGAGGACACAGAAGCAAATACTGTACATAGGGGAGCATGACACATGGCTAGTGTCCAACTGGTAGGATAGAAAAATCATAAAAAGGAACAAGATTAGAAAAGGATAGCAACTCTAGAAATGTTAAGAAATGGGACTGAAACAATAGCACAGTGGTAGGATATTTTCCTTGCATGCTACCAGCCAGGGACAGATCTGAGTTCTATATCTGGCATCCCATAGGATCCCCAGAGCCTGCCAGGTGTGATTTGTGAGTGCAGATCCAGGAGTAACACCTGAGCACTGCCAGGAGTGACACAAAACTGAAAGAAAAAAAAAAGGAGCACTATACCTGAGCTGGCAATAATAAGTTTTGATTATGACAGCACAGCACTAGGTCAAGTCCTACAAAATGAGGAATTACACAATAGGCATAGTGGACCTCTGATTCCTAGTTTCATGGTACTTTGATTTTAAAGGGGTACTTTAAGATAAATTAAGGATTTATAGAATCCACATTTATGGAAATAAATAGCAGAACCACACTCCATGCAAGTATTACTTTGGGGAAAATACTGCCTTCACCTTTCATTGTATTAGTGGTTGGAAAAACTTATTTCCAATTATTTAGTGCCATACATGCAGACAGGGTGCTGGATTCAAAAAGTGTGGAAATCACAGCTTCTATGTGAGATGGAGATTATTCTCTGTTCATGGACTAAGAGCAATAGTACAGTGATAAGGCATTTATCTTGCACATGGATAACCCAGGACGGACTTGGGTTCAATCCCAGTGTCCCATATGGTGCCCTAAAGCCAGGAGTATATCCCTGAGCATCGCCGGTTGAGGACAAAAAAAATTTACTTCAATAGCCACCTACATACTACACTCTGAGTTGCAATGTAGGGGTTTTGGAGATACAAGGAAATATTTCCAAAACTTAGGTCCACCCAGAGAATTAGTTTTGGCTTTAAGAAAGTAAATCCCCTATCCAAAACCAGATTAAATTGGTGGTTTTCCAGATTTCCATAATATTTCCGATCTAAAATTCTCAAATTTATTATCCTCTAGACACTGTTCTCAAAAGATTATTTTTTGTGATATTATCTACCATTCAGCTACTGTGAGCTTTGATGAATTCTAGTTTCAAAAATCTATTGAACAATATATCATGATTGATTTATGGTGCTATATTAAATTTCAAATCAATAAACATTACCACTAAAATGTATATTCTTTTTTTTTATATTTTACCCCTTGACCTAGATTTAATATATTCAAGATCCACTTCTATAAGTTTTTCATCAGAAAATAAAAATCAGATAAGTTCTTACATTGTTTCAGTCTTCTTGCTATTTCTCCCTAAATAAAATACTGTACTTCCCTGCTATATTCAGCTAAAACATGATTTCAGTATGGCAGCCAGGAAAAGAAGAATATTAACAGACTAGCTTTGAGCAATAAACTATGTACCCTGGGCTGAAGAAATTGGGCACTATTGTAATAGATCTTGTGTTAGAACATTGTAAGCATAAAATATTACCCTTGAGGGCACTGTACAATTATAAACCACCATGTTTAAAAATAAGGGGTGTAGGGGAAAGGAAGGTCTTCAGTAGAGTTTAGTTATCTTTCCTATAGCAAGTAGAAAGGGAGTAGTTCTCCAAGTCTTGAAGGTTTTGAAGACCTGAGGTTAAAAACGTTGAGTCTTATAAACTAAATATTTGTTTAATATCTTAGACTCCCAGTAAATATTTCTTAACATTTCTACATTGGCATAGAAGAAATCTTAAATCTTATCATTTCTACTTTCATGCAGTTTCTATCAATTAAATGCAGAGTTTGTATGGCAGCACAGTTTATATTATGAGTGAAAGTGATAAAAACATTTTAAAATATTCTTTTAGAAGGACCACAATCTAGTATCTCGTGGACTATCGAGCAAAAAGACAAGAAAGAAACCTCATAGCAGAGCAGCTAGCTAGTAGCAAGAGATTTCTGTGGTATAGAAATTTAGCTTAGGGGAAAAGGCTTGAACTGAACGTAACACTAAGACCCTAATCTCATGATATTTCATTTAGTGTTCTGTAACAGGAAGCACAAAACTGAAGGGCCTAATTGGGGTCAGAGTTGTGAGCAGATCCAGTTTTGGGAACTCTTTCTAATAACATGATTGACTCGATATTAGGATCCAGAAGGTAGAGACAAATTCTGAAGGCAAATTCTTGAGGACATTTCTCTTGACCTATATGAAATAGCTGAGCCATGTGAAATGTCTAAAGAACTATCAAGTGCTTTTACTAATTTTGACCTAAATAAATAGCCCCTACTCCTCTCCATTTGATTTCTATCATTCATACCACATCTTCAAACCCATCAAGAAGCTTTCAAAGTTGATCTAGTGTTCAAGGGAATCCACGATATGCCTTGCTCCCTATATGGGCTAAACTGCCTTTGCCATGTATGAGTACATGCTTCATAACCAAATGGAATTGATGTCTCAGTTTTGTAAAGTCTGATCACTCTTAAGTCTCCAGGAGCAGATATCCTGAAGACTGCTATAATTAGTAGCCTTAATAGTAGTCCAATGAGTACTGCCAGGTTTGCTCTGGTAATCCAGCTGCACCAAGTTCCTGCAATCTCATATTGAATTTCCAGTTAGAGTTGGTTTAGTATTGCAAAAAACAAAAGGTCCCTGGATATTTTGAAAATCATTTTGGATTCAACTCCCTACACCACACACACACACACACACACACACACACACACACACACACACACACACACACACTGTAGCCTGAAAAATGGCAGTTAGTGTTTTTTATGCTAAGCATGAAAACGTTAAAGTGTTTATTAGAGGCTGAAAGAGATAGTAAATCAGGTAAGGCACTATCTTAACATACAGCCAATTTGGTTTAATCTTATATATACCATATGGTTCTCACATCTTACCGGAAGTGATTCCTGATCACAGAGCCAGGAGTAAGTTGTGAACTCTTCTGAATTCACAGAATTCAGAATTTGGGACACAAACATGGACACATTACACACACACACACACACACACACACACACACACACACACAGCCACTACACCAACCACAACTGGAAACATGAAAGAGATGGCATTAGATAATGAGTAAAGATTCAATAAATAGGGCTAGAGATTAAGTAAAATGTGTAGGTCACTTCCTGTGCATGCACCTGACCTGTGTTCAATCCCTGATATCCTATGTGGTCCTCCCAGTTTTTCCAGGAGTGATCTCTGAGCTCAGAAGTAGGAATAAGCCCAGAGCTTTACTGGGCGTGACCCAAAAACAAACAAAAAAGAAAGGTTCAATAAATTAATAGGATTGAACATATTAATAACATATGAACATAATGACTGAGCATCAAAATATATAAATCAATTCTTAACTGATACTAAAAGACACTTATAGCAACATACTAGTAATAATAGAAAGTTTATCAAACATCTCACACCTATGAACAAATCAAACTGGCAAAAAATAAACCCTGGAACAACAATATTAAATTAGGAATAGGGTCTTGTGAACATAATAGACATAACAAAAATAGCATTTTACTGATACTAACTTATGAAAAATCTCTACTATGATATTAGAAGTGAAAGAGAAATTGTTTTAAGTTTTAGAAAGATACACAATGGATCACAAAAGAAAACTATAAAAATGTTTAAAACAAAGTTTAAAAATTCTGTATAAAACAAAGAAGAAAATGGAAAAATTTAGAATGATAAAAATCTTCCAAGACTGGAATAAAAGAAAAATGAAAAATTCAAGAAGTCAATTACAAGAAAGAAATTAAAAGAGCAATAAAAATATTTTCCTCAATAAAATCTCTGGGCTAGATATTTTGCTTTCTTTTAGGACTCTATCTGGTGATATTCAGGTTCCACATTAAGAAATTACTACTGGTGGTCTCGAGAATTTATATGATGCTAAAAATTTAACCCAGGCCAGTCACAAGCACCCTAAGTGCTGTACTATCACTCTGGCCACATAGGGATAGATTGTTTGAACAGAGAGTTTCAAATTCAAAGATGTAATTGTAGTTTCATTTCTCAAACTTCCTTCAAATTACAGTAAGGAGATTTTTCTGAACATGTGACACCAATGTTATATTAAAACCAAAAAAAAATATAGTAAAATCTTCTACAAAGAAAAACACAATATACGTGTTTTTTAAAGATGAAATATACAATAATCTCAGTGTACTGAGTTAATAATACTTCAAAACTATAGTACATCATGACCTAGTTAAAATTCATCCATAAAATCAAAGGATTATTAAACATATGTACATCAAATAATGTGAAATATAATATTAACATTTCATATGAGATATCATTAGATACAAAGAAAATCATTGAAAAAATAACAAAATTTTCAATTAATGCTTTTATAGTAGAGAAATATAGATGAACTTAGGGAAGATCATATATTGGCTATATGTAGTCCAATTTAGAAAAGGCCAATCTAACTGTAATCAGACTCAGTGTAGAAAAATTGAAAGCTTGTATTGTAAATAGCTAGAACAATTACTGGAAAAACTTATCAAATGAATTCATATTGAAAAATGAGAAGCAAAATTACCACTACTTTCAAATAACATGATAATATACACTAAAATATCAGAATCAATTTACTAAAATAACTTTAAGAAACCATAAGTAACAATATGAAGAGACAGACTATAAAAGCAATAGATAAGAATCCTATATTTCTATATGCAAGCATTGAACTTGAAAGAAAAGAAAGATAATGATACCATTTACAATTTCATCTAAATAATTATCTAAAAAGAACTTGCTGAAAAGACTTTTAAATTAAAAATAAAACAATGAAACACTATATAAAAGAAAAACATATACAATGAAATAGAAATAAATTTCATATTTATAGAATCAAAGTATTAAAATTTACTTAAGAATTATACTACCAGGGGCCAGAGTAATAGCACAGCGATAGGGCATTTGCCTTGCACTCAGTTGATCCAGGATAGACCTTAGTTTGATCCCCCAGTATTCCATATGGTTCCCCAACCGAGGAGTGATTTTTGAGGGCATAGCCAGAAGTAACCCTTGAGTGTCACCAGGTGTGCCCCCCCAAAAAAAATTATACTATTAAAAGGTATTATACATAGTCAGTGAAACCATATCTCAATACCAATAGTATATCACAAGAAAACAAGAAATATTACATTTTTTGAAAATATAAATATATTTGCATTTCAGAAACAAGTCAGGGTTAAGAGTTATTGTTGGGAGGGCATTGGTACTAAAATTATGGACATGGTAATTACATTAGAACCCCAGAACATGTATACTTTTCTAAACCAATATTTCCTCAATAAGAAAGAAGACAAACATTTAGAAAACATAATTAAATCAAAGCATCTAAATGAAAATGACTCAAATGTAAGTAAAAGCCTTTTTAATCAACTACAAGGAGGTTCAAAAATTTTAGAACTATTCATAAGAAGTAAGTTCATTTAAAGAAACAGTCAAAACTAAATCAAAGTCCAGAGAAGTAATCTAAATGTTAAGACCCTATTAGAATAACAGCCTGAGCCTGGGCTAGCCCTAGAGTCCCCTAAGTGTTTGCAACATGACTGGGGTAGGCTAACCTCTGGTACCACAAGACCAAAGAAGCTCCTTTAGGACTTATCACTGTATCACCAGCCAAGTTGGCCATGAATCATGGGAGGAGCCTTCAGCATACCATGTGGGATGACCCTTGTCCTCAGTGAAGAATAAAATAAATATAAAGCCTATTGCTAGCTGTAGAGAAAATGAGAACCTTGTTAAATTTTCTGCCTTATATTATCAGAGATCCCTCCACCTGTAGATGCATGAGAGAATCTTAAGACCACGAAGGAATAGACTTTTTCCTGAAGATGGGTAGGGGGGCAGATGTAATGTGAAGATTTCAATAAATTGTATTAGATAGAATTTGCTCACCCTGCATGCTTCATTTCTTTGACCTGCTCCAACTCCTGATTGAGATAACCCAAGATGAGCAGGTGCTTCTTAAGAGGCAAAAAGGGAATAATTTAATGGCCAATGGCACAACCATTAAAACCAAATAAAAACAAGAGTTATGCCATTACAATATACACATGCATAGGCTTTGAGATGTTCTGCTCCCATACTTGTGTTTGTGCTTGGAAAATAACTGAAAAGAAAGAGGGAAGAAGGAAAGAAGAAGGGAAGAAGGAAAGAAGAGAGGAAGAGAGGGATGGAGGGAAGGAGGAAGGGAGGTATTGAGAGAAAGAGGAAGGGAGGAATTGAGGGAGGAAGGAAGGGAGAAAAGAAGGAAGGAGGAAGGGGGGAAGGAAGGAGAGAAGGAGGAAAGAAGTAAGGGAGGGAGAAAGGAAGAGAGGAAGGAAAGGAGGGAAGAGGGAAGAGATGGATAGAGGGATGAAGAAATGTAGAAAGAAGGGAGGGAGAAAGAAAGAGAAGGAGGAAGGGAGGGAGGAAGGAAGGAAGGGAGGAAGTAAGAAAAGAGGGAGGGAAGGAAAGAAGAAAAAAGAAAGTATGAAGGGAAGAAAAGAGGGCAGGAAGAAAGGAAGGAGGGACAGGAGGGAGGGAGGAATGAGGGAAGGAAGGAGTGAAGGAAGGTGGGAAGAAAAAAAGAGAGAAGGGAGGAAGGAAGAGAGAAGGAAGGAGGGAAGGAAGAAAAAAGAGGGAAGGGAGGAAGGAAGAAAAGAGGGAAAGCAGGAAGAGAAGAAAGAAAGGAATGAAGAGGAAAGGGAGGAAATCAAGGAGGGAGGAAAGAGGGATGGAAGCAAGAAAGGAAGGAATGAAGGAAGGAAGGAAAAGGGGAAGGCAGGATAGAAGGAAGAAGGGAAGGAAGAAAGAAAAGGAAAGAAGGAAAGAAAGGAAGGAGGGAAGGAAAGAGGAAGGAAGAAGGGAAGAATGGAAAAAGAGGGAGGGAGGAAGTAAGGAGGGAAGGGAGGATAACAAAGAGGGAAGGAAAGAAGTAGAAAGAAAGAAGGGAAGGAAGGAAAAGGAAAGAAGGGAAGCAGGGTGAGAAGAAAGAAAGAGTGGAGGGGGGAGGGAAGGAAGGAGGGAGGGGAAGGAGGGAAGAAGTTAGGAAGGAGGGAAGAAGGAAGGAAGGAGGGAAGGGAAGAAAGGAAGGAGGAAGAGAAGAAAGAAAAAGGGAAGGAAGAAAGGAAAGGAGGGAGGGAGCGAGGGAGGGAGGGCAGTTGAACATTAAAAATGTGATAATATGAGCATATTTTCTAAAGTAGTTAATAAAAGAGAATTCAGAGAATCCAGAAAAAGTATATTGAGTAATGCATTTATCTTAGAAAAAGACAACCTGTGCTCAATAACTTGCACCCATTTTATCTCTTGAGTATCACTAGAGGTGATCCCTAAGCATGGACAGATGTGGTCCACAATCAAAGAAAGCAAAACAAAAGGCAAAACAGTTCTTGTACTAAACATTATACTCATAATCCCAATGCAATACAGGTACTGAACCTGCTCTGAATGTTGTTGCCTTCAGTTATAAGCATTAAACTTGTTACCAGCTATAAAGTCTCTACATTTTTCAGACCAATGAGTGATGGAGTTTGAGAGACCAGAAAAAAAAATAATTTCTAGAATCACCACAGTTACTATACTTCCCTAAATTACAAGATCAAACTTAAAAGTTATGGTGACAATATGAAATTTACTCAACAAACAACGTAACACATAACAAAGGGTAATGGATCCTCTTTCGAAGACTAATTGCAACTGCAAGGATAAACTTTCCTGAGGTTTGGGTGGCAGTGCGTAAGTCCCTTTGGTAGACTTCTAGAACAAAAGTGTTTTTATTGGTGGAGAGCATTACAGGGTTTATTAACATCTTCAAAATTGTGGCTGCACTTTAGGTTGAGCAGAGAATTTCTGCAAATATTTGTACCACACAAGAGAATGTGAAGTTAGAACAAGTCAAAAGCTTAGAGTTGTAGGCATAGAAATCACCCCCCAAAATCTTGGGTGAGAATATATAGGGTCTGAGGAAAAGCTCCATATCCTTTAATTAATTAGGAATGCCTTTTAATGACTACATATATAAGTTATAAGCTCTTTTAGGTTAGCATGATTAATAGAGCGTTATTATTTATTATTCAACATTTTATCCTTAGTGTCTTATATTCTTGGGATTAGAAGTCAGTGAACAGTTCTTTAAAGAACATACAAATTAAGTAACTAATTTTCCAAGATATCTAAATGTTACATCCTTGTGATTTCACATCCTCTTTCATTTTATTTCTGAACATTCTATTTAAAGAATGTCCATGATCTTCCTTTAATCTTCTTGTAGTATCCCTGCTGCCATGCTATTGCATTTTGAATCAGAGCTAGATATCATGTCTCAGAAAAGAAACTGGAAACACGATCTTACATATTGAATCAGAACATCCTACCCCCTGCCAAATAGTACATAACTAGAAATAAAATCAACTAATTTGCATGGTAAATAAATGTACCATCTGGGATGAACCTATAACATTTATTCAAGTCATATCCTAACACTCCATGATCTAACATTTGAGAGTACCAAAACTTTTTTTTTAAAGCAGCATATATTTTCACACTTCTCTTCCTTTCTGTTCACAGCTAAGAATGTTTTCCTCTCCATGCTAAGCATGAAAAACACTAACAGAACCAGATAAAATTACTTTCCTTATTAAAAAAATTACTTTCCTTGGATTTTTCATTTCATGATAAACTGATTAGCTTTAACATAAAGTTAACATTAGGCTTGCTTGCAGGTCTCAGAAGCCATTTTTCCATAATTTAGAAAGTACTTAAGCCACAGGTCATTTATCCTTGAATTTTTCATTTTACGCCAACTCATTGGATAAACAAATAATTGTGTTGGAAACAAAAAGGGCAAGACAGAAAGAAATCTTGGGAATTAGAGTAGAATGGAAAAAAAAGTGAAAAATGTAAGACTTCACTATAAACGCCTAATGATCACAGGCCTACCTAGGCATGTGGGGACCTCATATACATGCATTTTAATCTTTCAATATTTTACTCTTGATTGCCACTCAATTTATTTTCTGGCTTCAGAAAGAAAAAAAGTCTCTTTCTGCACATTTTTAATTCTCCATACAATGGAAATGGACAGATGGCCAGGAACCAGCAACTCTAGCCTCTGTCCTGCCAGAGCATTAATGGAACAACAGGCAGCTGGGAACCTAAGACTCTTCCGGATCACTAAAGGAATTTTCAGGCTTCATTCATGTATATCTTCAGCATTACACTGTGGATATGTGGTGTAAGAAGGATGAGATAGCCTTTTGGCTGTGTTCTTAGACACACACAGAAAACACATTAAATGCTTACATATATGTAAGTCCTAGCTATTCTCTTCAGGATGGATGCTTAGAAAGAAAGCTGTGCACATAGGGGTGTTGTTTATGACTGAAACCCAACTACAGTCATACTTTTAATTATGGTTCTAAAATAAAAATCTTAAAAGAAAAAGAAAAGAAAGCTGTACACAGCTTCATGGGCCACATGTACCTGGATTCCGACATGCTCTTGCTTAATTTCTTCTCTACCCTTAGTTCTTAGTTGTCCTGAAATGACTGTTGAAGTCATGAGGATTGACTAGCAGCTTTGCTCTCACTCATTCCTTTTATCACTGCATCTTGTAGGCTCACACATTATTTTGCCCGAATTTCCTACCCATATTTGTTATTTATTTATCTTCCCTTGCCTTCTTAGAATATACCAGTGACCTGACTCCTTTTTTGTTTCCGATTCTAATTTCTCATGGTGAGAACCAGGTACTACCATCACTACTATCATGATCTTAAATAGTCAACTCAAACTTCTGGCATTTAATCTATTTTCCCCCAAATCATTTAGAAAACAAATGACACTATTGATAATTCTATCTTCTGAAATAGATATAATCTTATAATTCACTCTAACCTTTTTAAAATGAAATTATTTAAAAAATATTCTCCCTTGTGCCTAGTACATTGTAAGCAATCAATAACTGTTTAAAAATAATTGCATTACTAATGCTGAGTAGTTAATCTTCATAGTTTCAGTTTTACTTCCTCCCTCAAATTCACATGCAATTGTTCCAGAGTACTAATTCTAAAACACAAATAAATATTGTTCCATGACCTCATTTTTAATGAATTAAAATTCACATTCATGGTATATAGGGTGATTTGTTAACTAGAACTGCCACATAGATTTAGTTCACATAAATTCTTTCTTTTTCTAAGAAACCTGTCACAAAGTAAAATAGCACTTTATTTTTTTAATGCTAGTAATTTCCTTGTACAAAAAAAAATCATAAAACTTAACCAAATTGGAACTGGATTATAAGTTTTCTTTGTATAAGGATAAACCTAGTTCAATTTCTGACATTCTATATGGTCCTCTGAGCACTACCAGGAGTTATTTTACTGTATAAAACCCCCAAGTAAAATATGACAAAACATTTAATCAAATCACTGTTTTCCCATAAAAACGTATACTGCAATCCAATGTCCTTCTTCTTCTTCTTTCACCAACGTAAAAATTTGCTCATTTGACTTAATCATTAGTATGGTATCTGGCACAGAACAAATGCTTACAATTATAAAAAAATTAATGTTATTTAAGTTTCATAACTGATTTTCCCAATCAATTTACCAAAATTAGGTAATTTACCAAATTACCTAAATACAGGCATCTACATCACATTCTTTCTCTGTTCATATGGTCAAACTCACAGTAGGGTTATATAATCTCCAAACACTACACAATTGATATTTCTCAAGTTTAAACAAACCTACATTCTTCCTGCTCAGTTTTTCTGAAATACTTATATACATATATATGTATATATATAAAACAGAAGAAGTCAACAGGAAAGAATATTTTAGGTTATTCATTATTGAG
Organism: Suncus etruscus; assembly: GCF_024139225.1. Classification (NCBI taxonomy): domain Eukaryota; kingdom Metazoa; phylum Chordata; class Mammalia; order Eulipotyphla; family Soricidae; genus Suncus; species Suncus etruscus. The sequence continues at coordinate 116,730,327 of NC_064851.1, forward strand.
ACAGTCCAGTTTATTAAACAGAAATGAATCTGTTGTAAAACACATGGCAACAATTTCAAAACTATTTTTTTACTCCTTTATAGAAAATGCAATCTCCAAAGTTTGTCATGCAAGGTCACAGAAAGGAAAAAAAAACTGTTTTAGGTCAATAAAATAGAATAAAAATTTAAATGGCATATGCTAGCTAGTAGCATTTTCATAGATATTGATTCCAGAGGGAAACGAAGGCATATGACTCTATGGAACTTCATCTGTATCAACTTTACGGAGGTGATACTTATCCATCACAGAAATGTTTGCTCAGTCAGGGGGAAAAGACATTTGTTAAGCTAAATAATAGGTGAGAGGCCTTATAGTTGAGGGGGGGAAAACAACAAACACACAAAAAGCAAATGATTCCCTGCCAGACTTCAGGAGAATAGACTTCATTACATTCCATTGGGACAAGTAATGATATAGCCTCATAGAAAATAAATTAAATCCTTGGAGCCCTATTTAATAAATGAAAGGTCATGATAATAACCCAGGAGTGTCTGTATCACAAACCTGTGTTTGGCAACTCTTTTTCCTGTACCCTAGAGAAATATAGGAGCAGATGAATCTGTTCTGGATTGCACAATAGAAATAGTTTATGACAGCAGAGGCACGGCTGGGCTCAGACCACTCCACATGCCAGGATTTCTGGGTCTTTGACTGGTATGTTGGGGGCTCTGGGCAGGACAGCTAGCCACAGGTCCCCTGGGCTGAACTCCTAGTCCAGGGGGCCAAGATCCCCCCAAACCTGGTGTGTCTTCAGGGCCACGCCTGGTTAATCGGGCCCTGGGGGGAAGGGGGGGAGAAATCCCGCCCTATGCATCCCAAAACTGCAGAGCCACGGCTGGGCTCAGACCACTCCACATGCCAGGATTTCTGGGTCTTTGACTGGTATGTTGGGGGCTCTGGGCAGGACAGCTAGCCACAGGTCCCCTGGGCTGAACTCCTAGTCCAGGGGGCCAAGATCCCCCCAAACCTGGTGGGTCTTCAGGGCCACGCCTGGTTAATCGGGCCCTGGGGGGAGGGGGGGGGGAGAAATCCCGCCCTATGCATCCCAAAACTGCAGAGCCACGGCTGGGCTCAGACCACTCCACATGCCAGGATTTCTGGGTCTTTGACTGGTATGTTGGGGGCTCTGGGCAGGACAGCTAGCCACAGGTCCCCTGGGCTGAACTCCTAGTCCAGGGGGCCAAGATCCCCCCAAACCTGGTGGGTCTTCAGGGCCACGCCTGGTTAATCGGGCCCTGGGGGGAGGGGGGGGAGAAATCCCGCCCTATGCATCCCAAAACTGCAGAACCGCGCGGGGGCGCTTCATATATTAAGAGTATTCCTATTGTTATGTTACGTTTTACGTATTCAGAATCTTTATTTTGTATCGTGCCCTTTCCCACATCCCTACAAAGCTCTTTTTTATTCCTTTACTCTCTATCCCCCCCAAACATCTCTAATCTACATTACTCTTTTTAATCAGTAGTGTACAAGCGTTATCACAGACCAAAGCCGTGCATTGTGTGTAACAACCCCAAACTGTTTCAAGATACATAAAATGGACACGTATTTCTTTAGAATATTTTGTTTTTTTTCTCTGACAGCTATAATTCTTACTAAATGTTGTCTTATATAGTGATGATTCTAACCGCTTTTCTCCTTCTCTTTTTGAGCTGTTTAACAAGGAATCTTAGAGAAAGAGTCCCCCAGATTAATGCTTATGATTGAACCATAATTGTTCTTATCACCCCCTTATGGGCCAAGAACACCACGTGGCATTGCTCCTTTTTTGCATAGGCACATTAAAATGGGAAAATACTATACATATAAATAAGATCCTATCTAATAGAGATTGGTACAGACAAATCTTATAGTGCAAAGGGACCTTACACCCTGAACATTGACATAACGACCTGGCACAGACCTCAGAAGAAAGGGCATTTCCCTGAACCAGGGAAGCCATCCACAAAACATCCAGGCTGGTCTATAGCATCACCTGGAAGCAATCCTCTACCAAGGAAGACTCTACACTGCTCAGACATTGTCCTGCTCAAAAGAGACTTCCATTAACACTGAGAAGACTTAACAACAACAACGATTTGCTTACAGGACAGGGCTCCCTGCATTGCCCTTTGATTGTAAGGTGAAACCAGAGGACGCTCCACATCCTGACTTCAATGTTGGATATACAGATTCCAGGATCTTAAATACAGAAGCTTGATACCAACAACAGAGACTGTGTGAAAAATATAAGTGTGTTGGCACTACAGACAATGTCTTGGATTGGACGATCTAGCTTGCCTGGAGCCTAGAGTTGGTCTTGTGCCAGGAACCTTCAGGGATCGGGTCTTTTTGTATTTAGGCCAAGGTTATTTCTTTCCATGTCCCTCATATTTTGGTGGGCCTATGCAAACAACAATTGCCACTCTAACACCATTTTTGCTGTGCTCCTTTGACTCTAATCCTTAAAAAGAACCCAGTTAAGATTTGAGGTCAACTTAAGCTAATATGCATGAATATGGAAATGTAAAAAAAATGCTATGCCTGTAATGTTTAAGGAGTTATGTAAGTTTTATGGCTTTAGATTGCCTTGTGTGCTGTTAAGAAATATTATAGTGTGTTACAATCTTAATGTTCTTTGGATGAAATTTCAAAGTTGGGATATCAGCAAGGGGACTTCTGAGAATTATGTTATGTATTGTCCTTCCACTGTAACTTTACCTTGTCCTCTTTCTTTGCATCCTTGTTCTCATAATTAAAAATAAAAAAAATTAAAAAAAAAAAGAAATAGTTTATGACAACAAAAAAAATCTCTAATTTAATGTATATGAGAGAAAATGCTACTTTTGGTTCAAATGTGTAAAGTATGGAATTTTGAAAAAATTAATTAATGATAAAGTTGCCAAAAAATGATTCTTGACTTTAAAAGGACAGATATGTCCTATGTTTTCTGAAAGTGAAGTTGGATTTAGTTGGTTGCATTTTGGAAATAAAAAAACATTAGGCATAAAAAGATACATTCTTTTAGATATCCTGAAATCAAGAAAAAAAAGAGGTTAAAAAGATGGCTGAAGGGGGAAAGATAAAGAAAATATATACAAATCATTCCAGTCGTATGAGTGTTTTCAAGATGAAAAATCTGTACAGGGAAATGGAAAAGCAAATGATTTTTTTAAATGTTCTTTCTTATAAACAAAATATGAAACCTTTCTAAGGAATGTTAAATTTTCAGAATTTTAGTGTCTCTGTGTGTGTGTGTCTCTGTGTGTGTGTGTGTCTGTGTGTGTGTGTGTGTGTGTGTGTGTGTGTGTGTGTGTGTGTGTGTGTAGATAGGGGAGTTGAAGAGGGGGAATACAATCTAAACTCTATTGAAAAAGAAAAACTATTGAAAAGTTCCCTTTCTCCCGTAATCTTTTATCTTTCCCTATAATATGCAGGCATTACCTTTCCACTTAGTTTCTCAGAGTCTCTCCTCAATGATTTTTGAGAGCTTTCTCCCCAGGAGCCGAAAAATCTCTTTGAACTACTTTTCTCTTTCATTTCTACCCTACACACTGCATTTAGATTTGACTCCCTAAATCTTTTTACAGATATCAAATGATGGTCTGGTTCTTATACTATTTTCACTTCAGCCAGACACTTTTCTTTTGTTCGATAAAGCCCTAGCAATGCACGGAAATCAATGACACACTTAAGGTTATTAATTTACAAACATAAGTATATTCAAAGGATGGGAGCCAAGTTTTTTCCTTTTTATTTAACAGTAGTGGAATAAAGAAAGTAAAGTGAGCTATAAGTTAAAGGATGCACAGACATAACCTAATTGCAACTTCTTTTTTTCCAGAGAAATGGGTTCCATGAACTACCAGCTCTCTTTTATCTTCACAAGGTTATTGTTTCTTTTCCTTTTGCCTCTCATTATGATGAGCTAGTCAAAATCTTAAACAAAAAGAAAGAACTGAGGAGAGAGTTCAAAGTTCATGAGTACATGGCTTGCATAGAAAAGGTCCTGACTTTGATCCTTGGCACCAGTGAACTCCCTGTATAATGCCAGGTATAGCACTGGTGGCTTTCCATTAACAATGGGATGCATCTGGAAGCTGGCAAGACCCTGGACTTATCAGCATTGCATTACAGAGCCTTCTCATCGACTCATCTTACTTCTTTGGCTGCATGCCACCACTTGTGGCCCAGAGATCCTGTACACTACTCAGGAGGCCACCGAAAATTTTAAAAATGGACAGTGTTTTCCACCTTTATTTCTTGTTCTTTATATCTGATAATGTTTACCTAATGTTTCCAAATATACTGTTTATTTTATTTTGTATTCTGTGCTCAGACGTGGCAGTGCTAGGGATTATGCCTGGTTTGGTTTGGGGAACCATGCAGGTTGGAGAATCAAATTCGGGTCAGTCTGCATGTCTTTCTTTTTTCCTACTTTGTTTTTTCTCTTCCTTCCTCCCTCCTTTTTCTTCCTTCCTTCCCTATTTTGTTCCTTCCTTCCTTCCTTTCCCTTCCTTCCTTCCTTCCTTCCTTCCTTCCTTCCTTCCTTCCTTCCTTCCTTCCTTCCTTCCTTCCTTCCTTCCTTCCTTCCATGTAAATGGACCACATCAGGTGATGCTAAGGCTATTTCTAGCTCTGAGCTCAGGACCATATGAGGTGTCAAGGCTTGAAGCCTGTTTAGCACAATGCAAGACAAGTGCCTTACTATTTTTACATCTCTCTGGATCCTGACTTGTTAATTTTTATCATTTAAATGCATAATTAAATAAGCCAAGTATTTCTATATGGCCAAAATTGTCAGTTGTCAGTATGAACAATTAGATCCCACATTGTATTTTACACATTTCTCCTCTTGTTTGTTACTTAGTTCTACAATATATATATATATATATATATATATATATATATATATATATATATATATATATATATATATATATAATTACTTGATTTTATAATATTAGACTTTTTAAATTAGAGGTTTCAAAAAACAAAAGAAGTTTAGATTTTGTATTACTGTAAGCTTATATAGCATACTAAAATTCATAGACAAAATGTGTATGTTAAAAACAATTTTTTCTGGATTTGAGATAAAGTCCAAGAATTAAGAGGTTTCTGTTCTTGTAGCTGACCCCAGATTAATTCCTGGTGATGTAATTGGTTTCCATAGCACCATTAGGAATGATTCCTTGATGTCCTAAGCCTCCTGTGTGCAGACACAGACAAACACAAGAGAAATAACAACTCTGAGCACTGACAGGTATAGCATCCAGACCAAAAACAATCTTTTTTTTCTTGGAATATTGATGGGAAAATCTCTATTGTATTCCTAATGTATTACTATTGTTAAGGATCTGTATAATCTTCAGATTTCTGATTTTTATAAACCTACTATCAAAATAGAAATTGGACTCCCTCCTCAATTTGAGATTCTTCCTCAGTGATTTTTCTACAGTATAACTTTAATCATGTCAGCCTTCAATTGTCAGGGAACAATTTATTCAGGTGAAAGCATGCACTTCTAGATACTTTTGACACCATTATTTTTACCCTTCCTCACTACCCTGATCTCCTCCTACTCAAGTCTCATACTTTTATCCCAGTAATATATGTAACTTGCTTCCCCTAGTCAAAACTGTGACCTCTTTTTACATTTTAGGTTTTATAAATATAATCTTTCACCTAGTATAACACTTAAACTTCTATTTATCCATCAACCTCTAAATAATATTTGATGCCTCAACCTTAAGATAACCCAAAGCAACCTAATGCATTCCAAAGAACTTATATATGTATGCATCCCCAAATAATAGTAATATATTTCTATTAAAAACTGTATTAGGGCAGAAAGATAGTCCAGGAATTACTATGCAGATCAAACTCGCTGTGTCCAACCCCAGCTTTATCGCAGCAACATGTGATCTCCTCTTTGGTCTTGAAGGTCACCAGACAGTAATAAATGTGGCTATGGAGGACTTCAGAAATGCGAGGGTGGAAGCAAGGAGACAGTTCAGTAGGTAGAATAACTTCCATTGCACTCAGCTCAACCACGTTCAATTCTGGAAACCTTAATTCTAAGTTCAATTCTAAGTCCACCAGGTATGATCCATGAGCATTGTGATGGTCAAAGCATCCAATATTATTTAGGACTTGTTGAATAACTAGAGATTTTAGAGTTGAGCAAAGGATATAACAGGTGAAAGATTATATTTATAATAAACAGAGCTAGGATGAAGCCCCAAGAGCAGCCTGGTGTGACGCCCCCCCCAAAAAAAAAAAACAAATAAAACAAGGAGAAATGCCAAGGTGGCCTATGTATCCTCTAACAAAGTATTTTATATACAGATTGTTGGCAGAGTTGGAACAGAATTGTCAAGAGTGATTTCTAAGCGCATAGTTAGGAATAACCCCTGAGTGTCACAGAGTGTGGCCCAAAACAACAAAATAAATGAATAAATAAATAATAAATAAAATAAAAACATTTCGCAGCTTTTTGAACTCTTCTTACATTTAGTACATTTTATCTTATACTGTTTTCTATTGATTGTGCATAAGTTAAGTTTGTTTGGCATAAAACTTTGCACCTACCAGAAACACAGTAAGATAATCTTGAAATGATAGGACAGAGTTATTAATATATTCTCTCTAGTTCTCATGGAATTTTACTATTTATTTAACAATTTAGGCATACTCAAAGTAAAGAATTTTAGAATAAATTGCATATGCATTCATTGTACAGCATTTTACAAGCATATATGGCATTAAATAAAAGAAAGCTAATATTATTACAAAGTAAATTCATAAAATGTATTTCATAATTTATTTCTCCAAATATTTTTATTGACCAAGATAAGCACAAGAAGTTCATTAAAATTATAAAATAAATCAGATGCCATAAACATTAAAAATAGAGAAATGTAATATTTTTGTCAAATAAGACATCTAGCAAATAAAATCTCATCTGTGATCTGTCAGATTATGAGATAAAAGATTTCTAGACAACTCTTCTAAAGTATTTAATAATCACTAAAAATAAGAAAATAAAGATCTAAAAAGTTTTCCAAGTTTTAAAAGCACTATTTTTAAACTATTAATTAAGAAATAATGAAAAATAAATGAATTAAAACTCTATATAAGTTTCATATTCTAAGCCTGAAATATACTACTTCAAAATGTAAGAATTCTCTTTGAACCCTACATGACTTACTAAAGCATTCCCTTTCTCAATATGCAGATAATGCTTCTCAATGCATCATCTAAGTTTAAGGCCTGCCATGCCCGAAACACTGAGTGGAAAAATAAAATTTCAATGTAAGTTGATTTTCCTCCTAAATAGCCTAGAATATGGGTTAGAATAAAATTTGTTGGAAAATATATTTGTTCTCATTTGGAAAAGGGTTCAAGTTATTGAAATTGGTAGAAATTAGTCTTTCAGAAAGTCCATATAGAATTAAAGGCAGCAAGGCATTACAGAAGAGGCCTTAAGTACAGCTATTGAATCTCCATGGAGAGCATTCTTATACCAGATTCAATGGCATGATTTGTTACCTTCTTATAATACATGCTCCACAATTTGGGAAATATCTCATAAGATTTTTGGCAAGGTTTGGTAGGTAGCAATTACAGTCCATGTTCAATGGACAGGGACATTCCCCTTGCTTGGAGCCTTCAGGAGGACTGCATCCCTCAAAACAGTTGATGTAGGCCTGATGCGTAGGTAGTTTGCCTAAACAAAAATGATTCAGAGGTGATCATGTCAAAATGCATACCACTCTCTGCTTACATATGCTTTTGATTTATTTAAAAAGAAACTTATTTTTTTTGTTTTAATAATATCATTATTTAAGCACCATGGTTATAAACATGATTGTAGTTGAGTTTCAATCATAAGAAGAACACCCAACCTTCACCAGTGCAACATTCTCACCACCAATGCCCCATCTCTCCTTTCTCCCCCTCCACCTGTATTTGAGACAGGCATTCTATTTCTCTCACTCATTAAAATTGTCATGGTAGTTGTTAGTGTAGTTTTTTTCTCTAAACTGAGAAGCTTCGGCACCTCAATGAAATTAGTGACTAAAATACAAAAGCCACCCACAGAATGGGAGAAATTATTCATCTGATACTCATCAGATAAGGGGCTAATATCTAAGATATATAAGGTACTGACAGAACTTAACAAGAAAAAACATTTAACTCATCAAAAACTGGGGAGAAGTAAGGCATCTGCCTTGCTAGTGCTAGCCTAAAATGGACAATCCCTGGCATCCCATATGGTCCCCCAAGCCAGGACCAATTTCTGAGTTCATAGCCAGGAGTAACCCCTGCGTCACTGGGTGTGGCCCAAAAAACAAACAAACAAAAAATGGAAGAAGAAAGGAACAGACACTTCCTCAAAGAAGAAAAACAAATGACCAAAAGGCACAAGTAAAAGTGTACCCCATCACTAAGCCTCAGGTAGATGTAAATCGAAACAACATTGAGGTACCATCTCACACCACAGAGCCTGGCACACATCACAAAGAACAAGATCAGTGCTGTCAGTAGTGTGGAGAGAAAGGAACTCTCATTCACTGCTAGTGGGAATGCCGTCTAGTCCAGCCTTTATGGAAAGAGTCTTCAAAAAACTGGAAATCGAGCTTCCATATACCCAGCTATACAACTCCTAGGGATATACCCTAGGAACACAAAAATACAATACAAAAATGCCTTCTTCACACCTATATTCATTGCTGCACTATTTACAATAGCTGGAATCTGGAAACAACCCATATTTCCTTCAGCAACTGAATGGCTAAAGAAACTGTTGTACATATACACAATGGAATATTATGCAGCTGTCAGGAGAAATGAAGTCACAAAATTTTCCTAGATATGAATGGATATGAAAACTATTATGCTGAATGAAATAAGTCAGAGGGAGAGAGATAGATACAGAATAGTCTCACACATCTATGGGGTTTTTTTGTTGTTGTTGTTGTTGTTAGTTTGTGTTTAGGGACCATACCCAGTGATGCTCAGGAGTTACTCCTTGGCTATGCTCTCAGAAATCACTTCTGAGTTGGAGGATCATATGTGACTCCAGTGATAGAACCCGGGTCTCTCCTGGGTCAGTTGCATGCAAGAAAAAGCTCCCTACCACTGCACTATCTCTCGAGCCCTTAGCTATAGATTTTAAAATAAATAAAAGAAATTATTGCAATAATGCCCAGAGACAAAAAAGAATAGTAGCACTCATCTATGGGTTTTAAGAAAAACAAATGACATTATTGTAATAATGCCCAGAGACAAAAGAAAGAAACTTTTAATATTCTATATTTGTGGAGGATTCTGAGATTTGCATAAAGCATTTATAAATGTATGCTTTTTTCAGGTTAAAAAGCATAAGAATGAGAGTATCCTCCTTATCTTACAAACAACATGAAAATAGTAAAAACACTAGCTTTACTTTTTTGTGTTTTTGTTTTAGTTTTTGGGCCTTATTCAATGACGCTCAGTGTCACTTCCTGATTTGGCACTCAAGGAGTACTTCTGGTGGACTCAGGAGGCTATGGTATGCTGTGAATTGAATCAAGTTCATTAGCATGCAAGGCAAGTACCCTAAACACTCTACTATTGGTCTGACCTCCAGACACCAAGGTATTTGTCTCAGAACTTTGGGCTTCTTTCATGACAAGTTACAAAAATTTTATTGTTCCAAAATGAATTTATAAAAAATGCATTAAATTGATAAATTTGTCAATCTGAATATTATAACAATAGTAGTATCATTTTAATTGACTTGTATAGCTTATTTTTTCAGACTTGACTAGCCAATAAATCAAATTTATCATTTTATATGAAAATGTTATAACTTTTGGAAAATTACATTCAAATATTAACAGATTGAGATATATCTCTAGATACCCTTATATCTGTTTAGAGTTTAACTGAGTGATCTTCAACTTCCATATATTTAAATCTTATCTCCCAATACCTCACTCTCTGATTATATTTGGATATAAAATATCTACAGTATTAAACAAGTAATAAGGAAGCAATGAGTGGCCACATCTACCACGATAGAAATCAATATAAGAAGATAAGTAAAAAATGCCAAAAAGGAAGAACAGAAAGATAAAAAGGGAAATATAGAACATCATTCCAACCAATGATAAAGATCATTCACCATGAAAAGAAAAAAACATCTGTCTCACACCTTGATTTAAGAGTTCTAGACCAAGGAACTCAGAAATAAATATCTATTGTTTAAAGCAACTAATATGGTATTTTCATGCCTAACCTTACGAAATTATCAACTCTCAAACACATTATTACAGATTTGTAGTTATATGTTAGATGAAGTATGTGATCAGTAACATATTACTGAGTACTCCAACACTAATTTCCTTACAATTTTCTGTCCCATAGCCTTTGCCTCATCTTCACAAGACTTCAACATGCTATCCAGTGAAAATAAGAAGGAAGTGGATAATGGCAAAATTGATCATAATTATCAGATATTTTAGCATGTAATTTAGTAATAGTTTATTCTTAAATTATTTATTTATTATTTATTTATTTCTTATTAAATTATTTATTTATTTAAGTTTATTCTTAAATTATAGATTAAGAGAAAATTTAAATGAAAGAGAATGACATTTCTTTATTAACAATACCACTTTAAAACTAAAAACTATTTGACCTATTTTAGACTCACAAATTAATATTCTTCATTCCAGTGGTAAATGGTATGAATGTTTGTTCTGTTAACAAAAATATCCTTTATCAAACATAAAACATCTGGGGCCGGCGAGGTGGCGCTAGAGGTAAGGTGTCTGCCTTGCAAGCACTAGTCAAGGATCAGGACCGCAGTTCGATCCCCCGGCGTCCCATATGGTTCCCCCAAGCCAGGGGCAATTTCTGAGTCTTAGCCAGGAGTAACCCCTAAGCATTAAATGTGTGTGGCCCGAAAAAAAAAAAAACATAAAACATCATCTTTATTTTTAAGACAAAAAATAACTAGATATTTGGCCTATTTCATTAAAAAGTGTATCTACAGGAGTATAGAAGTTTATTTGAACAGGTTTATATAATTTTATTTTATAAAATTAAATCTGTGAAAGATCATTTTACAACCATCATATATGGTTTAATAATAAAAAGGAGACTACAAAAATAATTTTAAGTCCAAGAAATATTTATCTAAGCTTTTATATAGATATCATTATATCAACTGATAATTTTATTATTAGCATTATATTTATAATATATCAATATTGGATAAAGTAATTTTCCTAATATATTTTATATTAGGGTTTTTAAGCATACAATTTGGAACCAAAACAATTAAACAGTGCATAAGGTACGTGCCTTGAATGTGTTTAATCTTCATCATCTCATATGGTCCACTGAATCAGGAGTGATTCCTAGCACAGAGCTAGGGGTAAGTCCTGAGCAAAACTGGTGTGGCCCATAAACTAAGTTAAAAAGTAGCTTCTGACAGTGATCAATGTGCCAACTTATGATTGTAAAAGGAGACAAATTATTGCTACATCAAAACTAGAAAGCTATCACATACAGCCAAAAAGAGAGTTTTCTAAGTAGAGTATTTTGGTAGTTGAATGTTAAGATGGTCTACTCTATGGTCCCCCCAACATTTCCAGGAGTGATCACTGACCACAGAGCGAGAAGTAATCCCTGAGCACTGTGTGGTATATCCACACTCCAAACACTTCCCAGAAAAATAATCACATTAAATTCTGAATAACATCACAAACCATCCATCTGTAAGTCACTGAAGTTTGTAATATAAAGAAATTAATACTAGATGAATATCGATCTATCTAAAATTGTCAAATTATATGCAGAGGCTTACTTGTATTCGAGTCTTTGTTCAACAACTGCAAATCACTTAGGTTTTCTTTCTTTCTTTCTTTCTTTTTTTTTTTTGGTTTTTCAGGCCACACCCGTTTGATGCTCAGGGGGACTCCTGGCTAAGGGCTCAGAAATTGCCACTGGCTTGGGGGAACCATATGGGACACCAGGGGATTGAACCGCGGTCCTTCCTTGGCTAGTGCTTGAGAGGCATATAGACACCTTACCACTAGGGCCACCTTGCCGGCCCCAAGGTTTTCTATAAATTCTTGTTAAAATATATCATTGAACCATGCATTCAAATCTGAAAACTTTAAGAAGGGCCAAGGGGATTTGATGATTCTTAGACTGACATGCCTGATTCTTAGCATTAGAGACTTCTTATTAGGTTCTGCATTAGATAGAGCTCTCTAGGATAAACATGTATACATATATGCAAACTGAATTTTTCTTTCGTGCTGTATTTGTTTTAGTTGAGGGGCCACACACAACTATGTTCTGGGCTGGGCCAACCTTGTCGAGGCTTAGAAGACTATATGTGGTACAGGAATTGAATACACATAACCAGTTTGACATAGAGGCATCTTACCCATTATACCATCTCTCTAACCCTACAAGTTAGATTTCTTTAAAGCTCAAATAAATTAAATTATCTCATATCACTTTTTTTTGTTTTCTCAACTTCAGTCACTGCTGGCAATGCATTTTTGTTAATTGCCACATGGCCTCTAAAATTTATCTACTTTTTTTGCATCATACATGGCAATGCTCAGGGCACCGATGAGAACTGAAGATGGAACCTAGTTCAGCTGTGTGTAAAGAAAGACCCTTCCCATCTGTATTATCATGACAGCCCCTCTTCTCATTTTATTTTAATTGATATCCAGGATTATTAAGGTCAGTTTTCTTTTATAAACTACATGAATATGTGTGTTTTCCTCTGAAATAAAATCAAACACTAGGTTTGATGTACTGGTAACAGGAGAAAAAATTAAGTTGAAATCATTATTACCATTATAATAATTAAACACTATATAAATTATCCATTTAGATATTAATGGAAAGATAAGTTAAAATTGCAAATCATGGGGCCAGAGAGATAGCATGGAGATAAGGCATTTGCCTTACATACAGAAGAAAGGTGGTTCGAATCCTGGCATCCCATATGGTCCCCCGAGTCTGCTAGGAGTGATTTCTAAGTGTAGAGCCAGGAGTAACCCCTGAGCACTGCTGGGTGTGACCCAAAAACCAAACACCAAAAAAAAACATTTTTACAAATCAGATTTAACATGAATTTGGGGGTTGGACAAAAGAAATCCCATGTGACATAAATGAGTATTCATATAAATATCCTAGCAATCATATAAAACTCTATGACTCAGGATATAGTATTTGAACAGCCTTCAGAGTGATTTCTAGCGTAATGTATCTGCACATTGGAGCTCCTTTGGAAGTAAGATTCCGATTGTGTTTTATACCTGTCCTCAGAATAATGAAGAATCCAGGTAACTTGCCATTTTCAACATTCAAATTTCGAATAATATTTATAAATAATCTTTTGTTTTGTTTAGTTTTGGGCCCACACTCAGCAACACTCAGGGGTTACTCCTGGCTATGTGCTCAGAAATCTCTCCTGGCTTGGGGGACCATATGGGATACTGGGGATCAAACCGTAGTTCATCCCAGGTCAGCCTCATGCAAGGCAAATGACCTACCACTGCGCCACCACTCCGGCCACTATAAATAATCTTTTTATAAAACAGAATAGAAAAGAAAGTAACACGAAGTCCCAAACCTGACGTAAGGGCATGTGAGTCTGAAGCATGAGGAGTTGGCTGGGGTGGGGGGAATCATATTATGCAACAACTAGACTAGACATTAGAGACACAAGTCTGGGGGAGTTCTTTGCCCATAATTCCTACATGGGAAGCCAAAACTATGGTTATTACCCTTTACTTAGAGCCCCCCTCAACCCAAGAGAGCCTTGTCTGGAGCTTGCAAACAATTCACATCCCACTAGCTCCCCATTATCCTTGAAGGCGTCCCTGGCAACCAGATTTCTTCCACAAAAGGAAGGAGCAGAGAGAGTGGATGGAAGGTGCCTATTGGGCAGCACAGGAGTGGGTCACTCACATCCCTACACTGTCACTGTGCCTCTCTCGTCCCTGCCAACCAGATGGGCAGCCTGAAACCGCTCCCTCTGGAAGGGCATCTTGGCAAGCTGTGCCAGCACAAGTTAGCGGCTCCATCTGCTGCAGGGACAATTTTACCTATGCCCTCCTCATCTGTAGGGCCCTGGGCACAGCCTGCAGCATGCACAGTGGAGATTCGAGGCCCCAGCGACCTTCCTGAGACCTTATTAATGGCAAAGGAGAAACACCTGTGATTCCTGCACCTCCAAACAGGCTTCGGTAAAAAAAAAAAAAAAAAAAGGCAACTCTTCAGAGGTGCACTGGGTCCCTTGATTAGGAGGTGCTGAACCCCAGTGAGAAGATGAGGCTACCTGTGCCTAAGGTGCCAGGCATATCCAGGGCCAATGTCTTGATGGAGAGATGGGAATAGGGGCAGAACATTCCAGGGTCCAGCATAAGCTTGACGGTGCATAGGGTTGAGCTCCTGTTACAGGTGCATTTGGGCAACTATGAAGCAGACGACATCTCCCAGGACAGGACCAGCAATGGGAACCAGTCAGAGACCAATAAGCACACTTGGCCCTGCTCTGTATTTGCTCCACAGCAGCATGCAAGGTCAAACATGCGCAGCAGGATTCTCTGAGGTGCAGTTTCGAGATGTGCAGAGCTGAGCGCCTTGTGCCTTGACCAGTTGCCACTAAGGCAGAATCCTAAATTCTGGAGCTGGCAGAACAGATGGAAGTCAAAGAAAGCAGCTGAGTACAGCAATAAGTAAATCCTCACGTTGAGGGTTGTCCTGGCTTCCAACTACACCTTAGTTCTGTCTTTGCCTTTACTGCCCTTGGAAAATTTGAGGGATCACACATATCAATCAACCTCACTTTCAGGTTGTTATACATATATAAATATATATTATAAATATAAAACTATAAATATATTTATATGTAATATATAGTTTATAAATCATAAAATATATAAATATATTTACATATATTTATATATTATTATATTATATAAAATATTATATATAAATATATATAAATTTACATATATAAATCTAGATGGGATTTCTAGTCTCAGGACTAGAAATTTGGAATCAGGTTTGTAAAGCTTTTACTATTCCACAAGGGCTCTTCCTCCAGGCATGAAGAAACACTGAGGCTGTTGAGCAATGGGGTAATGGCTTTGCAGAAGGAGACACCAGTGGAGAAAATGAAATGTGCCGCCCCCAGGGAAAGGGAGGGATGTCTGGCCCCACTGTTCCTGAGCAATTAATACAGTGGAGCCAGGATGGCCTTGCTTGGATATTACCAACAGACAGCAGAAGAGTGAGACTTTATTGAAAATATTTTTACCCAGGAAAAGTGGGGCAATTATCAACTACCATGGAGTGAATAGATGTGTCACTCCCTTGTTAATATACTGACAATTGGATGTATGCAGAAAAATGTATGATTTAGGGAATCTGCCCAAGCTATGTTTTTATGCATGTATATATAAAGCCAATATAATATATCTATTTCACTCTGAGTTCTGGCATTTATGCAAAGGTAGGTGGGTTTGTGTTTTACATATACATCTATCATTTTCAGGGTTTGACCAGTAATTTTTTGTTAGGATCTTAGTCTCAGTACGTAGAGGAGGAGAGTTGACTATTTATCTTATTTGCTGTGATGTTTATTTGTATATACATGCATTTGTTTTTCCTTGCATTGACTTGTTTAGGGGAAATTCTTGTGTATGTGAATGAGAATGTAATTTTATATAAATATGTGTTCAGTTTCTAGCTATAATTAAAAATGTTTCATCAAGTTAAGGTTCAGTTTAAAATAAAATCTTGCTTTTCTTTAAAAATAATAATAAAAACCATACAAACATATTCAGAATTAAGACAGGCCACAAAATACAGATCTGAAAATTAGGAGAAAATCTAATAATGAAGAGAGGAAAATTATTATTTATACTTAGTAAATATATTCTTCAAAATTAAAGGGGAAAAGAAGGGGACTGACGTGCCTTTAAACTGACTCTGAAATAAAGGATAAAGAAATGTAAAGGGAATATGATTAAAATATGTATTATAATATTTAAAGTACACTTAAATTATTTACAAAATAAATAGTTAAGTAGCTAAAGATAAATAGTCAAAGATCTTGTATACTCTTTTTTTTAATATAATAGTTATTTTAATCATAGTGGCTTACATATCATTGATGATAATATTTTAGGTACATATTAACATAAAAACAGGGGAGTTCCCATTGCCGAATTGACCTCCCTCCACCTCAGCTCCCGTTCTACCTCCCATATCCTCCTCCCTCACCCCCGGGGCTGCTAGAATAAGTGGTCCCCTTTGTACCTACCTAACTACTTAGTGGTCCTACACCTGTTTGGTCTTGGTACCTCCCTTATTTCCCGCTCTAATTGGGAGGCAGGACTAGATAGTTCAAGTTATGTGGTTTTGTTTGAAGAAGAGAAAGGTACTAAACTGGAGGGAAAAAAATCAAAAACACCGAAAATGGGTGGAGTCCTTCTGGAGGCTCTCATCCTAGGTTTGAGAGGCGAATGGGAAAAGGAGGGTGAAACACCAGAACAGTACAAAAAGAGTGTGTCAAGTAAAATATCCAGTGAGCACTCCAACAATAAAGATAAGCACCACATAAAGGCCATGGTTTTGAGATAAAAAACATGGAAGAGCACATAAAGGAAGAAAAGAAAAGAAGTAAAAATATATATATAAATGGAGACAACAACTTCAATAACCACACCAAAACAAAGAAACGACAAAAACTAGATAAATAACTAAAAAAGAAAATTGTTTTGTGCTTTTTTGCCTTTTTTTTTTCTTTCCTCCTGCACAGGCACAATAAATAATGGGGTCATTCGGAAAGGAATTCCCTCAGCTTAAGAGATACAGGGTTTCTCCGCCCTTGAAGTATATTGTCATGGGATTAACTATAGACTCCTTTCAGGTTCATTTACTCTCCTCTTGGTGCTTTTGCGGTGTATGGAAGACTTCTGCTTTTGTGGTGTATGGAAGACTTCTGCTTCGTCCTGGGTGATATAATCAGACCTCTGTATCTAGAGATCTTGGTGTCTGCACAGGTCAGGGATTGGAACTTATGAAGAAGTCTTTCTTTGTGGTTCTAGAAATTCTGTTCTCTCAGTATCATTTTAATCCTTCTGTGATTGATGGTCTTGGTCTTTGCGCTGATCCTAGGGTGGGGCCTGGGATAATGTCTTTCGTTATGTTTCCAGAAGACCCATTCCATTGCAAATTGTCTCAGACAGACCTCTGGAACTAGAGATCATGGTTGTTGTGCAGGTCATAGCTCGATCCCTAGAGTAGGCCTTTTTTTATTGGTCCCAGGATACATACAGTCAGGTCATGGTTCCATCAGCCAGTCATCTGTAAATTGTGAAAGATCTTATATACTCTTTTATGCTAACAAATAGGTGGCAAATATACAATTCAAATGATCGTTAGAGAAATTTAAATATACACAATATATACTAATATTCAACTTTAATAATTGCTCATGCTAAAATAGATAAATTGTTAAAAATATAAAGAGTGGATTCAGGGTAAATATATCATATAAGTAAAAAAGCAATTTAGATTCTGGCTCATGCTGGTAAGAATCAGATTGGTGTGATCATTTTAAAAATATATTTGTAGTTCCTTACAAAATGCTAAAGATGAAACATTACCAGCCTTTGAATCATTTACCTCATTGCTACTTATGCAAGTGAACTGTTTACTTATGATGAAATAATAATCAAAGCATTTGTGTTTATAGAAGATTTACCCAGAAACTGGAACCAGCCCATTTGAACTTCAACAAAGGAATAGTTTCTCTTTATTCATAAGATTACACACTATCCAGGATCAGTATAAAAGTAAACTATTGTTTTATAAATCAATATATTTGAACTTTAAAAGAAATTTCTTAGTTCCAAAAATTTATACAGTATATATTACATATGTAAGAATTAAAAATTGAAAGTAAGCATATTAACTCAGACCTAATCTATAGTTTTTCCCATATGTTAAATGTTATAAAACAACTAATCTATAGTTTTTCCTATATATGAAATGTTATAAAATAACTAATCTATAGTTTCCACATATGTGAAATATTATAAAATAACTACATAATAGAATATCTACATACTTTTAGGTGGACTAAGTTACAGTTGCTGGTTTCGAATTTTATGTCTACATTCAGCCATTCATATCTACCATCATTATAGTATTGATGAATCAATAATAAGCTAAAATGTGATTTAATTAAGGAATATTTAAGAAGTCAATTTTTTCAAATAAATTTCTAACTTAATTTATTTTTGTTTGTTTGCTTGACTTGGCCACACCCAGTGGTGCACAGGGATTACTCCTGTGCTCAGAAATTACTCTTGGCAGACTCAAGAAATGTTTGGGTAGCCAGGGACCGAACTCAGATTGGCCGCATGCAAGGTAAACTCCCTATTCTCTGTGCTATTACTTTGGCCCCATCTAATTTAATTTCTAAATAAATAAATAGTCAGTTTATATATACATGAAACAGCAGGAAATAGAAAATATGGATATTAATTAATAAATAGTATAATAGTAATTAGGTTCACAATCATACATAGTGATTAATAAATAAAGAAATAGCAAATCTTATCTAGGTACATCATACATAGAATTTTTGGTGTTAATATGATTATAGATACATCCAATGAAAATAGCTTGGTGGAAAGAATAGATGTATAAATAATTGAAATACTATGTAAATACTTAAGATTAGAGGCAGATTTAAACAAAATATAGCTTTTTTGGCAATCAAGAAGATTTTGATCAAACTGTAGAAAGAAAAACACAATGACTTCAAAATTCAAAAACAATTCCTTCCCTTTATGCTGCAGACGTGTTAGCATCCCTAAGCAAAACCCTTAGTGGATCAGATAAATTTCCACTGGAATAACCAGGTACACAAGGCGGACGAATATGAAATATGAAAATAAAATAAATGAGACCACACAAAATGCATTGTATGGGGACCTTCATCCAAGGGACAAGACACAAATTTACTTTTCAGCTGATGACATTTATAAGCACAAACTCTGGTATGCAAGGTGTCCTCAGGCAGAACAAAGAGCAGGAGAGCAGTACAATGGAGAAACAGGCCTAGAATCTACATATCAAAACGACTATCCTATAGGTGAGAAAGACCCCTGTTGGAGGGCAGTGAAACAAGAGCTAGAGATGTTCTTGGTTTAGCAAAAAGCAGGTTTTTCAAGAAACCAGGAGGAGAGAGACAGAGATATTTATGATGTTTATGTAGTTGCCAAAAATAGATTTTAGGGGGGACGGAAATAATTGTTTACCATTATAGAACTAGACTCTGAAAAACAAGCTGCTGGCGCCAGATTATACTAGAAATACGAGTCACAACTAAACTAGCCAGCAGGGAATTTTTGGCAGGTTTTTGGTACTGACATTTCTTTGTCTGTAGGAAAGCTGAGGCTGGATTTCTATAGTGTCCAAATAAAGAGAAAATGTAATGTTACAGCCATGTTGGAACTACCGCCAATAATTCATGCAAAGGTTCAAATGATTGACTTCTGAGCGGGCAAATAATTCTTTGAGAGGAAGGTACTGCACCAGGAAAGGAAAAAGCCACATCTGGTGCGTGCTTTCTTTAAGTGTGTGTGTGTTGGGGGGGGGGGGGTAACACCTTTATATACTTCATTTACTTTTCTTCAATCTTTCTGTTCTTTCTTGAGTATTTCAAACAAAAGACAACTTACTAGGTGGTACAAAACAAAGGTCTTAAAACACTGAGTCATGTAGTAGAATGAGGTTTTTACCATGACTCAACTTCAGAGCTCTGGTGAGCTAACCTATTAAAGGAAGGAGAAAGGGTATTTTGTTCTGATAGAACAGAAGTGAGTGAGAGAGGAAGGGAAAAGTTGCAATAAAAGGATAGAATTTAATCTGGATGTGTATAATTCAGTAAAAATGATTGCATTTGCACTTACAAACAGAGACATGGCACAGAAATAAACTGAACATCCATTTAATTGGGTGAAAAAAAAGAAGAGAAATAAAACAAAAGGTGCAACCTGACAACTATCAATTTGAATGTGAGAAGCCAGAGCATGAACATGTGGAGGGGCACAGACATACAGGTCCTCCCAAGGGAGGACAATTGCCCTGGAGACCAGGCATTCAGGAAGGCTTCTCAGAAAAGGTGGGAATATGATGATATGTTATCAAATACCCATGTCAGGTCAGAAGGATCTTCTGGCCCAGAACCAGACACAATGAATGAGGAAACTGTGTTTGAATGGGAAAAGATGTTTGAGGCAAAAACTTAAAATTGAATGTAAGTAGGATATTTTGTAGCTACCCATGGTTTTTAGTATATACATATGTATAAATAAAAGTAATATATGGATCGATTTATGGGTATGTAATAAAAATAAGCATATTTAATATTCAAACCTTAGGATCCAGACAAATTTTTCTACATAAATAAACACAGTTATATTAGAAATATCTGAGTCATGAACAAGGCAAAAAAATGCAAAAGGATGTGGGATTTCTCTTTTGCTAGAGATAATGGTAGTATTTAATGAATGAAAAAAATGATAAAGGGATACAAAAGACAGCCTAGCTGCCTGGAGTGCAGACACATTATAAACATCAAAATATATAATAGTAGTGATAAAAATTATCCATTAAATAAAATGGGAACTTACAATCACAGGTATATGTAAATTTTTGAATACACTGAAATATTTCTTAAAAGTACAGGAAATAATATAATCATGGTTATCTCTCAGGAAAGTATTTCTCGCCTGTGGTATGAGGCACAACTTTTGTAATCTTAAAGTCTGGCATATAGTTAATGAACTGAGCAAGGTGAATTTCATCAATAACAGGCAAAATTGAAATTTTATGCTAACCCATAGGATGAAATGAGGATACAGCAACATTTAGAATGATCGTTCTCTGATAATCCTCCTAAGATGAATAACTTGAATCTAGACATGATGAGACATCAGAAAAATATAAATTAAAGAACATTTTACAAAGTAGCTAGTTTATAATCCTCAAAATATCAAAACTATAAAAGTGGAGAAAAGATGGAGGAACTCAGTTGTTGAATAAAATGCAAAAGACAATGTAGCCATACCAAGTACCAGCTGGAAGCTTTTACTCTAGAAGGCTTACTGAGACATGAAATTTTTTTTGATTCATTTATGTTCATCAGCTGATTTTTAAGTGCATTTTAGTTTTCTCAGCAAAATGTCTCTTACTCTAAAATTTTTTGGAATAAAGAGTAAAGACATCAGATAACAAATTTTTCTCAGTACAGGAGATTTTACATCAGGCAAAATAGAAAGAGATGGGCAAAAACACTTTATTGAATATGACTACTACTTTTACAATTGAATACATAAAGCAAAACAGAAAATAAACATAAAACTTCAAGTTGATTTATATATGTTTTATGATCTCTATATTGACAAGGTTGGGACAATCAGCATAAAATAATTGAGAAGTTAATAAACTTATTTTTTGTCTTGATTATACAAAAATGACTTCAAGTATTTTTTACTTTATTATGGTAGGTACTAAAATTTGCCAATTTTATTACTCATGTTATTAAGCAAGGTATCTAAATTGTTTCTGTATGAAATAGAAATCAAAACTAGATGCAAAGGCACATATTTGCACATATATACAAATATAAATATATTATAGAGATAATTTTTCTACAGTATCTTTTAGGTTTGTATGTACCTGTTTCTGCATTACCATATATTAAAAATTTATTACATTTTTTTCCTGGACCTTTTTATTTACTATAAATTGATCTGCAGTTCTAATTTCTCCCAAATATGTAGAATTTTACAATAATATTTAATCAACAAAATTTGAAACCATTATTTTAAGATATTTTAATGTGTGTTTATATGTATGCTGTAGTAAATATTTTACTACATATTGTTACAAATATGCACAGACACATGGCGTTTTGTTTTGTTTTATTTGGGGCCACACCAGGTGATGCTCAGGGGTTACCCCTGGGTATGTGCTCAGAAATCACTCCGGGCTTGGGGAACATATGGGACACCAGGGGATAGAACCAAAATCTGTTCTGGGTCAACTGCATGCAATGCAAATGCCCCACTGCTGCGCTATCGCTCAGGCCTCACAGACACATGTTAAAAAATAAATTTTCCGATGTCATCAAATGAAAATTATAAACATTATATGTTTTAATACTCAAAGTTTCAAAATTTTCCAGAAGTATTTTATTTAGGTTGTCTTCTATGTTCTTTGTTAGATTTTCTTTAAAAATGTTTTTTTCAACTTAGTCACAATGAAGTTACAAAGTTAATTTGTTTTGGGTTTCAAGCAATGTTTTTATACTGATACCTTCACTTCCTCCACCAAAAACTGTATCACTTAAGTTGTCTGTTTCTTCATTCAATAAATATTGCCTTTCTTTCTAAAAGATATCATAGCACATCATATCATATTATGTTATGTTATACTGTTGTGCAATGTTATGTTATTTATCATATCATATCATTGTCTTATATCATTATATTGTGTATTTTATATATAAAACATTTTCTAAAATGTGTATGCACGTGTATAGTAAATATATTAAAATTATATATTATTTATGTTTAATAAATAATTTGCACTCACAAAACTCAGTTTTCTATGAGAAATATTTACATTCTCACCAATAATACCCATCATCATTTAAATATTTATCAAGTTAATACTTAATAGATATGACCAATTATGATTTTCATTTATTTAATGTAATGATGCCAGATTTCAAGAATGCTTAGAAATTTATGATTTGAAATGTTTTTGTTTGTAGTTCACCTCCCAGGTTTATGCTTGTGAGTTGTTCCCCATGGTACTTGGGGGACCATTTCTTGTCTTTTATTGATCTAGGAGTTGGCAGAATGTAAGTACTTTGACTCCTGTGCTATTTCCCACTCCCTATAGATTTGGAACAGAAGGACCTTTTTAGCAATCAGATCTAGAAGTTTGGGCAAGTTGTCTATCTAGTTAGCATAGCAAGGGGTATATTTCTTTATCACATTTATCAGGAGTTCTGGCTATTAAAAACTATCAACCAAATTAAAATATTCATAAATACTTTCATATTTTAAGATATTTATAGAAAAATATAAATAGCACATGGTGTTGATAATTGAGTTTTTTTGCTTTTTTCATAACAAGAAAGAGGCTTTATTTAACACATACAATTTATTTTTATTTACTGTTTTTTTTTATTTTAACTCCCTCTGCCCTATATCTTTTTGCAGATACTTTCCAATTCAGTTACATTTATAGAATTATGGTGGTTATGATTGTATTGCCATTAATGTTTGAACTTGTTGTGTTACCTCACTCATACCCATTATAAGAGGATCAACATTTTTCTATCATTTCCCAGTATCTCTCCCTACCCAACACCACCCAACCACCTTTGCATCTTCATTTCATGGTTATATTCACAACATTTAGAATTTGTTTCTATTGTGAATTAACTAATCCATTTCTTTGGTTCTTTATACTCCATATATAAGGCAACTAATTTGTTTTTTGTTTGTTTGTTTTGTTTTTGGGTCACATCCGGCAGCACTCAGTGGTTACTCCTGGCTCTGCGCTCAGAAATTGCTCCTGGCAGGCTCAGGGGACCATATGGGATGCCAGGATTTGAACCACCATCCTTCTGCATGCAAGGCAAATGCCCTTCTTCCATGCTATCTTTCCCGCCCCTGAGAGGCAACTAATTTATTTTGCTTCATGGCATACCTCACTTAGTATGACAGCTTCATGTTCTATCCAAGTGAGAATATTTTATTTTTTTTATAAGTTTTATTGTGACCAATGTGAAGCAAAAGTCTTTCACATTATATTTAAGGTACATAGTGACAGTAAATGAGGGCCATTCCCACTACCAGTGTTGTCCTCCCTTTAGCCCTGTTCTGAGCATGCATCAGATACTTCCTCTCTTTGTCTCCAGGACTGCTAGTGTGACAGGTTCCCTTTGTGTATAACTTGTTGTAGATTAGGATATTGATTCTGTTGTAGTTGACTTTGGGTTTTGTGTTTAGGTCTGATCTTTTTTATTTCCACTCAAATTTCAACTGACTATTTGCTCCTGGTATCGTGGCTTTTTGAACATAGAGTGCACTCTCAGTCAATAGACAATTGGGTTTCTACTGGAAGTATAGATCTAGGTAGGGACAAGACTGGACACTAAGAGAACACATTAATGAATCAGACACACAGGAAGACATTAGAATGAGATTACTCAAAATTAAATGCTTATGAGCCACATATTATATGACTGATATATTTAATATTCTTTTTTGGTTTTGTGTTTGTACACACTCTGTGGCACTCAAGGGATACTCCTGACTCTAAATTTTCGAATCACTCCTGGTGGGTTCAGGCACCATATAAAATTCCAGGAATGGAACTTAAGTCAGCAATATGCAGGGCAACAACAAATTGCTTTGGCTCTAAAATAGAATAATTTTAAAGAGAAATATTTATCTAAAATTTTGAATCCAAATGTCTATAAATATTAAAATCTTCATTGGAGGCTACTCAGGTGAACATTTTTTATATAAGAAGCATTCAGTTAGTTTATCCCATTGCATAGACAGGTGTTTCATTTGAATAATGTAAATATAATAATTTTGTAGTCTAGTATGCCATAAGTCTAAGTAGGCTTGCCTAGTTAGAAGCTTCTCACTATTGCACAAATTTCTAATACCATCTATTTTGTGATTACTTTAATTATATAGTTTCGATAAAGGTGGAAGGCATACTTCCAAGGAATAAAAAGTAAACATGATTATTAATGAAATAATCAATTTTTGAAATATGTTTGTTACATCTTATTTTATTTATTTATTTATTTGTTTGTTTATTAATTGGTTTTTTGGTCTCACCCGGCAGCACTCAGGGGTTACTCCTGGCTCTAAGCTCAGAAATCACTCCTGGCAGGCTCGGGAGACCATATGAGATGCCGGGATTTGAACCACCATCCTTCTGCATGCAAGGCAAACACCTTACCTCCATGTTATCTCTCCAGACCCTGTTACATCTTATTTTAAGACGTGTCAACCTAAACTAGTGGTAAATGTATTTATTTCTGAATTTGGCAAATTTATTTTTGGTTAATCAATAAATGGTGATTAACAAATATTTATTGCATAAGTATATATTCTAAAAAGTATTTTATTCCTAGGAAATAGAATATCAAGGATTAATCATTTTTTATTTAATTGTACACTTATTTCCAGTTTTCCAAGTAATAGAAAATTTTGAAAAGCATAGTAAGATCTCTAAATGAAGCTTGGTAATATAAAATTTGAGGTAAATTTGTTTTATGGAGAATGTTATTAATTAATAAATACAATTCATAAAATAATTTAATATTGTAAATACTGTTAATTTGTGTTTTCAAAAACTACAGATTAAATATATCAAGTTTTGTGATAGAACAACTAACTTTCACTTTTTCCTGAAGTTCATATTTTCACATTTTTATTGTCAATAAAATAGTAAACATTATTTCTTGACAAATCTCCAAATAACTTTTCTAGACACATGAAGATGTTCTATAAATTTAACACTCCTGAAACATAAATTATATAAAACCTGATCAAGATATGAATTGTTTAGAAATAGCTATATAAATTATTATTTATATTTAAATGGAAAGTAATGGTTTGAGAAATTTTACCCATCTAGTCTTTCCTTTGACTCTACTTACACATCTACTATTTATTATTAACCAATTTTTCACTTGTCATTTTAGAAATGGAACTATTCAGAAATTAAGTGATATTTAGCAATAACATAGAAATAATAATACTTGGATACTAGAGAGATATACCCTAAACTCAATAGGAGTGATTCCCTAGCACAGATTCAGGAGTAAACCCTGATCAGTCAGGTATGGACCCCCAAGAAAATCTAGAACTAATACATTGTCATGAATAATAGATAGTTTTAGGAAGCAAAAGTAATTAATTTAACTTAGTTTTAAGTAACAAATATAGTAAAAATTATAGAAAACAGATAATTTTAGTAAAAATTAACTCAGTGAATATTATTCTGTCAAAATATAAAATAAATGCTTAATACTTTATTGATTAGAAGTCACTTGTTCATTATTTTAATTAATTTTTAAAACTGTTTTTTTGAAAAAAATTTATTATTCACACTAAGATTTTACTTATACATGCCCATCACAGGCATATAATAGATCATGAGAAAAAATAAAAGAAAATCAATTTATTATTAATAAGATAATTTTTATGGATATGTAGACAGAAAAATCTACAATGACTCAAAGAAAGAAGCTTTATAATAAAGGAATAAAAATGTTTACTTGATATAGTCAATAGAATTTGGACATCTGTCAAGTGAATAGAATAGCAGTTACTAAGCATATAGTTAATGGAGCATGTTTGATGAAACAAATGCACACATATGCATTCATGCAAAAAAAAATAAAATCAGCTTGATTAAATAAAAATACTGAGAAGTAGAATTTTAAAATTAAGTTTGGACTGTAGATTGTGAACTGAAAACATATTTTCCTACAATATTGGACAATAAGTAACTACTGAAAAGAACAGAGAATAATAATACTCTTTGTATAATAAATTGTCTATAATTTTAAAGAAAAAAAATGAGTGTTAAGGGAATAATATAGTAGGTAAAGTGTTGACTTGTGTGTGGCCCACCTAGGATCTATCTTTGGTACACATCTGACCCCTCAAAAACTTCCAGGAATTATCACTGACCATAGAGACAGAATTAATCCATGGAACATCTGACTCCCCCTACCCCCAAATTTACAGATGGGGGCTAAATAGATAGCACAGCAGAAGGGAAGGGCCTTGCACGTGGCCTTCCCCAGACAGAGCTCGTTCGATTCTTATATAGTCTCCCAAGCCTGCCAGGAGCAATTTTTTTGTTGTTGTTGTTTTTGCTTTTGAGTCACACCTGGCAGCATTCCAGAGTTACTCCTGGCTCTGCTCAGAAATCGCACCTGGTAGGCACGGGAAACCATATAGGATGCCAGGATTTGAATCACCATCTATCCTAGATTGGCCATGTGCAAGGCAAAAGTCCTACCACTGTGCTATCTCTTCGGCCTCAGGAGCAATTTCTGATCACAAAGCAAGGAGAAATCCCTGAGCACCACTAGGTGTGATCCAAAAACAAACAAACAAAAATCTACAGAGAGTTATTTTTCAGAGACTGGAGTGATAGCACAGTAGATAAACTGTTTGCTTTGTACACAACAGACACAGGGTCAATCCCTGGCATCTCATATGTTCTCCTTGCTAATGACAGGGTGTGATGATGAGCATAGCCAGGAGTTATTCTTGAGCATCGCTATGTGTGACCTCTAGAATCTAGTGACTCTAGAATCTGCTAATGCCTTATAACTGTTGCTAAAAATGTTTACAAACTTAAAGAAGTTTACACTACTGTTGATTTCCTAGCAAAGAGTGCAGAATAACCGCCGTGGTTCAAAATTAACATTTTTTTTTTGAGGGAGGGGGGAATTTGTGTCATCCTTAGAGTAAAATGTTGCTTTTTAAAATAAATTCGGCTTAGCTAGAGATAGCATTCAACACATAGAGGATAATTTAGTAAATAGACAAAAAGATATAGAGCAGAGTGAGAGCTGGTACAAAAATTGGTTTTCTACCACTCCATGGATAACAACAGTGCTCCCAGCCTTTTTGGGGCCCTTCATTGGCTTTATGTTGATAGTTTCCTTTGGTCCTTGGGCTTTTCGCAAACTCACCATCTTCGTAAAAAATCAAGTGGATGAAGCAACCAGAAAGGACTCAAAGGTTCTGTACCAACAACTATGCACCTCAGAAGACCAGCTGACACCTGACATCTCCCCTCCTGCCAACTCTCCGCCACTTAAGTTTGAAGTTATCGAGGAGCTGGCGCATAGACCTCAATCTGTGCGCTCGCGTCTTGCCAAGCTTTGGAAACGACTGAATCAAGGATAGCAGATGCGGTGACTGGAAGCCCCACATCTCTTCACCCAGTGTGGCCAGTCCACCGAGGCACGTCTGTCTCTTCCATATTGTATACTAAACAGGGGGAGATGTGGGAGATTGAGCACCCCACATATCAAAGGAACTCTGAATGAATTTTCCACCGCCTGCCTGATTCAAGCCACAAAAGTTTGCATAGCCCCGAACCAACAGAAAACTCTGCAAATAAATTTAGCTCAGCACAAAGAATCTGGCTTAACCAGATGCCTTAACCTTTCCATGGAACCTGTTTTTGTAACTGCTCTCAAGCATGTAGTTATAGATATGTTTTTGTAAAGTTTAAATTATGATCCTTATTGCTTGCACAAAAGATAGATCTAAATGGAAAATAGGCTAAACAAATAATTGTATTTGCGTAAATATCAATTAGCTATTTGTTTAAGAATTTGCTTCCCCTCCCCCCATCCTGCCAGGTTCCTCTTTATCCTTCCTGCCATCAAAATGTGTTTATGCTCCCATTGGTTAAAATTGTTGTATTTGTACAAAAAAATAAAATAAAATAAAGATGCAGAAATATAAAAAATTAAAAAAAGAAAAAAAGAAAAAAAAACAAAAAAATAAAAGAAGAAAGTTTTTTTTTTAATAAAAATTCATTTAGGTGATTAAATTAAAGGAAACTAAAAATAACTAAATTAATCTTTCTTTCTGTATACTTAAATTTTATTCTCTAGGTGATCTCATGGTCTAGGCAGAAGGGAATAAAAAGTAGAGTATGCATTATCAGATCATATATTACAAGATTTATAAATCTCACTTCCACTTACATTATAGTAACCACGAAGTAGTCCTTTGAATATATCTAATGTGCAAAGGAAGCTTAGAGATATGTTCCATTTTCTTGGTGGACATTGACAAACTAAATATTAAGTATTTTTTTCTTTTTAAATTGTTTTATTTAAAGCATTGTGATTTACAAAGTTATCCATAGATTTTTAGATATACAGTACTTTAGCACCAATCCCACCACCAATGTCATCCTCCTTCCACTAATAAACAGGATATAATTTAATTTCAGTATTTACTATGGCATTGATTTGTGGTATATTTTTTTATTTTATTGTGGCCGAAATCAATTACAAATTTTTTACAGTAATATTTAAGGTACATAGTGATAATGAATTAGGGGCATTTCCACTACCAGTAATGTACTCCCCCCACCCCGTTCCCATTATGCATCCCATATAAACATCCTTTACCCCCCAGAATACTAGTAGTTTGATGTTCAGGTCTGATCACTTTTTATTTCCACTAAATGTTCATCCAAGTGTCTAGACTTGGTACCATTCATTTTCCCCCTCAATTTATGAGGCTGAACAAGATGACTCAAACAATGTGGTTCTGATGGAGATATAGAAAAAGAAAAAGGAAAAGAAGTAAAACAAAACAAATAAAAACACCAGGAGGAGTCCTTCTAGGTGTTATAAATATCAATTTAGAAGAGGGAAGGGAAAAAAAGAAGAAAAATGTAACAAAACCAAAAAACAATAGCAAAAAAAAAAAGCAATAACAAGAAAAATATAAAAAAAACAAAAACAAAAATACACAAACAAAAAAACAAAACAAAACTAACAAAATAAAACTAAGCTAAAACTATGAAAAAGACAAAAAAGAGAGAGAGAAAGAAAGAAAAAAAGAAACCAACAACGACAAAAAAAGAGAAAAAAAAGTCAAAAAAACCCAACAGCCATTAAGCACTACATGAAAAGGTTTGGTGCCTCCTCCTCCTCCTCCTCCTCCTCCTCCTGTTCCTCCTCCTCCTCCTCCTTCTCCGAAGCCTAAGCTAGGGTCTTTTTTATTGGGCCCAGGGTAAGTTCTGCCCAGTCTTGGCTGTCAATGTCAGTCTTCAGTAGTTGGTAATCTTGGTTGTTGATTTGGTCAAAGGGTGACTTGTTTTCTGATTTCATCTTACCATTAGGACATTCTGCTTTAAATCAAGTTATTGCTGTTTCTTTTTGTCAGGATGTCATATCAAAACTGGTGTAAGATGATGCTAGAGAAGTATTAGGAATTTCCCAGGGGGAGTTTGGTTCCTGGTGTTGTTGCGGGGAATGGTGTTGGTTCTATGTCTGAGGTCTAAGTCTCAGGATTGGATGGTCTCTGCCAGGTCACATAGAGTCTAAATTGGGCCCACATGATATATGTTCAGGTAGGAGGTGCCTTTGTATTATAAAATGTATGGATTCTTATCTCTAGTAGATAAGAGCTTGTTTTTATACATAAAATAATTCCCCTTTTTTAGTATACCTTTGCAAAAAGAAATGGTGTCATATTATTTTGCTGGTGCATTTGGGTTAAGTATGTCAGGCTACAGAATCTTTGTGCTTTTTTTTTGCTTTGTGTTTTTATACATAAAACAATCCCCCTTTTTTAGTATACCTTTGCAAAAAGAAATGGTGTCATATTATTTTGCTGGTGCATTTGGGTTAAGTATGTCAGGCTACATAATCTTTGTGCCCTGGTTTTAAGCTGAGATTTCATCATAGGCAAGACGTTTTCTTGTATGTTTTCGTACCAAGCAGAGCTAAACAAGTGGTTAAAGAGAAAAAAAATAATCTATGAATATATTAAAAGAAATAAATAAAAATAAATTTAAAAAAGGAATTATAGAAAAGAGGTGTTTGAGGGGCTACCTTACACTTGGGAATTAATTATAGACTAGAAGGAATTGTTATTGAGGTATTAAACATATAAAGGAAATACAGGCTTTGCCATTAAGTCTTTTGAGATATTCTTGTGGGGGGTGAAATCCATGGCACATTTTCATCACACATCTGATCTTGTTGAGTTTGGGAAATGACTTGCAGCCATAAGGGATCTGGAATTGTCCTTGGGTTGGGGGGTCCTTCTGGAGATGTAATGGTAGCATTTAAAAGTCCACATTTGGGAGGGTGAGAAGAAGGGCCCCAAAGCTTGAGTCAGTAGGAGTGTTGGTTGTAGTTTCTTGCCAAGGCACAAGATGTAGGACTGAGAGGGCATTCTTTCACTTTGGGAGCTGGATGGTTTATTGGGGTAGGATGTTGGTCTTAGTACCTAATGGGTTAAGAACTGAGGGTAAAGAGAGTTAAATAAGGAAGGATAATCATCAGAATTGGGGGATGAGAGAATAGAAGGATTTCTGAAGGGTGGAGGAGGAATAATATATAAAAGGGGCTATATACATCTTGGGCATAGATTGTTTACATTTTAGGTTTGGCAATCAGAAAGGAATCCACTGTCAACAAACTCATGCCCACATAAAGTCAAACATTAGTGATCTATTCCAAGATTATTGTTGGAGGACCCTTATAGTCTGAGTCTGAGCTCTTAAGAAATGATTGAGATAAGAAAAGATAAGTAACTGGCTGATATACAGTTTAGCAGATTAGGAGAGCATGGAAAGAATAACAAAAGATAAGAGAGAAGAGAAAAGAATAAGTACATCCTGTAAAAATAACTTAAAAACGATTGGTCTGGTGTGCTAGTGTCGGAGGGTTTTCCACTTTCAAGGCTCTTCTTCAGTGACGGGGCTGGGCTTTGCTAAATAAGGGTTTCAGGATTACATAGTGGCTGGAGCTTTTTAGATAAATTCAGTTTTTGCATCTAGAGTACTAAGCAGTGTGTTAGCAAGGACTGTAAGATGTGATTACCCTTAATAGTATCATTCACTGAATCTAAGTATGGATGTGCTTTATCTAAGAAGCAACTGACAGTGAGGGCGTTATTACACATAGATTGAATTGATAAAGAAGAGTAAAGGAGAGAGGGAAAGAAGTAGAGGAGAAAAAAGGAGAGTGAGAGAAAGAAGAAATTAAAAAAAAGT
Source organism: Suncus etruscus (assembly GCF_024139225.1). NCBI lineage: Eukaryota > Metazoa > Chordata > Mammalia > Eulipotyphla > Soricidae > Suncus > Suncus etruscus. Next base: position 116,762,277 of record NC_064851.1, read on the forward strand.
AGTAATTTGCAAAAAACATATCCCTATCCAAATTTAGACACAATATTTTAAAGAATTAGAAAACTCAATTAGAACATTCATCTAGAACCAAAAAAGACCTGGATTAGCCAAATCCATATTGAAAAACAAGAAACTGGGTGGCATTTCTTTATCTAACCCAAAGCTTTATTATAAAGCTGTAGTCATCAAAACAGCATGGTACTGGAACAAAGACAGAGTATCAGACCAGTAGGTTAGAACAGAATAGTCAAAGATATACCCTCCAAATATACAGGCAACTAATATTTGACAAAGAAACCAAGAACCTGAAATGGAACAAAGACGATCTCTTCACAAAGGGTATTGGAACAACTGAATATCCACCTGTAAGAAACTAAAGATTGATCCATACCTCACACCCTATACAAAAATCAATTCAAAAAGGATTAAAGATCTTGAAATCAGACCCAAATCTATAAAGTTTATTGAAAAAAAATAGGAAGAACACTCCAAGATTAAGAGGTATTTTTTTATTTTCTTTTAGAAATGGAAAATTAATGCACTGAGAACAATTAGTATGCTCTTTGATAGTGGTTATATAATTTTTGATTATAATGTGTGATTATGCTTTTCTTGTTGAATGGGAAAAATAAATATTTTAGAAAAGTGTCTGAAAGTATAGATGACAGAAAACATAAAATTTGATAAGTGCATGGGATAAAAAACCCCAAATATGTTAAAATAGTGGAAAATTTGAGGCTGAAGTTGAAATAGTCAGACAACATAAATGAGAAGCAAAGAGAATATTGCTTTTTTTTAAGCAATTAAGAATATTTACAGATGGAAGCTCACTAAGTAGTAAGCTAGACACAGAGGGGACCACTTATTCTAGCAGTCTAGAGGGAGAGAGTAGGGTTTATGAGATGCAGGTTGGGAATGGAGGTGGAGGGAGGGCAAATTTGGTGATGAGAATTCCCCTGATTGTATGTTAATATGTACCTAAATATTACTGTGAAAGATATGTAAGTCAATATGGTCAAAATAAAAATTTATAATTAAAAAAATAGAAGGACTAGAATAATAATAAAGCTATTTACTGGCCAAAAAAAAAGAAAAGTAGTTTGCTTTATTCATTGAGATCATAATCATTAAGTACATGTGAGTTTAGATAAAAAATACCAAAATTAACAATAAAGTATAATGTTGATAGTCAAGAGTCATTGCCATTATTACAAATCCCCAAACCATAGTACATTAAATTATACATTGGTTGAGTTCCATGATTTTTTTTATTTTTGAATTGTGCATGCTCAGTGTATTTTGGATATGAGTAATAATATATGTGTTTTACAAATATTTCTCTCAATTTATATCTTGCTCTCTCAATTTTAATTTTCTTCATAATGTCATTTTATGGGGAAGAAATTATAATTTCAAGTTCTAGAAGCATTTTAAAACATTGTATGATTTGATTTGTCATTTACAGCCCTCCAAAGTTTCTCATACCAATTTGAATGATTATATTAATTTAACTTTTTAAAGGGATTAGGTGCCACAGTGTAGATTTTTTATTAAGTGCAGCTGGTGTGGCTTTTAAAATGCAGAAGGGTGACAGTAGGTCTCTTTTGTCAAACAATGTTACCAGGTTCTTTCATGTTTTTAAGAATGAAAATAATTAGTAGCAAAGATGCTTTGACTCAGAATTATAATGTAAATTTTGTTTTTGTTTTTGTTTTTGGGCTACACCTGGTGATGCTCAGGGGTTACTCCTGGATATGTGCTCAGAAATCGCTCCTGGCTTAGGGGACCATATGAGATGCTGGTGGATCAAACTGTGGTCTTTCCTAGGTTAGTGTGTGCAAGGCCAACGCCCTACCACTACCACATTAAAGAAATTTTAATGAAAAGTGAATCATAAGAAAATGGAAGTCCCAGCGTGAGGAGGAACTTAGTTTAGGACTAAGTTAAAGATAAAGGGGTTTGTGTGGGCCCCTTGAAAGGCCCTTTGCAGTTCTCATCAACTGACAAAAATGATAGAAACTGCAGTATTCCAGAGTGGTCTCAGCTTGTTTGCATCATATTTGGTTAAGTACCTTAGTTGTTGTCCATTATCATATCCTCCTTGGAGGGGCAGAATCTATGGTCCAGTTAGCAATGTTTCAAGAAGAAGTCAGACCCTTGGGTATTAGGTGTGTGTTAAGTCAGTGGGATCAGATAGAATTGCTGGCTAGGAAAATTCGGGCATTCTTTTTCGTTACCATTTACACAGTTGTTTACAATAAAATTCCAGGTATCTGAAGTTCTCAGTTATACTCCCATCACTCCATTACCCCTTTCCTCCACCAATTGACTTCAGGACCCCAATCTGACTCTTTAATAGACACAGTTTTAAGTTGAGTTATTGAAATTTGGGTTCCCTGATTTTTATCATGTTGGGTCTAGTGGTTTAACTATGTAAAAGTGCATAGGTAATAGTCATATACCTATGTGCCTCTACAACTCAGAGGAGCCCAAGATACTTGATTCTCAAGTGCAATTTCCAAGCATCCTTTTACTGCTTTCTCCTCTCCATCATATTAACTTTTAGAGAATACTTTCGAATTTTGGTAATCATGAAATACTGTACTTAGAATTTTTCTCCTCATATCTGTTTTTTCTTTGAAACATCTAGAAGATGATAAAAGCAGCTAAACATTCTTGTCTCGAGAGGTTTGCCTTTTACTATTAAGTTACTTCTCATTTCAAGTGTGAAGCAAGCCCTTTCAAACTTCCTGCTGTGAACCTTCTTTCCAGCCTATGGAAATCAGTTGTCTTGCCAAGTGAATTCTAAGAAGTTCTTTTCTTTTGTCTAAAACATACAGCAGCATATTTAACAAATCTCTCATGTCATCTTTTCATCAGATGGACATTCTTTTTTTTTTTTTTCATTCGGTGATGCTCGGGGGTTACTCCTGGCTATTCACTCAGAAATCGGACCATATGGGATGCTAGGGATTGAACCTTTGTCCTAGGTCAATGATCTGCAACCTTTTTTTTTTTTTTCATCTGAGCCAAAGCTCGCCACAACCATGATTAAAATTTATTTTGAGAGCCACACAGGGCGTGCACTCACAGAGGCTAGGAGCAGAGTCCTGACTCCTGGAGCAGCTGCCCAGCACACAGAAGAGCCAAATTAAAAGTGTAAAAAGGTGGCTCGCGAGCAGGTTGCCGACCACTGTCCTAGGTTGGCACATGCAAGGGAAACACCCTATCTCTTGCGCCACCACTCAGGTACCCAGATTCTAACAGAGCTTCTTGTCTGTGATGTTCTATGGAACCAAACCTACCAGAGTAGCTCCACTTCTCCAGACCTTGTGACTTACCACTTTGGGAACTAAAATATATAAAGTGACCTGGTAAAATATTATGAGACAACTTCATTGTTTCTATCTTGCCTGAAATTACAGCATAACCTATTGCCCGAAAACTCTCATGTAAGTTTTTGTTTTCTTAAATTGCTGTGATAAAATACCAGATTTATAATAAACTACACTTGATTGACAGCAGTAGAAGGTCTTTTTTCTCTTCTCTTTTCTCCCTCCCTTCACAAAAATTATGAGGAAATAAAACACTTATATTTCCAAGTTATTAAATCATTATCAAAATTTATAAATATATACTTACATTATACATATATAACATGTAAATAATCTATAATTTATATATTTATATAATGAATATAATATATATGATATATAATAATATGCTATATAATATAATTATATTATTTATAATTATATGTGATAACATATTTATATATATATAAATAAATTGTTAAGTCTATGGTAAACATGTATGATTTCAAATGAAAGAAAAGGAGAGTTTGGTGAAAGCAAAGGTATACACAAGTGATATAATGAATCTTTCCCATTTCTTTCCAGTAATTAATATCTAATCCTTTTAATGTCAATAAATTTCTCAAGCCAATTCCACAGGCATCAACAATCTCTCACTCAATCTAAGTGTGAAAGGCTATGTTGTAATAAATAGATTTGTGCATTACTCCATAATGCCAACTTTATTAGTAGCTTTGGCTTTTATGAAGTGTGCTATATTAATCACATTCCACAAGTGTATAAGTCTGTCAGTTGTTTTCCCAGGATGATTGGTGAATCCTCAGTGCTAATAAGCTGTAGCATAAATGAGCTTATTATTATTAAATCTCAGCACAGAAGCACAAAATGCAACACAAGGTTATCAACAAAAAAGTGGTGGACATTTAGAAAGGTTTATATATGTCTATAAAATATTTTTAACTAATAAAATACCAATTTTAATTAAATATTAATAAATGTTATTGTAGACTCATGAAAAGAACATCACTTACAAAGAAGTTTAATATAAATTTTTTCAAAGCTGCAATTTTCATTTTTTAATTTATGAATATTTATGGACATTGGATGAGGAATATTGTCACATTATAGTTGCTGTGGTATGGTGACATATTATGCATAAAACTTGTAGTTATTTAGTGGTAAACTAACATAGATACATGTTTTCTTTGACATATCTAGACATATACTAATTCAGTCTCTTCTCATTTTAATTGCATATGCTTCATGAAAGTTTCTAATTTCCTAGATCCTTCTTAGTAATAAATAATAAGCACTACAGCATTTCAGAAGGATTACAGAAGGCCATTGCACTCATTAAGGAACTAGCAAGAGTTTCAGATACATGGAGTCCCTGTATACTACACCTTTAGGGAAAATCATAAGGTGGTTGTTTCTCAAGGGATTAATAATGAACTACTGAAGATTAAATAATTTTTATCTTCTAGTTTCTTCACTTCCATTTAAAATGGCAAAATTCATATTTGGGAATAGATTTATGTCAGAGTGAACTGATATTTACTCCAAAATTTGGATACATTTTCTTTTATTTTTAAATCAAAGAATATATCTAAATATATTTAGATTCTTCTAGAATGGAAATAAGTTAATTTATATGGGTTCCTCTTCTCATAAGGAAAAAGAACCACAATTACTAGTAGGGCAATATAAGCCAATTGGTGGATCTCATTCTAAAGTCCAATGTTTGTATTCTTGAAAATTATAAGAACTGAATATATCATATTTTCCAATTGTGAGAAATGTTTGTTCTCTCTCATGGACCCTCAATAAACAAGAAAAATAAGAGCTTCACATATTTGTCTATTTTGGGGGAGATGTAACAAATTACTCATATATAGAAATTAATAAATGCACATGTAAGATTAAGAGTTCTAAAGGGAAATTGACATTAAAATATAGCTAAATTACAGGATCAGAGTAACATCACATCCTTCAGTCTTTGCATTGAACCACTGGCCTGATTAGCTGAGAAAATTTCAGTTGGTTTGCTCAGGTCTTTGAGTATTTTTGTAATTTTATATGTATTTTATTGTGAGCCCCTCCCCAAAATTTACTTATTTGAAGACTGCCTTCCCTATTTTTTTCCTTGGGAGCTACCTCCCCAAATAAATTTACAATCAAGGCATTTTAGTAAGGGGGTTTTCAATAGCTTTGTACATCAATATTGAAGATATTAACATTTTTGTAACCATATTTCCTAAACTATAGTACAAAAATAAATTATATTTATAATTAGACTCATAAGTTTAGAATACTATTACTGACTTCTTTGAAGTTATCATTTTGTATTTCTAAAGTTTCTTTGAAGCAAGTCATATATCTTTACCTCTTTGAAATCTCCTAAGTTCTATTATCAAATGAATATTTTTCTATATATCAATCTAGCTACCACTCATCTGTCTATTTTTACCATACCTGAGAATAGCTATTATCTGTGCTTAAATAGAAACTCTAATTATGGAGTGAATTGCTTTAATCAAGTCAAGCCATAAATGGCTGGGGAAAAATTACAGAACATATAGATTGTAAAGACAGCCACATGTGGTTTTAAATATCTAAAAAAAAGAATAGATAACACTACTTAATAAGTAGAACTTTAGAAGAGGAGAAGTGTCTTAGTCTAGCATTGACTGATATGGGGGTTTTAGAGAACTTTCTGGTAGATTTTATCTGGCAGACTTCTTTTCTACTCATCTGATGCTCTATGGTAAATCATGAATAGTGATATAACTGAGTTGGCATACCCTGAGAACTCAAGGTCAGGTCAGCGGTGTAAAGTGCCAGATGCTATGAAGTGGGAACTCTTCATCTCTGGGTGATAAATCAGGATAATATGTTACTCATAGATGCCTGGGATATGACATAAAGACATTAAAACTATCTGCTCAGTATGTTAGTGTTTTTATCTCTATTCCCTTGGTTAAGACAGATGTCAGTATGCATATAACATATTTAAAGAAACTGGACAGACTCAAACTATTAGGTATAGATGTGATTTTATGATCTGACAATTAGCTTCTCAAAAGTACACAAAAGACCTTAATAAAAATTCTTTTTATAAACCTAGGTGAAACTGTACTTAAATTACAGGCGTATTGGGTATCCAGTATGTGAATATTGATACATATTTTATAGATGTAATATTACATAAATTTATGATGGGACAAGATAACTCATAAGTTCTTCCATTGTCTACCTCAGGATGTTTGAAACTTGCCTTA